>NW_026695222.1:16982500-17582500 GCF_021218885.2 Marmota monax | reverse complement strand
GGGGTCTGGATGGGAAGAGTAGTCCTGCTTCCTTGACCTGGATGGACAAACGTATCTGAGAGGAAGGTGGGTAAGAACCCCTGCCATAATCAGAGTCAGAGTGGAAAAAAACAGCTTTCTTGCAACACGTATCTTAGTTTTATTATGAAATCACTGAGAGAAAATTAGAAAAAAATAGATAAGCAAAAAGTAAAATTAATATCCAAGTAATATCCTATCACTCAGACACACTAATAACATTGTATATGCAGCCTTACAAATTCTTACATACAGATATACTTTAAATAGTTTTGATTTTAAATTTTTTCATAAAATTATTTTGTTTCAAAGTCACTTCCTAGCTACCTTTCAGAAATGGCCACAGTACCCCAGTAACCATCAGTATCCCACAAGGTTAAGGTCTCAGTGATATTAGTAATTTCTTTTTTTTTTTTCAGGTACCAGAAATTATGGGAATTATATGTGCCCGGCTATCCATAATCAGCCAGCCTAGAGTCCGACAACAAATCATAAGCACTGTGAGTTTGTTTATCTCCAGGCCCAAGTACACAGATATAGTACTTAGCCACCTTCTGTGTCATCCAATACCATATGACAGGTAACAGCACCCTGTACAGCCTCCACACTAAATTGGGGTATGTAGCATATCACTGAGTATTTTGAAACTGGGGTTGCCCTCAAAAATCTAAGGATTCTCTTGTAGAGAAGGTAAGATATAGACAGTTACCTGGGAGATAAATCAGACTATAATGCATAAATGTAAGATAATCAAAAAAAGCCAGAATGAAGAGCATTCTATAATTAGATTGGACTCTACAAAAACAAACAAAAAAGGTTAATGTCAAAGCTGGGTGTGGTGGTGTATGCTTGTAATCCTAGCAACTCAGGGGCTGAGGCAAAAGGATCACAAATTCAAAGCCACCTCAGTAACATAGTGAATCCCTAAGCAACTTAGTGAGACACTGTCTCAAAATAAAAAATAAAAAGGGCTGGGGATGTGGCTCAGTGGTTAAATGCCCCTGGGTTTGATCCCCTGTACTCCCCCCCCAAAAAAGTTAATGTCATGAAAGAAAAAAATGATAGAGGCACCATTCTAGATAAAAAGATACTAAAACAACATAACCCAATGTATTATATGACCTTGATTGGATCCTGGATCAAAAACAAAAGCCATAAAAGAAAATTTGGAGAAAATGTAAATAGGGCCTCTACACTAGATTAGTAAATTAATATAATTTACTTAGGTGTGAAATGATATTATGGTTAAGTGGAATTATGTGCTTTCTGTCAGAAGATAGAGTCTGAAATTATTGAGGGGTGAAAAATGATGTTGGCAATTCACTTGCAGAATGATTTCACCCCAAAATAAGTAAGTAAATAAATAGATACTTTAAAAGAAGGTATACATATATACATAGAGAAAATTCAATTATAGAGATAAATAGACAAAATAGGTTTTTGAGCTGGACAGTTTTCTATTAGAGGCACCTGGCAGTTTCCAAAGATGCCCACAAGCAGGGAATCATAATCAGCTATTTGTTTTTGTTTGTTTGTTTGGCTTTTGCTTTTTTGTTGTTGTTCTTATAGTGCAGGGGATTCAACCCAGGGCCTGCACACTACCACGGAGCTCCCTCTTTTTTATTTTATTTTATTTATTTATTTGTTTGTTTGTTTGTTTATTTTTGGTGCTGGGGATTGAACCCAGGGCCTTATGCGTGTGAGGCAAGCACTCTAACAACTGAGCTATATCCCCAGACCTCTTTTTAATTTTTTTTAGTCCTCCTTTTTCTCTTCCTTTTTTTTTTTTTTTTTTTTGTTTCAGGAATTGAACCCAGGGGGCTTAACCTCTAAGCCACCTCCCCAACCCCTTTTATTTTTTATTTTGAGACAGGGTTTTGCTAAGATGCTTAGGGCCTCTCTAAGTTGCTGAGGCTGGCCTTGAACTTGTGATTCTCCTGCTTTAGCCTCCCAAGTGTCTGGGATTACAGGCATGCATCACTATACCCAGCTATCCCTCCATATTTTTTTTTTTTTGAATTTTTTTTTTTTTAATATTTATTTTTTTAGTTTTCGGCGGACACAACATCTCTGTTTGTATGTGGTGCTGAGGATCGAACCTGGGCCGCACGCATGTGAGGCGAACACACTACCGCTTGAGCCACATCCCCAGCCCAACCCCCTCCATATTTTTAACAAATTCCCCAGATGATATTTTTTACACATTAACTTCTGTGAATCATTGGCTTAAAGACTGTGTTTTCTAATTTAGACGCACTCATAGCACTCTTAGAAATGTGCAGTGAACCAAAAGCATTTGAGAGCAATTCTTTCACAAGAAATAGTTTCTCAAAGCATTTTATTTAGTTCTTCAGTAATTCAGAGAAAATATCCCACTGTGAGTAAACAAAGGAATTTCTTAACATTTTCCCAGGATGAACATTCATATTCTACCATCTACTTATTTTCTCAGCCATGAGGCTTTTCATTATCCCCATTTCCTTTCTAGTCTTCCCTTCAGGAGTCTTTAGGACCTTCATGCTTTGTTATTCACAGAGTAGAATTACTAAAGTAGGGAGTGAAATGTTTAGATAGTTTCCAATGCTCTCAAGTTTTAAAGAGTCTCATGTAGATAGTTGGAAGAGCATACTTGAAAAAACCCTGTCTGTAGTACAAAAATGCCTAGATAGATTCTAAAAATAGGTGAAGAATGGATTGGGTCAAGGGGGCCTGTAGTTTAATGTAAGAGTGGGTTGCCTAGCATGTCCAAGGCCCTGGGTTTGATCCGTAGCACCAGAAAAAGGTGAAAAAAAAAAAGTTTAAAAGCATGAGTAACTCCCTTTAAAAGCAAGAGTAATCTTCTCTCCCCCATCACTTGCACAATGTTTATATAACTCTCAGGCCCTATAATAATAAAGAATTTTTTTATAAGTTAAGGTCTCTGTATTGCCCAGGATAGCCATAGCTGTAATTTAAAATTGGAAATCTTTTTGAAAATTATTACATATTACTTTTCCTTAAGAAAAGATTTCTTCTGGGCTGGGGTTGTGGCTCAGTAGTAGTGCACTTGCCTAGCATGTATGAGGATCTGGGTTAGATTCTCAGCACCACATAAAATAAATAAATGAAATAAAGGTCCATCAACAGCTAAAAAATATTAAAAAAAAAAAAAGATTTCTGGGGCTAGGGTTGTGGCTCAGTGGTAGAGCACTCGCCTAGCATGTGCAAAGTGCTGGATTCGATCCTCAGCACCACATAAAAGAAATAAGAAGGTTCAGGAAAGTGGCTAAACTAAAAAAAATAATAATAAAATAAAAAAGATTTCTTCTAAGTAGGATCAAAGCTTTATTTTAGGGCTTGACCTTAGCCAATTTGAGGACCACAGACTATATTGAATAGATGTGCCTTTGAATACCTGGCATTGTGCTAGGTCCTTAGGGATCTCTAGAAGGGCGGACATAATCTCTTCCTTCAGATAGACACACTCATAGAGAACTGATAATGGCACATGTGAGACTGAGGTAACCTCTAGAAAGGAGAAGAGTGTCATGGGGCCAGGCATGGTGGTGTACTCTGTAATCCCAGCAATTTGGAAGTCTGAGGCAAGATCATAAATTCAAGATCAGACTCAGCAACTTAGCAAGACCCTAAGCAACTTAGCAAGACCCTGTCTCAGATTCTAAAAAATTTAAAAAAGGGCTGGGGATGTAGCACCCCTGGTTTCAATCTCTAGTACCAAACAAAGAAACAAACAAAGGGTTATGGAAACTCTCATGAGAGACATGGTGAAGAAGTAGCAAAGATACACAGAAGAGGTGACACTGGAGCTGGACCTTGAAGGGGTGATGGGCAGAGGAGAACTTGGGGAAGGGTCTTCCGGTTTAAGAAAATGCTGTAAGCAAAGGTAGAGGTTTTCAAAGCCCACAATTTGTTTGGCGAAGGTGAATGGTGCAGGTGGCTAGAGCCCAGAGTGTGTGATGGGGGGACATAGAGGTACTGAAAGTTAGGTGAGGACTAGTTTATGAATGGCCTTGAAGTCTGTGCCCAGGCAAAGGGAACTTGATTCAATCAAACCTTGGAAGTTACCTATTATGTACTCAGATTCCTTTGATGTACTGAGGAAGTAAGCAGAGAGGAAACCATCTTATAGATTGGATCCCAGAGACTCCAGAAAGGTGGTAGTCATGATAGGTCTGGGATAAGCCACTTTCCTGAACCTTCTTATTCTGGGGTTTCTAGGTATCTGACTGAGTTGTGGAGAACCCTGGAGGCAGAGCTGCCCAGCACAACCTGGATCCTGTGGAGACTCCTGAGGAAGCTGCAGAAATGCCATATGGTGCCCACCCAGGAGAAGATGGCCTATGTGGCTGTTGCTGTAAGTCACTGAGCTCTTCCCCACTAACTTCCGCCCACCAGGCTTCCCTCCAGGGTGACCAACCTCACTCAGAGAATGTTATTTTTAGTCCCTCTCACAGATGGTTTTTATCATCCATTTTATATCTACAGTGCCTCTACCCAGGTTGACATGGAGAGAGCTGGGAGAGTGTAGGAATCGGTATGGTTTAATATATTTAAAACATTCCTGCTTCAATCTTTTTTAAAAAATATTTATCTTTAAAAATATTTATCATTATAGTGAAAGAGTAATACAACTTTGTGAAAATTGTTAAATAATATGAAAGTGTATAAAATAGAAAGCATGGGCTGGGGTATAGCTCAGTGATAGTGGTAGTACCTAGCATGAGTGAGGCCTTGGGTTCTGTCCCCAGCACCTCAATAAATAGATAGTTAGATGAAAAAGAAAGCAAAGGTCCCCTTGAGCAGCGGTTAACAAGGATTGATGGTAAATATTCTAGGCTCTTCAGACCACATAATAGTCTCTATAGTCTATATAGTCTTTGTCTTTTTAAAAATAATAATCCTTTTAAAAATATAAAATCTTGAACCAGGTACTGTGGTATGCACCTGAAATCCTAGCTGCTCTGAAAGCTGAGGCAGGAGCCCAGGAGTTTAAAGCAAAACTGGGGAGCCCAGGAATTCAAAGCAAAACTGGGGAGCCCAGGAATTCAAAGCAAAACTGGGGAGCCCAGGAATTCAAAGCAAAACTGGGGAGCCTAGGAGTTCTAAGCAAAACTGGGCTACATAGTGAAATCCTGTCTCAAAAATAAAAGGGGGGAGGCAGATAGTGCACTAATGCTTTATTATCCTAGGGACTCAAGAAGCTGAGACAGGAGGATTGCAAGTTCAAGATGAACCTCAGCAACTTAGACAGGCCCTAAGGGACTCAGCAAGACCCTGTCTTAAAATAAAAAAATTTATAATGGGCAGGAGATGTGTGGTTAAGTGACCCTGGGTTAAATTTCTGGTTCCAAAAACAAAGGTAAAACTATTCTTGGCTCATGTCTGTGCCATTTCCCTAAAAATGAACTTTCTAGAACTATTTATACATATTTAAACATTTTTATGTATATTTGATAAACTTTTCCCCCATTTTTTCCTTTAAATATATGTTACTTTTTAAAGTGTTTCATGTTCACAGCAAAATAGAGCAAAAAGTACAGAGTTCCCCAAAATCCCTGGCTTCTACACATGCATAGCTTCCCTTCTTTCAGCATATACTTTTTACTGCATTTCCTCCCCTACCAGTTTTTACCTTTCTCTGATCTAAATTATCATTATGACTTTTTGCTTTCATAATTCAACATTTGTAATCTGCTATTGTCTTTTCTTTTATTTTCTCTCTTCTTATGGACTTATGCCTTTTTAAAAATTCCTATATGTCATTTTAGTATAGTATTAGAAGTTATAATCAGTCAATAAAATTATATATATGTACATATATATTAATATGATCATATTACACACACTGTTTGATGACTTTTAAAAAAAATTAACAATGTATGAACTACTCCTATCCTTTTCTGACTGGATAGCCATTTTTTCTTTTTTATTTTTTTTATTGGTGCATTATAGTTGTACATAATGATGGGATTTGTTGTCAGATATTTGAACATGATTATAAAATAACAATATAATTTGGCTGATATCATTCTCCAGTGTTTCCCCTTTCCTTCCCTTTCTCCCTTCCCCTGGTTCCCATCCTCTACTCTATAGATTAACTTTCATGAGACCCCCTTCCTTCCACCTTTCTTTTCCTTTTTCTTCTCTAGCTTCCACTAGAAAATGTATGACCCTTGACCTTTTGAGTATGGTTTATTTCACTTAACACGATGGTCTCTAGTTTCATCCGTTTTCCTGCAAATGTCATATTTTTATTTTTCTTTATGGATGAATAGATAAATGTCTGCTAAGTCCATTTGATTTCTAATATCTTTCAGGTCCAAAGAGTCTTTCCTGAGTTTATGTTTGAATAACCTATATATTGGTGAGAGATGTGTGTTGAAATGATTCAGTATTATTGTACTGGGATTTATCTGAGTTTTAATTTATGTAATTAGGTGCACCAATGTTTGGGGCATCAATATTTACTATCATTTTATCTTCTTGTTGGATTGTTCTCTTTATCAGTATGAAATGACCTTTGTCTCTCTGATTATTTTTGTTTGGAAGTCTGCTTTGTTTGATATGGGAGTAGCTACTCCTGCATGTTTTCTGGCCTCATTATTGCATGGTATATAAATTTCCATCCTTTTACTTTCAACTTGTGTGACTGCCTTTGCTTGTAAAGTGAGTCTCTTGCAAACAGCATATAGTTGGGTCTTGTTTTTCAATCCATTCTACCAGCCCTATGTCTTTTTTTTTTAATATTTTATTTTTTAGTTATCGGCGGACACAACATCTTTGTTTGTATGTGGTGCTGAGGATCGAACCCGGGCCGCACGCATGCCAGGCGAGCGCGCTACCGCTTGAGCCACATCCCCAGCCCCAGCCCTATGTCTTTTAATTGGAGAATTGAGACCGTGTATATTCATTATTATTATAGAGAGAGGTTTACTAATTCCTGTCACTTTAATTTATTTCTTTTCTTTTCTTTTTTTTTAGAGAGAGAGAGAGAGAGAAATTTTAATATTTATTTTTTAGTTTTCGGCGGACACAACATCTTTGTTTGTACGTGGTGCTGAGGATCGAACCCGGGCAGCACGCATGCCAAGCGAGCTCGCTACCGCTTGAGCCACATCCCCAGCCCACTTTAATTTATTTCTAATATCTAATTTGGTCATGTTTCTCATTTGCTTAGCTACTCTTCAAATGAAATTTTTAAACTCTGGGATGTTTTCAATTTCTTCTGCATGGAGTACTCAAGTAGTGTTGGCTTATTAGTCATGAATTCTTTTAGTTTCTGCTTATCTTAGAAGGTTTTTATTTCCACTTCGATTTTTTAAAAATTTTTTTAAGTTGTTGATACCTTTATTTTATTTATACCTTTATTTTATTTATTTATATGTGGTACTGAGCATTGAACCCAGTGCTTCATGCATGCTAGGCAAGCGCTCTACTACTGAGCCACACCCCAGCCCCTCCACTTTGAATTCTGAAGGATAATTTTCCTGAATGTAGCAATCTTGGTTGACAGTTATTTTCTTTCCAAACTTGGAACACATCATTCCAAGCCCTCCTGGCTTTCAAAGTTTGTGCTGAGAAATTAGAAGTAGTTCTTATTGGCTTGCCTCAAAAATGGGACCTGATGTTTTTCTCTTGAGGCTTTTAAAATTCTATTCTTGTTCTGTATATTAGGCATTTTAATTATAGTGTGTCATGGAGAGGTTCTTTTTTATCTTCTCTGTTTGGATCCTCAGTGCTTCCTTTATCTGGATGTCCATCTCATTCTCAAGGTTGGAAATTTTTCTGTTATTATTTACCTAAAGAGGTTATCCATTTCATTAGCCTGTATCTTATGACCCTCTTCAATTCCAATGATTCTTTTTAAAAAAAAATATTTATTTTTCAATTGTAGTTGTACCTTTATTTTATTTATTTGTTTATTTTTATGTGGTACTGAGGATCGGGCCCAGGGCCTCACATGTACTAGACAAGCACTGTTTCACTGAGCCACAACCCCAGCCCCTCCAATGATTCTTTTTTTTCTTAATATTTATTTTTAGATGTAATTGAACACATGTCTTTATTTTATTTATTTATTTTTATGTGGTGCTGAGGCTCGAACCCAGGGCCTTGCACGTGCTAGGCAAGCGCTCTACTGCTGAGCCACAACCCCAGCCTCCCTCCAATGATTCTTTTTTTTTTTTTTCCTCCAACGATTCTTAACTTTGGTTTCTTAATGTCCCAGAGTTCTTGCATATTCTGATCATGATTACATATTTTCTATTCTTTAATAATGTCTGAATGTTCAAGGCCAGCCACTTTGTCTTCAAGCTCCGAGATTCTCTTCTCAGTATGGTCTACTCTATTAGAGAGACTTTCAACTGAACATTCTGTTTATTGTGTCTTTCATTTCCAAAATTTGTTTGGCTCCTCTTCAATATTTCTAGCTCTTTATTAAATTTCTCATTTATTTCCTGTACTGATTTCCTTAATTCATTCAGTTGTTTTCCTGTGTCCTCTTGTAATTCATTGATCATTTTTATAATCATTCTTTTGAATTCTTTATCTGCTATTTCATCCACTTCAATATCTTTGGGTCAGTTGCTGGTGAATTATGAACTTTAGGAGATATAATGTCACCTTGTTTTTTAATTTTTTTCATATTTCTTGTATTCCTGTGTTGAGTTTTATGCGTCTGTTAGAATGGATTTCTCTTCCAATCTATGCATGGGACCCTTCATCGTAGGTGTGGTATCCACAACCTTTGATTTAATTCTGTCTGTTTTTGCTGTAGGAGTAGAGGTCCATTAGGGGACTTGGGGGCCCAGGTGCTACTTGAGGGCCCATTCCTACTTGGGGCGCAGTAGTTTTTTGTATTAAAGTATAGCTGAAGTTTGAGTGTGGCTAATTTATGTGTAGAGCAAGGTGCACTGTCTTTTGACTGAGTTTAGTTCAGCAGCAAAGTCTGTATCTTTTAAACTTGTAGTGTCCCGGTAACTTCCCAGCACCACACAGACTAAAGGGAAACAAACAATAGCAACAACCAATGCAGACAAATACAGCATTAAAATAAATACTTGGTACCTCTCTGACATCTACCACACTAATTACTACAAAACCAGGAATGGTGGAGTCAGCAGTTGCCAATAGTAAAAGTAATAAATAATCATGAACTAGATCTGGCATTAAAGTAAACAGCAGGTGCCAACCGTATCATTTACGGCAGTATTTAATTGCAACAACCTGAATGTCAGATGGAGTTTTGCAACAACCTGAATGGTCAGATGGAGTTCTATAAACCAAATAGTTCTAAAAGATGGTAAAAATACAGTTCCTTAAGAGAAAATAAAATGTGATAGGAAAGTATAAGAAAGTTTAGGATATTCAAAATGTGAACAGAGAGCCGGGCATGGTGGCGCATGCCTATAATTTTGGCGGCTAGGGAGACTAAGGCAGGAGGATCACGAGTTCAAAGCCAGCCTCAGCAAAAGTGAGGTGCTAAGCAACTCAGTGAGTTGAAACACAAAATAGGGCTGGGCATGTGCCCCTGAGTTTAATCCCTAGTACCAAAAAAAAAAAAGAGAGAGAGAGAGAATGCAGAAGAGATGCAGCAAGTGATGATTATAAAGGAGGAGGGAAAAAATAACAAAAATGAAGTAAAAAGAGAGAGAAAGAGAGAACAAGAGAATTTGTCTGTTAGTGGGAGAAAAAGAAGATAAAAACAAAAATAAACCAAAAACCCTAGCCTTCAAAAGACAAGGCAAAGAAAGATAACTAATGTAAAAAAAATGAGGAAAAAAAGCAGCATATATGTGTATGTATATATGTCTATAAAACACTCAGCACAGCAAGAACACCCAGAAAAGATTCTTTTTTAAAAATATTTTTTAGTTTTCAATGGAGCTTTATTTATTGATATGTGGTGCTGAGAATCGAACCCAGTGCCTCACACATGCTAGGCAAGCGCTCTACCACTGAGCCACAATCCCAGCCCCCAGAAAAGATTCTTAATGAAATATTAAAGAATCATCTCCACTGAGGTGGTCAAAACCATCAACAAGAATGACTGGTCACGGCCTGTGCCCAACTATCTTTCTCTGTTTCTTCTTGGGCTATGTGCCGAGAAAGAAAGAATAAGGGCTGGGGGGTTGTTAACCTCTTCCTCTTTTTGTGTTGCTCACCAAGCTGCCAGTTGGATTGGCCTAAAACTGAAGCTCTCAGCTTCCCTTCTCACCAGGATAAGGTAGGACGGCATGTTGATTGGAGTTTTGTCTGCACAGACTAGATCCATGCACTCCCAGGGCAGGGCTGCTGCTCAGTTCTTTGAGGGAAGTTCTGGTGACTGGGGCTTATCAAGCCCTAAGAGCTTTGTTGGGTGGTATCTGCTCTGGAGAGATTAGATGAATACACCCCTAGGGCCAGGCAGAGGCCTATCTCCGCAGGGAGTCAGGATCTTGGCAACCTCCCAAGAATTCTACTTGTGGAGCAAGGAAACCAGTCTTCTATCAGCTTTGCTGCTGCTGAGTGTTTACCCACCTGTTCACCCAACCCTCTTCAGCTGGTTATGTGAGCTGCCAGACTAACAGGGAAAGAAGTTCAACTCCCCTTCGTTTTCTGACTTGGATCCACCTAGGTACAGTCTTCTTTGAGCCTCTTTCACTCATGTTCTGCTGTACACACCCTAGACCACACTGTATGCTCTTGCTGGGGCAGTATGACAATACTTGCTGTAATCTCCTGGGCTCCCACAGCAGCAAGCTGAAGTGTGGCCTCCTCGGGATGACTTCTGCTTCAGCTCTCTGCTCGCCAGTTGAGAAATACAGATTACCTGTCAAACACCAGTTCACTGTGCAACCTCTGGATCAGCTAAGTTCAAGCTGCTTTTCTTTTTCCATACCAGGTCTGTGCTTTGTGTTTCTGTCTGTAATCCCTCCCCTCCGTGGGGAACCAGTGTACTACTGCTACTGCTGCTGCTGCCACAGCCAACTTGGCTCCAATGTACTCTTTCTGGTTCTTTGTTCAAGACACCCGAATTTCTGAGTCTCTAAGACACTATGACTGTCCAATATTGAATTTTAGTGACATCTCTCTTTCACCCACCTTGCTGAGCAACTGTACTCCTGCTGCTTGTGTCCCAAGCTTTGGAGCAATAGGAAATGCAGCCTTTCTCTAATTCGCCATCTTGAATCTCCTGGATAGCTATTTGTTTTTAAATAACTTTTTGTAAGATAGATTTTAAAAGGTATAGAATCTTCTCATTGTTGTTTTTTGTGAAAAAAGAAATTTTTTTTTGAGATGTGGTCTCATTATGTTGCCTGGAAAGCCCTGATCTACCTGCTCCAACCTCTTGAGTGCTGGGACTGTAGGCACAAGCCTAGCTCAAAATCATTCTTAATTATCAAATTATTAGTGAACATTTTGATAATTTTCACACTTTTGCCATTAAAACAATGCTACAGAAAACTTAATTGTGTGCACATAAATAATGTCATATATATTCAATATTTTTTTAAGAGAGAGAGAGAGAACTTTTAATATTTATTTTTTAGTTTTCGGCGGACACAACATCCTTGTTTGTATGTGGTGCTGAGGTTCGAACCCGGGCCACAGGCATGCCAGGCGAGCACACTACCGCTTGAGCCAAATCCCCAGCCCTCAATATTTTCTTAAGATGAAGGCCAGTAGAGGGGAATTCTAGGTCAAAGGTGGGCATGGAGCTGCTACCTGTATTCCTAGCTGGTCCTCCCGAGCACTGTCCTTCCTCCAGGTGGCATGAGGATGCCTGTTTCACCTCGCACCACACTGAGCATTGCCAGTCTTGTCGTTGTTTTCTCACTGTTAGGTGAGAAAGGAACATGTTTTAATAATTTTGTTTTTGGCAGGTTAAATGTATGTTTTTAAATGGCTGTTTTTACTTCATTTGTGACTTGTCTGTTCATGTCCTAGACACCAGTGCTTCTCAGAATTAATATGACACAAACCACAGTCACCAGGGATTTTATGAAAAATAGATACAGAGGGTCTTGGGTGGGGCCTGAGAGTCTCCATGTCTAATCAGCTCCCAGGTGATGCTCCGTGGCCTGGACATTGAGTAACAAGCCTGTGTAGTTTTTCTTACTGGAAAGAGCATTTTATATATTAATAACACATTGAAATCAATACTTTCTTGGGCTATTTGTCATCTAGCCTTATGATAAATTTTGCCCTGGTTTTTTATCTGTATGTAATCAAGTATGGGAATTGTTTCCTTCATACTTCTGGATTTCAAGTCTCTTTACTCCCTGGTGACTTTGAATGACCCCTTTCCTCACTGCCATGTCCATACACTGATTACCGCTACCAGGAGGATGGTAGGTCCAGAAACCATATTCTGTAGAAAGAGGGATGTCACGAAAATTCAATATTGGACAGTCGTAGTGTCTTAGAAACTCAGAAATTCAGGACTCTTGAACAAACAGAAACAAAGCAAAAACGAGGAGTGGGGCTTGCAGGTGCTCAGCTCTGCTCTGTGCCTTTTTTACCACAGGCAACGTGTGCCCTTTATGAGGTGTTCATGGGAAACAGGCTTCGAGCAGCTATGCTCCGACTCTTTCCTCAGCTTCTCATGACACTGCTCATCCAGATCCACCACAGCATTGGCCTCACCATGTCTGATGTCAACATCCCAAGTGGCCTGTACTCAGAACAGGAAGTGTCGACAGAGGTCACACCTTTGTGGTACAGTCCATTATAATTTCATTATCAAGCACTGGGTGCTGTGGTGGACATGAGGATAGCCAAGATGTGGTCCCAACTGTGAGGGAGCAAACAGCAGCCATCATGAGACAGGGATGAAGTGCCCAGGAGCTGTTCTGGGCGTTCATTGGTTGTCCTTAGTTTTCCTGGAACCAGGGTACTTTTGGTTATGTGAGTCCACATGCCCTTAAAAATTGTAGCCTTTTGCTGATAAATCGAGTAGAAACAGAGACAAACAAAACAGCTTGAACTTACCTCCAAACCTGTACTGACCCAGTGAAACAACTCCTTGTTTCTGCTTTATTGCATAGAGAGATAGTTTTAGTTCCCCTTTAGGGTCTCAGTAGAGATTTCTTAGTGTTGCTGTGGGACATGAATTTCTTTCAGAGAATGTGCCATAATGTGAAATCTGTAAGATCACTTAGTCAGTTGATCCAAGTTCTTGTTCTCATTCATCCATTTAACCCAGAGCAACTCCACTGTTCTCTGCCTCAGCTTCCTTGTCTGTATGTGGTGTCGGGCAAAGTCGTCTCTCTGAGGACCCTTCCAGCTTTGAGATTCTCTGATGCCCAGTCCAGGATACCAGTTCAATGAATAGTTTTTGTTTTGTTTTGTTTTGTTTAAGCAGTGAGGATAAATGTTATGGGGTATAAATTTTATCTCAATAAAGATTTTTTAAAATATTTAATTTTTATTTGTAGTTGGACACAATACCTTTATTTTTATGTGGTGCTGAGGATCGAATCCAGGGCCTTGCACATGCTAGGCGAGCACTCTACCGTTGAGCCACAACCCCAGCCCATCAATAAAGATTTTTTAGCACCCCAGATCATTTGTTTTATCATAGATTTCCTTCCAAACTCCTGGGGAAACAAAATCTACTTAGATTTCTTTTTCGTTTTCTTTTGTGGTGCTAGGGATTGAACCCAGGGCCTTGTGCATGTGAAGCAAGCACTCTATCAATTGAGCTATATCCCCAGCCCTAGTTAGATTTCTTTATGCAAGAATTGTCTTTTGGTTTATCTTGTTTTTCTTCTATTTTTATTGGTACATTATAATTATACATAATAGTGGGGTTTGTTATAATACATTTATACATGCAGATAACATGATTTGGTCAACTTCATTCCTTAGTATCTCCCCTCTCTCTCCCATCCTCCCTTCCCCTGGGCCCCTTCCTCTACTCCAGAGAATTTGTTTGAAGCCCTTTCAAGTTGTTAGAGAATTGAGAGTCTTTGGGCAATCTAGCAGAGGGAGAAGTAGGGTCCAGCAACTCTGCAGGCATGGCCCTCCCCAGTGAGAACAGAGTGACTGTGTGCTTACAGATTGGCAGGACCTGTTCTAGTCACTGTTTTTGTTTGACTTAGCTTTGCCATTCGGGCTACAAAGTCTCTCCTCCTCAGAACATTGTGCTGGCAGGAATTCCACATCATGGAAAAGAATAAAGGATGGACTCTTCTGGAAGAAAAAGATCGCCATCTTCAGGGAATATCACTCCTTGCCAAGTACGGCTCCCTTGGGGTGTGCACACACCCTCCTGCTCTAAGTCAGCATTGCTTTAGTTGTTGTATTCCCTTTAGTTTCCACAGTAACTAAGGCTGGACAACCTGCTCATAAGTCTAGGCAATGTCTAGACTGTCAGGCATATTTTTCAGAGATCCTGGTCCTGCCATAGCCTCCTGTATACCTTAGCTGGGCAACAAGTCCAGGGGGCCCCGCTCTGAGAAAATGCCCTTGGTGTGGGGGCATGTTGGAGGGTCATCCTGTTGGTGTTGTGTTTTGCAGTACATTGCTGGAAAGAAACCAACTCCTCGCACATAAAGTCATGTACCTGTTAGTGCCTTTTCTAAACCGAGGGAATGATAAGCATAAACTCACATCTGCAGGCTTTTTTGTGGAGGTAAGTCTCATTCCCTGGTGCTGAGTTCAGGAAGCTATAAAGCAGCAATGCCTGCCTTCCTAGGCTACACCCAAATTTTTCAGATTCAAGCCTATTGAAATGGGTCCCTGCACTTTAATTATTGGGTAAACCTTATATATCTGCAACATAAGCATCACCCTATAGTGTGTGTGCTGTATCGTAGAGATTTCAAAGTAAAACATATATTTTGGAGTTGGTGGGAAGGTAGCTTATTTTATAAAAAAGGCTTCAAGGTCATTTATTTGGCTGATTTTGGGGTTCTTTCAGCTTCTCCAGAGTCCTGTGGCCAGGAGACTGCCTAGTAAATATTCTACAGCCCGCTTGAAGGACTGGCTGAATCATGAAAATGAGGCCTTTAGAATTCTTGCCTTGAGGGGACTGTACAATCTCATCAGACACCAGGAGATGGTAGGAAGACCCCAGATCGCTGATTATTAAGTCATAAATAGAATACCCCCAAAGAGATACCCAAAGAACTGAAAACAACTTAAGAAGAAACTTGGGAAGCCTTGGGACAGGAGCAGGTGGAGAAGATCCTTCCCCTAGCACAACCTTTTTTACATTTGAATTTTATACCTAGGAAATAGTCTAGTACTTACTATTAGAAAAGCAGCTAAATATCTTAAAGGCCAAGTCACATATATTGATAATATGTGAAACCTGCAGTTTGTGTGGAGTTATACTCATTATTATCACACCATAGACAATATTCACATGGCCCTTATGCCTTGTACCATGTTGCGCAGTGAAATAACTTGGGATAGGCCTTTGATCTACTGCCAAGATGCCTGTCATCTAAGACAGATCACTGACATTCCTGTTGGAAGAGATCTCATTTTCCATAGGCCTCACTAGAAAACTAGGCCTCGCTCAGAAGAGTTGACTAACTCAGGAGGCTTTAATTTTGTCTCTCGAGTTCTATTCTTTTATTTAAAAGCATATGTATATATCTAAAGCAAAAATGTCAGTGGTTAATAATGCTTATTTTGGTTGATTAGATGCATTAGTATTTATTGTTTTATTCTACTTATTTTTTAAATATATATGTTTTAAAATTGAGACTGCTTCCTTTTAAGAATTTCAAAAAAGTAGACTCTCAATTAAGAATGGGAAGATCCTCAATAAATTCTGCTGAATTCCTGCCAAGGAATCTTTCAGACTGTTTGGAGACCTTCTGCACCGTGCCCTGAGCTAACATTCCACTTTCTCTCAGTGTTGGGAGAGCTCTCAACAGGCCAGGGCCATGACTCTGGACCTCCCTCACCTAGTCCTACTTCTGTCCTGTGAGGCAGCTCACTACCGCTCCACCACCTCTTATGCATCTCAGGCCTGCTAGTACTGAGACGCGCCATCATGCTCCCTTTACATGAATACTGAGTGAAGTTGAGAGCCCTCTCCCTTTGGTACCAGATGGCATGCCACCAGGAGAGGTGGTGATGTTCTCCCTTTGGACACACAGAGGGAAGACATCAAGAGCCTGTTGCCATGCATTCTAGACAGCTTATATGAAACCGATGAAAAGATTGTTTTGTTAGCCATTCAGATTCTCCTGAAGCTCGTCAGGACAATGGATTTTACTACGCTGGCTGCCATGATGAGGACACTGTTTTCCTTATTTGGTGATGTAAGATAATAAGAGAGGAGGGACTTTCCCTAGGCGGGAGGGTAATTGCCATAACAGAGAGTAGAAATTGGGATAGTAATAAGTATGTTCTATTTTATATAGAACTTTTTACTTTCAGAGCACTTTTCAAATCTTTCAAGACCCTTCCAGGTAACCCATGATGTGGTAGGGTGGTGTTAATGTTAATTTTTCAGATTAAAAAAAATTGAGACATAAAAGCTTGCCAAGGTATTATCTTGCTTTGTGGGATGGAGAAAGAGTTTAACATTGTCTTTGCTTTCAAGGAATAACAGGACTTAGTCAAGATGATGGACTGTAGTCGTGTCCTTGTCTCAAATGCCAACAATTTTCCAAAATGAAATATATGGAGCACATTGACCAGCATCATTGGGACAGTAAAATATGCCAAGGCTGGGATTTTGAATATAAGTAAAATAGCTTGTGTGAATGGTTAATACCAGTATCAGACATAAGCTTTGACAAAAGCAGGTAGGACTGTGCCTCCTTCCCACTTGTGGAGTGAGAGGACAAGACAGACTGCAAACAGCAGTTCTGGCTTGCTCCATATGTATTGCCTCCAGCTGCACTGCGGCTAAACAGCCCCTGTTAAGACTGGCATTTCAACCCACCTGCAGTTTTTATAAGCTGAGCATCAACATGTTCATCAAGTTGCATCCTTCTGGCTGTTTCCTTCATAGGTGAGACCTGATGTTCATTGTTTCTCCATGACCCTCTTCGGAGCCGCCATAAAGTCTGTAAAGCACACAGATAAGAAGGGTGTGGAGAACCAGGTCCTGGACAGCTTGGTCCCACTTCTTCTGTATTCTCAGGATGAAAATGATGCAATAGCTGAGGTAATACCTGTTGTCAACTTCCTTGAGTCCCAAGGAACTCTAAATTCACAGCCAACTCTGCAAAAAAGGATTCATGTCTTTTGAGAGCCAGGGACTTTGCAGTATCATCTTTGTTCTCCATTTTCTCTGATACAGTGCTACATTCAATTATTTTGCCTAAGTGAATTGTGTGAAACTTTTACTCCTATTTTTTATGTAGTAAATTGCGGCCCTCTGGGGGAAAGAATGATATGTTAGCCCTCACTGTAGCCTCACACCAGTTTTCAGCCTAGCAACAAGCCCTAAACATAATGCCCAAATCAATAGACTCTTTTTTTTTTAATGACAATGATAATATTCTGTCATCTTTCTTTTTTTCACTTCAAGAACTGCTTCATTATTAAGACAAATAACTTGGTTGGGGTTAGGTCAGTGAGAGTAGCCTTGCCAATCTGGAGAAGCCAATATTTCCCCTAAATCTCCTGAGAGTATTTGCCATAAAAATTGTGGTTTTCCATGTAAGCCATCCTCTTAATTGGGTGGTGGGTGGGAAGTTAAAATGTTATTCTCTTTAGTTCTGTCACAACATCAGAAGCCTGTCCAGTCTATGGTGCTAACTATGACCACCAGTTGCAGCATCCCAGGGAGTTGTATCTAGACCACAAGTATTCTGGAAGAATCCTGGGGCTGTCTCCTCTGTAGGCTCCCCTTTACAGAAATGGAAGTCAAGGTTGCAGGTTCAAAAACAGATGTGAGATTGTGGGCCCTAGCACCTTGGTATGGGGAAAGGTTTACAGTTGTATAATCAAAATATGAAACGCTTCAAACCCCAAAAAGCAGTGAAGCAGAACTTGCCAACCAGGTGACACGGAGTATGGCCTGGGAAGTTTACAGCTCTTATCAATACCACACCCTGCCCTGCCAGACCTTGGCAGTTAGGTTTAGTGGGCTTATTTCCCTTCAGACATTGGATAACTTCTAGCCATTCTCCAAAGCTCCTCAGTCTAAGCAGAGGGGAAGATGTCTAACATAAATCAGGTTATGAGTCACTGGCACAGAGATCATAATAAGCACCCATACAGCAACCTCCATGCTAAAAATAAAACAGGAATAAATTATATATCTTTCCCTAACTGAATTCCCTCAAAAGTGTGATCTTAAATTTGTTATCATTCCTGTTAATATTGTTCATGTTTTAAAACTGTATATGTTGTATCATTCTCTGTATCTTTCAGCATTTTGTTTAACATTGTATTTATGAGATTTACCCATGTTGTAAAACTCTAGATAATTTATTTTCACAGCTGTATGAATTTCCATCAGATGAGTAACCTACAACTTATCCCCTTCTTCTATTCCATGCCATTTAGACATGAAATTTTTCAGATTTTCATTATTACAGCACCACAATGAGCATTCTTGAATATCTTTCCTTATACACATGTGTGAGAATTTCTTAAAGGCATAACCTAGAGGAGGGTATCTGGATATCTTTGGTTTACTAGATTTTTACAAAGCACTAAACAAAGCAGCTAAACTACCTTGAACTATTAAGATGAGCTCTGTTGCATTTGTGAAGATAAAAAGGTGCCATCTGGGTCCACTGAACTAATTTTTTATTCCCATCTATCCCCATAGGAATTTTTATGCCCAAATATCTAGTGGGCCTGGGATAAAATACTTGCTTGGAGACTCATCAGAGATGTTGTATGGTCCCTGGGCAGCATTTGGAGAGCAATGAACTAGCGAAGAGGCCCACTAGCTAAATCAGTACTTTAGTTTCTTCCAAATCAGAGATGCCCCAAGCTGGCACAAAGTCAAGAGTTACACTTCCCCATGTAGAGTAACAGAAAAATGACTTAGGTGTAGTCAGTAGGGTTGGGGTTTCTGTCTCTATAGAGCATGGTAATTGAGAATCCCTGTGGAATTTCAAGTCTGGGTAGCATGCCCAAAACCAGTGATTTCTGCATCTTCCCCTCAACTCTGAGGTTTTATGGATCCTCTCAGGGACTCTGGGGAAGTTGGAGGAGGAGAACAGCATTTTGGTTCCTTGGCACCCCTCCTCTCACTCCACACAGGGAAATCCTGAGTTTATCAGCTTTTCTCATTGAACTTTGGTGTCTGTTTTATCAAAGAAAGATTACCTCAGCTTAAAAAAAAAAAAGTTTGGAAATTCTGATCTATGATCATCTTTTTCACAGGAGAGCCAGCGAGTCTTAACCATCTGTGCTCATTTCCTGAAGTGGAAGTTGCCCCAGGAAGTGTACTGCAGAGACCCCTTGTACATCAGACCTACTGAAGCCGGAAAAATCTGCAGATTCTTCGTATGTGAGAAATAATGGCTTTGTCACCTCTTCAACATGTCAACATACCTAGTTTTCCTGACATGGTTTTTATTGGTAGAATGTGGCATTCAGGAAACATGGCTCACCACTTTTCATGCCACCACATGAATCTCTGAAATGTTTTAAACTGTAGATCTATTTTTCTATAGTTTTCTCCCAACTGAGTCAAATTCACTTCCTCTTACCAACCTTCTTCACAAATTAGACTGGTGAACTCTTAGAAGCCCACTAACCTGGGTCTGGGGTTATAAGGTCAGGCTGATAGTTTTGTTCAGAAAACTCCACATGGGCTGAATTGAAGTGGAGTTATATATTCCCCTTACAGCTGTCTCTCACCCTTCCCTGGATATGGTAGGTCATCTTATTCCCCATGAAAGCATGTTTAGGGGACCCCCCCAACCAACGGTTGCCATGCAGTGTAGCTGTGGGCATGATGGCAGAATGCCATTGGCTATGGCACTGGGCCCAGATGGCACCTTCTCCCTCACAGATTCAACAGAGTTCATCACAGGAGCAGGCTAGAACCAGCAAAGTTCTGGAGGCCCATTCTTGGTTTTCTAGAAACTGATTGTAAACTACCTGGATTCTACTACAAAGTCCCTGGGACTGACTATTCCTAGAAATCTTCCATAGGTCTAACCTGTTTAGGACCAGGAGTGGTCTCCTCTGCTCAGGCCGGCAGGGTAGGAACCCCCAAGAACCCTTGTGCAGGCTTTCCACTGGAGATTCTCTCTGACCTGCAGTCAAACCTATAGCTTGATGCACTAATGATAGTATTTGACTACAAATTGTTCATGTTAAATCATAAGCTCTATGAGAACAAATTCCTGTCCTCAGCCTGTCTCTCAGGTGCCTGTCCTTGTCAGAGATCCACTGAAAGATACATCCATTCAAAACACATCCAGTGTGCAACAAGCCATGGAAAAGCCAAGGTTTAAAACCCAGTTGGGAGTCTGCAAGCTAGTAAGGGAGATGAAACCTGCAGAAATTAATAGAAACTCAAAGTGGAAAATGACTTGTGCCAAGAAAGGAGCATCTGCAAAATGCTCAGAGCAGCATAAGGTCAGGCAGGTAAGCGGTCAGGGAAAAGGTGAAGGAGAAGCTTAGAAAACAGAATCCAGGGAAGCTAGGATGGCTTTAAAGGCATCACAGCATGATACACAGCATGAGTTGGGATGGGCAAGAGATTTTCAGAGGATTTAGCTTTGTATAGGGGCTTGTTACCATGGCATACCTTCGTAATCACTGATAGTGTTCACTAGTTATATCAAGCACTCTTGTACTCTGCCTCTGTATCTGATATAGTCCCTTACCCTGCAAACTCTGGTGATACTGATCAAAATAGTGCTGCTACTTCACTGCTTTGTACTCTTATTTTTCCCCCTAACTTAGGGAATAAAATGCAGGGGGAAAATTAACATCTTAGCCCAAACTCTGATGTACTCCAAGAATACAAAACTTCCCATCAGAAGAGCAGCAGTCGTGTTTGTAGGTACAAAGAAAATTCTTTCATTTCTATAGTCATCCTGTATTTTGCTAAATTGTGTTGTTGTGCATCCCCATTTTTTAAGATGGCCTTGAAAATATTTCTAGGAGAAAGGAGCTATGTTACGTATATATAAATATCATACACTTGGAAGTCCGGTTTTTAGAATTTATTTAATTATCAAAAGGCCAATTCTGCCAGCTGCCCGGATGTTTTAATGATAATAACTCACTGACTCTATCCTTTGTTTAGGGCTTTTGTCAAAATACATGGATCAAAATGAGCTCAGTATAAAGGGCACTGACTGGATACAGAATGGTAAGTGATAACACTCCTTGGATTTGGGATGCACCCATATTTTGGAAGGTATCTGAGGCCATGACTGTGGGCAGGCAAAGCTGAGACTGTGGCATCCAAGGATCCTGACAAAGCCATTGGTGACCTCAGCTGAATGACAGTCTCATCCTAGTCCAATTCCCCTTTTAGGGAAAGACATGACCCTATTTGTCTGGAAACCAGCTTTAATTAACATCTTGGGGTCAGTTCCTAAATTTTTCTGCCAGGAACTAAAACATTACCTAGAAATACAATCTTAGTAAATCTTATGATACCTCACAAATACTAGAGATGATTTCAGCACTATTATCTATAAGCAGTTGTCCTGTAAGGTGTGGGACTTGGCAGTAGAGATGTTTTATAGTCATATAAGGCAACTGTCTGCAAATGCTTTTGGAATTTTCAATGAGTGAAAATTTTCTGTAATTGTACTGATCTGCAGATTTAGTACTCTAAGAATTATTTATTGCCACTTAAGAAGTAGTTCTATAATTAGAAAATGCCAGGAAATGCTGTCTCACAATCCAGAATTATCTTCTTGAAAACCAAATTAAAACCCTGAACATTTCACTACTTTTAAAATAAAAACATATAAGTAGCTAAATGTGGTGACACACCTGTGATGCTAGCAACTTGGAAAGTTGAGGCAGAAAGATCACAAGTTTGAGGCTAACCTCAGCAATTTAGTAAGACCCTCAGCAACTTAAGAGGGATCTCATAATGTGCATATATATATATATGTATAAAATATATATGTGTGTGTGTATTTATATTTTAAAACTGCTCGAGACTAAAGTCTGTTTAAGAAAATCATGCCACTCTTCTCTAAGATTTCCTATTTCTTCATAGATATCAGAAAGAAGGAAGAAAAGAACCATGCAGATTATTCTATGGGATAGGATTCTACATGGCTAATTCTATCTGTTTAAAAGAAAATTATTTCTAATCTAACATTGGGGAACCAAAGTTCCCTTTCCATTCAAAAGTTAGTTATATAGAAGATTTAGAGTATGTATATAAAGTTATGTGCATATATAATAGGATAAATCATATGAAATTGTCAAATTGTAGGTCAAAAAAGAGTCTCATATCAGCAATCTCATGTGACTTAGCCTAATGAAACAACCTCACACATTCCTCCTTCCCTTGTAGTGGCTTCTCTGCCAAATAGGCTATTTGACAGGACATGGTGGCTTGCAGCTGTCATCCTAACTATTCAGGAGGCTGAGACAAGAGATGCCCTGGAGCCTGTAACATAGCAAGACCCCAATCTCAACAAAACAAATTAAAGGAAAAAATGCAGTATTCTGATAGTCGTGTGTGTGTGTGTGTGTGTGTGTTGCTTAGGATTGAACCCAGGGCTTGTTTTAATATATATTTTTAATTGTAGGTGAACATAATACCTTTATTTTACTTTTTATGCTGAGGATCGAACCCAGTGCCTCACATATGCTAGGCGAGCACTCTACCACTGAGCCACAACCCCAGCACCCTCCCATAATAGTCTTTTAAAAATAAACTTATGTTATTTACCATTGGTAATTTTAAAGCTAAATTTAAACAGAAAAAAGGCAACAACAATTTAAATATCAATTTAAACTGATTTATGACAAATTAAGTTTCAATTATTTAGTTCAAAAGTTGATGTCTGAATTTAAAAAAAAAATTTAAATTGATGTCTGCTCTTTATGTATTCTTTTGAACATGTAGACACAAATCTAAGTGCAAAATATTGCATGTATACTTTTTATTATTATTTATTTTATTATTATTTATTTTTATGTGGTGCTAAGGATCGAACCCAGTGCCTCTCACATACTACGCAAGTATTCTACCACTGAGTTATAACCCTAGCCCTAAGTGCAAACTCTTTAAGAAACTTAAAAAAAAAAAAAAGTGAAATCTTCCATTTTGGAAATAAACATGACAAATTTATTTATTTAATTATTTATTTTTTTAAAGAGAGAGAGAGAGAGAATTTTATTATTTATTTTTTAGTTTTCGGCGGACACAACATCTTTATTTATTTTTTTATGTGGTGCTGAGGATCAAACCCAGGCCACATGCATGCCAGGCAAGCACGCTACCGCTTGAGCCACATCTCCAGCCCATAAACATGACAAATTTAAAGGCTAAAATTCTACTTAAGACATAAAAACTCCAAACCATAAAGAGGATGTAGATTTTTATTTATTTTTATATTTTTTACTTTTTAGTACCAGGGATTGAACCCAAGGGCACTTAACTGAGCCACATGCCTAATCCTTTTTGTTTTTTATTTTGAGACAGAGTCTTACTAGGTTGCCTAGAGTTTCAATAAGTTGCTGAGACTGGCCTCAAACCTACTATCCTCTGCCCCAGCCTCCCAAGTTGCTGGGATTACAGGCATGCACCACAGCACCCTGCTAGGACTTTGCATTTGCATAGAGAATTAGATATTAATAAGGATACTGTGGGCACAGTGGGATACACCCACGGTGGTACACATGTATTCCAGTGACTTGGAAGGCTGAGCAGGAGGATCTCAAATTCAAGACTGCCTGGGAAATTTCAAAATAAAAATTAAATGGGCTGGGGAGGTATCTCAGTGGTAAATCACCCTTGGGTTCAGTCCCTAGTACTGTAAGAAAACCTCTCACTCTCTCTCTTTTTTATTTTTAAGTAGATATAAAAGATCAAGGGGCTGGGGTTATGGCTCAGTGATAGAGCTCTCACCTAGCATACATGAGGCATGATCCTTGGCACCACATAATAATAAAATAAAGGTAATGGTGTCTACCTACAACTAAAAAACAAATATTAAAAAATAGACTGATCCACAAAATAGAAGATTATATTTGTCCACATATTTTTTGCTAGTTTGTTTGTAATACTGGGGATTGAACCTAAGCGCTCACTACCACTGAGCTGCAGCCCCAGCCCTTTCTATTTATCTTGAGACAAGAGTTTCCCTAAGTTGCAGGGGCTGGCCTTGAACTTGATCCCCCTGCCTCAGCCTCCCAAGACTCTGGGAGTACAGGTATGCACCACTGCATCTGGCTACATAAAGAATTTTAAAAGTAACTTTAAAAAAAAAAGAAACAGACAAAACTGAAAGGCAAATAACAATATAAAGATAAATACTTATGATAAAGAAACAAATCTGTACCTTCACAAAAGTAACAAACAAAATGAACAAGCAGTTCATAGAGGAATCACAAATGCCCAATACATAAAAAATATTTGCTAATACTAGTAATCAGAAGTTTGTAAATAAAATGAGGTGTCCATATATGCTTTTCTGTCAGTAATACTCAAAATTGATGTATTAAAGGACACTGATATTTATTATACACTATGCTTGTATGAACATAAATTGTTCAACTTTTTAAAATGAATTTTGGCAGTACATATGAAAATCTTTTAAAATAAGCATATACTTTGATTTATCAATCCTACTTCTAGGACTTATGAAAATAAATAATTAGGGCTGAGGTTATAGCTCAGTGGTAGAGCACTTGGTTCGATCTTCAGAACCACATAAAAATAAGTAAATAAAGATATTGTTTCCCACTATAACTAAAAAAAATTTTAAAAATAATAATTACAGGAATGTCCATTTCAGTGTTATTTAGAATAATAAATAGGAAACATTTTAGACTGGAAAAGATTGGGAATAAGTGAATTCATAGCATGCCCACATTGTAGAATCATATATAGCTAAGAAAAACATTACACAAGAATTTTTAAATGACTCAGATAAATTATGATGAGATATTTTTAAATAAGAATCAATTACAGGAGCCAGGGTTGTGGCTCAGTGGTAGAGTGCTTGCCTAGCATGCGTGAAGTACTGGGTTCAATCCTGGCACCACATAAAATAAACAAATAAAATAAAGGTATTGTGTCCATCTACAACTAAAAAAAATATTAAAAAAAGAATCAATTACAGGGTTATATGGTTTCATTTGAACAAAAAATAAAAACATACATATATAAATAAATGCCTAGAAAAAAGACCAGAAAGATAAATACTGAAGTAATAGTGGTTAGCTCTAGGTGGCAGGATTATGGGTAACTTTTATTTTCTTCTAGTGCTTACATGTATTGTCACATATATTTTCTACACAATGAACTTATATTTCTTTTGCAATAAGAAAGTATAAAAATAAAAATTTAAGAAAATATTTAAAAAGGACACCAGGCTCTGGGTTTGATCCCTGGCACCACGAGGGAGAGAGAGACAGACAGAGAAGAGAGAAGGGAATAATGGTATAAGTTACATTCAGGACACAGCAACTTAGAGGTTCACATTAGACATGGTTTGGAAGGTCCAGATGAATTGACTTTAGGTGTACTACTTAGAATGTGATTATTTCAGAGGAGTAAACTATGCAGCAACTCAGAACTAGTAGGTTTTGTAGGTCTGATTCTAAATCAGAATCCATCCACCAACCTAAAAACTTTCAGTGTCTTAGAGAAAGTTGGCCTCTGGACACAGAGGCTGTTCTATATTTAGAGCCCAGCTCCTTTCCAGAAACCTCAAAGGACTTTCAGGTCCACCCTTGATTCTCTTGCCATTTAGATCTGAGAGAGATGCTACATGACCCTGAGCCTTCTCTGCGCATCATCGTCTCCCAGGCTCTGTTCCGAGTCCAGAAGGCAATGGCTGAACCAGAACCCGAGCCGTCAGTTTGCTGGTTGAGGAAGCTCATGGGCTGTCTCCCTACCTAGAAATGCAGGTAAAAGCCAATCCTTTCAGAAGCCATTCCAGCAACTAACACACACCCGCCCCCCCACACCATTTTTCCAGACTTGAACATGAAGCTACCTCCACCCATTTAATTACCTCTGGCATGTTTTTTTTTTTTTTCTGTCAAAACCTTTAAGTAATTAGAGAATATGCATTCCTAATTTCTTTTTTTTTTAATTTTTTAATTTTCATTTTATTTTTATGAGTTGCTGAAGATTGAACCCAGGGTCTCACATGTACGAGGCAAGTGCTCACTGAGCCACAATCCCAGCCCCTGCAGTCCTAATTTCAATTATGCAGTTCTTGATTTAAATTTTCAGATACAGTGAAAAACATAGTAAGTTTTTAAGGCATGTCAGAACATTCATAAAGTTCCAGTCTTAATAAATGGGTCTAGAAACATTTCAAGAGATTCTAGCTGGGCACAGTGGTGCACACCTCTAATCCCAGCAACTTGGGAGGCTGAGGCAGGAGGATGGCAAGTTTAAAGCCAGCCTCAGCAATTTAGTGAGGCCCTAAGTGACTCAGGGAGGCCTTGTCTCTAAATAAAATACAAAAAAAGATCTGGGGATGTGACTCAGTGGTTAAGCATCCCTGGGTTCAATCCCCAGTACTAAAAAAATAAAAAATAGAAATCCCAGGGCCTGGGGTATAGCCAGTGGAAGAGTGTATATATGAGTATGTGGGAGGTCCTCAAGTCAATCCCCAATACGAAAAAAATTCAATGTTGCACTGTTAGTATTGTTGGCTCTTTTGTCAAGGCTACTTAATTGTCAACAATCTTAATACCAGTCCACTTTTGTAGTTTCCTATTTAATAATGTATTTTTATAGAGTCCCTATGGACTTTTATAAAGTTCCTTTTATAAAGTCCCCTTTTCTCCTTCCTATTTCTCTAAATTCTTCAAGCAAGCCAGGTGTTGTGGTGAACACCTATAATTCCAGCTACTCAAAAGACTAAAGCAGGGGTATCACAAGTTTAAGGCTAGCCTGGGCAATATAGAAAGACCCTATCTCCGAAAAATTTAAAAAGGGCTGGGAATGTATCTCTGTGATAGAGTACTGTTGAGTTCAAACCCCCAAATGGCCCTCTAAAATAGAACAAAACAGAGCTGGGGATGTGGCTTAGTGATTTAAGTGCCCCTGGGTTTAATCCCTGGTACCAAAAAAATAAATAATTTCAAAACAAAAACTTAAAGCAATAAAAACTTTTTGAAAGCTATAATGCTAAACCTATGCCAATTCCACTTTTCTTCCCTCTCTTTCCCATTTTCCTTATTTTCTCTCCTACAACTACTGTCAGATCCTCAAATAACTCTCGGATAGAAACTTGTTGAGTACCCACTGCCTTCTGAAAAGCATAGAAGAAATTTTTCTTGTAAGCAAAAAAAAAAAAAAAAATGAATAACATTTGTAAACAAAAATTTTCTAAGAAAATAATTAGTTTGTGTTGGGTGAATACCTTGATAAGCTGCATGTGGAAGGGTAGAAAATCCCTAAGGGGCATGCTAGACTAATTAGAAAGTTGCTCTAATTCCCAGGCTCTTGTTTGGTTTAGGAACATAACAAAGAGCCAGAGCTGACCTGTCTAGGGCAAAGGAAAGGCCTCTTGGATGTGGAGTGGAAAAGAGAAAGGAAATGGAATGATTGGCAGATGAAGAAGAGGCACCAAAATAGTGAACTGCATTGCTTTTGTTGTACAGTGGGAAGCATGGATCCTTATTCATCTGTCCACCACCTTCCACCCCATCCCTCTGCCAGGGCATCTTGAGGAACAAATTTTTCCATGATTCATACTGAGATAAGTTTTGAGGGATGTGACAGTGTACCAAGTGTGGCTTCAAGGGGATCACTGCCCAAAAGGTCTTCGAATGTGGGGCCAGCAGGTGCTTTGAACTAAAATGAAAACCTTAGTTGCTTTTTTTTAAAAAAATTATTTTTAGTTGTTGATGTACTTTTATTTTTTATTTATTTACATGTAGTGCTGAGGAACGAACCAAGTGCCTCACACATGCTAGGCAAGTGCTTTGCCACTGAGCCACAATCTCCACCTTAACCCTAGTTGCTTTTGATGGATTAAATCTTGATCCTCAAGCAGAACCAGAAGTACACCTTGAGAATGGCCACTAGATGATAAACGTCAAAGCAGAGAGCACATTTCAGTGCATAAGCCCCTTGCCATAATCTCCTTGGTCTCATTACATGTAACCAATTCTTCACTTTTGAACTAGTCCATTTTCTGTATTATCCAATAAAAATGAATAACATTTTATTGAGTGCTTATAATGAGCCTAACTCTAAGTACTTTATATGATTAGCTCTTTTAGTCCTTGTAATCTCTTCATCTATTATTATCTCCATTTTGCAGATGGAGAAGCTATGGAACCAAACATGAAAGTGACTTGGCCAAGGTTACACAACTAATAAATGGCAAAGCCAGGATCCAAAGCCAAGTAGTCTGGCTCCAAAGCTCCCTTCCTTGACTGGTCTCCTCTACTTTTCTTCAATCTGTCCTTTCCCTTGAACAGGAAGAAATGCAGATCTGCTCTAGAACTAATATATTGCTGAGCTCATGGTGTAAACGAACTCATGTAATCAAACAAATATTGTAAAGTAGTAGTATCAAATTCATCAAATGCAAAGGTTGAACACTTTTTACCTAAAAGCTAGTATACTTTATTTTTTAATTGGATAGAATATACATCCTACTCTGTAAAAAAAAAAAAAAGTGGAGTTAGAGCAAAAGTGGTGATTATTTTTTAACATTTTCTGAATCTTTGGTTTTTTGAACTATTCCAGTCTCACAGTAGAGACAGACCTCTTGTGAAAGGAGCATATTGTCTTTTGATTTTTTTACTGAAAAACAAAGGAAGAATTTCATTTATCAAATCCAAAACAAAAGGGGTGTATGCTTTCAGAGTCTGGGTTTAAGATGCAGTTGACTCTAGTGATGTGAGAGACTGAATAACAAATCCTTTCTCTTTGCTCGTATTTATGCCCGAGTCCCTTTTTATTTTCTGAGTAATACCACCAACAGGGAGTAGGAAGCACAATAAGGCTTATTCTACTTTATTTATGCTTTATTATGTTAAAATTCACAGAGAGAAGCATCACAGAGGACTGCTCTTTACTGAACTACCTCAGCAATTGGGAAGGCCTGAGAAGTACCTAATAGTAATTATCAATGCTATTTAATCCAAAGAGCTCTAATATTTTTATATAAGGCTCTCCTCAAAAACAGGTTTATGTTTCTATGAATTTTTAAAAATATACAAAACAAAAATTTCTGGACATTTTATTTTGCTATGTTGAAATAAAAGTTCAATATAATACAAATGTCATTTTGGTTTAATCTTTATGACACACTATTTTATTGTTCATTATCTATTACTGACATCTGTCTATTATTTTTAGATTCTCACTTTTTTATGTTGTTTTGCTTCTTTCCCTTATACTTAAATATCTATTTTATAAAAAAATTATTTTTCCCTCTTATTGTAGGTTTAAACTATCATGTAAATAAAAGATGGGGTTGGAGAAGGAGCAATTCAGGCACCAGAGATAGCAAGTAAAACCACACTAGATAAAATTGTAAAATAGTTGAATCTTTGCCCCTTCCAGCTTCCCTGCCTTCCTTTTCCCAAATTCTTGCTTCCATGCTCCTTTTCCTGTCCCTCCCTCTCAGGAAAAGATGTAAAAAACTGGTTATGTGTAAATGATTAATAATCACAGCCTAATGAAGTCACACTTCTAGAGATTTTTGCTTTTAAACAGGTAGAATCGAAGGCTTGAAGCTCTACTCAAAATTTAAAGTATGGGCTGGAGTTGTGCCTCAGCCGTAGAGCACATGTGAGGCCCTGGGTTCGATCCTCAGCACCACATATAAATAAATAAAATAAAGGTATTGTGTCCAACTACAGCTAAAAAATAAATATTTTTAAAAAATTTAAAGTATTACTGAGCAGAACAGAGAAGTAGGGTCTGAGACAAGAGGGATTGGAATGGAAACTTTCTGTCATCCCTGGAAGCTTATCACATTTGCTTTTTCTACCTCTCCTAAATCTGCTCAGAAGCAGAGGAAAAGGAGGAGACCGAAGGGAAAGGATAATTAACAACTACCTCCTCATATGAAAAACAAAAAGGGGAATAATGGTTTCTACCCTTGCTGAAAAATGGTGATGAATTCCCAGCACTCAGGTAGACTTCCCTTATGCCTGCCGCCATGATTCACTTATATTTCTAAACTCATCTGAGTCCAAAGAGAACAACACTGGCTTAAAATGGCTCCTTTTAGGACTCGGGGGATAATTCAGTGGTAGAACATTAACTTAGATGCACCTGGCCCTGCCCTAGGTTCAATCCCCAGCACCAAAAAAATAATAAACCAAAAAAAGTGGTTCCTACAGATAACAAACGGTGGCATGAATATAAAAAGGGGAAATTTTTTTAAAGGAACAGGGATACAGAAAGAGGTTAGAGGGTAGAGTTGAGAATCCAGAGAAGAGATCCACTTGTGAATTAGATGAAAAGGTGGGAAGATAAGACAATACAGAAGATACATAAAACAGGGTCCAGCGTTTTGTGCATTGGTCCCTAGGATCTTGCTTTTCATCTTTCTCCAGACTAGAAGACCGCAGTAACCACTGACCCACATTCTGAGCCTTTTTTTTTTTTAGTTGTAGATGGACACAATATCTTTACTTTATTAATTAACGTGGTGCTAAAGGATCGAACCCAGTGCCTCATGCATGAAAGGCAAACGCTCTACCATTGAGCCACAACTCTAGTCTCCCCACCCCCACCCTTTTTTATGTTTTATTTTGAGACAGGGTCTCGAGAAGTTGCTTAGAGCATCGTTAAGATGCTGAGGCTGGCTTTGAACTCATGATCCTCCTGCCTCAGTCTCCAAGCCACTGGGATTAGAGGTCTCCACCCTTCCGCCCAGCCTCGCCCCTCCTTTTTTTTTTTTCTTATTTGCTTATTTTTGTATGCAGCGCTAAGGATCAACCCAGTGCCTCACATGTGCTAGGCAAGCACTCTGCCACTGAGCCCCAGCCCCAGCCCCTCTCCCCTTCATTTTTTTGTTTTGTTGTTGTTGTTTATTTTTTTTAGTCTTTACTGGTGTAGCTCCCAGATGGATAGGCAGGTGGAGGTTAGAGAGAGGTTCTGGAGGAGCAAACAGAAGGCATCCAAAGTACCACGTTTCTATAGCTATAATATTATAATTCCAAAATCAAGGATTAGATCCCCTAGTGTCCTAAATCCCTACTAGCCTTAAGCTCCATTGATTGATGATTCTTCCAAATAAACTCTTAAAAATCATATTTTAACCATTAAACTAGCTTTGTCTCCCCTCCACTTTTTAAATTTTTTTTTTAGTTGTTGATAGACCTTTTTTTTTTTTTCCTTTTAATGTGGTGCTGAGAATCAAACCCTCTGCCTCACACATGCCAGGCAAGTGTGCTACGGCTAAGCCACAACCCCAGCCCCTCCCCTCCATTTTTAAGTCAGGTAGAACATCTGCCTCCCCAGCAACTCATAGGTTTCAAAGAGACACAGTTCAATACATGCTGGTTGAGGGTACAACTCCCAAGCCTTTGAACCAATTACCAACCAAACCAAACCAGAGCTACTGAAGCCTGCTAAAGTTAAGCTCTGATAGCGTATCAGCTGTTTCTAGGACATGACTTGTGATGCGTCAAAAAAGACAGGATTCTAAAAAGGAAAGGGATTTATAGACAGTACAAATACTGTGACTTAAAAGAAATGTACTTTTACAGGCCAGTCGTCAAGCCTTTCCACTGACATTGCTACTTCTAGAGAGCTCTTGTGCTGCGTTGCTGTTCAGTTTATCATTTCAGTACAGGATCCCATAGAATTCCAAAGCTGGGTGGGCAACCGATTTCACACATTTTAGTGAAATTTTATATAAATATTTTTTCAAATATGCTTTTAAGCCAAACATAGTCCACAACTTCCTTTTTGGTAACCTGTTTTAAAGCTTAAAATAATCTTGTGAGAATTTTCTTTTCAATTTCAAAGACAAAAGCCCTTTGTAAAACTTCCTATTAAATACCTTACTAAAGTATTTGAAAATAGACTTTAAAAGTTTACAAAACAGTCCTCTAATTTATGGTCTTCAAAGTTTTCACCTTCTAATAGTAAGTAAATTATGATAGTGTCCTTGTTACTAAAAGAATATTTTATGATATCTGAACTATTAATATGATATCATCCAGTCCTCATCACTGCCAAAAGCAAAAGAAAAATGTAAACTAGATATTAGTTCAATGGTCTTGTTTTTTTGTTTGTTTTTGGTTTTGGAGGTTACCAGGGATTGAACTCGGGGGCACTCAACCACTGAGACCCATCCCCAGCCCTATTTTGTATTTTATTTAGAGATAAGGGTCTCACTGAGTTGCTTAGTGCCTCGCCCTTGCTGAGGCTGGCTTTGAACTCACGATTCTCACGATTCTCCCACCTCAGCCTCCTGAGCCATTGAGCTTACAGGTGTGCGTCACCACGCCTGGCTAGTAGTCTTGTTTTGAAACCAAAACATAAGTGACTAAATCTGAAAATCATCTCAAGATGCTCATTTCTATATCCTTTACATGAAAGCGCTGAAGTAGTAAATCAACTAGGGTTTATTCAAAATTAAAATACAGTATTTTATTTTTTGAATTTATTGTGGTGCTGGGGATTGAACCCAGTGCCTCATGCATACTAGTACTATCATTGAGCTACATCCCAGCTCAAAATAGGGGGAGAAATGAGTTCAGGTAATTTTTGTTTTTATTGACTTTTAGATTTATTAAAGAGGTAATACATACATATATATATATATATTCAAAATTCATAAGTTACAAAATATTCCTAGTCACCCACCTCACTTCCTGTAGGTACCTAGTATTACCAGCTTCTCACATCTCCTTCAAGTCATAATTATGCATTTATGAGCATATGTATATTAGTCTCCCTGTCTTTTTCACAAATTATATTATTCTATTCACATTGTTCTTTACCTTGCACTTTTTAAAAGTGTCTGAGATTTTTTTCCATATTTTGTCTGAAAAACTTTTCCTAATTTTTTATTCCTGTCAATATTTTATTGTGCTTACTATATCATTGAGCATTCAGGTAATTTCTAGTTTTTGACATTTAAAAACAGTATCATAGTAACTAACTGTGGACACCATATTTTACCCATTACCAAATGTGTTTTTAGAAGAAAATCCTAAAAGTGAAATTATCAGGTTAAAGGACATGTAAGGGCTGGGATTGTGGCTTAGCGGTAGAGCGCTTGCTTAGCACGGGTGGGACCCGGGTTCGATTTTCAGCACCACATACAAATGAAGGCATTTATGTTGTGTCCATCTACACCTAAAAAATAAAAGTTTAAAAAAATTAAAAGACATGTAATTTGCAATTTCAATGAAAAATTTTGTCAAAGAAATTATTGTCTTATCCTACGGAGGCAATAAGAGTTTAAAGGATGTCTCAGGACACCCTTGCCAGCACAGTGTGAGATTCCCTCTACAAGCATTTATTATTAAATTCTTACTATGGGCCAGGCACTATCCTAGATGAATTGGACGGATTAAAATCAAAATCTCTGTCTTAGTGGGGTTTATATTCTACTAGTAGGAGGGAAATAAAATGCTATATGGGTAAATGAAAATAAAAATAATATGAAATCATATAATAGAGGCTGGAACATGCCCTGGAAAAGAAATGAGAGTACAGAGAATAGGGGTATGGTCTTTGTGGGGAAGAAGGGGTATAATTTTAAGAAAGATGGTTAAAGGTAGGTTTCATCGAGGTGATAACTGAGTAAAGGATTAAAAGAAGTCAGGGAGTTAGGCATGCAGAGATCCAAGGAAAGAATATTCCAGGCAGAGGAAATAGTCACTTTCAAAGTCCTAAGGCACTAGGGTTGCCTAGTGTATTGAAGAACCACAGGAGGCCCAGATGATTAGGAGAAAGGGGAGAGTAGCAAATAAAGGCAGAGTTATATAGGGGGATCAGAATTTTGTGCCTTGTAGGCCATAACCAGAAATTTGGCTTAACTCAGAAAGAAATGAAGAGTCACTGGAGCATTTCCCAATTTTCAGATTTTTATCAATCAAATTTACAGTGGGTTAATTTGCATTTTTTCTTTTTAGAAATACTGAGAATCTTTTATGTCTAAAGGCCATTTACATTTCCTTTTCTAACACTGTATTCAACTCTTTTCCAACTTGGGGGGATTCATTAATCTTTTCATGTTGATTCATAGGAAGTTTTTTCTTCTTCTTCTTTTCTTTCTTTTTTCTTTTTGAACCCAGGGATTCACTGATCTATCTTCCCAGCACTTTTTATTTTTTACTTTAAGACACAATTTCATTAAGTTGCCCAACCTGCCCTCAAACTTGTGATCTTCCTGTCTCAGCCTCCTGAGTCAAGTGAGATGTATAGGCATGTGCCATTGTACCTAGCCATTGAGTTTTTTACATACTGATGAAATAAGCCTTTTGTCTGTTACTTTTGTTACAAATTCAGTTAACATTGGAAATGGTCTAATGAATCAGAAATGGTCACCTGGATATTGCTTTTGTTCTTCAAATTTCAAACTTCGGGACCTACCAATAATGGCACTATCTTGTAAGAAAGTTCAGGATTCTCTACCCCTGTGCCATATATTCTTTAAAATCAAATATTTAGAAAAAATAGTTTCTGAAATGACAAATGCTTAGAAATTCATAGGTGCAGGGGTTTTTTTTATTTTTAAATTTTTTTTTTAGTTGTTGATGAACCTTTATTTATTTGCTTATTTATATGTGATACTGGGAATTGAACACAGTGCCTCACGCATACAAGGCAAGCACTCTACCACTGAGCTACAACTCCAGCCCCTAGATGCGGTTTTTAATAAATTTAACTTAGTTAAAATATTTTTACTATATTTTTATTAATATCTTGGCATACATATTTAATAGTCTATTTCCTTCATTTTATGGTATATATTTTAAGTTAATTTTGGAGTTCAAAAGATTAAGTACACAGGTAAACTCCATTATTTCTATCTTGTAATTTAGTGACTTCCTCTCCCATAGGTAACTACTTTACCCAGTTTTTTATGTAATTCCAGGGATATTTTATGCAGGTAAGATGTATATATAATCTTTGGTCTCTTTGCTCTAAGTGAACCCATTCTTAATTGCAGTTATTCAGTTAAGTTCATGCATTTAACAATCAGTTGTATTGATTGAGACAACATGCTTCAAAATGTGGAAATAGGAGCTGGGGTTGTGGCTTAGTGGTAAAGCGCTTGCCTAGCATGTGTGAGGCGCTAGGTTTGATCCTCAGTACCACATAAAAATAAATGAACGAATCAATCAATCAATCAATAAAGATATTGTGTTCATCTACAACTAAAAAAATCATTTTTTAATGTTGAAATAGAGTAGATTTGCATTGGCTGGAAAGGAGCCAATTGGTCCTGGTGCAATAGAAAAATAGGAGAAAAAAATCTAAGTTATAATTGTTATTTGAATAGAACTTTCAAATGTTTATTTTTTCCTGTGATAATTGTATAATTTAGATATTACCATTATGGCATTTTACAGAATTGAAAACAGGCTCAGGAGATTACATAACTTGGCAGAGATCACAAAATCACAAGTAGCTTTGCTAGGACTGAGACCCAAACTCTTCATTTCAATCCTCTGTACTTACTTTTTCTTATCTTTTTTTTGCACTGGGGATTGAACATAGGCATGCTTTCCCACTGAGCTACATCCCCAGCCCTATTTATTTATTTTGAGACAAGATCTCACTAAGCTGCTTAGAGTCTTGCTAAATTTCTGTGGTTGACCTCAAACTTGTGATCCTCCTGCCTCAGCCTCCCAAGTCTCTGGGATTACAGGTATGCACCACTGCCCCAGTTCAATCCTCTGAACCTTCTATCTTGCACACTTCCCCTCCATGTGTAATAGTCTTAGCTGTTTCAAAGAAGGAAGAGAAAATGTCAGTTTCTCCAAATTAAATGAAGGAATTAAAATAAGAAAAAAAAAAGCTGTTGCTTTCTTTCCATATCATATACATTCCTCTCATAAGTTTGCCTTTCCCACTAAGACCTTCTCAAGGGCTAATAATAGTAATGTTCCATTTTCCAGCTTCCCCAGGATTGCAGAGGAGTATCCCATGTATGTAGGGATTCAGGAATTTATAAAGTTACATAAGAAACTGGGTAAAAAGTTTTGGTCCTAGGTAAAATGAAATCTATGTGTCAGGTGAGTTTCTCACAGAGAGACTTAAAAGAAAATGCTATTCTGAAATATCTTGTGACCAAAATGGAAGGCTTGGGCACAGATTTTGAGAGATAAAGACCTTAAAATTATATTTCTAAGTTAAATTGTGTTTTTAAGTTTCTCCTTTCCTTCTCCAATTCTAAAGGAGGTACAAAAGTCACTGAAGTGTCCCTGAAAGTAGGGCAAGTACTACTTTCTCTGCAGGGACCCAGCTTAAGGACCATCACTTTTTCCTTTGAGGAGCAAGAACTGTAGGAATGGTGAGGTCAGGTCTTGCCCCTCCCCCACAACTATCAACTGCTTTTTTTGACAGTTAGATGACTAGTTTTTCCTTAAGAGAGCTATGTGCAAATAGAGGACCTGCTTAGGGCATAGCAAACTAGGGAACAAAAGAAAAAAAATTTTTCACAGAATTTTGAAATGAAATAAACGTCTTGGGAAACAATCAGAACTTTGTCACAGTTTCTTATATTTATTTTATGGCTTAGAATTGTTTATAATTTGCATTTTGGGAAGTTTGCACTATAATCATTTTTAGTCTTGGAGCTTCTGAAGGTCTTAATCAAGCTCCAAGTATATGCTCTGAGGGAACTCTGAGACATTAAACCACAAGTCTAATCATAAGGGTGATCATGCAATGGGATCAAAGTAGAAACAACTTTCGTGTGTATCTGGATCAAAAATGAAGGGAGCCAGGCTTGTTGGTACACACCACCTCAGCAACTTATCGAGAGCCTATGCAACTTAGCGAGACCCTGTCTCAAAATAACAAATAAAAAGGGCTGGGGGATGGGCTGGGCTTGGGCTGGGCTGTGGCTTAGGGTGGAGTGCTCACCTAGCTTGTGTTGAAGCACTGTATTCCATCCCCAGCACCACATAAAAATAAATAAAATAAAGGTATTGTGTTAATCCACATCTAAAATAATAAAAGGGGTCTGGGAATGTTGCTCAGTGGTTAAAGCACTCCTGGGTTCAATGCCTGGTATAGAAAAAAAAAAAGGGGGCACAGTAAATATATTTAATTGTACTACATTTTCTATTCAGAAAAGCTCAGTTTTTTGCTAAATGGGCATGCCTGGGGATAATAAGAATAAATAGAACCAACAAGGAAGAGCATATTGATGATTGTAACACACATACATGTGCACACACATATAGGTTCGGCTGGGTCTCACAGGTGACCTCAATGCTTATCTTCCTAAATTTGATTCAACTGATAATAGTGAACTTCTAAGGGCTTTTGAAAAGGAAAGTGACACGATATAATTGGGTTTGAGAAAAACTTGTAAATATAAGATTGAGGGGCTGCAATTGTAGTTCAGTAGTACTTACCTAGCATGTGTTGAGACACTGGGTTCCATCTTCACCACATATAAATAAGTAAATAATAATGGTCCATTGATAACTAAAACAAAATTTAAAAAATAAAACAGGGGGCTGTGGTTGTGGCTCAGCAGTAAAACGCTCGCCTAGCACGTGCGAGGCCCTGGGTTCGATCCTCAGCACCACATAAAAATTAATAAAATAAAGGTATGTGTCCAACTACAACTGAAAAAAATTAAAAATAAATAAAATAAAACAGACTGAAAGAGAAAATATAAAATCAGGCATCCACAGACTAAGTGATTAGGTGTGGGGAATGAAGGAGCAGGGGAGTCTGTGGGAACAGAACCACAAAGCCTGGTTTGCTTTGGTTTTTGTCTTATGTGGTTTTTTTATTTGTTTGGGGGAGTGTGACAGTACTGTTTATTAAAAACCAGTGGCATAACTTAGTTACAGTTGAAAAAGGTACTATTTATTTTTTATTTTTTATTTTTTTTATTGTGGGTTGTTCAAAACATTACAAATTTCTTGACATATCATATTCCACACTTTGATTCAAGTGGGTTATGAACTCCCACCTTCACCCCATACACAGAAAAAAGGTACTATTTAAATTGACCTTATTCCATAAGGAAATAGGGAACTCAAAGAGTATTTTCCTTTTATTTTTGATCTCATTTTCAAGGCCTGCACTTCCAATGTTTCGATTTGGGACAGTCTACAAATTATAACACGGCAAAAGGAAAACCCACAGAAACAAGTGATTGCCTGGAGATAGAGAGTGATAGATGAGGAAAATCCAAAAATAGATGGAAACAGAAGGCCTTACTGAGACAGGATATGATTTATTGAAAATGTCAAGTTAGAGCCCAAATCCAGTCCCAAAGGGACAGGGCGGGGGTGGGGAGGCAGCACATTTCTCAGTTTGGTTTGTTTGGTAGATGACCTTTGAGAGCTGCTGGTTTTGTTCTTAGATCATTCCAGGCCATAAATCCCCCTTAATTCAAGTATGTATGATCTAAAGACACTGAATTGGAAGAACAATCAGTGTTGTGCACCTAAAAGGCTTTCAGTAACCGTTGGTGGAATGAAGAGTTGAGGGAATTGGTGAATACATGATCTAGAAAAAGAATCAGGAAAATCAAAACTAGCTCTAAGAGATGGGCAGAGTTCACAGTGACTCATGAAGAGCCAGACTTCAAAGGGATGAGAAAAGAGGTAATGGGTTTCTGTTATTTTTATTTGGGCTTATAATTCCTAAGAGATATTTCTTTTCCTCCTCCTCCTCCTCCTCCTCAATCTAGCTAATCTAGAATGCCCCCCTCGTGGGCGCCAATTCCACCATGCGACCAGCGCACTGGTTTCATTAATGAGGTTCTTGGCATAAAAGTTAGCTAGCGAGATCGAAATCAAACACACAGACTCAGTTACCTTTTTCTATGACCAGGTCCGAGAGGGCTCCCCTCTCTGGTTCCAACCTCGAACCACCCGGTAGGGCAGCAAGGATTACTCAGGGCTAGCAGGAGAGAGAGACAGCGAGCACGCCAGGGAGTAGCCTTTTATTGGGGAACAAGAAATTCAGGGGAGAATTCCATCCAATGAAGGTTGAGGGGGGCCGCACTCCAAGCTCAGGGTCAGTGATTGGCCCCCGGGGTCAGTGGTCAGTCACACCCCCACACGGACGGGTTCTCTCATCAGGAGAGGGCCGGGAAAGCTCCGACACAGATTAGTCAGAGCGCCTCAGACCCAAACCGGGAGTCACCCAGTCACGTGTGAGAATGGCTCTCCACACTTATAATTCCTAAGAGATATTTCTTTTCCTCCTCTTCCTCCTCCTCCTTCTTCTTTGGTTTATTTTCGTCAGCATCACCTTCAATAGTTCAGATCTGGATACAAAAGTGATCGACTTGCTATAGGAAAGGCAAAGTGCTGGAGGCTTCTCAGCTCAACTCTGAAAGCCAAGATCCCATAGCCTAGACTCGCTTTCTTTTACAAAGCTTCAACACTCTGACCTTGTTTGCATTCGGCAGACCTGTTGACACCTCTCAATAGTTGTTCGGAGTCTGGGCCACTCAACTCCCTACTGCCTGTTTGCTGTTTTCCATTCAGCAAAGAACCTAGCAGGTCGTGTTTCATCTAGATGTAGATTCCAGACAGGAGCTATGAAGAAAAGACCAAGCCATGAATTCCAGGGCCTGGCTACATCATTTTTCTCTTCTGTCTTCAGTCTCTCTCTCTGCCTGCTTCTGCCCCTCATTATTTATATGCTTAAGTTTCTCCGATCCAAGAAAATACTCCATCCTTTGCCTCTTCTCCCCTCCATCAAACTTCTTTCTTTCTTTCTTTTTTTTAAGTACTGGGGCTTGAACCCAGGGGTGCTTAACCACTGAGCCACATCCACAGATTTTTAATTTTTTGAGACAGGGTCTTGCTAAGTTGCCAAGCTGGTCTCAAATTTGTGATCCTCCTATCTCAGCCTCCCAAATTGCGGGGATTACAGGCATACACCAGACTGTACCCGGCTACATCAAACAACTCCTCCTCCTCCTCCTCCTCCTCCTCCTCCTCCTCCTCCTTCTTTTTGGTACTAGGGATTGAACTCAGGGGCACTCCACCACTGAGTCACATCCCCAGCTCTATTCAGTATATTATTTAGAGACAAAGTCTCACTGAGTTGCTTAGTGCCTTGCTAAATTGCTGAAGCTGGCTTTGAACTTGTGATCCTCCTGCCTTTGCCTCCCCAGCTGCTGGGATTACAGGTGTGCACCACCGTGCCCGTCTACATCAAACTTATTAAAGAGAAATTTTTACTTTCTATTTCAACTTTCTGACTTTTCTCATATTAGTTCCTCAGTCACAGTAATCTATCTTCTACTCCCACTGCACTATAGAAAACTGCTTTGACAAAGGTCACCAAACACCTAGGAACAATTGCATATGCAATTGTGAATTCTTTGTGAATTCCTTGTCCTACCCGAATTCCCTGCAGCATTGGACCCTATGCATACAGTACTTCTTTCCTTTGAGATACTGCTTCTTGTTTTAATACTTCTCTGGCTAATCTTTTTCCTTCACTCCTTAAATCCCACCACCCCTTAAATGTTGGCATTCCCAAGGCTTCCACTTGAGTTTCTTCTCATGCCAGTATGTTCTCTGGGGTATGGCGTAGCTTCAGGTATCATCTAAATATTTCCAGACTTTTGTGTCCATGTCCCCCAACTCCTAGAGCTCTGTGCTAAGCTGGAGGTTCTCTTAAATAAGCACAGTAGGTTAATTAGAAAACAGATGAACCCACCATAGGAGGACCTTCATCCATTTCACCTCCACTAATTCTAACATTTCTTCATTTGCAGTAAAAAAGTTAGAAGGAGGGACAATAACTTCTGTTACGGAACCCTTAGCACGGAGATAGACCTCCTCAGTGCTCTTAAGTAAAAATTCATGGGACAGTCTCAGTGCAGATCCTTGTGTCGACATCCCCTCTAGAGAAAAACAAAATGGTCCTGATGTCAGGTGTAGCAGTACCTTCTAGAAGGAAGCAGAGTTGGAAGTACCACATGGATGCTGCAGTTTGAGTTTGAATTTTTTTTTGGGAAATGGAGTTTTTGCTCATTTGGTTCCCAAGCCCCATCCTTTCTGTGTGTAGAGATTATAAAATTGAAACATTTCCAGGAGGAAAGGGGCTACCTTCTGGGACCTGTCAGCACTTGATCTTCCTGCAAGCATCCTAAACTCAACGGCTCCATAACTGCCCCGTTCCTCTGCTTGTTCTCCCATCCTAGTTAAGAGGATCAGCTTTTATCCACTTGATGCAGGTAGAAACCTATTATTGGGGAGATTCTCTTTTGTAGCAGTGCTCCCTTAGATTTCAGGCCAGAAACCTCTGTGCAGGATGGCTCCTTCCTATACTGGAACCCTCCTACCATCTCCAAACCTCTATTTCTTATCCTATCCAGTCCATGCCGCCAGACTCCAGCCAGAGGGAACTGTCCGGAATACTGACTGATGATCATCTACACCAACCTGTGTTAAAACCTACTGCCTTGAGGACAATGCCCAGGTTTTAGCGGGGCACCCTGTCCCGTTTTCCTCTCCAGTGACTTCTTCCTTCCCTTATCCAAGCACCAAGGGGCATTTTGTAATTTTTCAAACACACCATAATAAGTACCCAGTGTCAACCATGTGCCTGGCCCTAATCTAAACTCCAGAATAGTCAAGGCAAATGGAAGGTCCTTCACTCACTTACCTCATTTTAGTAGGAAGAGCCAGTCAATAAACAAGATAATTCCAGATAGGGAGAAGGTGCTCTGGAGACAATGAAATGGGTGTTGGGAGGGAAGGGTCAGCTATTTTGGTTGCAGTACTCCCGGATGGCCTGAGGAGGTGATATTTAGTTAGACTTGAATGATGAGGGCAAGCCACACAAAGATCTGGCAAAGAGCATGGGCACGCAGTTTGGTCAGTGTGTGAGAAAGGCCTTGAAGCAATAACTAGCTTGGCAGATTGACCTTTTTTTTTAGGTTAAAAACAAAATTGTGAGTATGAACCTTATATATGCCTAGGCCCAGAGTGGGAGTGAGGAGAGGGGTTGCACTAGATGAGGTGGGGCCAGATCACATCAGCCTTATAGGCATTGGAAAAGAGTTTGAATATTAATGAGAGGGATTAAAGGATTCTGAGTGAAGGAATGATTGGCTCTGATTAACCTTTTAAAAACACATTTCTGGCTTCAGGCCAATGCTCAGGTCATTCCTACACCTGAAACTTATTAATTGGATTAGTTCCCAGGATCCAGGCAGCTGAGAAAGAGCCCCTTTCCTCCCCCAGCTTCCACTTGATGGTTAACACATTGTTCCCAGATGTGGAACACCTGTAAAAACTTCAATTGAGCAAATATGCCGCTTATGCTAACTTCAAATTATGTTTCTAGAGGTCTACTCTCTCAAGACAAGTGTAGGTGAATCAGTGTGGAAGGTTTGAAAAATATTTTTTAATTCATTATGAAAATTGTATAAACTTCACTGAGAAAGTTACTTCTATTAAATGTTCCACAGAACAAAGTATTATGAGAAACATATAAGAAATGCATTCATGAAAATCTTTTCTAGAACTAGGTTTGTCTTTTTTGTTGGGTAGCGGGGGTACCGGGGATTGAACTCAGGGGCACTCAATCACTAAGCCACATCCCCAACTCTATTTTGTATTTTAGAGACAGTGTCTGAGTTGCTTAGCGCCTTGTGGTTGCTGAGGCTGGCTTTGAACTTGCAATCCTCCTGCCTCAGCCTCCCAAGCCTGGATAGGTTGTCATTTTATTTCAAGGAATACACTGCATTTCCAATTATCCATGGTAGAAAATAGCTGTCCTCTAAGTAGAATACTGGGACAATGTATAACTGCATGGTAATGTGTAGTGCACTGCCTGGACCATGATGTCAAAACGACCCAAGATGTGAGAAACCGACAAAATAGTGTCAAAAATGTAATGCAGGGGCTGGGGATGTGACTCAAGCGGAAGCGCTGGCCTGGCATGCGTGCGGCCCGGGTTCGGTCCTCAGCACCACATACAAACAAAGATGTTGTGTCCGCCAATAACTAAAAAATAAATATTAAAAAAATTCTCTTTTAAAAAAAATGTAATGCAAACCTTTGAAGTGTTTTGATCCTTCTACAAAAAATAACTGTTGAGCAGGTCATGAAAATCACTTCTTTGTATAATTATGTAAGATGTGCCCAATGACTTATCTATAGGGGAGGCATATACATGTAAAAAGATACCGTATTGTCCCAGTGCCCTACTTATGGGACCATCTGTATTTTCTTTATATAGACCACAGATTACGATTGTGATTTCCAACCTATTTTAATGTTCCTGTGTCGTTGAAATATTTGCAACTCAAAATTTGGCACTTAATAGGTTGGGTTGGCGAGGTGTCCCCTAATATCCTTGTCTTGCCATTCATTCCATACATTCAGCAGTCCATTCTCGGTGCTGGGGACCTTGGGGAGACTCTGACAAGGCACTCCGGCGTCAAGGGGTAATTCTTTTTTCCTTCTGTAAGGATTAAACACAGGCACTGAGCTACATCCCCAGACCTGTTTGTTTTTTCGAGAGAGGTTCTCGTTAAATTGCTGAAGCTGGCCTCCAACTTGCGATCCTCTTTTCTCAGCCTCCCAAGTCGCTGGGTGGTATTACTGGCGAGCGTCGCGGTGCCCAGCAAGGGAACACTTTCTGCTGCTTCCGCCCCCATCCCTAACTTAAGGGGTAAGGTTCAGTCAGGATAGGTTTGACGCCTGGGGCAGTGACAAACCCAGGGCCCAGAAGCTGGCGGGGATAGAGACGACGTTTCACCCGGAAGACGTGAGCCACCTCCAACAGGCAGCTAACCCTGTCCTGCCTAAAACCAAAGCGCCCCAGGACAGGGCGGTGCCCCAGACTCCTGCGTGGAACGGACAACAACTCCCAGCGGACCCCGCGCGAGGCGCGGATCCCTCCGCTCCCGCTCCCTCGCCCTTCCCGGTGGACTCCCGCGCCTGCCCAGGGCCAAAGCCAGGTCTTCTCAGGGTCCGAGGTCCGTCTTCTTATCACGTTTCCGGAGGAGGGCGCCTGGCTGCTCTGAAAGAGCAACGGACTTTTTTCGAGGCGATAAGCGGAGGCAGACTGCTAAAGGACGCAGCTCTGAATGGACGATTTTCGCGCGCTTTGTCGCGGGTGGTTGTGGGTAGTGAGCCCGGGAGGGAGAAAGGATCTGGGGGCCGGGTGCGCCCCGCAGGGCTCGCGGGGATGTTCGAGGAGGAGCCCCAGGCTGACGGGGCCGCGGTGGTCGCCGCGGCCGGGGAGGCGCTGCAGGCCCTGTGCCAGGAGCTGAACCTGGACGAGGGGAGCGCGGCCGAAGCCCTGGACGACTTCACTGCCATCCGAGGCAACTACAGCCTAGAGGTGAGCGGTGGCAGGTGGGCGCCCCGACCCTCGCCAGGCCCCACCCCCGCCCCGCCCCTACCCCCCGTCGGTGGGGTGGTGGGAGTTCCCCACCCCGGGGGTCGCAGATCGGCTCCGCGGCGAGGAGCGGCGCGGGAGGGTGGTGCAGCTCGGCCAGCCCTCCCATTTTGTTTTGAGGCGGGAAACTGAAGCCCAGAGAAGCTGCGGCTTGTCAGAGGTCCCGCGCCACTCGGGGTCCCCGGACTCCAGGTTTGCAGGCCGGACTCCCTGCCCTACCAAGAGCCAGGGGTCGTGGCACTGCCGTTAAGTCGACACAGCAAACGTGTTGCGAAAGCTAAAATGACAGCGTGCCCAGTTCGCTTCCAATTTGTCACCTCGGTTCTTTTCGAACACGCTCATTGATTCCTGTTCCGCAGTAGAGGGAAGGGGAGCCCCGAGAGGCTAAGCTGCGTGCCCAGGGTCACGCGGTTGGCGACGGACCCGGACTCGGAGGCCGAGCCATTTAGACTCCCAGCCTCCTGCCTCACAGGGTGCGGGCCTGGGCCGCCGATCGTACCCCGGCGCTGAGGAGCAGTTGCTCACGCCGGAATGCACGCAGAGCTGTCCCCACTCCTCCGTCGGAGCCTGAGCCTGGTGCTTAGCATAGTGCCTCTGAGTAAAGCAACTGCTGTCGATGTTAGGTTTCCCCAACATTCTTGTATCTCGTCTTGCCAGCAGCCTGAGAATGTGGCGTGGCAGGGCAGGGAGTATTATACCTGTTTTCCAGTTGGTAATATCGAGGCTCAGAAGATTGTTACCCAGGGTCGTTCTATATAGAAACCCAGAAGAGCATAAGCTTAGTACAGAGAGAATTGTACAATGGGCCTCCATCGTCATCGGCTTAGCAGATAAAAATATTGGGGGAAAATTTTGCTTCTGTATTAAGCATGTGCAGACTTTTGTCGTTCTATAAACAATACAGTATGAATATTTACATAACATTTACGTTTTATTACATATTGTAAATAATCTACAGATGATTTAAAGTCTATAGGAGGCTGATCATAGGTTATATACAAACACTATGCCATTTTATATCTGGGACTTAAGCATCCCCAAATTTTGGCATTCTTTGGAACCAATTCCTCCGAAGGGGATTACTGAGGCAAGACTGTTTCAGCATATTGCTCCAATGGCCTCATGTTCAAAGGCTTTCATGAGCCAAGAGGGTTGGACTCACACACAGGATGTTCCTCTGACTCAACACTCAGTGAAATAACTGGGTCCAAAGGCATAGAGTTGGAAATATAGAGTTGACTATGTGTGTGACTGTGTATGAGGGGAAAACTACCTGTGAGAGACTCCTATCTTCAGGGTATTACTTATTAGATTGGAAAAAGTACAGTGATCTGCATCTGAGTGGCATGATTGCAAAACTGAGGGAAGAATAAGAAAATAAAGGTGATTATGAATTAATGGAGTCTCAGTTGAAAACATTGGTTTTTTTTGAAAGCCCGAGAAAGCATTTGTGATAACCCAGGGCTTCATTTGATCTCTCATTGAATAAGCATTTATTGAGTGCACACTATGGCCAAAGGAACTCAACTAGATATCAGCTTCAGATTCTGAATGTGACAAACTCATTGTCATTTGTGTAGTTCTGCATGCCATTGACTTTTCCTGGAACCTTTCTCCTTATCCATAACCCCAGGGGGAGGGTGAAAATTTAAATTTCTGGTTAGGTAGAATTGATCAATATACTTCAAACGTTTGCTTTGGAAAGCACGGATGTGTGAGTTGAGAGTTTGCAAGTGTTTATTCTACCCAGTGTTTAATTTTTCATCCTTTTTTTTTTCCTTTCAGTTTTTGATGAAAGACACTTGGAATAGATATTTTCATATCTCTCTACTGTTTCCTAAGAACCCTCTCCCCAGTCCCTATCCCTTTTTTAGATTACCCAACAATCCTCTTCCATTTTGAACCTCACTTCCCATTTTTTGGTGATTTATACTTAGCAATTTTAAATCTTCTATGAAACCTTCCCTGATTTCCAGTCAAAGCCAGTTACTACACTGTATTTTTTCACAACAATTTATCTTCCGTGCTGCTTCTGTACTGTATCACCAATTGTAGATGATAGTTTCTGTCACTCTTCTTAGCTGTAGACTTGGAATTCTTTGAGTTCAAACACCATCTTTGTATTTCTAAGTTCTAGGGTCAAGGGCTAGAAACTAGAATAAAAAATACACTTTTTTTTTTTTTTTTTTAGGAAAAATTGAAATAATTCCCATACTATTTTCTCTACCTTACTAGAGATTTCATATAGTAACCTGTATCCAAAAGCTCTGTAATAGGGTATTATTCCCAAACAATTCATCAATTCAAGGATAAACTTACCTGGCTTATCAGTGCTTTGAGCAAATAAAACCCCTCTGAGGATTGTGGTAGAATAAAATGGGAACTTTAGCAGTTTTAAGAACTGACAGGCTGTGGTTTTGCATGCCAACACATAGCAGCTCTTCTTACTGACATTTATTCATTGAGGCTTACAGTAGCTAACATTACCTAGAACAGATAATGCAAAAGCAGGAAACAATGTAGCTGGGACAGAACACTCCCCCTTTAGGCTTAGTGCAGTAAAAGTCCCTAGGTTATTGACAAACTTGTACCCATATAAGGAATGTAGAATGCACCCTCCAATAGAATTGCACCAACTCTCCTGCCTTGATGGACCCAAAACTTTGCATTGTGCTATCTGCTCAGACTTTGGGAATTATCTCACTGGGCTCTGGAGCCACTAATAATGTGTTGCTTGCAGCTCTTAATGTCTTGATCCTCATTTCCCACTACATGTTAGAAATACTGGGTTTTAACTTTATTGATGACCACCTATTTCTGTCTATTCCCCTTTAAGTTATTGTGACAAATTTTTTTTATCAATCTTTTAATTTTTCTAGAGTCTCTTAAATAGGATTTGTAGAACAGCGAATAAGAGCAATATCATATGCTAAGAGATTATTATCTGTGATTTTACCTGCATGTGTGGGTTTGTGTTTGTGTTGGGGGGCCACTGGCACTTGGGGTTAAACCCAGGGCCTTTTGCATGGTATGCAAGCACTGAGCTACACCCCCTCCCCATCTCTCTCTTGCTCTTTTTTTTTTTTTTTTTTTTTAAGTTGCTGATGGACCTTTATTTTATCAATTTATTTATATGCAGTGCTGAGAATCAAACCCAGTGCCTCACACATGCTAGGCAAGCACTCTACCACTGAGCCACAACTCAGCACCGCCCCCCCCCATCTCTTTTTAAAAATTTTTTTATTTTTAGACAGGGTCATGCTTAATTGCTGGAGTCCTCAAATTTGTGATTCTCCTGCCTCAGACTTGTGAATACCTTGGATTATAGTCATGTGCCACTGTACCTAGCTTGTAATTCTTTTTTCGGGGGGAGGGGGGAGGCAGGGGATTGAACTCGGGCACTTGACCACTGAGCCACATCTCCAGCCCTATTTTGAATTTTATTTAGAAACAGAGTCTCATTGAATTGCTTAGCACCTTGCTTTTACTGAGGCTGGCTTTGAATTCACAATCCTCCTGCCTCAGCCTCCCAGGCTGCTGGGATTACAGGAGTAGTCCACTGCACCCAGCCCTAATTTTTTTTTTTTAACATTTTATTTTTTAGTTGTAGTTGGACACAATACCTTTATTTTTAGTTATTTTTATGTTGCACTGAGGTTTGAACCAAGGGCCTCGCGCGTGCTAGGCGAGCACTCTACTGCTGAGCCACAACCCCAGCCCAGCCAGCTGTGATTATTAATCCTTAAATGTCACCTTATGTTTTTACAGTAAAATCATAAAATGAGTCAAGCTTGGAGATATTTCAAGTCTAAAGCAGAAAATTAAGTGTTGAATTTCCAGGTATCACCTTTTTTGTAGCTTTGTAAATTGAGATATCAAGATGGAAAGACATACTATTTTAAAGATAATGTGTTTGGAGGTAAATAATGCCCCTAATTTTTCCCTTACAAAAATGACAGTCTCCTTATATTGCACAAGATGGGTATTAATTTTTTATCTGTGACTCACTAACATCCTACTCTTTCTTTTCTCTCTAAATCTGGTTTTAAAAATATATAAAGCTAAAATGATAGAAAGGAACTCCATCATCACAAATACCATGAGTGGTATTTTAAAATTGAGAAAGTTAATTCTGAGAAATTTAATTTAAAAGAACTCTATAATATTAGATTGGAGAGAAGAGATCTATTTTGAAATTAGTACTGATTTAGCATGGTATAGTTGTTAAAACACAGGACTAAGAAAGGAGTTTTATATTCATTAGGGTGACTTAGTTTGATGGGCAGATATCCTCTTGGCCTTCTATCTATAGAAGAGGATTTAGACCAGGTAATTAATTCTAAGATCTCTTCTGGTTCTGAAACACGAGCATTTTAACATATCCAGTTTGCTATTTGTCTTTTGCCTGCCAGGGAGAAGTTATGCATTGGTTGGCATGTTCATTATATGTTGCGTGCCGCAAAAGCATCATTCCCACAGTTGGGAAGGGTATCATGGAAGGAAACTGTGTTTCACTTACCAGAATACTACGTTCAGCTAAATTAAGGTAAAGCATTTTGATTTTTTAAGTGTTGTTTTATAAGTCCTAAATTTAACTTTAGAACTTAATTTCTTTATTTTAAATCATTAGATTTCATCAGTTCTAACTTAGTTATTGCATAGATATTCTTTCCCAAGTCTCAGATTCTTCCTCTCTTTAAATTCTAACTTTTTCAACCAAGGACTTCTGTGCTAAATTGTTTTTAGGTATAATTTTTCTTTTTTTTTTTAAATATATTTTTAAAATTGTAGATGGACACAATATCTTTATTTGTTTATTTTTATATGGTGCTGGGGATCAAACCCAGGGTCTCACTCATGCAAGGCAAGTGCTCTACTACTGAGCTACAGCCCCAGCCCTAGGTATAATTTTTCAATTAATTTTTTAAAAATATTTTTATTAGTTGTTGATGGACCTTTATTTTATTTATTTATATGTGGTGCTGAGAATCTAACCCAGTGCCTCACACATGCTAGGCAAGTGCTCTACCACTGAGCCACAATCCCAGCCCATCTATTAATTTTTTTAACTTGTAAATAATTTTAAGCTTATAGAAAAGTTACAAAAATAAGAAAAATACAAAGAATACCCATATACCCTTGTCCCAGTTTTACCTGTCATTAACATTTTACCTTGTTTGCTTTTTCATTTGATCTTTCTCTCTTAAATATATAGTTCTTTCTCCTTTAAATAATATTTTTTCCTCAACCATTTCACAGTAAGTAGCACATATTATATATCCCTTTACTTCTAAATGCTTCAATGGTATTTCTTAGTAAACTATGGTATAATTATCAACATCAAGAAAGTTAACACTTAAAATGAATGTTAGTGCTCACTTTCTTTTTTTATCTAGTATGCCATCTCTATTCTGGCTTTTTTCATTGATCTGATAATATTCTTTATAGAATTTGTTTTCTTTGACACAATGTTCAATCTAAGATCTAATATTGCATTCACTTGTCATGTCTACTTATTCCCCTTTAGTCAGGAACAGTTCCACACCCTTTGTCTTTTATGACACTGACATTTTGAGGAATAAAATCTACAACCCTTTTTTGTTTATTTTGTTTTGTTTTGCAGTGCTGAGGATCAAACCTAGGGCTTTGCACATGTTAGACAAACTTTCTACCTCTGAGCCACATCCCTTGTTCTCTACTCTCTCTTTGATAGATTGTTCCTCATTTGGATTTATCTGATGTTTTCTTATGATTACATGCAAATTATACATTCCAAGATTGAATACTACACAAGCAATTTTATGTCTTCAGGATATCACATCTGATGGAATGCACATATCCATTTGCCTTTTGTTAGTGTTGTTAATTTTGGTCATCTGGTCAATGTGTTATCCTGTTTTTTTACTGTATAGTTAATATTTTTTTCACATGCAACTAGTAATTGCTGTAGGTCTTAGCTATATCTTACTTGTTCTTGTGCCAACCACATAGAATTATTTGCCTTGACAGGAAATAGAAATGGAGTGATTCAGATTTTTTTTTTTTTTTTTTTAAAGATAGAGTGAGAGAGGGAGGGGGGGAGAGAGAGAGAGAGAGAGAATTTTTAATATTTATTTTTTAGTTTTCGGCGGACACAACATCTTTGTTTGTATGTGGTGCTGAGGATCGAACCCGGGCCTCACGCATGCCAGGCAAGCGCGCTACCGCTTGAGCCACATTCCCAGCCCCAGTGATTCAGATTTTCAGATTTAAATAGGTGCTAATTTCTGTTCCTGTTTGGTTTTTGTTGGTTGGTTGGTTTTTGGTTTTTGTTTGTTTGGGCTTTTTTTTTTGACCTGGTACAAAACTATTTGAGATTATTATCTGTCTGTTCTCTCTACACTCCAGGGTAGAAGAGAGGCAAACTTTAAAGCCCTGTCCAGGGATGGCAAGTTGGTTTTAGTTCATGCTAAATTAAAACAAACAAACAAACAAAATCTCTGAACAGTTTTGGTTCTAGCAATGAAAAATTTAAAAATCAAGATGATTTTTTAAAAACTTTTAATAGATGCCAATTTTTGTCATTGATGATAAAAATAAAATTAAGATTGTTAACATCCACAGCCCATTTGTACCAGGATATTGGGATAGGTTGCTTTGAGACCAAAGAAAATACCCAGAGACAGCATATGAGGCATAAAACTTTATGGAGAAATACATACAGGGAAGGTCCAGTGGTGGTAGACTAAATAGATAGTACCTCGTCCCTCACAGCATTTTGTCCAGAAGCAGCCCGCTGGATGAGTATTTACATGTATCCTTTCCACAGTGCCCTCAGTTCTGCCCCAGTTGCCACTGAGAGAGTGATTTTATATTATTAGGCTGCAGAATTAGTGACATCATCTGCATTAGCTTGCTTGTAAGATCAGCATTGCAAGGTGCAACTGTTTTGGAGAATTTGTAAAAAGCAACTTTCTATAGATAACATTAGCATGCCCCAGATTTCCGGTGTGTACGAGAGAAAGCCAGTATCCTTCAGGATAATATGGATTTGGACATTCCAGTCCAGGCTTGCTCTCATTGTTCTCCTAACTTGATTAGATTTGGGGGAATAAAAAGGGGGGCATTCAGGATCATAGTGTTTTTTTGTTTTTTTTTAAAGAATTTTTTTTAATATTTATTTTTTAGTTTTCGGCGGAGACAACATCTTTGTTTGTATGTGGTGCTGAGGATCGAACCCGGGCCGCACGCATGCCAGGCGAGCGCGCCACCGCTTGAGCCACATCCCCAGCCCAGGATCATAGTGTTTTACTATTTCTAAGGATGATACAATAGGGTCAAGATAGCTTTTTAAATTGAACAAAACCTGTCAGTTGTAGTAGAAAACAATATGATCTTTTTCTGTCAGTGTTTCTCATCACTGACCATATAATTTTTAAAATCTGTGTAATAATAGATTATTGGGGAAACTGAGCAAAAACGAATTATAACTTTAAAAAATTTAGAGCAACACATGCTCAGAAAAATTCCTATAATAAAATGAGTTCTGGAGATGGATAATGTGATAAACACATAAAGACAATTTTTAAAGTTTTAAATAGTCTGGGGATATAATTTAGTGTCATGCTAAAAAAAAAAAAAAAATGCTAAAAAAGGCCTAGGTAATCCTCAGCACTACAGGAGGAGAAAAAAAAACAAATAATACAGAAGACTTTAAAGTAAAAAGAACTCTTTCTTTTTCCATTCTCCAGAATTAACCACCAAAACCACTTTTCTCTTATGTACAAAAAGCAAAAAAAAAAAAAACCAACAAATTTTAGTGGGTGTTGTTTTAGATATAAATGATTCATACAACATGTATTGTTCTGAAGTTTTTACTTTATATTTTTGAAGTCTTTCTGAAGAAACCCGTTTTTTTAAGATGTAGAATTGATATTTTCAAATTTAATTCCAACAAGTTTTAAAATTTTTTGTTTTGCATTTCTGGGGATCGAACCCATTGTTGCTCTTAGTATCTGGACCACTGAGCTGTATTACTAGCCCCTTTTTTTTCTTTAATATTTTTTAGCTGTTGATGTACCTTTATTTTTTACTTATTTATATGTGGTGCTGAGGATTAAACTCAGTGACTCACACATGCCAGGCAAGTGCTCTGCCACTGAGCCACAATCCCAGCCCCCCAGCCCTTATTTTTTATTTTGAGTCAGGATCTCACTAAGTTGTCCAGACTGGCCTCACACTTGCTATGTTCCTGCCTTATCCTCCCAAGTAGCAGGAATTACTGGCATGTAAAAAAGTGGCCAGCTAAAAAAGTGTCATATTCTTAATACCAAAGTGCATTTGATAAACAGCAACATGTTCATTCACACAAAAAGTAATCAAAAGTAATGCTATTTGTTCATTAATAATTTGAGCTTTTTCCTTGGAGTCAGGATCTCACTATATTGCACAGGCTAGTCTTGAACTCCTTACCTCAAGTAATCACCTGCAGTCAGCCTCCTGTATAGGCACATGCCACTGCAGCTGGCCAAAATTTCAACTACGAATATACTTTTTACATGATTATGTAAATTTTTATAGCTATAGGAAAATGCTCACCAAGTATTGTTAACAATTCATACTGGAAAATAATAGATGAGTATACATTATAGATACATATATGCCCAAACAGCAAATTTCTACTGAGTACTTTACCAATGTTCCAGGCATTTATTATTTGCTGTGTTTTGCATGTTTTTATTCATTTAATCTTCTCAGTAATCTCATAAAACAAGTCACATTTTACAGATGAGAAAATTGAGTGAACAAGAAGTTAAATTGCTTCCTAGAAATAATATGCCTACTAGCTGGGCCCATGGTGGTACATGCCTATAATCCCAGTGATCCTGGAGGTTTAGGCAAGAGGATCACGAGTTCAGGGCTAGCCTCAATAACGTAGGGAAGCCCTAAGCAACTTAGTGAGACTAGTCTCAAAATAAAAAATGGAAAGGGCTGGGAATGTGGCTCAGTGGTTAAGCTCCTCTGAGTTCAATCCCTGGTACAAAAAGAAGGAAAAAAAGAAATATCTACTAACTGGCATGGCCTCCAAATTTATTCTATATTACATGTGTCTGTACACAGATACTTATTAGTATGTCTCTCTCTTAAACTATGTTTAATTAGCTTCAGTTTGGAAAAAGAAAACTTAACACCAAAGCAAATTCTACCACTGTAACTCAATGGCAGAGCGCTTGCCTCGCAGGTATGAGCCCTGGGTTCGATCCTCAACACCACATAAAAATAAATAAATAAATAAAGATATTGTGTCCATCTACAACTAAAAATATATTTTTTTAAAAAAGTATCGGGCTAGGGATGTAACTCAATAGTAGAGCGCATATATTGCATGCTCAAGACCCTGGGTTCAATCCCCAGCACTGGAAAGAAAAAAGTATCATATAAAAACTCATTTGTGGGTCTGGGGATATAACTCAGTTGGTAGAGTGCTTGCCTCGCATGCATAACGCCCTGGGTTCAATCCCCAGCACCACAAAAAATAAAATAAAATAAAACACATTTGCTGCCAGGGAAGTGCGAGTGCCTGTAATCTCAGTAGCTTGGGAGGCTGAGGCAGGAGGGTCATGAGTTCAAAGCCAGCCTTAGCGAAATCGAGGCGATAAGCAACTCAGTGAGACCCTGTCTCTAAATAAAATACAAAATAGGGCTGGGGGTGTGGCTCAGTGGTCAAGTGCCCCAAGTTCAATCCCCAGTATCCCCGCAAACAACAACAACAACAAAAAAAACCTTCGTTTGCCATTAAGTATTACATTAAAAAGCAGTATCTGTTGTGCAATGTGAATTTTTATTTCACCTTAATAAAGAAGTTTTGTTTATCTCATTTTTGTAGTTGTAGGAATTTATCCACATTGTTCACAAGTTTTTTTTTAGTAACGTGATTTAAATCAAGATGACTTTTATTCATTCTTTTCATATTATAAAACTGGAATGAAAATTAGTTCATCAGAAATTTTTTTATACATTCTAATTGTAACATTCATAATATTAATTTGTTATAATTTCTTTTTTTAACTTTTGAATTCCTATTAAATTCAGTAGTGTGCCACGGTTGGAACATATGTCACATATTTACTATTTAATCAACCTAACTTCTCTGTCTATGGATTTGTCTATTCTGGATATTACATATGAATGGAATCATATAATATGTGGCATTTGTGTTGGCTTCTTTTATTTAGCATAATATTTTCAAGGTTTATCCATGTTGTAGAGATAGCAGTACTCCATTTTTTTTTTTATGACTGAATAATATTTCATTACATGGAGGTAGCACATCTTGTTTGTCTATTTTATCAATGAATGGAAGTTTGGGTTAGTTCCATCTTTTGACTTTTTTTTTTTTTTTAATTTTTTTTAGTTGTCAATAGACCTTTATTTATTTATATGCGGAGCTGAGAATCAAACCCAGTGCCTCACACATGCTACCATTGAGCTATAACCCCAGCCCCGAACCTTTTGAGTTTTATGACTAGTGCTGCTTCAAACATCTATGTACAACTTTCTCTGTGGATATATGTTTTCATTTCTTTTGTGTGTGTATATGTAGAAGTGAAATTGCTGGATCTTAAGCTGACTGTATGTTTAATCTTCTGAGAAACTGTCAGGCTGTTTTCCAAAGTGACCATTCCAGACTACATTGCCATCAGCAGTATGTGAGAGTTCAACTTTCTCCACATCCTTCCCAATACTTGTTATTATCTCTCTTTTTTATTCTGGTTATGCTAATAGATATGAAGCAATATCTCACTGCAGTTTTGATTTGAATTTTCCTGATAGCTGATGGTGTGGGGCATCTTCTCATGTCCTTATTGGAGTAGTATACTTTTTGTTACAGAATCTCAGTGAGTAGAATTGTTTTCAAAACTGTGAAGCTACTTTGCTTAGTTTTGTTTTACAGATTGCAATCAGGCTTAGAAAAGGGACCAAGAACAAAAGGAGGCTGGCTGCACAGCCAAAAGTATATCACAGAATCCATTTATCAGACACAGCTTGTATGACCAGCAGTGCTGTCCCTGTACCTTGCTGCTGTTCTTTCTCCTACTCAATGAATATTGCTATTGATTCTACTGTAAGAATTTACACTTCCTCATTTCTCTGCACCACCAAGATTCAAGATCTCAAGCAGATGTATTTGATAAGGAATTCCAAGTTATATGTGTCATCCTAACTTCCAGTGAAACTAATCCCAGAGAAAGATAAGACTCAAAAGTGGGAATTTTTTTCCCTTTTCTTTCCTGATTGCTCTGGGTAGAGTGTCAAGAACTACATTGAATACGAATTGTGACAGTGAACTCCTTTTTTTCCCCCTGATTTTAGAGGAAATGCTTTCAATTTTGTCCATTCAGGATGATGTTGCCTTTGGGTTTGTCGTACATAGTCCAAATAACGTTGAAGTAAGTTCTTTCTATCCCTAGTTTGTTCAGTTTTTAACATGAATGGGTACTGGGTTTTGTCGAAGGCTTTTTCTGCATCTGTTGAGGTGATCATGTGATTCTTGTCCCTGATTCTAATTACATGGAGAATTACATTTATTGATTCACTTATGTTGAACCAACCTTGCAAACTTGGGGTGAAACCCACTTGATCATGGTGTATAATAATAAGTGTTTTTGCATATACATCCTAATGATAAGGATTTTTGCATCTATTTTCATCGGAGATATTTGTGTACAGTTTTTTTTTTTTTTCCTTGATGTTTCTGTCTGATTTTGGTATTGGAGCAATACTGGCTTCACAGAATGTGTTTGGAAATGTTCCCTTCTTTTATTTCATGGAATAATTTGAGGAAGATTGGCATTAGTTGCCAGGCATGGTGGTATATACCTGTAATCCCAGCAGCTGGGAGGCTGAGGCCAGAGGATTGCAAGTTCAAAGCCCATCTCAGCAATTTAACAAGGCCCTAAGCAACTTAGTGAGACCCTCTCTACATAAAATATAAATAAGGGCTTGGGGTGTGGCTCAGTGATAAAGCCCCTCTGGGTTCAATCCCCAATACCCCCCACCTCTAATGGCATTAGTTTTTCTTTAAAGAACTTGGCTGAGAATCCATCTGCTCCAGGGCTTTTCTTTGTTGGAAGCCTTGTGATTGTTGCTTCGATCTCATTGCTTGATGTTGGGTCTGTTTGGGCTTCCTATATCTTTCTGGTTCTGTTTGGGTAGTTCATTTGTGTCTAGAAATTTATCAATATCTTCTAGATTTTCAAGTTTATGGAAGTATAAATTTTCAAAATAGTTCCCAATGGTCCTCTGGATTTCAGAAATGTTTGTAGTGATATCTCTAATTTTTCTGATTTGGGTCTTCTCTCTCTTTCCTTTGGTTAGTTTTGGTGATGGTTTATCAGTCTTGTTTCTTTTCAAAGAACCAATTCTTTGCTGTATTCCTTCTTTGTTTTTTTTTTTTTTTTTAATTCTCAATTTCAATTTTGGCTCTGATCTTATTTCCCGTCTTTTACTGATTTTGGAATTAATTTGTTCTTTTTTCCTAGGGTCTTTTGATGTGACATTAGATTATTTGAGATCTTTCAGATTTTTGTTGTTGTTCTTCAGTGCTATTAATTTTGTTCTTATAACTGCCTTCATACTGCCCCAGAGATTTTGATATGTTGTATTTCCATTCTTATTTGTTTTTAAGAACTTTTTAAATTTCTCCCATGACCCATTCTTTGTTCAAAAGTATATTATTATGGGCTGGGGATATAGCTCAGTTGGTATAGTGCTTGCCTGGAATGCTTAAGGTCCTATGTTCATTCCTCAGCACCCACCCCCCACACACACACACACAAAATATATATATATATATATATATATATATATATATATATATATTTTATTAAAGCCTCCCATCTTAAAGAGGGTTTGTTTTTTATCTTGTTATTGATTCCTAATTTCTTTCTATTATGATCTGTTAGGAAGCAGGGAATTATCTGTTTGTTTTTGTATTTGCTGAGACTTGCTTTGTGTCCTAAAATATGGTCTATTTTAGAGAAGATTCCATGTATACCTGAGAAGAAAGTGAATTGGGTTGTTGATGAAATATTCTTTAGATGTCCATTGGGTACATTTGATAAAGAAGTAGGATATAAGATTAACATAAATATCAATAGTGTGCTTTCTGCCCGTGGATGCCACTGAGAAAACATTATTTAAGTCTCTCTTCCTACTGCCGTCATGTCTAAAAGAGTCCCCTAAAGAGCCTGAACAGCTGTGGAAGCTATTCATCAGAAGGCTAAGCTTTGAAACAACTGATGAAGCCATTTTGAGCAACGGGGAACACTCATGGACTGTGTGGTAATGAGACCCAAACACCAAGTGCTCCAGGGGCTTTGAGTTTGTTATTTATGCCACTGTGGAGGAAGTGGGTGCAGCTATGAATGCAAGACCACACGAGGAGGATGGAAGAGTTTTGGAACCAAAAGGAGCTGTCTCAGGAGAAGATTCTCAAAGACCAGGGACCACTTAACTGTGAAAAAAGGTCTTGGTAACATTAAAAAAGACGCTGAAGAATATCACCTACAAGATTATTTTGAACGGTATGGGAAAATTGAAGTTACTGAAATCATGACTGAACCAGGCAGTGGAAAGAAGGGGGGCTTTGCTTTTGTAACTTTGGACAACCATGACTGTAGATAAGATTGTCATTCACAAATACCATACTGTGAATGGCCACAACTGTGAACTGAGGAAAGCCCTGTCAAAGCAAGAGATGGCTGGGGCTTTATCTAGCCAAAGAGGTCAAGTGGTTCTGGAAACTTTGGTGGTGGTCATGAAGGTGGTTTTAGTGGAAATGACAATTTTGGTAGTGGAGGAAACTAGTGGTCATAGTGGCTTTGGTGACAGCCGTGGTGGTGTTGGTGGATATGATGGCAGCAGGGAAGACTACAATGGATTTATTAATGACGGAAGCAGTTTTGGAGTTGGTAGAAGCTCTGATGATTTTGGCAATTACAACAATCAGCCATCAAATTTTGGACCCATGAAGGGTGGAAACTTTGGAGGCAGAAGGTTTTAATACTGCCAGGAAACAAAGCTTAGTAGGAGAGGAGAGCCAGAGAAGTGACAGGGAAGCTACAAGTTACAACAGATTTATGAACTCAGCACAGTGGTGGCAGGTCCCAGATGCTACAAAGAAGGCATGGTTTAGACAATACTCATATGAGTGTGGGTAAAAAAAACCTCGAGGACTGTATTTGTCATTAATTGTATAAAATGTTATTTTAGTTTTGTTCTGTGGAAAGGGTAAAGCATTCCAACAAAGTACTTTAATGGAGACTTTTTTTTTTTTTTTTTTTGCACCCATGCTGTTGATTGCTAAATGTAATAGTCTGATCATGATGCTGAATAAATGTGTCTTTTTAAAAATGTGCTGAGGGCTGGGGATGGGGCTCAAGCGGTAGTGCGCTCTCCTGGCATGCGTGCGGCCCGGGTTCGATCCTCAGCACCACATACAAACAAAGATGTTGTGTCCACCGAAAACTAAAAAATAAATATTAAAATTTTCTCTCTCTCTCTTAAAAAAAAAAAATTTTTTTTTAAATGTGCTGAGTAAAGTTAGTCTCTGAAGCCACCTTGGTAAACTTCCCCAGCAGTGTGAAGTTAGAATTCATTTAGGACGATTCCAGGTTAAGAAACCCTGGTGTAGGCAGTTTCTCCTCAGACCCTTCTCCTGTCCACTCTGTGGTCTGATCCAGTTCCGCCCAAGGGTGAGTCTCAAATAAAGCCTTGTTTAGCCATCTTTTTAAATCTGCCTCCTTTGGTCGCCACCCGCCTTGCCTGATCTCACAACCCCTTTTTAAATAAACCCTGCTTCATAAAAAAAGAAGAAACCTTGGTGTAGTTGTTGTGACCTTCTGAAGGTCACCATTGAAAGGGTCACCCAAGCACAATCATGGAATTATTTGGTTATAAAAATGATTGTTGGCACATCCTCTGCAATATCTAAATTGAATAATAGTACCAGGTAAATAATAGATGGGAATAAAGCTTATGTATCATCATGTGTAATCAATAATGATTTAATTCTCTTGAGAAAAAAATATCAATAGTTTTCTATATATCAGTAATAAATCTGCTAGGAAATCTGGAAAACTTTTTCATCCACAATAACCTACAAAACAATAAAACATGGGAATAATTCTAGTCAAGGAGGTGAAAGACTTTTCTCTTTTTCCCCTACATTTTTTATTGGTGCATTATAGTACAAACTGATGGGATTTGTTGTGACATATTTGTACATGCACACAATAAACACTTCTATGATGAAAACTATAGAACACTGAAGAATAAAATTTGAAGAAGACCTTAGAAGATGAAATATCCTCCTTTCATGTTCTTGAATAGACAAAATTAATAATTGTTAAATTGACTATATTACCAAAAATGATGTACAGATTCAGTGCAATCTCCATCAAAATACCAATGAAATTCTCCACAGAACTAGAAAAAAAGTTCCTAAAATTCATATAGAAGAATAAAAGACCAAGAATAGCCAAAACAATACTGAGCAAGAAGAATGATACTGGAGGCATCACAATGCCTGATCTCAGATTATACTAGAGCCATAGTAACAGAAACAACATGGTGGTGGCATCAAAACAGATTAGACCAGTGGAATAGATGACAAAGACAAACCCACATAGGTACAATTATCTGATACTCTGACAAAGTTACCAAAATATACACTGAAGAAAGGATAGCCTTTTTAACAAATGGTGGATATCCATATGTAGAAGAATGAAATTAGATTCCCATCTCTCACCCTGCACAAAAGTCAACTCAAAGTGGATCAAAGACCTAATAGTTAGACCAGACTTTGCAACTGCTAGAAGAAAATATAGGGTCAGCACTCCCATCATATAGGTGTAGGCACCAACTTCTTTAATGAGACCCCTAAAATTCAAGAAATAAAATCAAGAATCAATAAGTAGGATGCCATCAAATTAAAAAGCTTGTATGCAGCAAAGGAAATAAGAACATGAAAAGAGAGCCTACAGAATGGGAGAAAGTCTTCACTAGCTACTCCTCTAACAGGAAATTAATATCTAGAATATACAAAAAATCAAAACTTAACACCCCAAAAACCCAAATAACATAATTAATAACTAAACAGACATTTCTCCAGAAATACAGATAAGTGGAAAAAATGATTGACCTTTTTAGCATTGGGAAAATGCAAATCAAAACTACTTTGAGGGGCAGGGGTTGTGGTTCAGTGGTAGAGCGCTTGCCTAGCATGCGTGAGGCATTGGATTCGATTCTCAGCACCACATATAAATAAATGAATAAAACAAAGGTCCATCCACAACTATAAAATTTTTCAAAAAAACTACATTGAGATTTCATCTCACTCCAGTTAGAATGGCAGTCATCAAGAATACAAAAAATAGTCAGGTGCAATGATGCACGCTTGTAATCCCAGCATCTCAGGAGGCTGAGGTAGGAGGATCACGAGTTCAAAGCCAGCCTCAGCAAAAGTGAGGCACTAAGCGACTCAGTGAGACCCTGTCTCAAAAATACAAAATAGGGCTGGGATGTGGCTCAGTGTTTGAGCTCTGAGTTCAGTCCCTGTTACCAAATAATAATAATAATAATAAATGCTGGTGAGATTGTATGTAAAAAGGTATGCTTATACATTGTTGGTGGGACTGAAAATTAGTATAAGCACTTTGGAAAGCAATTTGGGTAATTCCTCAAAAGCTAAGAGTAGAACTATCATCTGACCCATCTACCCTACTTCTTGGTATTTATCCAAAAGAACTAAAATCAAAATACTGGAGTGATACAGACATATCAATCTTTAAGGCAGTGCTACTTACAATAACCAAGTTTTGGAACCCGTCCAAGTGTCCGTCAGCAGATGAATGGATAGAGAAAATATATATGCACACAATGGAGTTTTACTCAGCCATAAAGAAGTATGGAATTATGACATTTGCTGATAAATGGACAGAACTGAAGCATATTATGCTGAGTTAAATAAGCCAGACACAGAAAGTCAAAGGTGGAATGTTTTCTCTTGAATATGGAAAGTAGAGTGAAAAAAGGAAAAAGAGGGGCAGGGAGATCCCATGAAAATAGAAGAGACCAGTGTAGTAGAGAAAGGGGTTGGTGAGGAGGCAGGAGGAACAGAGGAATGAATAACTACAGAAAAAAATTGACCAAATTGTCCTGTGTACATATATGAGTATACCACGGTGAGTTCCACCTTTATCTATAAAGCACCAACTTAAAAAACAATAAATAAGTAAATAGAAGGAAGACAAGTAAAGTAGAGGAATAGGAACAAGGGGAGAGAAAGTGGAGTTCTAGGGATTGACATGGAGCAAATTATGTATGAATGCATATATGAAACCCACTGTTATATGTAACTATAATGCACTAATACAGACATTTTTTTTTTTAAATGGGAAATTTCTCAAAGAAAAGTACTTCACATGCTGAGGATCCTTTCCCCTCACTCCACTCACTCATTAGTCTATAGGGACTAATTTGTGAGCCAAAAAAAGTTTAGTAATTTGACGATTATTTTGTTATTGGTAAGAATCTTTCAGATCTCAGATTTTAGCAATGTACAGAGTTTGAATATCTGTGGCCAATTAGCTGTTGATATCTTCTATTAGATTTTTAAAATTACAAGTATTATTCTATATATAATGCTAGACACTCAATTGAGCTGACACTAAACATTTTCAAACTAAGATTATACTAACATAGGGATTGTACCCATAAATGGATAGGTCAGGAAGGTGGGGTAATAGTCTATTAAGTGATTTTCCGAGTACATATCTACCTACTTTATTTCAGGGGTGGAACCACACATTAGAACTCAAAACACTTGAATTTTACTACTTACCTATAATAGTCCGGTGCTTTGTGATTTTATTATATATATATATATATATATATATATATATATATATATATTTTTTTTTTTTTTGTATTGAAGATTGAACCCCAGTAGTGTTTACCCCTGAGCCACATCCCCAGGCCTTTTTTATTTTATTTTTTTAATTTCAAGACAGGATCTTAGTAAGTTACTTAGAACCTCACTCAGTTACACAGGCTAACTTCAAACTTGCAATCCGCCTGCCTCAGCCTCCCAAGTTGCAAAAAGTCTTGATCTTCATACTAATTTTGTAAACCTACCAATCTGTTAATTAACATTTACTTTGTAATTTATATGCAGAGCATTATTTAGTTGCTGGAGAGAATAAAAGAAGTAGATAGATGTTCTCACTGTCTGCATAGAAGACACTGTTGACTAACTCAAAATCTACATCCCATGAGCTGGGGTTGTGGCTCAGTGGTAGAGTGCTTGCTCATGAGGCACTGGGTTCAAGCCTCAGCACCATATAAAGATAAGTAAAATGAAGATATTGTGGCTATCTACAACTAAAAAAAAATTTTTTTAAAAATCTATATCCCACAGTAATCCTTGAAACCAAATTTCATGGCACTTGGGAGTAAAGGTTTTTATTGTTTATTTTTTAATAGTTTCAGGTTTTTAAATAGAAATTCTTAGTCATAAATAGAATTGTTTTCAATCCATTATATGAACTAATTTTAAAGTTGCCTTTTTTTCTCTATTTTTAGTTTAATACAGTTTTTTAGTAAAATGAAGAAGTGGATGGACATGTCAAATCTGCCACAAGAATTTCGTGAACGTATAGAAAGGCTAGAGAGAAATTTTGAAGTGTCTACTGTAATTTTTAAAAAATTTGAGCCAATATTTTTAGATATATTTCAAAATCCATATGAAGAGCTACCAAAGTTACCACGAAGCAGGAAGCAGAGGTGAGACCCTTAATTCTTATGTAATTGATGTAAAGATTACTATAATAACATGTTAGGAAAGTTTACCCTTTCAAAAGTCTGCATTTTACCAAAAGTATCCATGTGCAAAGACTTATTATTTCTTTTTAAATCCATGTATCCATAACTGGAAATTCATGGTAGTACTTTTACATATTTTTCTATATTGTGAATGGAATTTTACATGTATTTTGACCTTAGTATATATGTATATATGCTATTTCAAAAAAATGATTCTCGGTATCAGACAAAAAACCAAACACAAAAAAAAATCACTTTTTTTTTTTTCTCTTTGTAGGAGGATTCCTTGCAGTGTTAAGGATCTCTTTAATTTCTGTTGGACACTCTTTGTTTATACTAAGGGTAAGGTGACACAGTGGTTTTATATTTCTTCCATGAGAACTTTGGTATATTTGACATGAGAGGTATCTGGTTTTTTTTTTTTTGTCTTTTTTTTTTTTTTTCTTATAAAGGTAATTTTCGTATGATTGGGGACGATTTAGTAAACTCTTATCATTTACTTCTGTGCTGCTTGGATCTGATTTTTGCCAATGCCATTATGTGCCCCAATAGACGAGACTTGCTAAATCCATCTTTTAAAGGTAAGGTCTTTTCCTTTTTTGAAAACTAATTGCTACTTTTTGGAAAAAGAGTTTTAACACTTAACTGTTTCTGCCCCCTTTTCCCCGCTTCTCTTCATACTTCATCAAACCAGGTTTACCATCTGATCTCCATACTGCTGATTTCCGGGCTTCTGAAGAGCCTCTCTGCATTATTGCTGTACTATGTGAACTACATGATGGACTTTTAGTAGAAGCAAAAGGAATAAAGGAGCACTACTTTAAACCATATATCTCAAAACTCTTTGATAGGAAGGTACCGTACTTATTATTAAATGACTAAGCTGTTTAGGGTTCAGCAGCAGTCTCAAAGAAAAAAGTGTTCTCACTTTTGTAGGACTCAGGGTCAAGATTCCCACATTTTAGTCTTTGCTGTGATGCACAGTTGCCCTCTGGTCTTTTTTTTTTTTTTTTTTTTTTTGATAGTTTTAGTTGTAGATAGACACAGTACTTTTATTTACTTTTATGTGGTGCTGAGGATCGAACCCAGTGTCTCACACATGCTAGGCAAGCCCTATACCACTGAGCTACAACCCTAGCCCCTGCCCTCTGGTCTTGTGTGATATGACAGACTGAGCTTTTGAAAAATGTACTGTCAATTAAGCCACTGTCAGGAACAACTCTAGCAGATTTTGCTAAAAAAAAATTCTGAAGAATAGATTATCAGAGTTGGCGTGATAAAAGATTTATAAAATACAGGAAGTCAGAGTAAACTGACTGATTTTACTGCCATAATTTGAATAACCACTGTTACTCAAAGTAGCATAATATGTAACAACTATCTCTTTAATTCCAGTAAATAGACAGAAAATCTGGTATATTTTAGAGCCATCTGTAGGCCACGTACCTATATGCATTCTGGAGTATTTTTCTTCACTAACTCGACTTAGTTATTAACTTAGCTAATTTTATACTTTTAAATTAGCTTCTTTGGGGAAGAATCTCAGTTTCTTATTTCTCCAACATCAAGCCACTATATAAAATCACAAGTTAGACTTTGTGATTTGTTTTTGAGGAAATGAGGTATTTGAATTAAGACATCTCTGTGGTCCTCCACTTTATGTGTATAATGAGATTTTCATTTTTTTAAAGCATGAAGTCTTCCTTAACTGGCTCTTCTTCCTCACATATACTTTCATCATTTAGCCTTAGCTTTCATCCATATGTTATAGCCCCTTGTCTCTGTGTTAAATACTCCAGCAAAGTATACTTTTAAAGGAACCAGGGATTACGTCTAGTAGGCTCCACAGGAGCAGTACACTAGTGCCCCTACGTACAATGACATTACATTATGGTTTGTCTGGACTATCTGGTGTTTGGCTGTGTCTTGGCATAATTATTATGGCACCTCCTTTCATTCCAAAAGTGAAACCATCATCCAAACTATTATGCTTTTTGGATGATGGGCCTCCTGATCTTGGGTCACATGTTTTGTTTGACCTTTGTACAATTTTGTTTTTATTTTGTTCAATTTTTAATTTAAATATTAAGACCTTTTATATGAAAAGCAAATCAGAAACTAGGTCAATACTGTGTTAAAATTTCTACATGGCTAGCTGTCATCAAATTAAATGATGGCCACCACTTTTCGGTTAGGTAGTGTGTGTTCAGCTCTCTATTCATCTATATTGAACCCTGATTCTTGAAGGCATCTGAGCTTGCAGACTCTCATGTATAGAAATTTTTAGGGTGGTTACAGAAAATATTAATAACAATGTAGTTTTCCTTTCTTACCAGCAAGAGGACCTGTATTTCTTTTGAATCTTTTACTCACTTGAAACACTTAATCATCAATAAATGTTAATTTCCAGTCTCATAATCAGTGATTAAGAATAGACAGCTTTCATCAGAATCACTCAAGGAGTTTGTCAGAAATACCACCTTAGCTGAGATATTAAAGTCTATCCATCTCCATTTATAACAGGTTTTCCCCTAAGTGATTCTTTTTTTTTTTAATGTGCATTTTAGTTGTAGGTGAACATAATACCATTATTTTATTTTTATGTGGTGCTGAGGATCGAACCCAGTGCCTTACGCATGCCAGGTGAGTGCTCTATCTCTGAGCCACAGCCCCATCCCCCACTAAGTGATTCTTATATCGCTGCATTTTGGAAAGCACTGCCATAGATTAACCTCAAAGTATTTTCAAAACTTATTTACTTATTTACTTACCTATTTATTATTTATTTTACAGTGCTAGAGATAAAATTTGACTTTAAATTTTTAAAAACCATTTTATTTGCTTACTTAGTAGGTCTTACTGCTCCAAAAGAAATGTTTGGTAATTCTCTTTGTGGGTATGGCATATTATTGTGAAGATTTAGAGAGATTTTATGTTTTTTAAATGTTAAAAATATTTCATTTTATTATATGATGTACAATTTTTTTTTTCTTCACAGATTTTAAAAGGAGAATGCCTCTTGGACCTTTCCAGTTTTACTGATAATAGGTAAGTATCTAGCACTAATGGTGTTGGGCATGTGACAGCCTGACAGTGATATCAGAGCTGTGAAAATTTGTCAAGTGAAACATTATATATCAAGGTCACCTTCAGAATCAAATTCCTTCTGTTTTAATAGCACTGAATGGTGGTATCACTAAGCCTTTCTGACTTTAAGTACATTTAAGAACCATTGACATTTGAAACAGTTGTACTCTGCCGAGAACCTCATGAATGAGCCCATGACTTCCATATCTGATTTTACATTCTTTCATTAATCAATGTTAGCAAATTCAGAATGACCACATTTCAAAGTCTCTGTTTCTTCAGTGATCAGATATTCTTTATTTTTCTTTTAATATTTTTAGTAGTAGATGGACATAACTTTTATTTTATTTATTTATTTGCTTATTTTTTATTTTTATGTGGTGCCGAGGATCAAACCCAGTGCCTCTCACATGCTAGGCAAGCATGCTACCACTGAGCCACAACCCAAGTTCCAGATATTTTTTTTTTCTTTACCTAGCTTCATTTAGCTTCAACTGGTTTACAGATTAAGTATATATTCTCTTTCCACACTTTTTTAAAATTAATTTATTGCAAAGTTAATAAAACCCGAGAAGTTATTAGCTTTCCCAAGCTATGAACTTAAGGATAAATCTATCCTTAAGATTAGATAATCAAGGTTGGGGATTTAGCGCAGTGGCAGAGCTCTTGCCTAACATGCAGAAGGCTCTGAGTTCAGTCATTGGCCCTGGGCGGGTTGGGGGGACTAGATAATACATTGTATAACTTAGTTTTATTCTAGCAACTTAAAATAATTCTCTTTCCAGCAAAGCAGTGAACAAAGAGTATGAAGAATATGTTCTAACTGTTGGTGACTTTGATGAGAGGATCTTTTTGGGAGCAGATGCAGAAGAGGAAATTGGAACACCTCGAAAGTTCACTGGTGACACCCCATTGGGGAAACTGACAGCACAGGCTAATGTGGAGTATAACCTTCAACAGCATTTTGAAAAAGTAATATAACCTAGCCTGATCTCAGTCTTGAATGATCTTTTTCTTTCTCTGTGTGATTCTACTAACAGCAGAAGCATCTTTCAAGTTAAATCTTGAATTTCTTCTACTAATTCATATTTCCCATGAAAGCCTTAAAAGGTAATTTTAAAAACTATGACATTTAATATTTTTACCTTGTTTCTTGCTGTTAATCATATTTTGAATATTTTCCCAGCATACCTGGGTTTATCATTACATTGTGTGGTCTTTTGACATAAAGAGAAATTTATGCTTTCTTACCATTTTTTTCTTTGCTTCAGCTTAGCCTCTGTCACATTGCTTTAAAGTTTTATTTACTTTCCTACCTATGATACAAACATGCTTTTCTCTGATTTTAACTGTATAACTCTAGAAATGATTGTTAATTCTGTAATTATGTGTAAAATGGGTAGGAAGATAAAGTCTAAGGGAAAATTCAGTCATCTAGAAGATTGAAACCTGTTTTAATCCAAACTCTACTATTAACTTTGTTTTTTAAGAACAAAAGTTTTCTTATTCAGGACAGTTGTCAAGTTGACAGTTAATATTTTTCTTAGCTTAAACAAATTTTTTAACTTCTATACCTGTTTCCTCACATATAAAATTAAAATATGTGAATGTTCTGGACTGGGGTTGTGGCTCAGTGATAGAGCACTCACCTAGCACAGGCAAGGCCCTGGGTTCAATCCTCAGCACGACATAAAAATAAATAAAATAAAGGTATTGTGTACAACTATAAATAATTTTTAAAAATATGCATAGGTTCTATTTCAAATGAGTTTTATGAAGATAAAATGTTATAGAAAGTGCTTTGAAAAAGTATTATTCAAATGTATAATTCAAACTCAGACATTGTTAGCATAGTATGGCTAAAAATTTGGTGGGTAAGCAAAAAAAGCAGGAAAAGTAAGCCACTACTAAATATGAATAATAAAGATGGCATATGTACTGAATTAAACATAATAAGGAAGAAAGTAACTTTTTAATCTCACAGGTTGTTTTTTTTTTTTTACAGAAAAGAACATTTGCACCTTCTACCCCACTGACAGGACGGCGATATTTACGAGAAAAAGAAGCCATTATTACTCCTGTTGCTTCAGCTACCCAAAGTGTGAGCCGTTTGCAGAGTACTGTGGCTGGACTTAAAAATGCACCAAGTGAACAACTTATAAATATTTTTGAGTGAGTACCATACTATGATTTTTCTAAATGTCTTTTTAAAAATTAAATTCTTTATTCCGTTCTGTTTTTAGTATAGTCAGAGATGGCAAATATACCTCTGGCACCTTTTTCTGTATCATTTCAGTCTGAAAATATCTTAACCTAAAACCAGATAGTTACCTACTGAAAATTTCATATAAATATAGTGAGGCCCCGTGGTGCATGTGTGTAATCCCAGCTACCAGGGAGGTCAAAGCAGGAGGATTGCAAATTTGATGTCAGTCAGGATAAATTAGCAAGACCCTATCTTAAACTAAAAATTTTTGGACTGGGGATTTAGCTCAGTGGTAGAGCATTTGTCTAGCATTTATAAGTTTCTGGATTCAATCTCCAGTACTCCCCATCCCTCCCAAAAATAAATAATTAAACATTTTTAAGAAGAACTGAGGGGGCTGGGGATGTGGCTCAAGCGGTAGCGCGCTCGCCTGGCATGCATGCGGCCCGGGTTCGATCCTCAGTACCACATACCAACAAAGATGTTGTGTCCGCCAATAACTAAAAAATAAATATTAAAAAAAAAATTCTCTCTCTCTCTCTCTCCCCCCTCTCTCTTAAAAAAAAAAAAAAAAAGAAGAAGAACTGAGGGGCTGGGTTATAGCTCAGCAGTACAGTGCTTGCCTTACATGTGAAGCACTGGGTTCGATCCTCAGCACCGCATAAAAATAAATAAAATAAAGATATTGTGTCCATCTTTTTTTTTTTTTAGTTTTAGGTGGACACAATATCTTTATTTTTATTTTTATGCGGTGCTGAGAATCGAACCCAGTGCCTCACTCATGCCAGGCGAGCACGCTACCTCTTGAGAAGAACAACAACAACTGAGGATATAGCTTAATGATAGAGTACTTATCTAGCATCTATCAAAAACAACAACAAAACTATATGTTTATATATTTATATCAGTATACATGTGTGTATAAATATTATTTCATGGGATTATAGAATTTTTTTTAAGAGAGAGAGATGAAGTGAGAGAGAGAGAGAATTTTTTAATATTTATTTTTTAGTTTTCGGCGGACACAACATCTTTGTTTGTATGTGGTGCTGAGGATCGAACCCGGGCCGCATGCATGCCAGGCGAGCGTGCTACCGCTTGAGCCACATCTCCAGCCCGGGATTATAGAATTTGAAGTATATCTTTTTAAATATTTTCGTTGTAGATGGACACAATACCTCGATTTTATTTATTTTATTTTTAGTTTTTAGTTTTAGGTGGACACAATATCTTTATTTTATTTTTATGTGGTGTTGAGGATCGAACCCAGTGCCCTGCGCATGCCAGGCCAGCACACTACCACTTAAGCCACATCTCCAGCCCTTTGAAGTATATCTTAAAGTTTATTTACCTCTGACATTCCACTCTTGTAACTACCTTAAGTTATATAAATTTTTAATTGACTTTAAATAGGTTCAATCTAAATGTCCACCAATGTTAAGACTGATTAGATATTGGTGGTACAGCTATAAAATGGAATTTTAGGTAAATTTTTTTAAAAAGAGAATGTTTCCTGGTAAAGATGGTAGAATGAAGCCATATCAGAGAACTTCCTTTCCTAATATCTAATGATTTGGGGACAGAATCTCATAAAAGTAGAGAACATCCCTGATTGGGTATAGGGAATCCTGGAATGGAGACATTTAACTAAATTTCAGAAGAGAAAGCAAAGCCTTGATTCTCCAACAAAAGTTTAACATAGTACCAGATGAACTCTCCCCCTTTTCCCAGACTTTCAAGTTATAGGAAAACAGAACAATCCCAGTTTCAAAATTAGCTGAGGAGATAAGATAAGCAGTTTGCAGGTAATGTAGAAAGACTGTCTCAGAGATCTGCCCTTAATAGCAGTTGGTCCATACTGAACTACCCACTAAGCTTTAGTAAATTGAAATGAAGTGTCAAGTCAACTATAAGAACATTTTGTAGCAACAAGAAAAGAAAGGAATGAAGCAGAGAATGCAGAATAACCTAGACAAATAAATGAAAAGACATCTCGTGTTGTTGGAAGACATAAAGCTGAATAATATTCATACTACCCAAAGTGATCTATAGATTCAGTGCTATCCTTATCAAAATCTCAATGGCAATTTTTGCAGACATAGGAAAAACATTCTAAAATTCATATGGAATCTCAAAGGACCACACATAGCCACAACAAGGTTGAAAAAGAATAAAGCTGGAGGCCTCATACTTCCTTATTTCAAAATATAAGCCAGGCACCGTGGCACCCACCTATAATCCCAGTGGCTCAAGAGTCTGAGGCAGAAGAATCTTGAGTTCAAAGCCAGCCTCAGCAACTTAGCGAGAGACCCTGTGTCTAATATAATATTAAAAAGGGATGGAGGGGCTGGGAATGTGGCTCAAACGGTAGCGCACTCGCCTGGCATGCGTGGGGCACTGGGTTCGATCCTTAGCTGCCGCAGTCTGGCTGGGCACAATCAGGAGCCACTTGTCAAAAGAAACTAACTTTATTTTTAGAACCACACATGCCAAACAAAACAGCCTCTCAGGAAAAACCCTCAGAGCCTCAACTGCCACCACCGGCTTTCCACAAGCCTCTCTCTCCCACAACACAAGCCTCTCTCCCCCACTCCCACAATCCTCCTGCTCTTGAGGCCGATTGGCTGGGTCACGTGGGCGGAGCCAAAAAAGTCCCCCAATGAGCAGCTCCGTGGTCTGAAAGGGCAGGGAAACAGCCCAATGAGCATCACCGCAGAGGAGCCAATCAGCTAGATGTTGCTGGGGCCGTTGTGAGCCAATCATCAGCTGGCAGCTGGAAGTTTGCTGGGGCCCCTTCGCTGTGGATCTCAACATCTCCCCCTCTCTGTTTAAACAACAAGCATGTGGCTTAGGGACCGTGCCTGCCTTAGGTTGTCCAATAGTACATATGGTCCTTTGGTACCATTGCAATTGGATCTTACCCGTCACTGACTACCGGTCCAGTATACAGCCACACCTGTGGAGACGTCTTTGTACCAGCGGGGGGGTGAGGTTCTTTGCCTCACCTCTGTTGGCCCCCAAATTTTAGCTGGACGATCATGACAAGCAGAAGGGAGGAAGATACACCAAGCCAATTGACGGCTCCTTTTGGAAAAATTGTACCACCAATGACATCATCAGCAAAAATACCCCAACACTACCACAAGTTGCTGCACCAACAGATAGTTCACAATGCATACAGGTGAGCTCACAATGTGTCCAGGCAAGTTCTGCAAGCAGTTCAGTGATGGCTATTGTAGAAGCTGTAGATTGGTTTTATCTTTGACTTCACCAGCACTGGGATGAAGATAGGAATTCTGGCAATAATGGCTAAAGAAAAAATTATGTAGCATTACAGAAGGCACTAAAAGAAAACAATTTTCTTAACAATTTACATTATCTTTAAGAGAATTATTAAATATAATGAAAAGGAAAGGTAAAAGTAAACAAACAGATCTGTTAACCTTCTTTTTTGTTTACATATTAAAACAATCCTCAACAGTTGTTTACCCAATTTAAATTAAACCATATAAATCACGTGAAAAAAAAATATTTGGATCCATTTTATCATGAGTGCTCATCATATATGATATATGGACATACGTACATTCAAACATATAACACAAAACACAAGTGTGCACACATAATATAATACATACAACACATAACATTATAGTAAAGGCCTTATAACTTTTTACAGGTGAAATCTCCATTGCAGTGCTTAAAAACTCTATAGTCAAAAAATAGAACTGATCAGCAAAACATTAACCTAGGTCTGTATGAGCTCAAAAAACAAAATAGAACTTCATGATATGGCAAAGGGCAATAATAAAATAGATATTGAAAAAAGCATCCTGGTTCTGTTGCAGATGTAAGAATAGCCAAACTGGAGTTTTGGATATCAGTTGTTATGGATTTGAGCCAGACCCCCAACTCCAGACAATTACTGGGTCAGGACCTTTCCATTGTCCTGTTAGAATATCCTTCCAAAGTACCTTGGGCTTATGCACTTTTTTTGGACACATATGCCTTTCCGCAGCACTAAGTCCTGATGAATCCAAATTTAAAAAGTTTAGAGTAAAAAGGGTTATTTTAAGTTTATCTTTGGGGAATATATACCCCTTCCCAATTCCTTCTTTTTGCTTTAATAAGTACATTTTAATAGTTTGATGAGCTCTTTCAACTATGCCTTGTCCCTGTGGATTGTATGGGATTCCTGTTATATGAGTAATGCCAAATGTTGAGCAAAATTGTTTAAAAGAGGTAGAAGTATAACCAGGGGCATTATCTGTTTTTAACTGTTTTGGAACACCCACAGTGGCAAAATTTTGTAAGCAATGAGCTATAACATCTTTAGTTTTTTCTCCGGCATGAAGGGAGCCCATCAAAAATCCAGAAGAAGTATCAACTGTAACATGCAAATATTTTAATTTTCCAAATTCTGGCAAGTGTGTGACGTCCATCTGCCAAATATGGTTAGGTATCAATCCTCTAGGATTGACTCCAAGATTAACTTGTGGTAAAAAGGTCACACAATTTTGACATTGTTTTATTATTTGTCTAGCTTGTTCCTTAGTTATTTTAAAACGCTTTTGTAAAGTATTAGCATTGACATGGAACTTTTTATGAAAATTTATAGCTTCTTCTAGTGTAGAGAAAATATGTATGTCATGTGTAGTTTTATCTGCTAAATCATTGCCCAAATTAAGGGCTCCAGGCAATCCTGTATGTGCCCTGATATGTCCTATAAAGAATGGATCTTTTCTGTCCCAGATTAGACTTTGTATAGTGGAAAGCAAAGAGAAAACAGTAGAGGAAGGGGAAATCCTACCAGCATCTTCAAGAGATACTATAGCATTAACTACATACTGACTATCAGAAAATAAATTAAATACAGAATCTTTAAACATCACAAAAGCTTGTAAAACTGCATTAAGCTCTACCTTTTGAGCTGATTGTTTGGGTACTAAAAATGTAAAAGTTTGATCAGGGGTAACTACTGCTGCTGTACCATTATTTGACCCATCAGTGAATATATTTGGAGCCAAGGTCGCGGGTTCGTTCCCCGTATGGGCCACCAAATGCCCCTTCGGCTGTGGCTCTCAACGCTTAGCACTTAGCACCACATAAAAATTAAAAAAATAAAGATGTTGTGTCCACCGAAAACTAAAAAATAAATATTAAAAAATTCTCTCTCTAAAAAGGGGGGGGGGCTGGGAATGTGACTCAATTGGTAAGCACTCCTGGGTTCAATCCTCAGTATCAAAAATATGTGTGTATGTGTGTGTATAAAATAAATCTACAGTAATCACAAAAACATAGTATGTATTTCCATAAAGACCTATAAACCAGAAGGCCAGAACAGAAAGCTCAGAAATAAACCCTCATAAATGTGCTCAAATTATCTTTAATAAGGGTGCCAAGACTGTGCAGTGGTGAAAGGAGTCTTTTTTTGAATAAATACTTTTGGGTAAATGGAATATCCACATACAGAACCATTAAGACATTATACAATATTGGAAATTTAATACAAAATGCACTAAAAATCTAAATGGAAGACCTGAAACTATAAGACTCCTAAAAGAAAATATGAGGGGATGCTTTGTTGGAGTGAACAATGATTTCCTGAATCATAACAAAAGCAAAAATAGACAAATGGGACTCTCAAGCTTAAAAAACTTATGCAGCAAAGTAAACAATCCACAGAGTGAAAAAGCAGCCTATGAAATGGAAAATAAAATTGCAAACCATGTCTCTGATAATGAGTTAAGATCCAGAATATATAAAGAATTCCTACAACTCAATAATAAAAAAAACCCAAATAATCCGATTTGAAAAATGCATAAAGGACTCAAGACAATTCTCCAGAGGAGATAAATAGATGGCCAATAAACCTATGAAAAAATACTGAACTGAGGAAATGCAAATCAAACTCACAATGAGAAGTCACCTCACATTCATTAGGATGGCCACATCTCCCCACCTCCCCTGCACCACAAATCCAAGTATTGGTGAGGGTGTGGAAAAATCACAGCCCTGTGCATTGTTGGTAGGGTTGTGAAATGGTGCAAATATTATGGAAACTATTTGAAGTTGCCTCAAAAAAGCAAAAATAGAGTTAGCATAAGCTCCTGTAGTACTGCTTTTGGAAATATATCCAAAATAAATGAAAATAGAATCTCAAAAAGATATTTATACACCATATTCACTGCACATTATTCATAATAGTTAAGATTGTGGTAGCAACTGAAATGTCCATGGACAAATGAATAAAGAAAACAGTCTGTACATACAGTGGAGTATTATTTAGCCTTAAAAAAAGAAGGAAGTCGTGTCATATTCTATAACATGAATGAACCTTGAAATATTATGCTAAATGAAATAAGCCAATCACAAAAAGACAAATACTGCATGATTTCATTTATATGAGGTACATCAAATAGTCAAATTCACAAAAACCAAAGTTTTAATATGTAAAAAAATATATGAAATTATATGTCTATATTATTTTATATAAGTAAAGCTTTGTTTATATTTGTAGGTTTACAACTGAGAATAGAGCTCTGGTCACTAAAAACTAAATTAATTTTTTATTTGTTTTTATTTGTTCTTTTTAGATATTTTATTTATTTATATGTGGTACTGAGAATCAAACCCAGTGCCTTAGGCAAGCGCTAGGCCACAACCCCAGCCCCTATTTCTTTTTTAATTTTTTCTTTCTTGTAGTTGTAGATGGATAGAAAGCCTTTATTTATTCTTATGTGGTGCTAAGGATCGAACCCCATGCCTCACACATGCTAGGCGAGCACTCTGCCACTGAGCTACAGCCCCTGCCTCCCTATTTATTTTTATGTGGTGCTGAGGATCAAACCCGCTGCCCCACACATGCCAGGCAACTGCTATTCCACTGAACCATAACCCCAGCCCCTCAAACTAATTCTTGAAAGGAGAAATGTTAGTTGTCTGGGTTTTTCCCCTGGTAATTGGGTTCCTATTATATGTTATAGATCTTGTATGCGGAATCCTAAGGAAAACATTATGAAAATAGTAAAAGGAATAGGAGAGACTTTCTGCCAACACTATACTCAATCAACAGATGAACAGCCGGGATCTCACATAGGTAAGAAAAGTGAAGTTGGCACAATATTGAAAATAGATTGTTCTCAAAATTAGAAATTCAAGATTTTTACTTTTCTGTTATTTTTTTTCTCTTTTCCTTTTTTGCAGTGCTGGTAATTGACTCTAGGGCCTCATGTATGTGAGGCAAGTGCTCTCTTACGAGCTACACCCGCTGCCCTTAATATACCAGATTCAAGTTTATGTAAATTTTATTCTTTAGTCCTTAACTAGATTGTAATAGCATGTGTTCTTCCTTTGTTTCCCTTTAGACTTTGCTATAAACAGACTAAAGCTGGCAGAAATTTTGTATTATAAAATGTTGGAGACTGTAATGGTTCAGGAAACACGAAGACTTCGTGGAATGGACATGTCAGTAAGTAAATCTACTCTCTCAGCTACTGGCAAGAACCAAATGCCCTAGTCTGGAAACAGTGTTTTGAGAGATCCTAAAGGGATGTGGGGTCAACAGTTTATAGCAAAGTTGACCAAGATAACATTGCAATTCTGACTTTAGTTGACTTTGGCATATCTGGGGCTAGCTGGGTCTAGGCAGAAATGTGAAATATGTAATATTTATTTTTGAAGTATCATCAGCAGTCTTTTCCTGTAGGTCTTTTAAGGTCCTTTTTATTTTTGTACTTCATTCTCAACTAGTGATAATGAACCCCACACACATACACATACTGTTAAGCTAACTGATAATTAAAGTATTTATTTGTCCATACCTCCCAGAGATTTTTCGATTATGAAATGGTGGTATTTTTCCTTTAAAAAGAAAAAAAGACTTGGTTTTCTTTGAACATCTGACCAAGTTTGACCACTCTGTCCAGTAGTTTCATAAAAGAATTTTGCTACATTTGGGCTCAGTGGTACATGCCTATAATTCCAACAACTCAGGACGCTGAGGCAGGAGGATCATAAGTTCAAGGCCAGTCTCAACAATTTAGGAAGACCATTAGCAATTTATGGAGACCCTGTTTCAAAATAAAATAAAATAAAAATGAAAGGGCTGGGCGCAATGGTGCATGCCTGTAATCTCAGTGGCTCAGGAGGCTGAGGCAGGAGGATCATGAGTTCAAAACCTGCCTCAGCAAAAGCAAGGCACTAAGCAACTCATGTCTCTAAATAAAATACAAAGAAGGGCAGTGCCCCTGAGTTCAGTCCCTGGTACCAAAAAAAAAAAAAAAAAATGACTTGGGTTAAATCCTCACTACCAAAAAAGGAAGAAAAAAAAAAATAGAAGTAAAAAACCATGGGGCTGGGGATGTGGCTCAAGCGGTAGCGCGCTCGCCTGGCATGCATGTGGCCCGGGTTCGATCCTCAGCACCACATACAAACAAAGATGTTGTGCCCGCCGAAAACTAAAATAAATAAATAAATATTAAAAAAAAAAAAAAAACCATGAAAACATATTAGGTCTTAAAATCAATGGTGAAAGAGAACTTTATCTTCTCTGTGAAATATTTCCTCTTCTGAACTTTTTTGTCTTAGCTTTTGTATCATTTCACCTTCCATTTCAGTGTTTTGATTAATAAATACTCTGCTGATAAAACAATTAACTGTTATTAAAAAGAAAAAGAAACAATTCTAATGCTTTTATTTTGATGGAAATATTAAATATTTTATTATTTGTTCAGATTTCAAATCAGATTGTTATGTGCACCTCATGTAGATTTAAGATCTATCACTGAACAAAATTTGATATAAGAGGGGCTTGGGTTGTAGCTCAGTGGTAGAGCGCTTGCCTAGCATGTGTGAGGCATTGGGTTCGATTCTCAGCACCACATACAAATAAATAAAAATAAAGGTCCATCAACAACTGGAAAATATTTTTTTTTAAATTAGATATAAGAAAACTAGTTTGGGAACTCAGTTTTTGTTTTTGATTTTGTTTTTTAATGCAGTGCTGGGGATTGAACCCTGGGCCTCAAGCGTGCTAGGCTCTACCACTGAGATATACCACCAGACCAAGAATTCTGATTTTTATCTCTAATATGCTAGCATAATATATTTTGTTGTTATAGTTTTCTTTTTTAGGATGACAGAGACTAAAATTGCTGAGAAATGTTAAGCCGTGGTCTTTTTCTTCCCCAAGGTTCTTTTAGAGCAGGATATATTTCATCGTTCTTTGATGGCTTGTTGTTTGGAAATTGTGCTGTTTGCTTACAGCTCACCTCGTACTTTTCCTTGGATTATTGAAGTTCTCAATTTGCAGCCATTTTATTTTTATAAGGTGAGATAATAACAAAGTTCTTTTATAGTGTGGCACACATAAATGTTGTATTTGTCTTAGTGCTAAAGAAACACAGTTGTGATTTCTGAAAAATATTTCTAGAGGTATTCTAATGCTTTTTGAGTGGAATGAGAACAAACTGGAGAGAATAAGGATATAAGTAAATTAAGCCAATTTCATAACTTCAGTTCTTTTTTCATCACTACTTGCAAATGTGACCTGGTACTAAGTACTTAACCTCAAAGTTTCCATATTTATAAATGAAAATCATAATCCTATTAACCAAATATGCAATGAAGAACAAAAACCCTTTCTCCTAGAGGAAGGCAGCAAAGGTCTAAAGTTGATTGTGGTGGACTGGGGGTGTAGCTCAGTGGTAGAATAGTTGCCTAGCATGCACAGGACCCTGGGGTTGATCACCAGCACTGCAAAAAGGATAAAAGGGACCAGGGGTGAAACCAAGTAAAACAGATTGTGAAGTTGTAATAACAGGTCAGGCTTATTCCCTAAAGTTGAGCTAATTCTCTGTGAGTAAGTCTTACTTACTCTACCCTTTTTATTTTCTCTGTGAGGAATGTTAGAAAAAAAGAAATCTTCTCCAGAAAGCTTTTTTGCTTTAGAACTATTAGAAAATATTAACATTTCTCTTATAAAGTATGTCATAGCTACTGAGCTATGTCATCATAGTAATGATTAATGATATCTCATTTTCAAATTTAGGACTAATGATACTTGATATGTTTATTGGCATGATTTAGTTAACATTTAGTCATCTGTGCTACTTTCAAACTATTAATGATAAAAAAAATTAGTTTGAAGAGTTACATATGTGTGTGAGAGAGTGTGTGTATCTAGGGATCAACCCCAGAGCCTTTTGCACATGCTAAGGCAAGAGCTTTATCACCAAGCTACATCTCTAGCACAGGAGTTAACATTTTGTACCTAAAGTTTGCCCGAATCAGTTAGAGTTGTAGAAAATGTACATCATGGGTAAGCTTATTTGGTTGAATTATTGACTATGATTAAGAGTTTAAGGTTCTAAGGGGAAATTGGTTCTGATGCTATACTTACTTTCATGTGCATATTCAGATTTTTCCATTAGGAAATTTAGTTTTCCCCGTAACCTGAGAGTGGTTTGTTTATGTTTTGTTTTGTTTTGTTTTGTTTTTCTGATGCTGGGGATTGAATCCAGGGCCTTGAGTACTGTACCACTGAGCCATCTGTCAACCCAACAATTTGTTTTAATTTGTAGCATTCGCATTTCATTTAAGAAACTAAAGCCTTTGATTCTTCCCCCCCCCCCCCCCAGGACTGTGTATGTGTGTGTGTGTGTGGGGGGGGGTGATTGGGATCAAATCCAAGGCCTCATGCATGGTAGGCAAGTGTTCTACCACTGAGTTACACCCCCAGCCCTCAAACCTTTGTTTTTGTTTTTTTCCAATAAATAATTATATGCTTGTTGAAGAAAAACAGAAAATACACATAAATATGAATATTAAAATCACATTATAATCTAGTTATTAGTAATAATAACTATTAATATTTTTTGTCTATACACAGATTTGTTCTAGCTATTTTCCCTTATTAAAATATAACTATAGGGCTGGGGCTGGGGCCTAGTGGTGGAGCACTTGACTAGCATGTATGAGGCACTGGGTTCGATTCTCAGCACCGCGTATGAATAAATGAATAAAATAAAGGTCCATCAGCAATTAAAAAATAAAATAGAATATAGTGTATATAAGTAAAGAAGTTCCTTTTTTTGTTTTTTTTTTTTGTTTGTTTGTTTGTTTTTTAAAGCAGGCCTTCTAAGTTCACTTTATTTTTCATGTGTAAAAACTATACATTTTAGTCAAAGCTATCTATAGCCTGAGTCTCTGCACAGAGACTCTGGTGTGGATTTTTATAAAATGGTCAGTGAACTCCTGATAGGGATACTTGGTGAACACATTCTCTTTCCAGGGGACAGGGTTCAGGTAGCTGTAGGTATTGGCAGTGAGAAGGCAGCCTTGGTGAAGGTGCCCAGGGTGTCCGTGCAGACCCTGACTGAGACATAGCTGTTGTCAGTTCCAGCCTTCAGCAGTAGCTTCTTGGGCACATGGGCTGATGGGATGCCAGTGCCTCTGGGGCCTAGTGGTGGAGCACTGGGTGCAGGGATGAGGTGTACCAGCATAGAACCACAAAAGCCTGTCATCTTGCAAGGAACAATGTGAGGATGGTAATCTTGTTTCCCCTGCATGCCCCATTGATGTCTCCTTAAGCCACTTAAAACCCAGACTGACACGGCCATTGTAGTCCCCGTGGACTAATGCATTGAACCTGAGCCTGCTTTTGTACCAGCATCACCTCTAAAACCTCATCCTTGAGGGAAATTCTCCCTGGAAAAAGTCAGTGAACTCTGATTTCTTAATGGATAGAAAGATAGCTCTCAAGGGATTTGACCTTTATGTCCTTGACCACACAGCTCAGCTTGCCTCCACAAACTTCCTGACCCTGACCCACCTGCCATGGTCTCCCATTATAGGGCTTCTGGGTCCCCTCCCTGAACCAAAGTCATTTACCATATGGTATTTGCTTGGAGAAGAAACATAGTTACTTTTAAATAGTTCATTCCTTCTGTTCTTTTGAGATATTGGGAAGAATAGTCTGTGAAGGGACAATAAACTAAAAATTAGAACTGAACTGGAAACCCAAGACCTAACTTCTACTGTTAGACTTTTGACCAGTTTTTGTAAGACATGAAAAAACAGAAATGTATGTGAAAATATTTTTATTAAAGACTGCAAAAGTTTCTTTGTAGAAGAAGTGCTTGCAAGCCCAAACCAGAACTGATTGCTTGAAACCACATTGCCTTCTCAACTTTCTCCTCTCCAGGTTATTGAGGTGGTGATCCGCTCAGAGGATGGACTCTCCAGGGACATGGTGAAACACCTAAACAGCATTGAAGAACAGATTTTGGAGAGTTTAGCATGGAGTCATAATTCTACACTATGGGAGACTCTCCAGGCTTCTGCAAACAAAGTTCCTACCTGTGAAGAAGTGAGTCAGGGCAAGGTTAATACTCCCTCCCCATCATTTAAAAGAAATTACAGGTTTATTGAGGTATATTTCTATACCATACAACTCACCAATTTAAAGTGTACAGTGATTTTTTGCATGTAGATATGTGCAGTCATCACCACAGTCAATTTGAGCACATATTCATCACTTCAGTAAGAAACCCATACCTTTTAGCTATCACTTCCTGTCCTGCTACCTTCTTTCTAACTAAAGCAATGCTACTCTGCTCTCTGTTTCTATAATACACATTTGTGTATTCTGGACATTTCATATAAATTAATTCATACAATGTGTATGTAGTCCTTGGTTACCAGTTTCTTGTTATATTTTTAAAGTTCATCCATCCTGTATAGCATATATCAATATTTCATTTCCTTTTTTGTCAAATAATATTCTGGTGTATGGATATGCCATTCTTCATTCATCTATTTGGTTGTTTCTATCTTTTCGCTCTTATTAATTATGCTGCTGTGAACATTCAGGCACAAGATTTTATGTGGGCATAATTTCATTTTTCTTGGTTGTATATCTACAAGTGGAATTGTTGGATCATGTGGTAACTGTTCAAGCTTTTGGAGAACTGTCAGACTGGTTTCTAAAGTGGCTACAAGAATTTTGTTCCCATCATCAGTGTGTAAAGATTACAGTTGCTTCACATCCCTGCCCATGCTTGTTAGTATTTGTGTTTCTTTTTTTAAATATTTTTAGTTGTAGATGGACAAGATACCTTTATTTTATTTATTTGTTTATTTTTATATGGTGCTGAGGATCAAACCCAGTGCCTCATACATGCTAGGTACTGGGTGCTCTTCTACTGAGCTACAACCCCAGCCCAGTATCTGTGTTTCTGGTTATAGCCTTCTTATGAATTGGTATTTCATTGTGGTTTTGATTTGCATTTCCTGCAAAACTTATCTCCCATTCTCTAGGTTGACTTTTCACTTTCTTAATATGGTTATCTATTGGAACACAAACATTTTTCATTTTTTTTATACCTTTGTTTGAAAAGTTTATTTGTTTTTATGTGGTTCTGAGGATCGAACCCAGGACCTTGCACATGCAAGGTGAGCACTCTACTGCTGAGCCATAACCCCAGCCCCACATTTTTCATTTTGCTGATGCCCAATGTATCTGTTTTTTCCTGTATTGCTTGTGTTTTTAGTGTCATATCTAGGAAACCAATTAATCTCATCATTTTAAATTTTTCAAATGTTGAAAGGTTTCATTAGTGATATATAGAATTAAAAAATCAAAAGTTTGTGCCAAAAGTTCTGTGAAATCACATTTGACAGCTCCAATTCATATGAAAAGGAGTTTTTCCTTCCATCTCTGTTATTCTTTTGTAATTCTCATCTTTTGATCCCTCTTTGCTTTTCTGTGTCTCCTTTTACTTCACTAAACTTCTTGATTCTTTCCTAATCCAAACTAATGGAAGAAGGATCCAAGACCAGGAAGAATTGAAGATAAGATAGTTTCTTGAAATTTTTCTTTCAGCTAGGCATGATGGAAGTCACTTGTAATCCTAGTGATTCAGGAGGCTGAACCATATCTCTAGCCCTTTCTATTTTTTATTTTGAGACAGGATTTTATTGAGTTGCTTAGGGCCTCACTTAGATGCTGAGACTGGCCTCAAGCTTGTGATCCTCCAGGCTTGGTACTTCTTTACCTTTTGTAGGAAACTATGATTAATTGGTCAACTTTTGATATTCATCAGTATATGTCCATTAGAAAGTGAAAAAAAAGCTGTGAACTTAAAGGAAACATACTTGGATCAAAGCCATTCCTCTTATTACTTAGTATGATTATGGGCAGATTTCACATTCTGAATCTCAATTGTCTCATCCCTAAATAAAAGATGAGAGTGTCTACTTCATAGGTTTACTCACTGTAGCCATTAGTTTACATAGATAAATTTTAAAATTCAAACAAACTCATATTTAATGTTAATTGAGCACTTTATGAAAGTTGTTACATTTTGCAAAGAAATAAGGAAAGGGAACTAAAACAGTAAAAAGAAGTTCAAGAAAACTTTTTTCTGCGATTTAATCAGTGGGTTTGTGTTTATCTGTATGTAAGGCAAAGGGTTTTTGTTTTCTACAGGTTATATTCCCAAATAACTTTGAAACAGGAAATGGAGGAAATGTACAAGGACATCTTCCCATGATGCCAATGTCTCCTATAATGCATCCAAGAGTCAAGGAAGTTCGGACTGACAGTGGAAGTCTTCGAAGGGGTAGGTTCAGCATTGGTAAAATACTGGAAAAATTACAAAGATCATTTTTGTCAGAGAAAACTTCAAGTCTTGATAGTATGTAATTCAGAAATCTAGTTTATTTTGGGGGGAAGATGGGGTAGGGTAACAGGGATTGGACTCAGGAGCACTCAACCACTAAACCATATCCCCAGCCCTATTTTGTATTTTATTTAGAAACAGAATCTCACTGAGCTGCGTAGTGCCTCACCATTGCCTAGGCTGGCTTTGAACTCAAAATCCTCCTGCCTCAGCCTCCCAGGCCCCTGGGATTACAGGCATGCACCACTGTGCCCAGCAAAAATCTAGTTTCTTCATCAGGATTGAGAAGCGGCTTAGTGCTTCTAACATCTTTATGTTGTTATTTTTTTAATATTATAGTAAAGTAAACGTTTTTTTTAAATGATCTTTTTTTTTTCTTTTAATATTGTTTAAGTTGTCAGTGGAACTTTATTTCACTTATTGATAACGCAGTGCTAAGAATTGAACCCAGTGCCTCACACATGCTAGGCAAGCACTCTACCACTGAACCACAACCCCAGCCCTAATCTGATTTTGAATATGATCTTTTTAAAAAATTTCAGTATCTGCTGAGCACAGATATTGCAATTTTTAAATTTCAGGCACATGCCTATAGTCCTAAAAATGAAAGAGTCTAAGGCAGGAGAATCGAAGGTTCAAGGCCAGCCTTGGCAACTTGGTGAGACCCTGAATCAAAATAAAACTTTTCTTAAAAAAAAAACGTGGGGGGCTGGGGTTGTAGCTCAGTGGTAGAGCGCTTGCCTCGCACGTATAAGGCCCTGGGTTCAATCCTCAATACCACATAAAAAAATAAACAAAATAAAAATTAAGATAAAAAAAATAAAAAAGACTGGGAGTGTAGCTCAGTGATAGAGCACCCCTGGATTCAATCTCCAATACCACAAAAAATAAGTGCAATACACTATAATATAATTGTAGTATTAATTATTGTAGAAGTAGTATTTTGGACTTTTAATAAACATATATGACTTTTCCTAAAGTCATATAAAATAAATCATAAAGTCATAAAAAATGCTAATGGGAAAAATTTTAAATAAACTCATACCTACTTTTCTAGATTTGACAAAAGTTATATTCTTCCTTTGTCTATGTATGTTTCTGTAGAGAGATAAATATTTAAGCAAAACTTCTCATATTCTCTTTGGGATGCTTAAGTTCATCTAATAAATAAATGACTTATCTCTTAAAAATGTTCCTTTTGAGCCTTACCAATGGAGAGATTTTAGATTTTGACATAGCAAACTAACATGTGCATCTTTTGGATTATATTACTGTTTAATTTTTTGAAAATGGGTTAAGGAAATCTGTCCCCACAGTATCTCTGAAGAAATCTCAGAAGAACAAGTATTCAGATTACATAGAAGGTAGATCTACATTCACTTTTGGACTGTCGTATGTGTATCTGCAGTAGAGTTTACATGCTGTGTAGGATGTTAAAAATGTTCATGCTATAGGGCTGGGGTTGTGGCTCAGTGGTAGAGTGCTTGCCTAGCACATGTGATGCACTGGGTTTGATCCCTAGCACCACATAAAAAAATACTAAATAAGGGCTGGAGTGGTGGCTCAGTAGTAGAGCACTTGCCTGGCTGTGTGAGGCCCTGGGTACGATCCTTAGCACACATATAAATAAATTAATTGATTAAATAAAAGATCCATTTACAACTAAAAAATATTTTTTAAAAAAACTGAACAAAATAAAGGTATTGTGTTCATCTATAACTAAAAATATTTTTCAAAAAAATATGCATGCTATAAATGCAAATCAGTATTAATCAATGGTGATAATTATCCTGTCACAAAATGTGCTCTTCTTGGGCTGGGGTTGTAGCTCAGTGGTAGAGTGCTTGCCTAGCATTTATGAGGCACTGGGTTTGATTCTCAGTACCACATATAAATAAACCTAAAATAAAGATCCATCAACAATTAAAATATTTAAAAAAAAAACTCTTCTTACTTTTAGTTATTAATGTTTAGAGAGATGGAATTTCCCCCCCAGTACTGGGAATGGAACCCAGGGGCATGCTAACATTGAGCTACATCCTCAGCCCTTTATTTTTATTTTTAGACACTGTCTTACTAAGTTGCCTAGGCTGCTCTCAAGCTTGCAATCCACCTGCCTCGGCTGTAATCATAAGCATGCACCACCATTCCTGGCTAGTAAAAATGTCTTAATACAGCATAATATAAAACATTGAGGGTTATTTCTCCTTAAAAAACTCGTAAGGTTCAGGGCTGGGGTTGTGGCTCAGTGGTAGAGCGCTTGCCTCGCACGTGCGAGACCCTGGGTTCTATCCTCAGCACCACATACAAAATAAACAAGTGAAATAAAGGTGTTGTGTCCAACTACAACTAAAAAATAAATATTAAAAAAAAAAACCATAAGATTCAGGTGGGAGTGTATCTCATTGGAAAAGTACTTACCTAGCATGTAAGTAACCCTGGGTTTGATACCTAGCACTGCAAAACAAAAAACAAAACTTACCAGTAGTTTAACTTATAACTGAGCACCTTTTCTGTGTCTTAGCATATTGTCATGTTTGTAAGTTTGGGTCAGTTTTTCATTTGTATATTCCTTAAACTTTTTAGTCTTTGCCATAGCTTTTCCAGTATTGTGCTGACAAAAGATTATTTCAAAAGGAGTTTATAGCTGGTTTCATGTCTGTAACTCAAGTCTCCTTGAAATATCACCTTTGAACATTCCTGTCAGATTCAAGGACCGTCTTGGATTTTTTTTTTATCTTTAAAATACGCAAGTAGGGCTGGGGATGTGGCTCAAGCGGTAGCGTGCTCGCCTGGCATGTGTGCGGCCCGGGTTCTATCCTCAGCACCACATACAAAAAACAAAGATGTTGTGTCCGCCGAAAACTAAAAAATAAATATTAAAAAAATTCTCTCTCTCCCTCTCTCTCTCTCTCTCTCTCTTTAAAAAAAAAAAAAAATACGCAAGTAGACTCTTGTACAAAGGTTCGTGAAAGCTACAGTTGATATTTCCACTTGTTCTGTACTAAAGAAGTCAGAGCTATTTTCGTAACCTGAATAATGGAAAGATTTTTATTAAACCATGACTATGTCCCCAATCATCTCACTAATACAGAGTTTTCAAATCATTGCAGAGGTAATTTTTGTATTTTTAAACATATTTTCAAAATAGATTATTGATTGTCTAATTATCTAGAGAATGTAAAAACAAACATTAAACTGCCTTCACTTTAAAAGTGAAATAGGGGCCAGAGTTGTGACTCAGTGATAGAGTGCCTTCTTAGCATTTGTGAGGCACTGGGTTCGATTCCTGTCACCACCTAAAAATAGATAAAATAAAGATAATGTGTTCATCTACAACTAAAAAATATATCTAAAAAAAGTATATTATTTATATACCTGTGAAGAAACAATTGGTTGAGGAAAGTGGGAAGAATTGTGCAAAAAGATGTAGGGTTGAAAGAGGCTAAAGAAGCTGTGCACCTAGTAGAAAAGAAATGCAAAGCAGGACAGGTCAGCAGAGTCCTAGCACCTTGACTCAGGACTTTTGGTGAATCTATTTAGATGATTCTGGGGACTGCAACTGTTGCTCAGAGGCAGAGTGCTTGCCTAGCATGTGTGAGGCACTTGGTTTGATCATCAGCACCACATAAAAATAAGTAATAATATAAAGGTGTCTGTCTACAGCTAAAACAAATTTTTTTTACAAATATGATTCTGTGTCTACTAAATCACAAGACCACAGCCACTGCTTTAAACTGCTTGAAGTGTGGGAGGAGGCAAAACCATGACCCAAATCCCTGATTTTTGCTATCAAAATCCTTTTTCTCAGGTGCCATTTACTAGATACAGCTGGGACACAGACGCTAAATGGACTGTTTCTTAAATTTAGTGGTCATGTCATTCTACCTCTCAACTTTTATTTTATCCTCTCAACTACTTTTTTTTTTTTGGTGTGTGTGTGTGTGTGTGTGTGTGTATGTGGTGTGCTGGTGGTTAGAACCCAGAGCCTTGTGCATGTACCAGCTGATCTATATCTCCAGCCTTATCCTCTCAACTTCTATTTTGCTCCTTTGATACAGTCAGAGGTTAAGAATCCAGGAAGATGAGCTGTAATAGTTTTCACATTTTATTGTAATAAGTTACTTCATGCTTCTCTCACCTACTAGACAGGATATTCCATGAGGGCAGATGCCATGTTATTCACTGCTAGATCCCTGGTACTTAGTATATGAATAAGTGAACCTGATTTATTATTTTGGAATGTGTTTCAAACTGTTTTAAATTTATTTTTCTCTTTATTAGATACGCAACCATTGTCTCCAATTTCTGTCCATGAACGGTACAGTTCTCCTACTGCAGGGAGTGCCAAGAGAAGACTTTTTGGAGAGGACCCCCCAAAGGAAATGCTAATGGACAAGATTTTGACAGAAGGAACAAAATTGAAAATTGCTCCTTCTTCAAGCATTACTACTGAAAATATATCCATATCACCTGGGCAAACTCTTCTAACAATGGCCACAGCCACAGTAACAGGGACAACGAAACATAAAGTTACAATTCCATTGCACGGTAACATTTTAATAAAACACTTTAAAATCATATTTTTTTCTGAGTTAGGAAAAAATTTAAGCAGTGTCTTAGTGGATTTGGATCATGTAATCTTTCTAACTCAGCATTTTTTTCTCAAGTTTTTGTTGTTGTTGTTTTTAATAGACTTGATTTTTAGAACAGTTTTAGGTTCACAGTAAAATTGGGAGGAAAATACAGACATTTCCATCCTCACACACACACCTTCCCAACCATCAGCATCCTACACTAGAATTTGTTACATTTGATGAACCTACATTGAAACATCACCCAAAGCCCTTAGTTTACATTAAGGTTCACTCTTGGTGTATTTTAACCATATTGATATATATTTACCATTATAGTATCATGCAGAGTAGTTTCACTGTCTAAATATCCTCTGTGTTTCACCTTTTGTACTGAACCTGTACTGCTTTTGAATTTTTACATTTTTTAAATTTATTACCCTTTTTGTTAGGACTTATTTTGTTGTGTCAGCTTCTCAAATGAATGTATTGAGCAAGTATTTTGTATTTTGATAAAAAAAAAAAAAAGTCAAAACAGAACAAAATTTGCTTTTCCAAAATAACTTAAAGTATAAGAACATCACAGGCACATACAAAAATGAGAACAAAGTTTGTTTTTCTAATTCCAGTATAAATAAAAGAAAATAGAATATTCTCATTTCAGGAGAGAAATGAAAAAAGAATTCAGTTATAAGATACAATTTCTAAAAAAAAAAAATCTCAAAAAAAAAGATACAATTACTATTTTGTAATCTTTGTCTTCTTTTGTAACATATTCCTATGCTAATATATACAGAGACATATATATGTTTATGTGTACATGTTTATATAATTGACAAACTATATACAATTGACAACTTTCCTAGAACACATTGCTCATTTCTAAAACTGGGAACTCTTGCTCATACATTCAGGTATTGCCAATGATGCTGGAGAAATCACACTGATACCTATTTCCATGAATACAACTCGGGAGTCCAACATTGAGAGTCCTGTATCACTTACTGCTCAGTCATTAATTGGTGCCTCTCCAAAACATACCCATCTGACTAAAGCACAAGAAGTTCATATGACTGGAATAAGCAAACCAAAGAGGACTGGGTCCTTAGCACTGTTTTACAGAAAGGTATGTGTTGTTGTAGTATATGAAAAGAGCTCATTTAAACAATGCAAGATAAGAAAAACATTGACTTTTTATTTATGTATTTATTTATTTATTGGTAATCTACATAAGATAAAATTTGCCATCTTAGTTGTGTGGATGGTACACACCTGTAATCCCAACTACTGGGGAGGCTGCGACAGGCAATCACAAGTTTCAGGCCAGCCTAGGCAATTTAGCAAGACCTTGTCTTAGAATAAAATTAAAAGGGTGGAGAAGTTGCAGTGATAGTGCATTTGCCTTGCATGCATGAGGCTTTGGGTTCCATCCCAGCACTACCAAAAAAATTAAAAATAAATGGAGATCATAGTTTTTTTTTTATTTTTGGTGCTGGGGATGGAGCCGCAGGGGAGTTCTACCACTGAGCTACCTCAGCACTTTTCATCCTTTTCATGTTTTACTTTGAGACAGTCTAAGTTGCCAAGGCTGTCCTCAAACTTCAAATTTGCCATTTCAGGCTCCCAAGTCACTGGGATTACAGGTGTAGACCACTACACCCAGCCATCTTAAGCTTATTTTTTTTTAATTTTTTATTTGTTGATAGACATTTATTTATAATTTTTGTGTGTTGTTGAGGATCGAAACCAGTGCCTCACACATGCCAAGCAAGTGTTCTACCACTGAGCCACAACCCCAGCCCCATCTTAAACATGTTTGATATTCAACGTTAAATATATTTATATTTTTCTGTAGCCATTTACACCATCCATTTCCAGAACTTTTCATCTTCTCACTCTTCCCTCCTCTCCCTCAAACCCCTGGCAACCACCAACTTATTTTGTAGCTCTTTGAATGTGATTACTCTACATACCACATAATCATATAATATTTTGTCCTTTTGTGACTGGCTTACCTCACTAAACATAATGTCTTCTATGTTCATCCATGTGGGTAATATGTTAGAATTGCTTTCCTTTTTAAGGATAAGTAATACTTTGTTATATGTGTGTACAACATTCATCTCTTAGTGGACATTTGGGTTGGTTTCACCTTTTGTCTATTGTAAATAAAATGCTACTATGAACACTGGTACTGTTTGAATCTCTGTTTTCAGTGTTCTGGATATTTTCCCAGAATTGAAAAAATAACTCAGTATTTAATTTCTTGAAAAACTACCATACTATTTTTCATAGTGGCTGTACCATTTTATATTTCTTTTAGCAGTACACAGTTCTCCTTGCCAGTAGTTGTTATTTTCTGGACTTTTAATGTTTTTTTAGCCATCTAATGGGTGTTAAATAGAATCTCATTGTAGTTTGGATTTTCACTTTCCTTATTATTGATGTTAAGCCTCTTGTCATGGGCTTAGTGGCCTTCTATGTATTGTCTTTGGAGAGATGTCTATTCAAGTACTCTGCCCAATATTTTTTTGATAAATTTGCCTTTTTTTCTTTTCTTTTTAGTTATAGAGAGACACATAACTTTATAAAAATAATTATGTGGTGCTAAGGATCAAACCCAGTGTCTGTAAGTGCTGTACCACAGAGCTACAACTGCAGCCCCTCTGACTAATTTTTTTAAATGTTTTTTATCTATTTTTATGTGGTGTTGAGGATTGAACCCAGGGCCTCACATGTGCTAGGCGAGCGCTCTACTGCTGAGCCACAACTCGAGCCCCATCTGAATAATTTTTAATTTTTTTTTTTTAGAGAATTTTTTAATATTTATTTTTTTCGTTTTCGGTGGACACAACATCTTTATTTGTATGTGGTGCTGAGGATCGAACCCAGGCCGCACGCATGCCAGGCAAGTGCGCTTCCACTTGAGCCATATCCCCAGCCCCTTCAATTTTTAATTTAATAATTTTTAATAATTTTTAATTTATTTTCTGGTTGAGTTATAGGAGCTCTTTAAATATATTTTTTTAATATTTATTTTTTAGGTGTAGATGGACACAACACAATGCCTTTATTTTTATGTGGTGCTCAGGGTTGAACCTGGGTCTTGCCCGTGCTAGGCGAGCGCTCTACCGCTGAGCCACAATCCCAGCCCTAAATATATTCTTGATATTGATATTAATCCCTATCACATTCATAATTTATAGATATTTTCTTCCATTTTGTGAGTCATTTTTTCATTTTGCTGGTAATATCCTTTGATTCATTAAAGAATAAAAAAGGGCGCTGGGCATGGTGGCACATGCCTGTAATCCCTGCGGCTCAGGAGGCTGAGGCAGGAGGATTGTGAGTTCAAAGCCAGCCTCAGCAACTTAGCAAGGCCCTGAGCAACTCAGTGAGACTCTGACTCTAAATGAAATATTTTTAAAAAGGATGGGGATGGGGGCTGGGGATGTGGCTCAAGCGGTAGCGCGCTCGCCTGGCATGCGTGCGGCCCTGGTTCGATCCTCAGCACCATATACAAAGATGTTGTGTCCACCGAAAACTAAAAAATAAATATTAAAAAAGAAAAAAAAAACAAATACCTTTTAAAAAAAAAAAAAGGATGGGGATGTGGCTCAGTGGTTAAGTGCCCCTGGGTTCAATCCCCTGTACCAAAATAAATAAATAAAATAGGACAAGCAATGTAGCTCAGTAATAGAGTATTGCTGTGTTCAATCTCCAGGACCACAAAAAAATAATAATAATAACTTAGGTTCTTTCTAGGGATTTTTTAGGTTTTGTTTGTTTGCTTTTAGTTATAGATGAACACAATATCTGTATTTTGTTATTTATTTTTATGTGGTGCTGATTTGGTGCACCAAACCTGGTGCCTCATGTGTGTGAGGCAAATGTTCTAGCCATTGAGCCACAACCCCAGTTTCTAACTCAACTCAAAATAATTGCTCCTACTCTAGCTATCAAATCTGCATTCCAGTGGCTGGGGATATAGCTCAGTTACTAAAGTGCTTGCCTAGCATGCCCAAGGACCTGGGTTCAATCCCCAGCACCAACAAGGAAAAAAAAATGCATTCGCTCTTACCTTTAGAACCCGTCTCAGAAGTTATATTCACCAGTGCTGCTTAGAATTTTCAGGAGAGCAAGTGGCAAGAGTTTTGTTACGTAGAAAAAAAAAAGAGACCAGACACTGGGAAACAGTCCTGGTTTCTACAATAATGTTCATTGTCTTTTGTTGCTTTCAACTGTAATTATTTTATTTGTGCATTTTGGGGCAGTTGATTCTCCAGATGATTTTGCACACAAACCTATTCTTTGAAGCCTTCCCCAGAAGCAGTGGCTCACACCTGTAATCCCAGCAATTTGGGAGGCTGAGGCAGGGGGATCAAAGTTTTGAGGCTAGCCTCAGCAACTTAGGCCTTAAGCAACTTAGGGAGACTCTGTTTCAAAATAAAAAGTAAAAAGGACTGGGGATGTGGCTCAGTGGTAAAGTACCTCTGAGCTCAATCTGCAGTATCAAAAAAAAATATTTATTTATTTATTTTTAGTTTTTTGTTGTTGTTGTTGTTGTTGTAGATGGACACAATATTTTTATTTCATGTATTTTTATGTGGGGCTGAGGATCAAACCCAGTGCTTATACCTGCTAGGCGAGTGCTCTACCACTGAGCTACAACTCCAGCCCCAACTTTTAGTTCTTTACTGTCTGCTATGTTAACCTTTCTAACAATTTTACCTAAACCCAAAGAAAACAAACATAAACTCCTGACCACTTGAAAAATTATGCATTCATAATGGTCATCATGTAGATAAACCCTTCTTTTTAGTATTTCTTGCTTTCTATGTTTTTTTTTTTTTTAAAGAGAGAGTGAGAGAGCGAGAGAGAATTTTTTTAATATTTATTTTTTTTTAAGTTTTCGGCGGACTCAACATCTTTGTTTGTATGGGTGCTGAGGATCGAACCAGGGCCGCACGCATGCCAGGCGAGCGCGCTACCGCTTGAGCCACATCCCCAGCCCCATCTATAGTTAATAACATAGAATAACAAGTAGCATCTTTAAAAAGTGTTTTTAGGGGCTGGATATGTAGCTCATTCATAATGTAGCTCATTCATAGAGCACCTGTCTAGCATATAAGAGACCCTGGATTTGATCCCCAGCACCATAAAATAGGGGGAGGGGAAGTTTTTTAAAGTATGCTAAAGATCTGCTTGACTAATCCCAGTGGTTTGGGAGCTGAGGGAAGAGGATTGCAAAGTTTAAGGCCAGCCTCTGCAATTTAGTGAGACCCTGTCTCAAAAAAGCACTGGTGTTGTAATTCAATGGTAGAGCACCCTAGGTTCAATCCCTAGTCCCAAACTGGGGGTGCAAGGGTTATTCCAAAGAGAATTTCTCTTTAATCTGTGTACTCTTGCCATAGCAGTTAACTAGTGTTATTGAACAGAAATTTTAAGTAAAATATCAGCAGCCTAGATATTGTTTTGTCTTGGTCTGTAAGCCCATGTTCAGTGGTAAAACATAAAAGCTTGAGAAATGACTCACTTAATTTTTTTATATCAATGTGTTATCTTATATCTTAGGTTTATCATTTAGCAAGTGTACGCTTACGCGATTTATGTTTAAAACTGGATGTTTCAAATGAATTACGAAGAAAGATATGGACATGTTTTGAATTCACCTTAGTTCACTGCCCTGATTTGATGAAAGATAGGCATTTGGACCAGCTCCTTCTTTGTGCCTTTTACATCATGGCGAAGGTAAGCATAGAGAAGATCTTGGCTCTAGTTACCTTATTTAAAATATCAAGCAAAAATTTCTTGAACTTGATCCTTCGTTTGCTTTTGTGCTACAAAACAACAGTACCCACTATTATTAAGTAGTAATTTTAAGATACTCTATTCCCTGGACTCTTCAGTTAGTTTCATCATAAACAGCTTTTCATTTCATAAGAGTAAATTGGTCATAAAAGAGAATATATGAATAATGCCATTTCCACCCCTACTCCTTGACGTTTCTGATGTGATACTTATAAACTAAATAATCATTACATTTTAGGTGAATTAATGAGGCCCAAAACTCAAAATAATTTGGCCCAAGTTACACAGTAAGTAGCAACCTAGGATCTCCTCACTTATAATCTAGTGTAAAATACCTTCTGTACTAGCCTGATGTGGTCGTACACGCCTGTAATTCCAGGAATTCAGGAGAGTGAGATAGGAGGATTACAAGTTTGAAGCCAGCCTCAGCAATTTAGCAAGGTTGTCTCAAAATAAAAAGGGCTAGGGTTGTCACTCAGTGGCAGAGTGCCCCTGGGTTCGGTCCTCAGTATTGCCCAAAAAAGGAAAAAAAAAAAAAAAATGCTTCTATATTTCTTTCTGGTGTTTTATCGTGCTGCCTCAGAAATGCATTTTACTTTAAGTTGCTACACCATGTTTTTTTCTTTATATATTTATTTTTTAGTTGTAGTTGGACACAATACCTTTATTTTACTTATTCATTTTTATGTGGTACTGAGGATGGAACCCAGGGTCTCACACATGCTAGGCGAGCGCTTTACCGCTGAGCCACAACCCCAGTCCATGCTACACCATGTTTTAAGACATAAAATAGCGTATTTTACTTGTTTTTTAAGATTCTGTATCTGAAAAATTTCTTTCTACTTTTGTCTTGACTGTAGGCCAAACCATCAGTTCTAACTGATGTATAGTTGGCTTTTTGTTCCCCTACTTTTTTTTTTTTTGGTGCTGGGAATTGAACCCAGGCCCTTGTATATGCAATCCCCATATTTTTAATATTTTTAAATTGGTACATTATAGTTGTAGATAGTGGTGGGATTTGTTGTTACATATTTGTGCATGCACACAATACAACAATATAATTTGGTAATATCACTCCCCAGCACTTCCTCCCTCCTCCTCTCGAATACAATTTTAAGAAGTGATTTTTTAAAGATTTTTAAAGTAAAGGACATGTTTTCAAACTCCTTTGTGAGCACCTCCTCCCACAATGCTTCTTTAAAAATCTCTGTACAAAATAGGTCTTAATAAATGTTAAAAACTAACCATTTCTATTTTCCAGAAAACTGTCAGAGTTCAGGTTTTTGTCATTTCTAGCTCATCATTGTAGACAGCAGGTTTAGTGCTAATAGACTATGTAGCAGAGAAAGGTGTAATTTTAGTGAATGTTATATTAACAGAACAAAATGGATTTGCTTTTGGATCACTAACCATATTTCCTTTCTGTGAGCCACCTCTTGACATCTAAGTATTAGAAACCCTACTCTGTACTGAAATGTTAAAAACCTAATCCTATAATAGCTATTCAGTTTTACTGTGAATCACTGTAAAACAGTTTCTATTATTTAATATGTAGTTAAATTACTCTTAAATAAGTACTTAAAACTAAGAAAACTGGAGACTGCATGGGGTTCAGCAGGTCTGAGTTTTCTTATCTCATTCTGAAATGCATTCTCAGTAGATTTATATCTTAGCAATTTCAATGCTTTTTGATTAATGAAACTATTAACTGAGTCCCCCCACTGGCCATAAAAACCTGAACTTTAAAGGTAGTAAAAATCATAAATGTTAGTGGGTTTTAGTCATGGATTGCCCTTGGGTTAATGGCTTTTCTGCAAGGCTGCTCTCAGTGCCAACCTATAATTGAAGTTTTTGTTCAAACCATTTTTCTTTCAAAAGCCAGTTGGCAAATGTAGCTTTTTATTTCTCTTAGGTAACAAAAGAAGAAAGAACTTTTCAAGAAATAATGAAAAGTTATAGGAATCAGCCTCAAGCTAATAGTCATGTGAGTTACATTCTTTTTCCTACTATCCAAAAATAGATTTGTATTTTTTTTTTTTTTTTTGTCTAATGAGTTACATAAAAGATAAACCTCCTTTATAGTTTTACTGTATTAAATTGAGGATTAATTTATTTAACTTTAGATTATCTGGTTTAGTGGATACCATTAAACTCAAGAGCTAGTTTCATTAAAGGACAATTTTAGCAGAAGCTGAGAAGTCTTGTTTCTGACTCATCCAAATGCTTAGATGTACTTCTCACAAGAACTGCCATTCTGTTTGTCCATTTCTTGTGGGGAGACATTTTGTACTAGGAAGTCTAGTGAAAGATGTATTATAATAATATGTCTTCATTATATAAAACTTGATTCTCAGGCTGGGGTTGCGGCTCAGTGGTAGGGCGCTTGCTTAGCATGTGTGATGCACTGGGTTCAATCTCAGCATCACGTTAAAATAAATAAATAAAATAATTGGGGCTGGGGTTGTGGCTCAGCGGTAGAGTGTTCGTCTAGCATACACAGATTCTATCTGGGTTCTATCCTCAGCACCACATAAAAAACTAAATGTTTGGAATAAAGGTATCATGTCCAACTGTAATTAAAAAAATAACTACTAATAAATAAATAGATAAATAAATAAATGTATCGTGTCTGTCTACAACTAAAAAATAATTTAAATCTTGATTCTCTGATAATGTTTAAATCTGGTGAAATTTGAGGATTAATTTATTTAATTACAGCTTCTTCTGCCATCTATGGAGAATCTTTACATTTGCGTCTTTGATTAGATGTTAAGCATCTCTGATAATTTATTACAATAGTTGTGATGAGAATCTAGTAAATCCTTTCTAGCATGGAAATGTAAAATGTTGGCATGGTACTCTGGTACCTAGGAAGTATTTAATGAACTTTCAATTCCCATTGTTACTATTGCAGCAGAATACAACTTAAGGCTTTGGTCATTCAAGAATCTATTTGCTTTGCTGTTAGGTAGTATATAATAGCCTCCTTTTTGGACCTGGAGGTCACAGACAGAAAGAGAAAGTTAGGGCAGATAGTCATACCTCCTTGTAAGAGAACCTAAAAGTAGTTTTACTTCTTTCCTGAAGCCCCAAAATAGACCAGTGGTGGGTAGTATAGATAGAGACTTGGAAAAGGCCAACTACAGGAATTTAAGTCTTTTGACAAACTAAAAGTTTCTGGGTCTTTTCATTAGGAAAAACTCCTCAGGAGCAAAATCTAGAGAGGTTCAGATTGTCCCTAAAGATGTTTAAGATGAGTAATGTAGGTTAAAAATGGGCCTAGCCACTACTTTCTGAATATCTTCTCAAGATCAATTACCTATAGGATAAAAGGAAATGGAACTTGTTTTTCCAGCTATCTTGGAGGTAGAAAAATCAGGGAGGAAAAAAATTTCCTTTTCTCCATCAGAAAGGAGATTGGAATGCTCTAGGGGCAACCCAAAGCTGGGGCTGTGGCTCAGCGGTAGAGCACTCATCTAGCATATGCAAGGTGCTTGGTTCAATCCTTAGCACCACAAAAAAAAATAAATAAATAAATGTTAAAGAAAAAGATAACTTAAAAAAATGAAAATGAATTCAAAGGAAGAATGAGTTCTTATCTTTGAGGTGATTTTTATTTCATAAGAACCTGTTATGAGACTAGTTACTTCTTAATTTTTTTTTTTTTATAAACTAAGATGGTACATTTTAGGTAATAGGCTCTGCCTTAGTATTTCTTCTTCCATGATGTTTGCCCTAGTCTACACTTAAGAGATTTAATAACATTTTATCTTTGATTATCACCCATGTGACACATTCTTTTTAATTGGCTTGATATTTTTCTCTTGTTATTTTGATTTTGCTGAACATGTGCATCTTTGATTCAGCTATACTTTTCCCTCCCTTTGGCCCTTAGGTGTATAGAAGTGTTCTTTTGAAAAGTGTTCCAAAAGAAGTGGCATACAGTAATATAAATGGTGATTTTGAAATGACAGATGATGGTAAGCTATCCAATTTGACATGTATACAACAGTATGTAATACACCTTTGATTATCTTGTACATCACATAGTGGATGCAGGTAACACAGAGTCATGATGTAGGTATGGTGGGAAGTACACACATTTTTAAAAAAATAAATAGACAAGCTAGGTATGGTGACTCTGGCCTATAGTCCCAGCTACTTGGGAGGCTGAGATGGGAGAATCACCTGAGCTCATGAGTTCAGGATCAGCCTGGGTGAAATAGTGAGACTCTGTCTCAAAAAAAAAAAAAAAAAAAAAAAAGGAAATAAGTTTGAGAAAAAGAATGTGTCATGTGCTTTCTTCCACAGAGATCATTAATTTGTCCTCTGTAAACTGTGTTTTGGGTGAAGTTTTCTACTCTAAATATATACATTGATCAAACACATAAAAGATTCTTAAAATTTGAAAATATGAATGACAGGGAAAACAGCTGTCCATGATCTTCTTGAGGAGCCAATTAAGGAAATTACCTGTTTATAAGTCCCTAGATGTTTCTGCCACTACAAGCAAGATTGCACCCTGTTGTCATCTTATGCACCATGCTAAGACTTATGTCCTTAAAAGAGCTGTTATTTCTGTGTCCAGGTTCACAGTTTTGTTCTTTTGCATAGTGAGCAGAAGTTCGGATAACTCGACTTAGGGCAGGAATTAATCTTCCTTCTCCTGTGGTTGGGAAGGGGAAAGGGAGAAGAAGGATGAATAAATATGTCAGTTTTAAAATAAGTTGCCAGTGGTCTAGCAGCAAAGCATGAAGTGGACTCCATTTTGTGAAAGGGACCCCTGTTACAGTCACACTTAATAAATGGTCACTTCTTTCATCACCAAAAACCCATTTCTGATGTTGATTATATTAATTAGCAAAGCATTGTTCATTGTTTGAGCTATGCCTAAGACCAGCCCTGTGGAGAATGAGCTACCTGATGAACATATTAGCCCCCCACTCGTGGATTGTGAATTCTTCACTGCCATGTTAGCAGACCACCCCAGGCTGGCATTCTTGATTTGAAGACTTATGAGGACTAAATTATGACTTAAATAACATAATAATGCTCAAGTAGATATAGTAAATTGAAAATTTTACAGTATTTACTTAGGACTTGTTAAAAAGAATTATAGAATATTTAACATAAGGCTTGCCTACAGTAATATCTCAGTAAATAGCAGCTTTTATTTACTATTTTGTTTATAAGCAGTGTCAGATTTATTGTATTTTGGGCTGGGGTTGTAGCTCAGTGGTAGAGCACTTGCCTAGCAAATCCATTTTGTTCTATCTGTTAATATAACATTCACTAAAATTACACCTTTCTCTGCTACACAGATTCTCACCATGGTTAACACTTAGGTTTCTAGAGCCTTGCAAATGTGCTTTCCCCAGCTAATCCACACAATACCCACCCCACACCCTTTTTTTGTTGTTGTTGTTATTTTTTGTTTGTTTCTTATTGCTAATAACCAGTAGTTCAGTAGGCTGAGGCAGTTAGGGGTGCTAACTCTGAGATGGCTGGCTGCAGAACTCATTCTTGATTGCTCTATGATATGTTCTTATTATATAGGACTGATGGGACAACTTGATTAAACATCATTTCTTTTTAAAAGGGCATCCTTGAGGGCTGTGATTGTGACTCAGCGGTAGAGCACTCGCCTAGCATGTGTGAGGCCCTGGATTCGATCCTTAGCGCCACATAAAAATAAATAAAAATACAGGCATTGTGTCCATCTACAACAACAACAACAAAAATTTTTTTTAATTTTTTTTTTTTTTTACCTTTTAAAAAAGAGTCAGAATATCTGCAGGTCTTTTTGTTATCTGAAGCTCAGGGTTTGCTATTGCCACCCATACCATGAAGCTTTAACTATATTCTAGCCAAGGATGGTGCAACCTTGATAGTGAGTTCAAGGCTATGGCTGTGAAAAATGCTTGCTGAAGTGGCATCTAGAGAAAGAGCACCACCTTTAGTTCACATGCTTATATTTCTTTAGATTCCAATTTGATCTATAAATAATGCAGATGGATTTATGAACCTTCTCTGGAAATACTAATTGCTTTTCATAAGGATTTGTGGGGGTTTTTTATATCATAAAGATGGCTATAATTCAAATCACTAGCTTGTATATTAAAGTAAGCCTATCACAACACTGAATTTTTTTTAACAGATTTGGAAAATGCCACAAAAACACCTAACTGTCCCAGTGGACCAGTGAAAGAGGAAAGAGGTGATCTTATCAAATTTTACAATACAATATATGTAGGAAGAGTGAAGTCATTTGCACTGAAATATGACTTGTCAAATCAGGATCATGTGGTACGTTTTACATTTTATTACTAAATTAATAATTATAGTTATAGTTGGTGTATTTTGCTAAATAAGTATTGCATAGTTTAAAGCCTCACTGGTTCTTTATATAGTAGCATATTCACTGGCAATTAATTATAGAATGACTAGGAAATTAGTGAGTAAGGCTGTTATAGATCAGAGACCTGTGGTTTTATTGCTAAAAATTAGGTATACATATTGGCAAGGCTCAGTGGGAACAAGAAAATATTAAAACAATTAATTTGGGTACTTGGGTATTTTTTTTTCTGTTGCTTTTGGTTTCTCTTATTATATTGTGAGTTGAGTGTTTTTCTCAAAGGAAATAAGTAGGCCTGGATCTTTAATAAAGGTAATACTGAGAAATGTTTACATAGACCCCAGTTTGGGCAGTAACAGTTGGACTGAGGAAGTGTTACCATTGTTTAGGCTGAGGTAGCTCCAGAAGACCAGGCATGGGCTATAAAAAAGAAAGCTCTAGCTGGGCGTGATGGCACACCTGTAATCCCAGCCACTTGGGAAGCTGAGGCAGGAGGATCACAAGTTCAAAGCCAGCCTTAGCAACTTAGCAAGACCCTGTCTGTCTCAAAATAAAAATAAAAAGGGCTGGGGATGTGACTCAGTGATAAAGCACCCTTGGGTTCAATCCCCAGTACAAAAAAAAAACAAAAACAAAGGTGAGTTCAAAACAAGAAAAAAAAAATTTTTTTAATCTGATTTTTGGGTTACTTTAGATGGATGCTCCACCACTCTCTCCTTTTCCACATATTAAGCAACAACCTGGTTCACCACGCCGAATTTCTCAGCAGCATTCCATTTATGTTTCACCACACAAGAATGGGTCAGGCCTTACACCAAGGAGTGCTCTGCTGTACAAGTTCAATGGCAGTCCTTCTAAGGTAAGGTGCACAGAGACTTCACTCCAAAACAACTTAAGTGAGTGTACTTGTTAAAATTGGATTTCAGGGCTAGTGTCATGGCTCAGTGGTAGAGCGCTTGCCTAGCACATGTGAAGCACTGGGTTCGATCCCCAAAAGCACATTTAAAAAAAAAAATGGATTTCAAGCTAAGATTGTCATATAACTTTGCCAGAAAAGTTGGATTTCTAGTAACTTTACCCCCCAAAAAAATTAATAATAATAATAATAATGGCTTTCAAATTATCAGTCAGTAATCATTGATTCTGGTTTTGTCTTTTTTGTAAAGTTACTACTGATAAAATATCAACTGCTCCAGCTTGGCGAGGTAGTGCACGCCTGTTATCCCAGGGGTTCAGTAGGCTGAGACAGGAGGATCACAAGTTCAAAGCCAGCCTTAGCAAAAGTGAGGCACTAAGCGACTCAGTGAGGCCCTGTCCCTAAATAAAATACACAACAGGACTGGAGATGTGGCTTAGTGGCTAAGTGCCCCTGAGTTCAATCCCCAGTACCAAAAAAATGTGTGTGTGTGTGTGTGTATATATATATATATATATACTGTTAACTATAGCATGTTTTCTGTAATAAGAACAGTATATTCAGGGGGCAGGGGTGCAATACAGTAGTGTAGTGCTTCCTAGCAGGCATGAGACTCTGGGTCTAGCACTGAAAAAAAGGAAGTAAAAAGGAGCAGTATATTCTGTTGAATATACTGCTATATCTATTGATCTATTGCTTTGGTGTGTTAAAAGAGTTCACTTCAAAAGTCCCATGGATATCCCTGTTCAAGAAGAGATCAGGAAGGCAGCATCTACAAGTGATCAGACATGGGGGGAGTGTGTGTGTGTGTGTGTGTGTGTGTTTGAGTTTGAGACACAATCTCACTATATCCAGGCTGGCCTTGAACTTCGGGATTTAAGTGATCCTCCTACCTCAATCTCTGAGTAGTTGGAACTGCAGCACATTCCTCGTTGGTGAATCTTAAGTTTAAAGGACTAGGAATGCACTTTCAAGTGCATTTGATGGATGACAACCACCATAGTGAAAAGTCTGAAAACAAGGGCCTCCTCTTATGTACACTCTTATGAAAATATTATCTTCATCTTCATTTCCATACAGTGATGAATAGGGATATATATGATTGGCATTTTCAGATATATCTTGGGCTGTCAAGAAGATATATTCAGTATGTCTCCAGAAGACAGATCAGTATTGACTGGAATAAATTCTTGGTCCAAATGCAATGGCAGCTCCTAAGCTCATTAATTTCCTATTCAGTTCCAACAGACACTTACTGAGTTATTACTATATTTGGCAAAGAAAGTTGACTAAGATACAGACCTGTACTTCTTCCTCGTAGAAATTGATTTCTATGTAGAAGAGATCCTTGCTTGTGATCAAGGGTTGGACTAGTTGATTTCTTTCTTTCTTTCTTTTTTTTAAAATTTTTTTTTTGTAACTTCATTTTATTTATTTACTTTATGTGGTGCTGAGGATCAAACCTATTGCCACCCATGCTAGGCAAGCACTCTACCACTGAGCTACAGCACCAGCCCTGGACCAGTTGATTTCTGAGGTGGTGATTCCGAAACCATGAGTCAGAATCACCTGGGAAACTGGTTGAACTCAAAAACCTGTCTCACAGACCTCCTGAAAAACAAAACACTAGCAGGCAGTTCTGAGACTCTAACTATTACACACTTCCAAGATGACTGTGATGCACATCTTTCAGGAGTCACTTCTCAGTCCTTGCTACTCAGGGTGGTTCATGAACCAGCAACATCAGCATCACTTGGGAACTTATTAGAAATAAAAAATCAGAGGCCCCAGCTAAATCTGAATCTGCATTTTAACAAGATTCCCAGATGATTAGTAACCATCTTAACCTTTGAAAAGCACTACTCTAAGGAAGAGGATCTCAAACTTTAGACAGCATCAAAATCACTGGAAGGGCCTATCAAAATATGGATTTCTAGAGGCCACCCCCAAAATGTCTGACTCAGAATCTGTATTCTTAATAAGTCCCCACATGCTTCTGCTGCTTTGGTCTGAGGACTGCTGTTATGAGAACTTCTGTTATGAGGTTCATCAACTTTTAAAATCACCCAAAAAATTAGTTCTAGCTATCCCTGTGAGGTTGGTCTAGATTCAAAAAATAATTTCTACGCCAATGTTTAGATTTGAGTAAAAGAGGGTAGGAAAAAGCAGTTTTTGTTAGTATTTCCCTACCCCACTCCTTTCATTCACACGTTCTCTACTTTTGCATAGAGTTTGAAAGACATCAACAACATGATAAGGCAAGGTGACCAGAGAACCAAGAAGCGAGCAATAGCCATCAGTGGAGATGCAGAATCACCTGCCAAACGCCTCTGCCAAGAAAATGATGATGTTTTACTCAAACGACTGCAGGATGTTGTCAGTGAAAGAGCAAACCACTAGCAGTGTTCCTGTTACTGATGAAAGCACTTTTCAGGTTGTTTTGCAGGAAGTTGGGGCTTTCTGCCTTGTAAATGATAAATATCACTGGGTTACATGAAAAATTGCACCAAAATTAAGTGCTTTTTAAAAAGTTTTTTTCCAGAACGTTGACAGGTATATTTTTAGTTGGATTGGAAAGGAATGTTTCAAGTGCCTTGTTACATATTAATAGTCATAGGATTTTTTAGGTGTTTGTTCCTCCAAGTTAGTTTTTAAGATGAAGTAAAGAGAAACCTCATCATTGTTTAGATTTCTTTTAAAAATAATCGAATGTTGCCAGGCATGGTAGTGCATGCCTGTAATTCCAGCAGCTTGGGAGGCCGAGGTAGAAGGATCATGAGTTCAAAGCCAGCTTTAGCAACTCAGAGAGACCCTGTCTCCAAATAAAATATTTTAAGAAGGGCTGGGGATATAGCTCAAATGGTAAAGTCCCCCTGGATTCAATCCCTGGTACTAAATAATAATAATGACAATAATAATCAAATGTTTCAAGGCAGAGTGGTACACACCAATTTTCCTGACTCTGGAAGTTGAGGCAGGAGTTGGAGGCTAGCCTTAGCAACTAGACCTTATCTCAAAATAAAAAATAATAATAATTTTAAAAGGGACTGAGAATGTAGCTCAAAGGTAGAACATCCCTAGTTTCCATCCCCAGTACCAGAAGAAAAAAAAAAAATTTATGTCTCCTCTGTGCTTTGTAATATGAGCATAAATAATCTATTTTTGGTAAGTATGCGTTTAGATATTTGTATTTTCAATTTACTATTGAAGGCAGGGATTGATTCCCATAGTACATGGGCCAAGGCTGATGCAGCAGCAGCCTTTCTCTGGCCCTCTATGGTAACTATGCATCCAGGTGCCACTGCCATTCTGAATTGTCTGGGTGCCTTGTGTTGTTCTGTCCTTGAGCATAAGCAGCTTGGTACCTGAGCCCCTGCCCTGCCCCCAGTGCTTGCTTTCCAGTCCTGACCCCTCTGAGCTCATTGTTACAACCCAGTGAAAGAGGCTCTTGCTCCTTTTCTAAACTAGTATCATTATTCTTTTTATGACATTAACTTAATGATTGTGTTGTCATGTAATTCAAAATAGGAAACTGCTTCTCAAGCCAGTAGAATAAAATTCTAATTACTCTTATTAAAAACTAAATTTCCTTAGTAAGATAGCATCTTGAGCTGGGTGCAGCGGAACATCCCTATGACCCCAGTGGCTTGGGAGGCTGAGGCAGGAGGATCCAGAATTCAAAGCCAGCCTCAGCAAAAGCTGGGCACTAAGCAATTCAGTGAGACCCTGTCTCTAAATAAAATACAAAAAGGGGATGGGGATGCGGCTCTGTGGTTGACTGCCCCTGAGTTCAGTGCCCAATATACCCCTACACCAAAAAAAGATAGCATCTTGATAATGTGTGATATACTATTTTCAAGGTTGTCATAAGATCAGTGGTTCTCTAAACTAATATTTGAAATCCTTTTCAAAACTCATTAAAATCATGTCATGTCTTATAATTCTAATGCAGATCAGTAAAACAGGTGCTTATTATTTCTCCCTCTTTGTTCTGAGTATTATTGGTATATCATGAGTTTGTTCTTAGGGTTTGACCACCAGGTCCCCCTGACAATGTTTTCCAGAACTAGAGGTACATCTTTCCAAAGAATCAAGTTTTCAACATTTACTTTTCCTAGTGTGTTTCCAGAATCTGGAAGAAAATGAATAAGCCATTTTTAATTTTTAGAAGATGTATTTTTAAACTACAAACCTTATTTTTTAAATGCCTGATGTTGGACTGGGCATGTAGCTCAATGATAGAGTGCTTGTCTAACATTCCTGAGGTTCTGGGTTCCACCCCGAGCATTGTGGGGAAAAAAGCATAATGCTTCACCTCGATAACCCTTGCTAATTTGAATTAGTCCAAGATTTGGCTGTCCATTAGGAATTTATTATCAGCAATTTTATTTTTAAATTCTAAGAAGAAAAGGGATTTTGGTCACATTTTCCTTTTCTGAAAATTATAATCTCATTTTTTTGTGTAGTATCTACACTTTTATAAGTCAGATAATAAAGTTTGTATCCTTGTACATATTTTTATGTAACTGTAACTATTGTATTATTTTCACTTTCATTATTATGCAAAATATAAATGAGTATTTGTACATTAACTATGTAAGAAACTCTGGACATGTTTCTATCAGTTTCAGGACTTAGTATCAATGTACATAAAATGGTTAATAAAAACTGAAAATTTTGAGATTATTGAAAAAGAACTGTACTTCTCTTTTCTGTATAACTAAAATATGTGTGTACACCTCTAAAATCTGTCTTTTAAAATATCTACTGTGTATATTTTAAGTTAGTACAACCAGGCACATGCCTCTAATCCCAGCAATTCAGTAGACCGAGGCAGGAAGACTGCAAATTTGAAACCAGCCCCAGCAACTTAGCCAGACCTCAGCAATTCAGGGTGAACCTGGGTCAAAATAAAAAGAACTAGGAATGTAGCTCACTAGTAAAGTGCCCCTGGGCTCAGTTCCACTACCAAAAAAACCCAGTTACTTAGTACATCTTAAAAGTTAATGTTTCTAGTGGTTTCTAGGGTCCAGAGGGAGACGGTGGACTAAATCCTTAATGGGTACAGGATTATCTTTGAGGTTAATGAGATTATTTCAGAACTTAATATTGTTGCATAATTTTGTGAATTCATTCACTGTCACTGAATTGTATACTTTAAAATGGTTAATTTTATGTTTTGTGTATGTCATCCTAGTTTTTTTAAAACACTTGCATATGAATAACATGATTATTTTAAGGCCTTGGAATGAATATGTTGGCCAAGTTATATTGAATTAAGGAAGAGGTTCATTTCTCTCTTAAGAATGCTTTCAGACATATTTATCCCCATGAGACCCACATCTTAAAATTTTTTTTCTGATTAAGATTTTTTAGGAATCATACACTTGGCAATCATCCTGCTCCAGCTTCCCAGATTGATGGGAGTACGGGCCTGTGCCAATGCAGCCGGATTTTAAATTTTTAATGCACTTAGATTATACTGAATTTTAAAAGAAATTAAGATAACATTCAGCCAGGCTTGGTGGCACATTCCCGTAATCCCAGCAACTGGAGAGGCCAAGGCAAGAGAATCACAAGTTTGAGGCCAGCCTTAGGCAGCTTAACATGGCTCTGTCTCTATGTAGCTCTGTGTTAGAGCACTTTCCTAGCATGTGTGAGACCCTGGGTCCATTCACGGCACCACACACACAAAAAATAAGTACTAATTATTTTAATTTTGTTCCTTAAAGTGCTTTCACTAAATCCACAAGCATTTTTTCGCTGCCTACTGCTCTGACTGGCTCTCTAAGTAAAGATGAACCAGACATAGTTGCTGTCCTCAAGATTCCGTATTTGTAGCTCATTAGTTTAATGAGTTCAGAATGGTAATGCAGCTGAATGAAAAGAGCGGAAGTATTAGCACTTTGCTTGGACAAGCGTGTCAGAGAAATCTGTAAAGAGATTATGTGGTAATTTACTTCTTATGGATGAGTAACTGCCAAAGCAGTAAATGTATTTAAAACAGAAAGCAAAACCTATAGAAAAGACCAGAGGCAGCCAGTCATAGTGGCAGGGTGGCACACTCCTGTAATCCCAGCTACTTGGGAGGCTGAGGCAGGAGGATTACGAGTTCAAAGCCAGCCTTAACAATTTAGCCTATTTTACATAGACTTTGATCAGTGCTTTTGGTGCTGTTCTCAATGCCTGTTTGACATAGATTTTGATCAATGCTCATCATATCCAATACCTATATAAACCCCTAAGCTAGCACATTAAAATATATCCTGCCTTAGTTTCTCAGCAGGCCCCAGCTCTGTAACAAAGTGACATCAGGATCAGTGTTACAGGCCTGTAATCTCAAGTGACTTGGGACGCTAAAGTAGGAGGATTGCAAGTTGAAGGCCAGCCTCAGCAATTTAGCAATACTCTGCTTCAATATAAAAGATTTAAAAACAACTAGGGATGTAGCTCAGTGGTAAAGTACCCCTCGGTTCAATCCCTGGTTTAAAAAAAAAAAAAAAATTTTTTTTTTTTTTTAAGAGAAACTTTTAGAAAACTAGGGCCTTCTGAGAAACTGAGGCAGCCAGAAGACCGGACCCCCTCTTCAAACTTCCAATTCTTGTGACTAAGAAAGATTTCAGACAGGTCACTCAGAGTAATAGGCATGAGTTTATTAAAGGAAAAGGGAAAGGGGACACTCTTCAAGGGAGAGTGGGTCTTTTCAGAGAGGAAATGGACAATGTGCCTCTCCTGCACTTGTTTTCTTGGCGATCCCAGAGAAGTTTCTCCGGAGTCCTGCCCAGGTCCACCTCTTGATTTGTGACTAACTGCAGGGTGAATCAGACATTCAAGTCCCCACTGCCATGGCAACTCTAGGTTACCTTGGCCCATGCTGACCAATTCTAATTGGATTCTTAAACATACATTCTTACAGATTTTATGGTTAGGGGGAACTATCCTAATAGAATCTGGTCTATAAAACGGGTCACAAAGTCTCTCCCTTCTAAGTAACTTTGAGTTCCTTCCTCTTATTAATGTTTTTTTTCCTGCCTGCATTTTCTTGCAGATAACAGGTTATTTTGATACCAGTTACTCAAGAAACACCAAGGCAGGGCTGGGGGTGTGGCTCAAGCGGTAACGCACTCGCCTGGCATGCGTGGGGCGCTGGGTTCGATCCTCAGCACCACATTAAAAAAAAAAAAAAAAAGATGTTGTGTCCACCAAAAACTAAAAAAATAAATACTAAAAAAATTCTCTCTCAAAAAAAAAAAAAAAAGGCAAAAGGCAAGCATAGAAATTGTTTTATTTAAGAAAGAGACAGAACAAAGTGAGCAGATTTCTCCACAGAGAAGTCAGGGCTCAGAACTGCTTGCCTGTGGGAGGGGGTATACCCCTTTTATAGATCTCAGATTTCCTTTGCCCTCCCCACATCCTTTTTATACCCCAAAGAGCAGCCCTAGCTGGTTGGGGGGGGGGGGTTGGAAGGGAGGGTGCTGGAGTACAAGATTGAGGTGTCAGCAACCCATTTCCTTTTTCTTCAGCTACCTGTCCTTTGTCCCTGTCTCAGTGTGCTGAGGAATGTGACATATCCTGTCCACTTAGGCCTGGTAGGGCTACAGGCAAATTGCTTTTTGTCAAAGAAAACATGTAGGGTCAGCACAGCGGGCCCATTTTAGAGAATTATTTTCTTAACTTCGTTTTTCCCATTATCCTCATCTGTCTGTCCCCTAACAACCATTACCACAGAAGGTCACCCAATTCAGGGAACATGGGGAAAAGCTTTGTAAGGCTTTCTAGAATCAGTAGTACTACTTTCCACATGGAGTAATCAATGCACATGTGCGGTTATTTGACAACAGTGGCAATCTCTTCACACATTAGAGGAGAAAATGCCCTTTAGGTTTCAGATCCTATATTTAGGCAGCACTCCCCTCAAATTTCCCTCTGGTGAGGGCTTATTAATTGTTACAGGTTCAATCTGAGGTCTGAGGCACCCTGTTAGCACAAAAGGACCTGGCCTCACCCAAACTTCACGGATTAGCCGTTTATTCAGAAACAAAGTTTCATGCAGGAATGGTAGAAAATGAGCCACTGGACAAAGGAGGGGACTAGGCTTATATAGGTTACACTGAGAGGTGACTTAATTGATGAATGTGTCAGTTTGGGCACTCAGGAATTTAGGGCTTTTTTTTTTTTTTTTTTCCTGGGCAAGGTGAAGGGTCGGGGCTCAGCAGCCAGCATCTGGAAAGAATTTATTTGGGGAGAGATCAATGCTTAAGTCTTTTCCCAGAGACTCATTCTAGGTTTGATGGACACCTTCTCTCCAGGGCTTCTTTTTTCACTGGGAAAGAACGTATTGGGAAAGGATCAATGCTATCCATGTATGGCTTTCTTTTTCACTCCGATTTTCCAGCCCACACTATTTTGGGGTTTGTCATTTTCCATATCTAATAAAGCCCCCAAAAGATCCTGTGTTAATTCAGGAATGTTGAAGGTGAAATTATTGGATTGTAAGAAAGAGCTATAAACTAATCAATTCATGCTAGTTTGAATCAAGCAGTGGGCCCGCTGTGCTGACCCTACATATTTTCTTTGCAAAAAAGGGAGTTTCCTGGAAGCTTTTGCCCAGGTTTACTGTGAGAATTGGGAGGAGGAAGCAGAGCTGAAGGATTTTTAAACATCACAGTTTGGGACCGGAAAAGTGCATGTAAATTTGGGGCCAAGGAAGGTGTAGTTAGATACCTTAGCACAACTGAAGAGAAGTTAGTAATTCACACAGTGACAATGGGAAAGATGTCTTGAGGGCATCTCAGAAATTGGCAGGAGCACATTCATTGCAGTCTCAAGGGTGTGGAAGGGGAGACTCTTTGAGAAGAGGAGGCCCCCTGCTTGCAGGGGGCCAAGGAAGGTGTTCCCCCTGCTCAGGCACTGGAGGCCTTCTCAGCCTGAGTCTGTCAGGTGGTAGCTAACAAAGAGCATGGAATGCACAGTAAGTGTCCTTTAAATTACTTCAGGGTCCTTCTTTAAACTATCTTGAGAAATCAAATGGTGGCAGTTCATCTGTAGAAAGCAAACAAAAGCAAGGGAGCTATTTGTAAAACATTTCAAGAGAAAAGCATTAATGGGACTAACCCTTGACAGGGTGCACTGATGTTGATGTGAAGTTAGGATTATCGCTCTAAGTGCCTCCAGTTGTCTGGGAAGGAAGAGTCTTTTAGTAGCGCAGGTGCACTAAGGTAACTTCTGACCAGCTATTGACCCCAGAGCCCCCATTAACACGGGATTGACTTGTACATGAAGCCACCCTAAATAGGATGGCCATAGAGGACCAACTAAGGTCAAAAACTCCATGGCCTAAGGCTGGGGACCTAGCTGGATGGTGGTGTGCTTGCCTCACATGCAATCAATCCCCAGCACCCAAAAAAAAAAAAAAAAAAACCCTCCATGGCCTGACACCTGACATGAAGGAGTTGAACACCAGGTTGGCAAAGAATACAGAAGATGTTCCCCAGCTCTCCTGGTAAACATCAAGCAGTAATAAATTGTCTCCTTTGTCTTCTTCCTGGAGTCCACTCTCTCTGTCTCTCTTGAGAGTGCCTCTGCTTAAGCCTCATTTTGCTTTTACTTTAGTTTCACCTGTAATAAAGTTCTCTTGCATGACTTTTGGTGTCTGACTTTAAATTTTCTTTCGTCAGAACACAAAAACAGAGGTTTGGAGTTTCAGGTCCCTGCTTTCATTCAGGTCGTTGGCGGTGAGTTAGGAACAAAGCACCAAGCAGCCCGCGCACCATAGAAACATCAATCAGGCGCCGCCAGAATCGCCTGTCAATCAGCGGAATCTCCTGGACAATCCTGGAGTTCAGCCAGCTCCCCCGGCCAACTCCAGCAGGACAAGGGACTCTAAAAACACCTTTTCCTGTCCCAAGCCCTTCCCTTCCTGCTGTAAACCCTATAAAAGTCCAGTCCTGTCAAGCTCCCACACGGTTTCTCCTCAGACCCTTCTCCTGTCAACTCTGCGGGTCTGATCGAGTTCCGCCCAGGAGTGATATCTCAATAAAGCCTCTCGTTCAGCGGCCTTTTTAAATCTGCCTCCTTTGGTCACCGCCTGTTGCCTGACCTCACACTTTCCTGTGACAGGTCCAGGGTGGCCTGACTACTGGTCCAGCTGGCGGCAGACCTTGGCATCATCCATATGAGCAGGATGCTAGAGTCAGGGGGTCATGGACGTTCCCTTCCAGATTTCAAAGGAAGACCTGGGGGGCCAGGCAAAGTGTAGCAGGGTTGGCATCCAAGAGGGAGATGCGTAAAGCTGTGAAGCTGAAGCTGGAATGGAGACCCTAGGAATAAGAGGTGCCACAAGCACGGCCCGTCTGCTGAGGATAGCTGGTGGCTGTGGAGGGAGCCCCATGAAGAGCCCATGTGGACTGCAACCAGCAAGGCCAAAGGGGCAGAGCAGCCCAAGCCCTGTGGAGACAATATCTCCCTCCATCTGCCCCAGATGCCCAGAGTTGTAGCTACAAGTGTAATGCCAGGTTCATGAGACCCCGATAGACCTCCAGGAGCCGAATCTGATGCAATCACACAAGAGTCTTTATTGCAAGCTCGAGCCTGGACTCACAACTGTTTCCAATGCAGCAGTCCCGGGAGTGAGTCTCGGTCCTTTGTCCAGTGAGATTTTATAGGTTTTTGGGGATACCCTATCCGTCACAACACCACACAGCAAATCATTCCATACCGAGGGAAAGTCAAACAACAACTCTTAACATTGATTAGCACATTCACTGGCGGGAACAAGTTGGGTAGGGGTGATTGGTTAGTACAAGGGGGGGATTCCTTTGAACTGATTGGTTTAGGCCATGAGGGGTGTACATGCTAAACTACAATGTTTCCCAACATGTTATCAACCACCATAAACTACTTGGGGGTCATCTGGCATCCCAGATATTTTTCCTGTCTCATGCTGATTGGTGGTTGCTAGGGGGGTTGCTATGGGTCCTCACCTAGCCTAACTGAGTCAGGGACACCTGGCGCCGCAGATCTCTCCTGTTATTTACAGACAAACAACTCAGCAGGGTGGGTATGTACTTAGGAGTGCTCTGTGGGTTTTTCCAAGGACAAGGGTCATGCCCCTTTCCTTGGACAGGCCTTGAGGTAGAAGCTGCTGTTATTTATTTATTTTCAAAAATGGAGTCACATCAGTTTCTTACAAGAAATACTGGCCCTGCTGTTTTTCAGTCATACTTTGATCCCATCCCTTCTTTCTATGCCCCATTCCTCCCTTTGGAGTGGGAGTGTTTACCCTGTGCCATTGAGGTGGGGGAAAAGCAGCCCGAGTAGGTAAGAATGATGAAGTCTGATAATGAGAAAATTGGCTAACAATTGTTTTCAATCAGGAAGTCAACATGGGTAAAAATAATAAGGGTTAGGAGGGTGACGAATGTTTATCAATGAAAGAACGAAGGGTTGCCTGTGGTTATTTTTCAAGAAAAAATCAAAAAACTTCCGAGGTGGTCACCTTGGACCTCTCCACAGTCCAATCATTTCACCTCTGAACATTCCTGCATTAACACAGGAGCTTTGGAGACATACCTCATAGCCAAAGCATAACATTCCACCCTTGGGGCCCCAAAGCTCATGTTCATCTCACAGTGCAAAATGTATTTAGTTCATCTCCAAGAGTCTGCTTAGTCTTAACAGTTCTGGGTGCTGTTCAAAAGTCCAAGCTCAAAGTCTCATCTGAGACTTTCTGACTCCTAGGCTACTTTAGAGCTCCTAGGCACATATGCAGGGGAAAGAAGGAAAGAATGATTAATGACAGAGAGGTTCTGAGGGCTATAAAAAGGCAAATCACAGTGTTGGGGATATAGCTGAGTTGATAGAGTGCTTGCCTTGCACGCACTAAGACCCTGCTTTCAATCCCCAGCACCCAGGGAGCAGGAGAAGGTACGTCGCACCCCTCCCACAGGATTTTGGCTCTGAGGTCCCCTGCTCTCTGGAAGAGTCTGTTCTCTATCACTTTTTTTTTTTTATTTTTTTAGTTGTAGTCAGACACAATACCTTTATTTCATTAATTTATTTTTATGTGGTGCCAAGGATCGAATCCAGCGCCTCCAAAGTGCTAGGCGAGTGCTCCACCTCTGAGTCCTAGTCCCAGTCTCCTCTATCAGTTTCTTGAATCAGTCTTGCTATGCTTGCTTGCCTTGTCGTTCTCAAACATCGGGAAACACAAACTCCATCCCTGTCTCCACAAGAACCCTATCAGCATTGTGTATCAGATACATGTAATTTACTTTTGATCTTTACAATGGTTCTACAAGCAAGAGTTTACCTTGGGTCTCAGATGAGACTTTGAGCTTGGACTTTTGAACAGCACCCGGAACTGTTAAGACTATGCAAACTCTTGAAGATGAACTAAATACATTTTGCACTGTGAGATGAACATGAGCTTTGGGGCCCCAAGGGTGGAATGTTATGCTTTGGCTATGAGGTATGTCTCCAAAGCTCCTGTGTTAATGCAGGAATGTTCGGAGGTGAGATGATTGGACTGTGAGAATTGTAACCTTATCAGTCCGTCCTAGTTTCTGTGGACTAACTGGGTGGTAACTGTAGGTAAATGGAGCATGATTGGAGGGAGTGGCTTGCTGGGGGAATACCCTAGAAAGGTTCATCTTCCCTGCAGTACTCTCCCCCTTTTTTCTTCTCTGCTTCCTGGTCAAAGCAGACCCCTCCACCCCACCCTTCTGCCTATGTTCTGCCTCACCTTGGGCTCAAAGCAATGGAGGCAGCCCCCCATAGACTAAACCTTTGAAACTGTGAGCCAAAATAAACTTCTCCTCCTCCAAGTTGTTCTTGTCAGGTATTTTGGTCAGAGCAAGGAAAAACCAACACATTAATTATATACATTACTAGGCCTATCCCCTCGAATCTCTGACTCAACAATGCACCCAGGTGTATTGGACAGCTGTCCATTACTCTAACAAATTCCTGAGATAGTCAACTTATAAAAGGAAAAAGGTTATTTTGGCTCATGGTTTCAGAGGTGCCCAGTCATGACCAATTGGCTGTATGGTTTGGGGCCTGTGACAAGATAGTACATTGTGGAGGTAGTACATAGCAGAGCAAAACTCTTCACTTCATGGCCAGAAAGTGAAAGAGAAAGGATCCCACCATCAAGGGAACACACCTAGTGACCTGAGACCACCTATTTTTTTGTGTGTGTGCTACTTATCAAACCCAATGCCGAGTGCCTTGCAGGTGCCAGGCAAATGCTCTGCTGCTGAGCTACACTGCCAGCAACCCTGGCCCCACATCTTAAAAGTTCCACAATCTCCCAATAGCACCACTCCAGGGACCAGATCTTCAATATATGGGCCTTTGGGAGACGTATCTGATCCAAACTCTAACACTAGGCTATTCATATCAGAGAAGCTTGGGAAATAACCTGTTCAGAGTTCAACAGAGTATAATGACCAAGGGTCTAGAGAGCAATATTCAAATATCCACCCTACTGTTGCTCCAACAAATCAAGTCAGTGCTAGGGATTGAAAACAGGGACTTCACAGGCTAAACAACTGCTCTACCACTGAGCAACATTGCTGAGAGCCATTGCCAAGTAGGTATGACGCATGGCATGACCCAGGTCATTTGCAGTGACATTGCATGTAAGGTGATCTTGCTCAAGGACCAGGGCGGATCCAGGTTTAGGGTGTATCCTGCTGGGATTAGGGAGTATCCTGCTGCCTCAGGTGCGCCCACTCCTTGAGTTCTCGGGGGATTCAGAGAGTATTTGGGATTCAGAGCCCGGTGGAGAGTGTGGATTTTGCCCAGAACGTGTTTGTAGAGTGCAGGTGTGAGTTCGGGAATAAAGAATTGCTGTTTGAATCTACAAGGCTGTGAGTAGCTCGTGATTTTGTGCCCAGCTAGACTGCGGCACAACATCCCAGTCCAATTATTTTCTACATGAGGAAAGTTCTGCAAATCTTGCTTCTTCTTTTTCTTTTCTTTCTTTCTTTCTTTTTTATTTTTGGTGTGTGTGTATGTGTAGGTACTAGAGATTGGACCCAGGGATACTCTACCACTGAACTACACCCCTGGCCCTTTTATATTAATTTATTTTGAGACTAAGGTGCCCAGGCTGGCCTTAAACTGGGATCCTCTTGTCTCAGGCTCCTGATTCACTGGGATTACAAGCATGTGTCACAGTGCCTAGCTTGCATTTTTACCACTGAACCACATCTCCACAAGCCTTTTTTTTTTTTTTTAATTTAGAGACAGAGTCTCGCTGAGTTGCTAAAGCTGGCTTTAAAGTCACAATCCTCCTTCCTGAGCCTCTGGGATTATAGTTGTGCACCATCCTGTCCAGATGCGAATCTCTTTTTTTAAAATATATATTTTTTAAATTTTTGATGGGCAAATATCTTTATTTTATTTATTCATTTATATGTGGTGCTGAGGATTGAACCCAGTACCTCACACATGCTAGGCAAGTGCTCTACCACTGAGCCACAACCCCAGCCCCCAGCTGCAAATCTTAAATTGTATAGTGTGATGAATTTTTCCAGATTTATTGAGGTATAGTTTACATATAATAAAATTTATCACCTTAAGTGTTCAGTTTATTGAATTTTAGTAATTATATGTAGTTGTATAACAACCACCAGAATGTATAGAACATTTCCATCACTCCAAAAAGGTTTCCTGTGCCCTTTGACTGCTTTCCCTGCCCTTCCAACATTCTGCCCACCACACGCCCAGGCAGTGATGGATCTGCTTTATGTTGCTATGATTTTTCCTTTTCTAGAATTTCATATAAATGCACACACACACAGTATGTAGTCTTTTGCGTATGAGTTCTTTCACTTGGTATATACTTTTTTTTTCTTAGATTTATCTATGTTGAATGTATATTTCTTTTTATCGCTGAGCAATTTTCCTTAATATGAATATAACACAATTTACTTATTTACCAGTTGATGGACCAACTTGGGGTTATGAATAATTATGAACATTTGCATGCATTCTTTGAACACATATTTTTATTTCCCTTTAATTTCTTAGGAGTTAAAATTCTCGGTCAAAAAAATAGGTGTCCGTTTAACTTCATAAGATATTGCTATATTCTTTTCCAAAGTGACTATGCTATTTTGTATTCCCACAAAAAAAATGTAAAAGTTACACTTGCCCCCATCAAGATTACCACTTTTTTTTGGGGGGGGGGGATGGGGGGTCTCACTATTGTTGCCCAAATTTGCTTCAAATTCCTGGTCTCAAGCTATCCTCCTGCCTCAGCCTCCCAAGTAGCTGGGATCACAGGAACATGTCGCTTCATGGGGCAAAAACATCTTAAACATTACCATGTCTCTTTGTCTACTGTATCTTGCAATATAAACACACTATGTTTGTTATTGCAAATTCACATTTAAAGACAAATCTTCCAGGCCGGGGATGTGGCTCAAGCGGTAGCGCGCTCGCCTGGCATGCGCGCGGCTCAGGTTCGATCCTCAGCACCACATACCAACAAAGATGTTGTGTCCGCCGAAAATTAAAAAAAAATAAATAAATAAAAAAAAAGACAAATCTTCCAGTCTCACCTAGGTTACTGGTTTTAAGAAACTGTAGAAATACTGATGTGGAAAAAAAGAAAGCAAGAAAGAAACTGTAGAAATTCTGAAACTATTTCCATTACTTTCTGAATCACAGTGATTAAGACATTCCCAAAGCACAGAAATGCCTTCAAGACCTTCTCCTTGAGATAAGGGTAAAGAGAAGGACCAATATTCAAACAAATATGTAACTTTTTACCTCCACCTGCATAGCTGACCCCATCTCCTTCAAGTTTCTGCTCAAATGTCACCTTTTCAAAGACCAGTCCAGACCACCCCCATGCATTTGAATCAATAAGTGTTGTGTGAATAACAGAGTACTTAGAGAAACAGACATGTATATGTGATACTTTATTTTGCTGGAATTCCAAGGTTAACATGCCAGCAAGTAGGGGTGTAGCTCAGTGACAGAGCAGTTGCCTAGCTTGCACAAGGCTCTGGGTTCCATCCCCAGCAAACCCCCACCCCCACCAAAAAATGCCAGTAATTTTGTTTCAGGTGAGGCATGCCTCTCAGATTTCAGATTTCTCTCTCTCTCTCCTGGATCCTGGGGATCAAACTCAGGAACTCTTGCATGCTAGGCAAGCACTCTACCACCAAGATAAATCCCCAACCCTTTTTATTTTATTTTGAGACAGGGTCTCCCTGAGTTGCTGAGGCTAGCCTTGAACTTGTGATCCTCTTGCCTTGGTCTCCCTAGTAGCTGGGATTCCAGGCGTGTGCCACCACACTCAGCTCTGATGAGGCCTCCCTGCCTGGCTTGCAGATAGTTGCCTTCTCACTGTGTACTCCCATGACCCTTCCCATGACCTTGTGTGAGTGGAAAGAGAAAGATTTCTGGTGTCTCTTATAAGGATACCCATCCTCTGGCAGATTCGTGTCCTATCCTTATTGTCACTGGACAGCAATCTAAGGAGTTCTGCTGGCAGCTGGAAGTTTGCTGGGGCCCCAGCAAACTTCCAGCTGCCAGCAGAGTTCCAAGAGCCATGGGTTCTTAACTTGGCCCTGTGGGTTACTAACCCCAGGATGCATCAGAAGCAAGGTATAAGCAAAGATTATTAAAGGACAGCAAAGGTATACACACCCTGAAGGCAGCCTGCAGGCATCTCTCATCTCTTAGAGAAGGCAAGTGATACATGTACCCAGGGTTGAGCCCTCTGATTATACATGGTTTTCCTGGGCAGAAACGGACATGTTCACAGGGAAGCTTCCTTTGAAAATCAAATCCCATGTCAATCATTTGATACTTGGTGCTCAGAATGTTTCCTTTTGGTTAAGCAGTCTAACCATAAATCAGTTGTGAGCACATTGAATCTGGGGGTGTTTAAAGTAATTGAGGTTTTTCTTCCTAGTTGATCTGGTACAAGCATGCACAGGTTTTGCTCATCTAACTAAAGAGGCTACCATGGCTGGGTCACGCACATAAATCAGGGTTTTCATGTACTTTCTTTCTCTCTCCCCAAGGGTTCACCTATCTCATTATGACTTCATTTAACCTTAATTACCTCTTTAAAGAAATGATTTTCAACTACAGTCACGCTCACTCCCAGGGAGTGAGTCCCGGTCCTTTGTTCAGTGAGATTTTATAGGTTTTGGGGGGGATATTCTATGTGTCACAATATCACACAGCAAATCATTCCATACCACGGGAAAATCAAACAACAACTCTTAACATTGATTAGCACATTCACTGGCAGGAACAAGTTAGTAGGGGTGATTGGTTAGTACAAGAGGGGGTTTCCTTTGAACTGATTAGTTTAGTCCATGAGGGGTGTACGTGCTAAACTGTAAGGAATGGTGGAAAAGCTCCATAAACTCAACAAGCCAAAACAACCGTTTACCTGTCCGAGATTTTATTAGCAGGACCATAGTGGCCAGTCGCAGAAGAGGAGGAGGTTGAGAGAGAGACAGAGGGAGAGAGAGAGAGAGAGAGAGAGAGATGAGAGAGAGGAGAGGGGGAAGAGAGAGAGAAGAGAGGGGAGAGTAAGAGAGGGGAGAGGGAGAGGGGAGAGGGAGAGGGGAGAGGGAGAGGGGAGAGGGAGAGAGTAAGAGAGCAAGCACAAACAGGGTGTTGATATTTATGGGCTCAACGCAGGATGAGGAGGAGCAAGGCCAGTGGGTTGATACTTCTTCATTGGCTGAGAGTTCACGCCACTTCAGGGATTGGAGGTGCGACATTCAAAGTTCACACCATTCATAGGGATTGGAGGTGATGGTTCGCGTGCCATTCAGTGCGTCATGGACCTGAGCTCCCGAAAGAGAAGCGCTTTGGGCGCCATCTTTACCAATACTCCTGAGCTCCTGGAAGAGAAGCACTCCAGGCTCTATCGTTACCAACATACCTCCCTTTGTTTTGGTTTGGGGGCGTCGTACTCAATGTGGCTACTTCCTGCTGAGTAGGGGCATCATTTAGAGGGAGGGAGGTTGGTCAGTTGGTTGGAGAAGAAGGGCCAGGAGGCCCCATATCCATGCACTGAAGGCATGGATTCCCTCCGGGGAGAAGTCCATGAACGTGCCCTGCAACTATGAAAAGAAACAGCATTAATTTCTGCCATGTTGTCCAGTCTGTAGGGCTGGTAGAAAAAGCCTATGCCCAGGAGAAGGCAGATTAGAATATATAAAGCTGAAAACCAAGGGCTTATTTTTTTGGCATGGTGAGGTAGAGATGGCCCTTTGGTGGAGCTGTCATTTGGTATCTTCATCTTTCAGCACTTGGTGGAGGTTTCTTGGGATGAGTGGATGTGAGTGGATGTGTTGGCAAGTAGCTGATAATCCCTGAGGAGGAGCTGATTGAAAGTTTGGTTAGAGGGCTGGGGGTGTGGCTCAAGCAGTAACGCACTCGCCTGGCATGTGCGGGGCACTGGGTTCGATCCTCAGCACCATATAAAATAAAAAATAAAGATGGTGTGTCTGCCGAAAACTGAAAAATAAATTTAAAAAAAGAAAGTTTGGTTAGAGATTTTGTTAATTTGTCCTTGAAGGAATTTTTAAAATGCAAGGAAGGAAGGCACAGAATAAAAAGATCAACTAGAGGTCCCAGTATCGGGAGAATCCAGCGGCTGATGGGGTTTGTGAAGAGGTCCCAATAGGATTGTTGTGCCAATTGCTGATTTCTAAAAAGGGTGTGGGTGTACTGTGTTGCTGTGGGTTCCTAGATCCTATCAGGAGGTCCATTCTTATGTATGTTCTTCTCCGGAATGGGATGAAGGGTGGTGCGTGATTGTGAAAAACTGAGCTTGAGAGGGTTATCTGGGGGTATCTCACAGGTAAATCTGGGTGATTGTGGGGGTCCTGCAAGGTTGGGAGCTGTGGTGGGATTGTCCTCTGGAGGGCTTGTCGCTGGTTTTAACCTAGAAATATGAATCCAGGGGGTTAGTTTCTTTCCTTCCTGTTGGAGTTTTGCAGGATTGGGTGTACACAGGACTACCTGTAATGGCCCTTCCCATTTTGGGGTTCGGGGGATCTTTCCCCTGGGGAAGAAAAGTAGACCCATTCTCCTGGTTTGAGTGGAAAGGAAGCAACTGAGTTCTTTGGATCCGGAAGCAACAAATCTTGTTGCTTCCATAGCTCAGAGCGTATAAGGAAGAAGAGGAGAAGAGCATATTGGTTGCGGAGGGGCCAAGGCTCTTGTGAGATTGATGGGGGGGGGGGGAGAAGGGGATGACCATACATTATCTCAAAGGGGAAGTCAAGGGATGGCTTTTTTGGTAAAGCCCTCATGTGTAGTAGGGCAAGAGAGAGGAGTTTAACCCAATCTAAATGAGTCTCTAAAGATAGTTTCGTTATGATGTCTTTCATTGTGTGGTTAGCTCGCTCAACCTTACCTGAGGCTTAGGGGTGATAGGGACAATGAAAGTGCCATGGGATGGACAATGTCTTTGCCACATTCTGGGTTACTTGAGACAAACTCAGGCCCGTTGTCAGATTGGATTGAAGCGGGCATCCCAAACCGAGGGATTACTTCAGTTAGGAGGATGTTAGCAACTGTGGTAGCCTGCTTATTTGAAGTGGGGAAGGCCTCTACCCAGTAGAGAATATGTCTATTAAAACTAGTATGTATTTGAAGTTTTTTACTCTGGGCATGTTGGTAAAGTCGATTTGCCGATCTGCCCCGGGAATATGGCTCCTAGCCTGTTGAGAAGGGAAGGTTCCGGGTTTTTTATTGGAATTCACTCTTTTGCATATCTGGCATGAGGCTGTGATTTGCAGTATCACTTCTTTATCTTGAGGAGTCAGAGTAAAGAAAGAGTGGAGAAAGGCTTTGAGAGTCTGCGGACTGGTGTGGAAAATGGAGTGGAGGTAAGTAAAGAGGGCGTGTTTAGGTGAGTCTCCATTATTGGGTAATGATGGAGGGTACTGGCAATGAGAGATCCCGTGGGGTCTGAAAGAACGGCTGACCTGGCTGCCTGATCTGCCTTTGAATCCCCCTGTGTGATGGGGGATGAGTCATTTTGGTGTGATCTGCAATGGACAACTCCGAATTTTTTAGGAAGCTGGGAGGCTTGTAGTAGCTGGGTGATGTATGTGGAGTTGGTTAGAGGTGCCCTTTGAGTTCAGGAGACCTCTCTCCTTCCAAATTGCTGCATGAGATAAGAGAATGTGGAAAACATATTTGGAATCAGTGTAAAGCATGAGATTTTTTTCCCCGCTGCCAATTCGCAGGCTCGCGTTGCAGCTACGAGCTCAGCCTGTTGGTTGGTGGTATTTGCAGGCAGGGGATTGGCTTCTATTACTTGTGATAGGGACATTATGGCATATCCAGCTTTTCTGATCCCCTCATGCATAAAGGAGCTGCCATCAGTGAACCAGGTGTAATCAGGTTGGTCTAGAGGTCCCTCAGTGATATTAATTGGGCATGGGAGGAAGTTTTCTAGAATTTTCCTTCATTTATGTATTGGGGACTGTGTTTGACCTTGAGCCTGAATGGGTAACAGAGTTGCCGGGTTGAGAGGGGCGCAGGTTTGGAAGGACACGGAGGACTCGTAGAGGAAAGAGACCAAGAGAGAGAGAATTCGACAGGGAGGGAGGGCTTGCAGTCCTTTGTATGTTAGCAAGTCCTTGAGGTGATGAGGAGAGGTGACAGTGATTTGGGCTCCAAAGTAAGCTTTTGCGGTTCCTTTAATAAAACATAGAAGGCCACTAGGGCGCGGAGACAAGGAGCCCATCCCAGGACAGTTGGATCTAACTATTTCGAAAGGTATGCCACCGGAGCGAAAGTGGGCCCATACATTTGTCCCAGCACCCCCAAGCCTTGCCCTTTGTTTTCATGAACATAGAGAATAAAAGGCCTATTAACTTCTGGCAGGTGTAGAGCCGGTGCTTGTAAGAGGGCCTTCTGGAAGGTTCTGAAATGTGGTGCAGCTGAAAGTAACAAGGGTTCATGCTTGTTCCCCTTTGCTAGATCATATAATTGTCTGGCAAGTAATGAGTAATTTGGTACCCGTGCCCTAAAATAGCCTGCCAGACCTAGGAACGAGAGAATCTCCTCGTTAGTTTTTGGTACTGGGAGGCTTTCAATAAGGCCTTTTCTATCGGTTGTGATAGCTTTCTTCCCTGGGGAAATGTGGAACCCTAAGTAAACAACCTCAGAGAGAGAGAGAGAGCTACACCTTTTGCAGAGAAACCCTATATCCTCAGTGAGCAAGAAAATTCAGGAGGGTGACTGTGTCTGACTTTGAGGTTTCTAATGAGGGACTACAGAGGAGGAGGTCATCAACATATTATAAGAGGGTTGAGTCGGGGCATAAAGGGAAAAAAAATCCTCAAGATCTCCAGCGAGGACTTGTCCAAAAATATGTGGGCTGTCTCAAAACCCCTGGGGCAGGACAGTCCAGGTTAACTGTCGGGAATGTCTAGTTTCTGGATCAGTCCAGGTGAAGGCAAATATGTCTTGGGAAGAGACAGATAGTGGAATTGAAAAGAAGGCAACTTTCAGATCAATAACTAAAAAACACGTGGAGTTTGCAGAAATGGAGGAAAGGATAGTAGAAGGGTTTGGAACCAGGGGATGTATGGGCCTGGTTGAAGAATTTATTAACCTTAAGTCCTGCACCAAACAGTATATTTCATTAGGCTTTTTTACTGCTAAAATTGGGGTATTGAATGGAGAGTGTGTGAGACAGAGGAACCCCTTTCTTAGTAAGCTCTGAATGATTGGCTTTAGGCCCTTAAGACTGGCAGTTGGCAGTGGGTACTGGGCCTGGTTTGGGAAGTGGTTAGCATCTTTAAGATGCACTTCCACAGGAGAGCAATTTGCAGAGCACGGGGTTTCAGTGTCCCATACAATTGGATCTACCATTTTACAAAGGAGGGGAAAATGTGTGTTCTGGTGGTCGTTGGGGTCTCCACACCAGATACAAAGGGGTAAAGTCTCTTTTTTGTCGGGGAGTAAAGCCATGATGAAGATATAAGTAGGGGAGGACAATAAAGGTAAGGTTATGGAGGCCTTCAAGATGGATAATGGTTTGACCTCCTATCCCGACAATAGGAGATTTGGAGGGATAGGTAGTTCCCCCAAACTCTCTCAGAGCCGAGAATTTTTTAGTCCCTGTGTCTACCAAAAAGTTTATGGGACGCCCATCCACTCAGATAACCACCCTGGGTTCCTGTTTGGTGATTGAATAGGTCGGGACAGAAGACCCAGGGCCCCATCAATTCTCGCTGCTAGGCCCAGCATGTCACTTGCTGGGTGACTGACCTCACCTCCCCTCCAGGAATTGGGGCAGTCCGATCTCCAGTGGCCAGGACGGTGGCATTTGGGGCATGGTCTGGGTGGTGCCCTGGGGTTAGGGCAAGCCCTAGCCCAATGTCCTTCATCACCACACTTAAAACAGGGCCCAGGGGGTCCTCATTGTGGGGGTTGTTGACTCCCCCTTTCCATAGGTTGGAAGCAGCCCTGTAACACCTGGGCCAACATCTGGCATTTTTGGCATTTTGCTCTTTCATCTCTGTTGTGGTAGACCTTGAAGGCCGTGGCCAACACCTTGGTCTAAGGAGTCAAGGGCCCCCTCTCTAATTTTTTAGCTTTGCCTGGATGTTGGGGTAGTTTTGTGAGAAAAAAATCGGTTATAAGAAGTTGCCTCCCATCCGGGGATTCAGGGTCCAAATTAGTGTACTGAAGGAGAGCCTTTGTTAGTCAGTCTAGGAAGGCTGAGGGGTTTTCATTCTTCTCCTGGATGACTTCCAGGAGTTTATCAAAGTTAATAGCCTTTTGTGCTGCCGCCTTTAGGCCAGCTACCAGACAGGTAATAAGGTGGTCCCTACGTCCCAGGTCTTGGGGGTCATTATAATTCCAATGGGGGTCTTGGTCTGGATCCGCCTGGGCCCCTAAGGGATGGTGGGCATTAGTCTGATGAACCTGGTCTGCATAGGTCCTAGCCTGGTCCCAGACCCTTCTCCTTTCCTCAGGGAGGAGAGTATTGGATAGAATCCTATAGAGATCATGAAAGGTGAGGCTATAGGCTTGAGTTAAGTATTGAAACTCTTTAATATAAGAGGCAGAGTTTGCAGTGTAAGATCCCAATTTTTTTTCTACTTGAGAAAGGTCAATCATAGAAAAAGGAACATAAACCCTTAAAATCCCGTCCCGCCCGGCGATCTCTCAAAGGGGGGCCACAACATGTGAAATTTGAGTCAGGTGACAAGATGTGGTGACTTGGGGGTTAGGTGCTGTATTAGTGCGTGAACGGGTGGCTGAATGGGTGGCGGGTGGACTAAACTGAGGTGGAGGGACCCAGGCGGAAGGAACGGAAGTGGGAGAAGTTTGTTCGGAAGTGTCAGAGGAAGAGGAGAAGTGTCTCAAGAAGAAGCCACAGATGTAGAAGATGGGGAATTGGGAGGAGGTGAAAATGGGGAAAGCGGGGCTGAGGGCGGGGAAGAGCAGTATGGAGGCGGTTCATCGGCCGGATCGAAAGTGGAGGCGGAGAGCAGAGAAGAGGAAAGAGGAGGAGAAGGTGTGGAGGCAGAGGGTGGAGAAGAAGAGGAAGGAAGTTTGAGAGCAAGGAGTAGCTGTTGAGGCTTGCATTGGGTGCAGAGATTTGGATGAGATCGAAGTAAGGAAACAGCCTCCACATAGGGAATCTCGTTCCACTTCTTTGATCGCTCACAGTAATTAAAAAGATCCCGGAGTAAATTGGGATCCAGAGACCCACAAGTGAGCCAAACATTTTGGTTGTCTAAGGGGTATGTAGGCCAGTCCTGGATACAGAATTTTATGAGCCTTTTCGATTTAATATCAGGGGCCAGGCTCAGGGTTTTCAAATTATCTAAGAGGCACCGCAAAGGAGAATCGGCTGGGAGGGACGAGGAATTTCCCATGCTGGAAGGGCAAGATGGGAGTCAGAGAAAGAGTGAGAGTGAGAGAGAGAGAGAGAGAGAGAGAGAGAGAACCCAGGCCGGAAAGAGCTTCCTGTAAGCTCTGGAGCGAACGGAGGTTCAAGTGGGCGTCCCCAAAATGATCAACCGCCACAGGGAAATACAGAGGGCACTACCCGGTCATCACCAGTGAAGTGCGATCTGTGAGACCCAAATAGGGCTGGGGCCGTGGGCAACCTGACATCAGGAAAGTTTTTCAACTGGAACGAAAGAGTCAGGAATGGGAGGAATGGAGTTCCGGACTCGGGTGAGACGGGCTGTAGCAATTACGCTAACCCTTCCACAGGAGATAAGAGTGAAGGGAGATGGAGGAGTTAGAAAGAGAGAATTAATCCTACGTCCCAGGCGGTTGATTCCCAGGGGTGTCCTGGAGAGCCCGGGGTCCACCATGACCCTGATGGGTCTGGGTGGGGTGCATTCCCCCCAAAACACCTGGAGGGATTGCCGGACACTCAACGGCCAATTCCCTTGTTCTGGCGAGTTAGGGTGCAGGCGCTCATGGGATGGGGGAACTCACCAATCTGCAGGCTGGTGGTGGATGTCAGGCAGGTGATCGGAGGAGTGGACTTCAACAGGAACGGTTGGGCTTGGAGTTTGGGAACGGGGTTCCTCCTTGAGCGACGGGGATCCCTGTCCCAGGTTTCAGCACCAATGAAAGGAACAATGGAAAAGCTCAGTAAACTCAAGAAGCCAAAACAACCGTTTACCTGTCCGAGATTTTATTAGCAGGACCCTAGCGGTCAGTCGCAAAAGAGAAGGGGGGGAGAGGGGGAGAGAGAGGGGGAGAGAGAGGGGGAGGGAGAGAGAGAAAGGAGAGGGGGAAGAGAGAGAGAGGAAAGGGGGAAGAGAGAAAGAGAAGAGAAGGGGAGAGTAAGAGAGGGCACGAACAGGGTGTTGATATTTATGGGTCAACGCAGGATGAGGAGGAGCAAGGCGAGTGGGCTGTTACTTCTTCATTGGCCGAGAGTTTGCACCACTTCAGGGATTGGAGATGAGCCATTCAAAGTTCACGCCATTCACAGGGATTGGAGGTGATGGTTCCCGTGCCATTCAGTGCGTCATGGACCTGAGCTCCCGAAAGAGAAGCGCTTCAGGCACCATCTTTACCAACATTCCTGAGCTCCCGGAAGAGAAGCACTCTGGACTCCATCTTTACCAACATAAACTACATGGTTTCCCAACATGTTATCAACCACCATAAACTACTTGGGGGTCATCTGGCATCCCAGGTATTTTCCCTGTCTCGTGCTGATTGGAGGTTGCTAGGGGGGTTGCTATGGGTCCTCACCTAGCCTAACTGAGTCAGGGACACCTGGCGCCGCAGACCTCCCCTGTTATTTACAAACAACTCAGCAGGGTGGGTATGTGCCTAGGAGTGCTCTGTGGGTTTTTCCAAGGACAAGGGTCACGCTCCCTTCCTTGGACAGGCTTTGCTCTGAGGTACAGGCTGGTTTCTCAAAAATGGAGTCTCATTAGTTTCTCAATACCATGGGTTCCCTCACTGAGCAGCAAGGAATTTCTTAGAGAAAAGGATCTTTGTGAACTTGACTGGCTAAGAGTGGCATGCACTGGAGAAGGCATTGCATGAGAGGATGAGGAATCAGACTAGATTGGATGGGATATGAGAGTCACTACAAGGGAAAAACCGGCCATATGATACTGGATCTGTGGAGTAGATGAACACACAGTATCTTCATGAATTTTTATGTGGTGCTGAGCCAGTGCCTCACACATGTGAGGCAAGCACTTTATCACTGAACTACAGCCTCAGCCCCTCTTCAATAGTTTGGAGCTAGCTAACTATAGCAATTGCAAAACCCTCTTCTGTTGTAGATTCAGGGCTACCAAGCAAATCTACACTGAATTAAGATCAACTAATGCAGCTACCATTTTTAATTTTTAGGAGCCAATGCCTAGTTTAAAATATAAGTATGATTGACTTTTAGGCATAAGGTTTTTTTTTTTGGTTTTTGCTTCTTTGTTTTTGTACTGAGGATTGAACCCAGGGTCACTTAACCACTGAGCCACATCCCCACCCCTTTTTATTTATTTTATTTTAAGACAGGGTCTTGCAAAGTTGCTGAGGCTGGCTTTGAATTTGCAATCCCCCTGCCTCATCCTCCTGAGTCACTGGGATTGCAGATATGTGCTATCACGCCCAGCTTAGCAATGAGTTTTAAAAGAGTCTATGAGTGGGCTAGGGTTGCAGCTCAATGGTACAGCACTTGCCTAGCAAGAGACCTTGGGTTCAATCCCTAGTATTGCACAAGGAAAAGAAAAAAATAAAATAAAAAGATCTATGAGTTTTTTTGTTTTGTTTTGTTTTTGTTTTTTAACCTGGAGATGCCCCACCCCACTAAGGGAAGTCTGCTCACTTTTTATATGTTTGAGTATCCCAACCTCCAAATACATGGCTACTCCTACCCCAGACACTGTGTCACAGGGAATTATTCTATACTCCATAGGATAAGATGCCCTGTCTCTGCAAGAGCTTAAAAGCAATAGACTTTTTAAGGTCCTCTCAAGTTGCAGAAAAATTTAAAAAAAAAAAAGTGTGTCACATTAGATTGGGTAGAGAGAAGTGATGGGAGGGGAGGGGAAGGGGGGAAAGGAAGGACAGCAGAATAAAATAGACATTATAAGAAATGAAGAAAGAAGGGAAGGAAGGAAGGAAGAAAAGAAAGAAAGAGAATAGTGATTTTCAAGGCCTAACCAGATGCCAAGCCCAGAACACTTAGGACCTGTATGTAACACTGGGCGAGTCTCTTCAGCTCTCTGAGCTTTGCATCTATTAAATGGCTATGATAACATTAGCGTCTTTGCCCGAAACTAATTCTCTTCCTCATGGAACTAGAACTTCACCTTTGCCCAAAGGGTAAACATGTGACTTGACTGGGTCGATCTTTTTTATAACCTTGTCCACAGGGATTAGTTCAGGAAGGGATGCAACCCAGGCTTGTTGAAGTCATCCTATTACAATTTTCTATTGGGCCTGGAGGAGTAGAGCCTCTCTCTCCCACGTCTGGATATGGAGCCCTAAGGATGAGACCCTCCCAGCGCCTTGGCTCCCACATTATGCACCTTATTTGACCTCATCTCTTACTGCTCCCACTTTGACTCATTCTGTACCCGCCACAATGGCCTCCTTGCTATTTCTCACTCCACATATGTTTCTACTTCAGTAAATTTACTGTTCACTCTCTCTGGAATTCTTTTCCTCCACCTGCATAGCTGACTCCATCTCCTTCAAGTTTCTGCCAAATGTCCCCTCTTCCAAAGACCAGTCCTGACCACCCCTTTGCAAAATGGGGACCTAACTCCCTCTGCTCTTAGTCTCTTACCCTGCTCTACATTTTTCCCACAGTGCCAACTCCTGACTATCAGTTTATCATTGCTAATTATATCATCACTTGTTACCAGCATCTTCCCACTAGAATATAAGTTTTACTAGGTAAGGAGTCTCTGTCTGTTTTGTTTTGTCCATGGATGTGTCCCAGGAGTCTAGAGCAATGCCAGGCAAATAGGAAGTACCCAGTAAATGTTCATATTTGATGGGTGAATTAATGAGTGCATTTCGGTTTTTTGGTTTGTTTGCATTCTTTTAGTACTAGAGATTGAACCTAGGGGTGCTTTACCACTGAACTACAGCCCCAGTCCTTTTATTTTTTATTTTTATTTCTTGGTACCAGGGATTGAACTCAGGGGCACTCGACAACTGAGCCACTCCCCAGCTCTCGTTTGTATTTTATTTAGAGACAGGATCTCATTGAGTTGCTTAGTGCCTTGCTTTTGCTGAGGCTGGCTTTGAATTTGCGATCCTCCTGTCTCAGCCTTTCAAGCTTCTGGGATTACAGGCATGCGCCATGGCACCTGGTTTGTTTTTAAATTTTGAGGCAGGGTTTTGCTAAGTTGCTTAGGGCCTCGCTAAATTGTTGAGGCCCGATCTTGAACGTGCAATCCTCCTATCTCAGCCTCCTAAATTGTTGGGATTACAGGGGTGGACCACTGCACCCCGCTGACTAGCGTATTTGTAACCCTAGGAACCTAACACTATAATATCTATTCATGGAGATTGTTATGAAGATTATAAATTATAAAGTAAGGCAAAAGAGGAATTTCTGAGAACATCTGAGGAGATGTTCTATGTATGTACACATTTTACTTCACAGGTTTTCCTTCTTGAGCATTTTTGTTTTTTAGTTGTAGTTGGACACAATACCTTTATTTTATTTATTTATTTTAATATTTTTTTAGTTATAGGTGTATACAATATCTTTATTTTATTTTTATTGGTGCTGAGGATCGAACCCAATGCCCCACGTATACTAGGCAAATGCTCTACCTCTGAGCCACAATCCCAGCCCCTATTTATTTTTATGTGATGCTGAGGATCGAACCCAGGGCCCCACACATGCTGGGTGAGTGCTTTACCGCTGAGCCACAACCCCAGCCTCTTGAGTGCTTTTTTAATCACATCAGAAATCAGTATTTTTTTTTTCCGTGTGGGAATCAAACCCAGGGTTTCATGTATGCTAGGTAAGTCCTCTACCACTGAGCTACACCACCAGCACAGTACTTTTACTTTTTTATTTTTAAAGGATTTTGGCTTGGCTTTGAGGTTTGCACAGCTGGGGAAAAGAATGTTTGAGGAGGCCTAGCTCAATAAAAGGAGAAAAGGAAGTGAAAATAAGAACCGGAGAGTGATGTTAGCTGGAGGTGGGAACCAGCAGGACTGGTTGCAGAGGAAGTTGTGGAGAGATGTAAAACCACAAGGTTAATGCTCCCAGGATAAAATTGCACAATTTGGCTAGTTGGGTGACAGCTAGTTGGACATCAGGGAAGAATTGCTGGGAGTATTCAAGGTCACTGGGCAGTGGGCCTCAAAATAGTTGATCATATTGTCTTTTCTTTCTTTCTTTTTTTTAAGAGAGAGAGAGAGGAGGGAGAGGGAGAGAGAGAGAATCTTTTTTAAAAAAATATTTATTTATTTTATTTTTTTTTAGTTTTCGGCAGACACAACATCTTTGTTTGTATGTGGTGCTGAGGATCAAACCCAGGCCGCACGCATGCGGCTTGAGCCACATCCCCAGCCCGATCATATTGTCTTTTCTAGGACTGAGGATGGCAAGCTTAACTTGAGAAAAGGAGAGCGTGGGCAGGGATTCCTGTCATTGTTCCCAGGGGTTCCTGTCATTGTGTAGAATGCCCGGATGCAACAGAATCACAGGACTGCAAGTGGAGTTAAGTGAAGTGTCAAACTGGAAAGAACTTAAGATTTGGAGTTAGCACTGCCTTAGAATCTCAACTGTTGCTTACACTCTGTCATTTACCAGCCCTGTGACCTGGAGCAAGTAATCAAGCATCTTTTATAATATCAGGGGCCCCTGAGAAATAGAAGATGGGAAGAAATAATAAACATGGCTTAAATTACACTTTTTTTTTTCAATGCTACTAGGGATTGAGGCCAGGGCCTTCCACATACTAGGTAAGTGCTGTAACCCCACCTTTTATTTTTTGAGATGGTTTCTCCCTAAAGTACCAAGGCTGACCCTGAACTTGGAATCCTCCTATGTCAGCCTCCTGAATAGCTGGGATTATAGGCATGGAATACAGTGCCTGACAGAAATTGTGCTTTTGAACAAACAAAAACCTAGTAAAAATTCTGAAAAGCAACTGAACAAGTTCAAGTGATTAAACTAAAAACCCTGTTTATATTATCTTTATTGCCTAGGAAACCTTCTGTGGGGGAAGATTTCCCCACAAGTCTTATAAACAGTTTTCCAAATAAATTATTTCTGACTTATAATATCTCACTCAGACAAATGCTATTTGTTTTCTCTTTTACCTTCTTGTTTCAGTTTCATAAGTCTTGGCTGGGTAGTTTCCACAGTGTTCTAGCTGGTTAGGGCATGCTTTTTGGGGCCTGGTCTTCTGTGAAAATGGAACCCTCCCTATACTTTCCCCCAAGGGTCTGTGGGAACAGCAAGCAACCTAAAAAGTTGGGCTAGATAATAGAAAACAAGTTTACACCAAAACTCTCATTGACAAGCAATGGTTGGCTAGTTATTAAAAGCATGGCCGGCTCCATTTTCTGGGTTTGAATCTAGGTTTCTCATTTCCTAGCTGTGAGATCTCAGGCAAATTACTTTTTCTTTCTTTTCTTCCCTCTCTCTTTGGTGGAGGGGATTGAACTCAGGGCCTCTCTAATGCAAAGCAGGCGCTCTACCAAGAGTTCCAACCCTGTCTTTGTATCTCAATTTCCTACATTCCAAGGTTATTGTGATAACTGAATGAATCAGTATTTATAAAGCCTTCAGAATAGCGACTGGTACACAGTAGAGCTTTCGGCTAACAATATTTCAGCTTGTCAATTTTTGTTTTGTTTTGGTACTGGGGATTGAACCCAGAGCCTCCCTTGCACTTGTGCTGTATCACTGAGCTATGCCCAAGCCCTTTGGCTAACCACTAATTCATACTGCTAATGATAAGCTAATCCGCCTCATTCGTTCTTCATGCGGTAGATGAATCTATGGTTTGATTGCTGGAAAGGTGTGTTGGCGTCACTATTAGTGGTAGTTGTAGTCTTTTTACCAATAATGCATGGACTAGGATTTAAAGAGGGAGTTGGGCCATGCCCCGAAGTGGCTAAAATGAAGGGGAAATGCTGTTACTACCAGTTAGTAAAAGTCCTGGTGGGGAAATTTTAGGTAATCAGATTGACCACTTCCCTTTATCTGGGGATTTAGGACCGAGAGAGGGGTCAAGGATTCTTCTTTCCGGGAATCCATCTCCATTTGGAACATTTTAAGTCTGCCCTGCATAGCAACCTGAAAACAGCATCTCCAGGGTCCTCTTGCTACCCAGCAAGATTGCAGAATTTGTGAAATGCAAAAAGACCCTCTCGCATGAGGTTTGAAATAATTTTGGGAGTCTTCCAATGGTTCCCCCTACCCATTTTTGTCTGTGTTGGGAAGCTACTGGCAGGTTCGCGCGGTCTTTTAGGGGTTTTGGGGTGTCTTAAACGCCAAGGGGAAACCTAGTACACATTTGGAGGAGGATAATCTCCATCCACCAGAAGAACCCCTAATCCAGAGTGTGACCAGATTTGTTTTGGACCCAGCCACGCTCCCCTCCAGCGCTGTATTTGCTAGCATCTCCTCACAACCCCAGCACAACCCGTTGGCTTCTAGCTCCGCCTTTTCCCGTAAACACCCGAGCGAAACTGACGACCGGACCGTCTTTGCGCCTGCGCGTCGAGCCTGGGGCTAGAGCCGCAGGGCCGTCTGGCTCAAGCGCTATCTGCCAGTGCGCCTGCGCCGGAGGCCCCTAGATTGGCACGCTGAGTGGACTCGCAGCCGGCACTCTGCGGTCAGTGCGCCTGCGCGCGGGCTGCTCGCCGCGGTTCTTAACTGGGCTTCGCCCAGCGCCGGGTGTAGCCATGCGGAGATCCGATCCTGAGCAGCTCTCAAAGCGGCCCAGATGCGATGGCAGCCCGAGAACCCCACCAAACACTCCTTCCGCAGCGGCGGACAGGACCCCGGAACTCCACCCGGACCACCAGACCTGGGGCCCGGAGCAGGTGTGCGCCTTCCTAGCGCGCAGTGGCTTCCAGGAGCCCAAACTGCTGGAAAACTTCCGAGGTAGCCGGGCTGAGGGGCGAGGGATGGGGACCCGAGGCGGGGGGCGGCCTGGCCTGAGGAGACGCCCCCTGAGAGACTGGGCCTCACAAGAGGACCCGCAGCTGAGACGGGGAGGCTGACCCGGGAGGCGCCAGAGGGGTGGACCTGAGGCGGGGGTTCGGGGGAAGGGACGTCGGGGGCGGGAGGCCCTCGCAGAAGGGGCCCGAGGCGGGGAAGGGGGACGCGACCGGGAGCCACCCAGAGGGTGGACCTGTGGCCGGGAGCTCCGGGGTTGGGGGTTGTGAGCCTGGGAGGGACAAATGTGGATTTGGATCTTACTCTGATGACCTTCTTCAGGAACTTGCCACCCAAGAGCTGGACGGGGGGAGACTTGCTACCAGCCAATACTTTTTTTGGTTTGATTTTACTGAATCCAGCGGCGTTCTATCTCTGAGCCACATTCCAGCCCTTTTTATTTTTTATCTTGAAACCAGGTATCTCAAAGTTGCTGAGGCTGACCTTGAACTTGAGATAGATTATCCTGTCTCAGCTTCTTTGTCAGAACATCATCAGAACGAGATTTTAATCACCTCTAGCTTTTCCTCTAGACTGGACACTCTCTGAAGACAGGGACTCAGCCTGACTGAGTTTTATGTTCCCAGCACATATGAGGGACTCATTGCAGGATTTTTTTTTTTTCCTATTCTTGGTACTGGGAATTAAACCCAGGGACACCCTACCATGGAGCTACCCCCCACCCCCAGCCCTTTTTAAGTTTTGAGACAGGGTCTCCCAAAATTGCTGAGGCTGGCCTCCAGCCTGGCGATCCTCCTGCCACAGCCTCCCGAGTAGCTGGGATTACTTGCTGGCTCGCCGTGCCCGGCTCCCCCTTTTAGGTAGAAGACGTCTCTCCCCAGACCTTGATGGGAGGCTTGCTGTCATTCAGTCTTACCAGGCTCAGGGGACCCCCGCTGTGTAACCGCAGCTCCTTGAACACTTGCCACATGAGAGGTTTTGATGCTTTTATGTTTCTGTTCCCACATTGCCCCTCCCGAATTTGGGGTTTTCCTAAGGGGAAGGAACTTGGTTTGTGAATCTCTGAATTCCCCCCTGACTACTGTCTCAACCCAGTGGGGCTCAACGTTTGATTAGATTTGCAAAGCTGGGTAATGATTATATTTTACTCTTTTTTTTTTTTTTGGGGGGGGGTACCAGGATTGAACTCTGGGGCACTCAGCCACTGAGTCACATCCCCAGCCCTATTTTGCATTTTATTTAGAGACAGGATCTCACTGAGTTGCCTAGCACCTTGCTGTTGGTTGAGGCTGGCTTTGAACTCGTGATCCTCCTGTCTCAGCCTCCCAAACTGCTCAGATTACAGACATGCACCACCATGCCCTGCATGTTTTACTTCTTGTTAGCAGTTTCCCTTCCTAAATCTGAACACTGGGGTTGTTGACCACCAAACCCCAGGATCCCACATGGCCACACAGTTTGGGTCTGCTAGTTCATGTTCAGGTATCCATTATCCACTTGAAATCTGCTCAGCTTTTTGTGGTGGTGTGAAGCTTAATCCCTGCCTCATTCTCTGAGGTGTTCTTAGGAAGGTGGCTTGCAAATTCAGTAATTTTTTTGTATTTGTGGGGTGGAGCCTGGTTTGCTTAGGTTGAAGACTGGGTTGGAAAGAACTTCAGTGGTTCAGGACCTAAAGGGAATTATGCTTCTCTTTTTCTTTTCTTTCTTTCTTTTTTTTTTTAATACTTATTTTTTAGGTGTAGATGGACACAACACAATGCCTTTATTTTTATGTGGTCCTGAGGATCGAACCCCTGTCCTGCCCGTGCTAGAGGAGTGCTCTACCGCTGAGCCACAATCCCAGCCCCCATGTTTCTCTTTTTCCCTTTCCCCCTTTTGTTTTTCTCCACTACAGGGATGGGCTTTTTCTTTGATGAGCAACAGGTGGGATGAAGTAGTTTTATATTTTCTTTTTGGTATTGGGGATTGAACCCAGGGGCACTTAACCATTGAGCCACATCTCCAGCTCCTTTTTGTATTTTATTGAAGACACGTTCTTGCTGAGTTGCTTAAGGCCTCCCTAAATTGCTGAGGCTGGCTTTGAACTTGCTATCCTCCTGCCTCAACCTCCCAAGCTGCTGGGATTACAGGCGAGCACCACCTCGCCCCACTCTAGTTTTATATTTTCTATCTCTAAAAGGGGATTGGCAATGCTGTGGCTCTCTTGTTTCAGTGGTGTTCTGTCAATTAATTCATCAGCCTCCAGAATGATTTGTGTTCTCTTGAACCCACAGTCTAAGGCTAGCAGAAAACACTATGTACTTTCAGTTGGTTGAAACTGACCAAGTATCCCCTCTTGCTCATATCTTATTGGCTGCTTTGTCTTGAATAAACATTAGTCAAGTTTCTCTCTTGCTTTACAGGCCCCTGAACTCTTGCATGTCCCCAGATCTAAGTACTAAGGATGTGGAACATCCCCCCCCCCCCCATCAGCTTCTCCTGGGAACCCTGCTGAACAATGTGGGACACTGTTCTATAAGACCCCACTGGTCATTTCCTCTTGCTTATCCAGCTCCCTCCAAAGGTTTTGCTATTTTTGCTTGTCCTTCCTTTATCCTATAAAAGAAAAGCCTTTTCTGTTTGATTTTGAACCATTTGCAGATTTCTGAGATTGGAGTTTTCTGCCTATTTTCAGTAGTATTTCTTTCTAGTTAAAACGTATCTGTATCTAGATTTGTTTTTATACAAAACCAAGCACCAGGTACTGATTTCTTTTCCTCATGGAATATAGACTCAAAAGAACTCTGAAATTAGATGCTATAATTCACACTTTTTAAAGATGCTGTTTGTGAGGCCCAGAGATGTTAAGTATCTTTACAAAGGTCACACCACTAGGAAAAACAAAGAGCTGGGTATTTATTTATTTATTTTTGTGGTGTTGGGGATTGAACCGAGGTTGCTCTACCACTGACCTATAGCCCCATCCCTTTCTATTTTTTATTTCCTGAGGCTGAGGTTGGCTTGGAATTTGTGATCTTCCTGCCTCAGACTCCCAAGCCTCTGGGATTACATCTATGTGCCACCTCACCTGGATTTTGCCAACTATCCCTTAACAAGTGGAGGAAACCACTGGAGGTTGGGGATGGGGAGGGAACACACCTGTAATCTCAGCAATTCTGGAGGCTGAGGCAGGAGGATTGAAAATTCAAGCCAGCCTGACAACTTAGCAAGAACCTGTCTCAAAACAATAAAATTAAAAGAAAAAAAAAAAAAAAAACACTTCAGTAGAACTAACCAACTAACCATTGGTTATAGATAGCAAAAAAGAAAAAGTAAAAATGATCCAAATATCCAGCCATAATAATAAAAAATATTGAGTGTTTACTTTGAAGTACTGTTCTATGCACTTTGCACTTTATATAGTTCTTTTTTGTTTGTTTTTGTGATGCAAGGGATGGAAGCCAGGGCTCTGTGCATGCTAAGCACATATTCTACCACTGACCTATGTCCCCAGCCCCTACATGTTTTATCTTATAAAATCTTTACAAGTTGGGGGGACACCTGAAAGAATTCAGATGCCAAGAAAGGAGAGCATGGGCTGAGAAAATGGGCACACCTGGTATCCCGATGAAGTTTTTGTCTGCAACCTACAAGTAATGTGACTTCAGGAGAATGGTCTCAAACTTTTTAAACTGTGACTCAGAACAAAATATATTTTATATAGTGGCCGAGAAACACACGTTATCAGTAGATAAAGCAGCAAGGGTTCCATTAAGTTGCTGAGGCTGACCTTGAACTTGTGATCCTCCTGCCTTGGTCTCTTGTATGACACCACACCTGGCCTTAGGTGTTTGAATGTTCCCAACACAAAGAAATGACAAATGTCTGAGGTGAGAGATATGTTGATTTCCCTGATTTGATCATTACATGTTGTATACATGTATTAAAATGTCACAATGTCCCCCTTAAATAAGTATAATTACTATGTGTCAACTAATAATAAAAATGTAGTTTTTAAAAAAAATCTTTACAAGTTGGTGATATGGATCCATTTATATCCATTTTAGAGGGAAGGAGAATAAGGCCTAGGGAAAAAAGGGTTAAGTGTATTATGATCCATTTACACTGTTTAATTCAAAATAACTATTAAAAATGATGATGTCGGAGTTTTAATAATTGACAAGAAAGATGTTTACCACATTGGGTGAGGAAAATAGGTTATAAGACAGTTTAATTTATGTAAAATTACAAAATGTATAGATAAATGTATTATCCAAAATGTTAGTAGTCATTATCAATCAGGAGAATTTAAGCTGTCATTCTATATTCTTTCAAAACAAAAAATATTATGTGCTTTACCAGGAGGTTTTAGAAATAATTCAACACTTTGAGTGCTCCTCAGCAAATAATTTTAACCTTGTCATTTAAAAAATAGGCTTGTTTCCTTCCCTACCTCCACCCCCCAAATCTACCTGTTTAAAAACCAGGAAGCCACTGACCTGGTAAAACCTCAACAAATAATCAGGTTTCACTTCACTTTTTGCTACTGGCTTTTCTTGCAAACAATTTGTATGAATACTATATAAATTTTTACTTGATTTATCAGAAAAATGCTTCTTGGCTTAGTTATGAAGTTTAAGACTTTACAAGTAGAAAAAAAAAAAAAATGATACCATTGTGCCCTAGGGCCCAAGGGGGTTTGGTTCCAGGATGCCAGCAGATGACCAAAATCTGTGGATGCTCAAGTCCCTTATATAAAATGCTGTCATATTTGCAGATAATCTGTGTGTATCTCCATTCAAATATTTCATTTCATTCTGGTTTACTCTCTACCTAATAATATAAATGCTACATGTATAGTTATGTGGTAGTGCATAGGGAATAATGACAAGAAATAGAAGTCTGTACATGTTCAGTACAAGATGCAGTATTTTCCAATCACACCAGATATAGAACCCATGGATAGAGGACCAACTATATCTGGCACGGTCCATTGCCTGTAGTGGGTCCTCAGTAAACATTGGTCTGAGTAAATTCTGATGGATTCAAGTTGAAAGAAATTAAAAAAACTTATGTTGTAAATATTGAATTTGTTTTTCTTCCTCTTTCTTCCATAGACAATAAAATCACAGGTTCATTGCTGCCCTTTCTTGATGAATCACTTCTTGAAAATCTTGGAGTTAGGTAAGAATGATAAAGTTCACATTGGAACCAAACATTTTATTCACCTTTGAGGGACAAAGCCCAATATCTCTGATACTAACTGTTCTCATTTTAAATCTATGAAGTGTTTTAGAGCAGTATCCCTTGCTATTGTTCTGGTGTGCAAATCTTGTTTTTAATATTACTGATGATTCCTACTTTAAAGAATTTTGTTGACTGGCTTTCTTGAAGTTTGTGGCTAATGTTTTGCCTTCAAGTTCAAAATTATTGAATTATGCATACCAGAAAATATTTAGGAACCAATAGGAAGAAAAAATATTGGCAAGTAAAAAAACTCTATCTTGAACAAGACCTAACATATCTTAGGTCTTCCTAAACCTATCTTAAGATTTGATGTATCCATTGTATAAAAAATGTTGAAGTACACGATTAGGTCTTAATAAATTGTACACACATACATAGATATTTTAAGTATGGCTCAAGGTTCCAGGGTCTGGATTAGAGTGGGAACACTTTAAAGGTCTCAGTTCAGAATCCAGCCACTTACGAATTCCTCAAAATGGATTTTGTTTCTATTAGGAAATTGGCAACAGTGATGAAATATGGTCTCTTGTAGAATTTCACTTAGTTAAATGTTGTTTGTGGTAACAGTAACCAAAGAAGCAAAACAAAGGATTATACTGAATTACTTCATGCACTATTGCTTAGAATTTGTTAATGGAAGTAGATTGTGAAAAAATGATTATGCAGCACTTTCAGTAATCATCCTTTGACTCAGAATCTTCAGGGACCTCATCTTCGCTGTTTTATAACCACATTTTGACTATCTCAGTTCTCAAAGTCTCTCTTACTGTTTTTTTTTTTAGTTTTTTTTTTTTTTTTTTGTACTGGGGATTGAACCTAGGGGCACTTTACCACTGAGCTCAAACGTGCATCCTCCTACCTTAGCCTCCTGAGTCACTGAGATTACAGGTGTTGCACCGCTGCTCCTGGCTCTCCCTTGCTATTTCTTGTGTATAATACTTGTTTACCATTTGAACTAAATGTAATTGTTCTAATGATGTATTTTTTTCCAAAGGAACTATATTATTTTCTGTGAGCCCAAATACTATTGATTCATGCAGCAAATATTTAATGGCAGGCTTACTATGGGCCAGAATTCCAGAAGGCACATCTATGACTCTGAGGTTCTGCAGGACTCCTTAGAGCTGTCTTGTCCTGTATGGTAGCCACTAGCTACAGGCTTAATTAATTAAATCAGATTTTAAAAAATAAATTCCTCGGGGCTGGGGATGTGGCTCAAGCGGTAGCGCGCTCGCCTGGCATGCGTGCGGCCCGGGTTCGATCCTCAGCACCACATACAAACAAAGATGTTGTGTCCACCGAAAACTAAAAAAAATAAATAAAAAAGAAAAAAGAAAAATCAATTCCTCTGTAACAGTAGCTATATTTCAGGTGCTCAGTAGCCATTTGGCTACTGTGTTGGACAGAGCACATACAGAACATTTCCATCACTTCAGAAAGTTCTGCTGGACCTTGCAGGATGACAGTTCTAATAGCCGTGTTTGCTCACAGTAATACTAGTGCCACCAGCTTGTACCCTCGTACTGTTTTTCTCTCCTATCTCCTTTTACCCTTCCTAGTTCCCCTGTTCCTATTCCAGGGTGTGTACCTCAAAATAAATTACCTGTATGAAAGTTCTCATCCTGGACTCTTCATTATAGAGGGAATCCAGTTTAGATAAATAACTCTAGTATTCTCTCAATTTTATGATTATTGACTTATGAAGGCTTTTCTAGGAAATAAACCTTGTTACATTAAATGTACATAGTTGTAAGAAGCATTAGATTGCAGAAATATTGTGAAACAGAAAATCTTATTTTAGTCTAAGTATCATAGCTTTTGACTACTTTAAATTTTTATTTAATGCCATATCCTTGCTAAATAAAAGCATACTCCAGTTTTTCATGGTTATTTCCCTCTATTTTTTTTTTTAATCAGTGGTTTCCTTGTAATTAGTTTCTTTTTGGGTTTTAATTAAGTGATGAATACTGAGTAACAGTTCAGGAAAATATTGGGCAGAAGTGAGGTTAGTTTAGGTTTGGTATTTGTCAACTAAGTGATAACCCTCAACTTGTCAGTTTTAGCCCATTTGTAAATACTTCCTGAAGCCTGGCTTTGTGCTGTACTTACTATGTCAAAATGATGAGGAGGAAAGGGGAATAGTAAAAAAAAAAAAAAAAGTAAAACACAGTGTGCTGCTTCAATCATTTTTAAAAAAAATATTTATTTTTTAATTGTAGTTGGACACAATATCTTTATTTTACTTTTAGGTGGTGCTGAGGATCGAACCCAGGGCCTCGCACGTGCTAGGCGAGCACTTTACCACTGAGCCACAATCTCAGCCCCCCTGCTTCAATCATTTATAATCTATGATAATGCCTCTACACATCCCAAGAAAATCATTATTATTATTATTTTTCCAGTTTTGCAGCGTGGGGGATTGAATCAGGGCTTGCACTTGCTAGGCAAATGTTCTGTCACTGAGTTACATCTCAGTCCTTTTTAATTTTAATTTTATTTTTGCTTGATTGCCCAGGCTGACCTCAAAATTGTTATCCGTCTGCCTCATCCTCCCAAGTACCAGGGATAACAGGCATGCACCACTTGAGCCCAGCTAATAAAGTCATTCTCAAATTCAGTATTGTTACGGGTCTCAGGGTATATAGCATGGAGGCCAATGTAGTGTTTCTGACTTATGTCAATCTAGGACTTTTAGCTAAAGTTTCTTTTTTTTTAATCTGTAGATCAGTAACAGCTATGTAGACCCTTGCCTGCTGTTTTGTTGACACTTAGCCAGGAGTTAGGCCAGTATACCTGGATCATGAATAGTTGTAAATAAAGCAGGGCATAACAAGATTTGGGGCTATTCAAATTTAATTCCTATTGAATTATTTCTAGAAACTGAAGTGTTATGATGGATTAAAGACAATAAAAGATGGATATAAATAAAGCTAAAGCCTTCATAATATTTGGGTCATACCTGATGCTCATAAACCAGTACAGGATTGTGAAGATGACTTCTATAGAGATGCTAAAGTCTGAGTTTGCCAAGAGGGGTGGGGATCAAGGCAGAACCCTAGGGCAGGCCTCCCCTGAGTCAGTAGGAACTTAATTGCTCTTAGTTAAAAAGCAAAGGAAGAAGGGAGTTCCTAGGAGTTATTGCTGGTTCCTTCCTATCTAATCTGTCAATATAGCTAATCTAGAGTTGATTATATACTATATACTCCTGGGGTTATTATTAAGCAAATGATGATAAATTTACTTATCTTGTAATTTTAGTTCCTTCAGGGAGAGGAATAAGCTGCTTCATTGTATCCAACGATTGAGTAAAACTCAGGTTGAGACAACTAAGGTAAGGTGAATCTGAGTTCATACTGTCCTAGTGTTCCCCGACCCACACCCCCATAATGGGACTAAACCTAGGGACACCCTTCATTGAGCTATAACATCAGCTCTTTTTTTTTTTTTTTATTTTGAGACTGGGTCTTGCTAAGTTGCCTGGCTGACCTCAAATTTGTGACTCTCCTGCCTCATCTCTCTCTTTTTATATTTATTTATTTATTTGTTTGTTTGTTTGTTTATTTATTTATTTTTTAGTTGTAGTTGGACACAATACCTTTGTTTTCTTTATTCTTATGTGGTGTTGAGGATCAAACCCAGGGCCTCGCACATGCTAGGCGAGCACTCTACCACTGAGCCATAACCCCAACCCTGCCTCATCTCTTGAGTAGCTGATTATTGGTATAAACCACTTCACCCAGCTAAAATAATAATTATTAAGAGTGGGAGCTGGACACAGTGATGCATACCTGTAATTCTAGCTATTCAGGAGGTTTGAAGCTGAAGATCACAAATTCAAGGCAGGTCTGGCAATTTAGCAAAAGAACGTATCTGGAACAAAAAATATATAAAAGCATGAAAAAGCATTCCCTATGCATTTTTTCCCCTATGCGTTTTGACATGAAAATATATGTATATTAACCAAGTTACATACTTTTTACTGATTTTTTGTAAGTAGCTTAAATTTATTTTGTTTTAATGTTGAGTGAAATGAATATTTGAAGACTGATTATTAAATCTGAAAAATTGATGGTAAAGACTTTTAGGCCTTTATGTGAATTAAAAATAGATTATAGGGGCTGGGGATGTGGTTCAAGCGGTAGCGCGCTCTCCTGGCATGCGTGCGGCCCGGGTTCGATCCTCAGCACCACATACAAACAAAGATGTTGTGTCTGCCGAGAACTAAAAAAGAAATAAATATTAAAAAAAAAAAATAGATTATAAAATTTTTCTTTTATAATCTTTAAGAATAAATAGATTCTCATTTATAGTGGATACATTGATCTTGGTTTAGGAGGAAAGAATAGACCAGTATGTGATTTTCAAATATTTATCGATTATGGTTTCTCAACAAACATCAGCCAGTCTCATAAAGTTGGAAATAATAGTCCTTGACTGAAGCTGGCAGCACCCAAATTGACTTGAACTAATTTTACAGGAAATGAATTTCTTATCAGTAGTATGTTCAAATGTGGAGCCTGGTGATCTCTTTAAGCTTTTTTCTTTTTTTTAATACAGCATTGAGTTTTTGTAATTAATATTTCCATATATTTCTGTTATTAATTAACATAGTTTACCATCTGTGTGTGTACATGTACATGTGAGAGACAGAGATGTCAGGGATGGAAACCACAGCCTCATTTATGCAAAGTACTCTACCTCTGACCTACTTCCCCAACCTGACATGGTACTCTTTAACTGTAATAATTCAGCATGTTAACATATATTACATTTCAGTAACAGCTCGGCAGCAGTTGTTCAAAGCATGTTTGAGTTTCTAGTGACTGTCAGGCAATATAGTGTGTGTATTAGTTAAACAAGACAGCTAGAGTTCTTCATCTCCTAGAACTCCATATACTATTTTTTTTTTTTTCCCTTTTGGTGCTAGAGATCAAACCCTTACACATCTAAGTACTCAGTCTATCATTGAGCTATACCCTCAGATCTTCTGTGCACTTTTTTGCGGGGCAGAGGGTTACTGGGGATTGAACTCAGGAGCACTCAACCACTGTGCCACATCCTCAGCCCTATTTTGTATTTTATTTAGAGATAGGATCTCACTGAGTTGTTTAGCGCCTTGCTTTTGCTGTGGCTGGCTTTGAACTCTCGATCCTCTTGTCTTAACCTCTCAATGCACCATCATGCCCAGCCCTCTGTGCCCTTTTAAGAAACTATGAAATAGTTTGAAGGTCATGACTTAGATAGCTTTTCAGATTATTTATTCTATAGACTTGTTTTTGAAAGCAGTTATTTAGCTGAGAGTGCAGTTCAGTGGTTTTTGCTTAGCATGTGTAAAGCCCTGGGTCCAATCCCCAGCACACAAAAAAAAGGTGTGTCGGAGGCAGTTATTATGGACAGATAAAGTTGTTTTTTTGTTTGTTTGTTTTTTTTTTGCAGTGCTGGGGATCAATCCTTTGGTCTCATATAATAGGCAAGCATTCTACCACTGAACTATATGCCCACTGAATTCTATCTTTATTTAAAGATGCATATAGGAGTAAGTCTTTTCCTATATTTAAAGCCCCTGTTTTAGCTTAGAGAAATGAATAATTGTTTTCCTGGGTATTTCTTATCTATCTTTTTCTTTTTTTTTCTATTTATATTTCTTTCTTAAGGATTTTAGTGATTTTAGTGATGTAGGTACAGTCAGAAAAAAATGTAGTCACAGTGGCCATAGCAGCATGGTTCACATGATCTGAATGAATATGTTTATATCTAGATGAGTATGTTAGATGTGTGGAGTTGTTTTTGTGGTGCTTAGGATCAAACTCAGGGTCTTGTACGTGTTAGACAAGTACTTTACCACTGAGCTACACCTCCAGTCCAGTGAGTATGTTTAATTGAATATGTTTAGTTGAAATTACATACCTAATCCAAAAATGAAAATTCTATCTTTCCATTGTTAGAATCCATTAGGAAAAAGTAAAGTATACCCAAATCTAATATACTAGATCTGTCTGGTATCTAAGGTAATATAATATATTGTCATTTTCTTTAATATTATTCTTGTGGGGTTTTTTTGGGGGGGCGTGTTTACTAGGGGTTGAACTCGGGGGCACTCGACCACTGAACCATATCCTCAGCCCTCACGAGCTGCTGGGATTACAGGCATGTGCCACTGTACCTAGCTCTTTAATATTATTCTTGCTTGAACAGTTAAATAACTCTTTGTACTATAGTTAGGAAAGGCTACACAAAAATTTTAGATGGAGTTATGTTGCTAATTATGTTACTAATTTAAACATAATTTTCCAGGTGATCAATGATCCTGTCCATGGCCACATTGAGTTCCACCCTCTTCTTATCCGGATCATTGACACTCCTCAGTTTCAGCGTCTTCGATACATCAAACAGTTGGGAGGCGGTTACTATGTTTTTCCAGGAGCTTCACATAATCGATTTGAGCATAGTCTAGGGTAAGAAGGGAAAGAAGGTGGGGAACTTGCAGCTTTTAATTACCTCCTCTGTCTCATCAAATAATTGTCTCATCTCTTAGAGAATAAATAATTTTACAAAATGGTAGTAATGTCCTTATTTTATTGAAGATAAAATTGAGACTTTTGATTTACCCTGCTATAATTTGTTTATTTTGTGTATGGTTAAGCTATCTCATATCCTTCCTGAAAAGGTAATGAAAGTGTTTATTGGTAGGTGTGTTGGATTAAATGTTTGTATTTAAATACTGTTTAAAAGTTAATAAGGTTGGTTTCCAGTAGAACTAATTATGTATTAATGGGTTTTACTTTTTTTTTTTTTAAACTCTGTAAACTTGATTATTTTCCTTTAGTCCCTACTTAGTCTTGTATAAATTTACTCTTTGAAACTAGATAATTTTCTTACTTATCAGGAAATTTGTAAGTCAGAAAAACATTTGTAAGTTTGCAGAAGGTGCCCCCTGTGTTATGTACAGTGAAGTTGAATCTTTGGTCTGCTTTTCCATTAGGTACAGCCAAAAGGACTTGGGGAGAGAAAAAATGGACAGTTGTCCAGATTCATGCTATACTCACAGTGTATTACTCTGTATGCCTGTCTATTCCATAGCATTTTTAATTAGTCAGAACACATGTATTTATAATCAATTTTCAACAAATCACAAACAAGATAGAAATTATTTTGCTCCTCCTGAAACTCAAAGTTCAGGAGAAAGAAAAGATTGTATTCTTTTAGAAATTGCTTTTAGAGGGAAGTAGTAAAAGTACATTTAATATTTGTTAAGCACTGTGTGTGTGTGTGTGGGTGGGTGCTGGAGATCAAACCCATAGCCTCAAACATGCTAGACAAACAATGAACTGCTGAGCCACATCCTCAGCCCTGTTAAACATCTCATCTTCAATCTGTGTGGTAAACATTCAAAGCCAGAGATTACTGCCTTTTTAAAAATTGTATAAAATAGGGCTGGGGATACAGCTCAGTTGGTTATATGTGGTGCTGAGAATCGAACCCAGTGCCTCACATATAAAGGCAAGTGCGCTACCACTGAGCCATAGCCCCAGCCCCACAGTAGTCATTTTTAAGTGTGTACTTCAGTAAAGTTAAGTACTTTCACATTTTTGTGCAATCGATTGCCAGACTGTTTATCTTGCAAAACAAACTATTTGCCAATAAACAATAATTCCCTTTTACTCCCTTTTGTTTCCCAGCCTCTGGTAACTATTGTGCTTTCTGTCTATGAATTTGACTACTCTAGGTATATCATCTTAGTGAAATCATACAATATTTCTGTTCTTGTGAGTGGCTTTATTCACTTAACATTATGTCCTTAAGGCTTATCCATATCATAGTATGTGTCAGATTTCTTTTTTGTTGTTGTTTTGCTTTTTTTATAATATATATTTTTTAATAACTTTATTTATTTATTTTTATGTGGTGCTGAGGACCGAACCCAGTGCCTCACACATTCGAGGCAAGCACTCTACCACTGAGCCCCAGCCCCTGTGTTCTTTTTCTTTTTTTGATGGAATCTTGCTATGTTGTCCGAGTTGATCTCAAACTCATGTTCTCAACAGATCCTCCTGCTTCAACTTCCCAAGTACTAGGACTATAGGAACACGCTGCCTTCCTTTTTAAGGCTGAATAATATTCCATTGTTTGTTTATCCATTCATTCCTTGATGGACACTTGGGTTGCTTCCATCTTTTGGCTATTGTGAATATAGTACTCCTGTGAATGTGGGTGTGCAAACATCTCTTTAAGACACTACTCTCACTTCTTTGGGATATATACCAGAGTAGAATTACTAGATCATATGACAATTGTATTTTTTGAGGCAATACCATACTGTTTTCTTTATTTTATATATATATATATATATGTATATATATATATGTATATATATACATATATATATATATAATTTTTTTAGTTATAGGTGGACACAATGTCTTTATTTTATATTTATGTGGTACTGAGGATCGAACCCAGTGCCCCATGCATGCTAGGCGAGCGCTCTACCTCAGAGCCACAATCCCAGCCCCACTGTACTGTTTTCCATAGCATTCACATAAGCTTGTCCAAAGTTTCCCAATTTCTTCACATAGCCAAAACTTGTTATTTTCTATCTTTATGATAGTAGCCATCCTAACAGCTGTGGTAAGAATGGTGTCTCATTATGGTTTTGCTGTGCATTTTCCTCATGATTAATGATGTTGAGGCAGAGGGCCTGCTTTGAGATTCTTGTTTGTGTGTATTCTAAAATCGACTATGTTCTGTAAAGTTACCCAAATACATATTAGTTCAGGAAATGTATTGAAGCTCTTGAGTTCCAGAAGTGTTGTTCATCTTTCAAACAAAATAAAGGCTCTTGGTTTTTACTCAACAGGGTGGCGTACTTAGGAGGATGTCTGGTCCGCTCACTGCGTGAAAAACAGCCAGAGCTGCAGATCAGTAATCGAGATGTACTCTGTGTTCAGATTGCTGGGCTTTGTCATGATCTCGGTAAGCAATACAGACAGCCAAAGTTATTATGTAGAATTATAACATAGGTCACCTCTCTGTGTGACTTAGAAATCAGACTAACCAAGAGAAATGTGGAAGTTTTGTTTTGACTCTTCAGTTGACACTAATATAAAATGGAATTTTGCTTCTTTCTGGAAGGACATGTAAGTGCAGAACATTGCTCTTCTATTTTCTTGTAGTCTTTAATGAGTTTCCTGTGTAAAATATCTTTGCTACACGTTACATGAAAGGGCTTTCTCTTTTTTGTACCCAGTATTGAACCCAGGGATACTTAACCACTGAGCCACATTCCCAGCACTTTTTTTTTTTTTTTCTCTTTAGTTACTTTGTCAAGTTTATTCCTTCAATACCTAAAACAGATTTGGAGATCTCCTTTTGTTCCCTGATTCAGATTAGATTTTTGGGCCACTTAAATCCAAGTAGAAGAATATCATTCTTTTCCTTTAACAAAGAAAAGAGAAAAGGATCTGTCCCTGACACTTTTATTTATTTATTTTTATTTTTATTTATTTTTTAGTTGTAGATGGACACATATCTTTATTTTATTTATTTATTTTTATGTGTTGCTGAAGATTGAACCTAGTGCCTTACATGTGCTAGGCAAGCACTCTACCACTGAGCTACAACCCCAGCCTTGTCCCTGACATTTTTAATCACAGGAGAGTTTGGGTGTGCTGTGTTTCAGTCATCAGATATTTAAAGGGGCTAGAGCACTCTGTCTCCTTACTATATTTTTATTTTTTTTATTTTTTATTTTTTGGTGCTAGGGATTGAATCCAGGGCTTTTATACATGATAAGCACAGACTCTACCACTAAGCTATACTCTCAGCCCCCGAGATGATAAAATTCAATGGATTCTGGATATTTTTTTTAATATTTATTTTTTAGTTATATGTGAAAACAATATTTTTATTTTATTTTTTTATGTGGTGCTAAAGATCAAACCCAGTGCCTCGTGCATGCTAGATGAGCGCTCTACATTTGAGCTGGGGGGCCCGGACTCTTGATATTTAGAGACAATCAATATGAAAACTTTGCCAGTCCCCAGGAGCCTGAGCCCAGTACTAAATGAGTCTTTTTGTGTAGACTGTGACATGCAATGGCTCAGAACTGGGTTAGGTTATCTCCCTCTGCAGCCAAAAAACTCATTTCTGAAAAAATTCGAACAATGTCAAAGTTTCAGTTTTTTTTTTGGCAATGCTGGGGACTGAACCCAGGGCCTTGCACATAATAAGCAAGTTCTCTGCCACTGAGTTACACCCCAACTCCGTAAGTGTTTTTAAAGTTCACAACATTTAATAATTTGAAGACCCATGATGTAGCTCAGTAATATAATTGGCTAGCTTTTATAAGGCCCTGGATTTGATCTGCAGCACTGCAAAACAAAACAAAACACATTCACACTTATGAGTAAGAAACTAGTGGTCTCTACTTATGACATGCATATCACCAGTAAAAATGCCAAAATACAGCCCCAGTATTTGTATGTTTGTTGTAAAATATATATTATACAATTTACATGAAGATAGATGTTTTAAACTTTGAGAGTAATAAAATTCTAATATTTTTTTCGGTGGCACCCCTTGGATTGCCTTAAAACTACTTTCTTAATCTATAAATATGCAATCTGAAGATTCCAAAAATTTTGGAATTAACATTCCTTTTAGGACGTTATTGGAGAACCTGGCAAAACTTGAATAGGGTATGATATTTAGGTGGTAATAATACATCATTATTAATTTCCTTATTTTGATGCTTTTATTTTATAAGAATGTCCTTATATGTGTAAAGTACATACTAATATATTTAATATATTTAAGGTAATAGAAAAATTATACTTGAGATGGTTTAGAGGAAAACATCTTTGAATTTTCAAATTTTCTGTAAATCAGATATTTCAAAATAATGTACTTTTAGGATTGTTACATTACCAAAGAAAAAAGGAATATGACTTTCAGTTTGTCATTTCATACACAAAAAACTTGCTTGTAAAATACCCATGATTTGCATTGATTTGCATGCCAATTAAATTTTTTTTTTCTTTTTCTTTTTCTTTTTTGGTGCCAGAGATGGAACCCATTCAAGCAGAGAATGCCCTCTGCCACTGAGCTAACATCCCCAGCCCTAAATAAATAAACTTGTATTTTATTGAAAAAATAATAATAAGCCTTCATCATTCCTTTTAGGTAACACATAATTATCTTTTCATCAGATTTATGTAAGCTCTGGCAACTAGAAACCTCTCTGTGGAGAGTTTACTTTCTTATGTTGTTTTTGCTGCTATTTGGGGGGAAGGGATGGGTACTGGGAATTGAACTCAGAGGCACTCGACCACTGAGCCACATCCCCAGCCCTATTTTGAATTTTATTTCAAGACAGGGTCTCACTGAGTTGCTTAGTGCCTTGAAAATTGCTGAGGCTGGCTTTGAACTTTCAATCCTCCTGTCTCAGCCTCCGGAGCCGCCAGGATTACAGCCCTGTGCCACTGCGCCCGGCTAGTTTTTGCTTCCTTTTTTTTTTTTTTTGATATCTATTTTTTAGTTGTAGTTGGACACAATACCTTTATTTTACTTATTTTTTTTATATCATTTGTTCATTATGCTACATTAACTGACAAATTCTTTTTTTTTTAACGTGTCTTCAACTCTCTTATTTTTTTTTTTTTAAGAGAGAGAGAATTTTAATATTTTATTTTTTAGTTTTCGGCAGACACAACACAACATCTTTGTATGTGGTGCTGAGGATCGAACCCAGGCCGCACGCGGCATGCCAGGCGAGCACACTACCGCTTTAGCCACATCTCCAGCCCTTATTTATTTATTTTTAATGTAGTGCTGAAGATTGAACCCAGGGCCTCACATGTGTGAGGCAAGCACTCTACCGCTGAGCCCCAACCCCAGCCCCTAATTTTTGCTTCTTATTCTGTTGTTTTAGAACATTTTATTTATAGATTATTAGTGTCTGTTGATACTTAAGTTAAACTGAAACGATTTTTAAAAGAATTCACTTTTTACCAATTTACAAACATTTTTCTTGTTCTAAGGCTGCTTTTGTTTTTAAGGTCATGGGCCATTTTCTCATATGTTTGATGGGAGATTTATTCCACTTGCTCGCCCAGGAGTGAAATGGACGGTATGTATTCATATAGTCAGTAGTTGATACCAAGACTGTTTAAATGGGCTGTTTAGCGAGATTCTCTGCTTGGTTTTTCCTGCTTGGTTGTAATATCCTTCCTCACTCTAGTTTTAAGGGTGTTTCCATGCACGTCTGTACGTGCTCTCTTGGTTCTTAGTCGGCAAAGAAGGAATTGTTATCTTCCTTTTTTACCCAGTGAAGAAACTTGAGGCTCTTAGAGTCCTATTCATGTGCCAAAATTCACAACATTATGAGTGAAAGGTGGAGCCAGCACTGGAAAAACCAGGTTTCCTAGTTGTCAGTTTGATCTTCTTTCTATTCTGTTGACCTACTATAAAACAAAATAGGCTAACTCCATTTTTTGTTCATTTTGTATGACCCTAAAGTAATGCTACCAACAAGTTTCAAAAAATACTTTAAATGAACCATTTTATAATTAGGCATTTGCTGGAGGCTGATGTATATTTTTGGAATCCTTTTTTTTTTTCTTTTAATGGACAGAATACTTTTATTTTATCTGTTTATTTTTATGAAGTGCTGAGGATCAAAGGATCAAAGTCAATGCCTCATACGTGCTAGGCAAGTAGTGCTCTGCCACTGAGCTACTGGAATCAGTTTTTGAGCAGTCAAGTTAGGTTGGCCCCCACAGGTCCTATTATACTATATTTCTGGAACCTGGAGTAAATAAGGATATTGTTATAAATTGAAAGCTTATTACATGTCAACCACTTTTTTCTCCTCTTTTTTTCTTTCTCTCTTTGAAGCATAATTCACATATAATAATATGTATAGATTTTAAGTGATTTTTGACCAGTGTATACTTTTTCATTTTTTATGAAAATTTCTTACTCTCCCACCCTAGTGTTTTTTTTTTTAGTGGTGGTGCTGGAGATTGAACCTAGGGCCTTACACATGCTAAGCACATACTCTACTCCTAGCTTTTCCTTTGTTCCTTTTTAAAATCAATTCTCACTTCTTTCCCCATCGTCATCTTCTGATGTTCATAAACAGATTAGTTTTGTCTGTTCTTAGATTTGATATAAGTAGAATCAGATAGTAGGTACTCTTTTTTGTCTTATTTATTGAACAAAATGGTTTTGAGGGGCTGGGGTTGTGGCTCAGCGGTAGAGCACTTGCCTAGCATGTGAGAGGCACTGGGTTTAATCCTCAGCACCACATAAAAATAAATAAACAAAATAAAGGCATGTGTCCATCTGCAACTAAAAAAAAAATTTTTTTAATATTTATTTTTCAGTGGACACAACATCTTTATTTTATGTGGTGCTGAGGATCGAACCCAGCACCCCACGCATGCCAGGCGAGCGCATTACCGCTTGAGCCTCATCCCCAGTCCTACAACTAAAAAATTTTTTTAAAAAATGGTTTTTGAGATCAGTAGTTGATCTCTTTATTGCTGAGTCGTTATCCCAGTATATGAACAAGTCACAATTTGTTTCTTCTTTCTCCTTTTGATGGAATTTGGATTGTTTGTAGGTTTTGGCTATTACATATAAGATTATTGTGCATGTTATTGTACAAGAATTTTGTGGACATACGTTTTCATTTCTCTTAAGTGAATACTTACGAGTAGAAACTGGTCCAAATAGGAGTTGCATGTTTAACTTTATAAGAAACTACCAAAGTTTTCCAACCTGGTTGTACATTCCCATCAGCAATGTGTGAAAGTTGCAGTTGTTTTTCAGCCTCACTAACTTTTCATTTTTTTTGTTTTATTTATTTATTTTATGGTGCTGCATATGGAATCTAGGGCCATGTACATGCTTGGCATGCATTCTAGCACTTGGCTATACCCCAACCCCTACCCCAACATTTAATGTTTCAGATTAGACTTTCTGAATGTCAAGTGGTAGCTTACTGGTTTAATTTGCATTTTCTAATATATGTTGAATACCATTACCTGTAACTTGTATTTGGCACTTTGTTATTCTACGTCTTTTTCTCTTTTTTTTTTTTTTTTTTTTTGAAGAGTTAATTCAGTATTTTACCCATTTAAAAATTTTGATTTGAGTGCTGGGAAGTATGACTCATTGGCAGATTGTTTGCCAACATGGGTAAGGTTCTGAGCTTGCAAAAAAAAAAAAAAATGGAGAGAGAGAGGAAAGAAAGTAATTTTATTGTTTACCTTTTATTATTGATTTGTAGGAATTTTTTATTTTTATTTTTTTGGTACTAGGGATTGAACTCAGGGACACTTGACCACTAAGCCACATCCCCAGTCTATTTTATTTTTTATTTTGAAATAAGGACTCTATGAGTTGCTTAGGGCCTCACTAAATTGCTTAGGCTGGCCTTGAACTTTCCTCCTGCCTCAGCCTCTGAAGTTGTTGGGATTATAGGCATGTGCCTCCACAGCAGGAATTTTTTTTAATATGTGCTATTAGATATATATATTGTGAATTTTTCCTAATGTCTGGCTTGTCAATTTATTTATTTATTAATTTCTTTTAGTCGTAGATGGACACAATACCTTTATTTTATTTGTTTATTTTTATGTGGTGTGGGGGATCGCACCCAGTGCCTCACACATGTTAGGCAAGTGCTCTGCCACTGAGCCACAGCCGTCCCCATATCAATTTATTTTTTAATGGTGCCTTTTGAAAACAAGTTTTCAATTTTTATGAAGTCCTCTGGTTCTTCAAGCCAGTAAAATGGATAGTTTCTCACTAGTTTTGCTGCCTTGGGGCGTGCCCTCATGATAAAAGCATAATATTGAAATATTGCCTAGTGTCTTTTTCATCCGAGTGTTGACTCTCCACTAACATCTGCTTGCTTTTGGTCATTACCCAGACCTTCAGGGAGTTACTTGTCCAGAGTTTGGTTGTTTTTTTCCAGCATGGTGGGTCAGCCATTACCAAGTCCATTTCTTTGTATTTGCCTTCCCCATTTAAGACTTATTAGCTTATATAGAATTAATTATGTATGTAATGGTGTCATAGGTGAATGGGGAGCCAAAACTCCTAACCTTGGTTCTTGTGTCCTAATAAGAGAACATTTCAAGGCAGACACAAAAAGTCAAGCAAAATACACTCTCAAGAAAGGAGGGCCTGGTTGTGGCTCAGTGGTAGAGCACTTGCCTGGTATGTGTGAAGGGCACTGCGTTCTATTCTCAGCACCGCATATAAATAAATAAAAATAAAGTCCATTTACAGCTAAAAAATTATTAAAGGAAAAGAAAGGAGAGCCAGTCGTCTCAGAGCAGAGAATGACAAGGAAACTTGATGCTACTTCCAAATTTATTACTGATTTATGTTTGCCAAAGGAGCTGGTCCACCTTCTGCAGTCTTCACTAATCCCGTGTATGACTCCTCCTCCACCTTGGGTGGGTTTTTTTTTTTTTTTAACCTTAGTTGGTTCTTTCTGGAGTTGTCATGATGACCATCTCATTTAGCAGGTGCTTCATCTATGAGTCAGCCCTGTGTTAATGCAAGTGATGTGGTCAGTGTCAGGACAAATTTCATCTTCCTAGGCCTGCCCTACTAAAGAAATTTCTCTTCTGATACACTGAGAAGCCTATGGCCATAAATCCTAAGTGTATATAATGATCCCAGTACTCCCTAACAGGAGTTAGCCCCATGGATCTTTCTCTTGAGGTATTTATTAATTGGTTCCCTTTGTTTCCACCTGTTTATTCTCAGGGTTAGCACACCTGTTGTTTTCCTTTCTCTTTCTCTGCCCCACCTTTGGTACCAGAGTTTTAACCCAGGGGCTTTTAACCACTGAGCCACATTCCCAGCCTTTTTTATTTTTTACTTTGAGACAGATTCTCACTAAGTTGCTGCACTTGGCTTTGAACTTGTAATTCTCCTGCCTCAGCCTCCTGAGTCACTGGGATTATAAGTGTGTGCCACCACACCTGACCTCCTTTGTATCCTGACTCACAAGTTACTCAATTACTCATTAGTCTTAAAGACAATTTAAAGAAACCCCAGGACCCTGCTGTGTTATTGGTTTACATTCTGCTGCTCATTATATTAGTTAACAAATAGTAGAAATCTAATTTTTTCCATTTAATATGGGTAATTGCTTTATTTATTCCTTTACCATTCTTCTTAGACTTCCAATAAAATACTAAATAGAAGACATAATATTGGACAACTATATATATGTATATATGTATATATGTGTATATATATATATATATATATATATATATATATATTTTTTTTTTTTTTTTTTAAAAGAGAGAATTTTTTTTAATATTTATTTTTTAGTTTTCGGTGGGAACAACATCTTTATTTTTATGTGGTGCTGAGGTTTGAACCCAGTGCCCTGCGCATGCCAGGCAAGCATGCTAGTGCTTGAGCCACATCCCCAGCCCCAATTATATATATTTTTAAACATTTTTTTAGTTGTAGATGGATACAATGCCTTTATTTTATTTATTTATTTTTATGTGGTGCTGAGGATTGAACCCAGTACCTAACACGTGCTAGGCAAGTGTTTTACCACTGAGCTACAGCCCAGCCCTAGACAACTATTTTTTATTACTGATTTTAGGGGAAATGCTTTTATAATTACTGATTGAATTTTTTAAAAAAATTTAGTTGTGGATGGACAGCATGCCTTTATTTATTTGTTTATCTTTATGAGGTGCTAAGGATCGAACCCACTGCCTCACACGTGCTAAGCAAGCACTCTCCCACTGAGTGACAACCCCAGCCTCCTGATTGAATTTTTTTTTAATATTCTGTTTTAGTTGTAGTTGGACACAATACCTTTATTTTATTTTTATATGATGTCGAGAATCAAACCCAGCGCCCCGCACATGATAGGCAAGCGCTCTACTGCTGAGCCATAACCCCAGCCACACATTGAATTTTTTTTTAACATTTAATTTTTACATAATTTTACACAGAAAACTTGAAATGTTTTCTGAGATTTGCCAAATGTTAATGTTTTGCTGTATTTTTTAACATGCTATCTTTTGTACACAAATGCTTTTCTGAATCATTTGAAAATAAGTTGTAGACATACTTGTTTTTTTGCTTTGTTTTGTTTTGTTTTTATTTTAAAGAGAGGGCCTCACTGTTCTATTGCCCAAGCTCTTCTGAAATTCTGAGGCTTAAGTGATCCTCTTGCCACAACCTCCCAAGTAGATGGAACTTCAGGCACACACCACCATATCTGGCTAGACATACCTTGTTGTTTTGTGGTTTGGTTTTTTTTTTTTAATATTTATTTTTTAGGTGTAGATGGACTCAACACAATGCCTTTATTTTTATGTGGTGCTGAGGATCGAACCCGGGTCCCACCCGTTCTACCCCTGAGCCACAATCCCAGCCCAAGCCACAATCCTAGCCCATCGTTTTTGGGGGTTTTTTATTTGTTTGTTTTGTTTTTGGTACTGGGGATTGAACTCAGGGGTACTTAATCACTGAGTCACATCCCCAACCCTTTTTAGTATTTTATTTCAAGACAGGGTCTCACTGAGTTGCTTAGGGCCTTGCTAAATTGCTCAGGCTGGCTTTGAACTTGTGATCCTCCTGCCTCAGCCTCCTGAGCTGCTGGAATTACAGGCATATGCCACCAGTCCCAGCTCTTTTGTGTTTTTGCAGTACTGAGGATCCAACCCAGTGCCTGTGCATGCCAAGTAAACTCTGCCTGAGCTACAACCTCCAGCCCTGGACATAACTTTTCACTCCCAAATACTTCAGTGGGCATTTCTAAAAGCAAGAATATAACCTTGGCACAGTTATCCAAAGTCAGGAAATTAGTATTAATGTAGAAATATCATCTGATTTATAGATTTACCTTCATATTTCACCAATTATGCATATAGATAAAGGGGAAATTTTTTTCTTTGTTCAGGATACAGAATAATTTTGCATTTGGCACACACCTGTAATCCCAGCAACGGAGCACAGGTTCAAACCCAGCCTCAGCAATTTAGCAGGACTGTAAACAACCTAGTGAGACTCTGTCTCTAAATAAAAAATAAAAAGGACTGGGGATGTGACTCAGCAATTAAATACCCCTATCAAGAGGCAGCCAGCGCTTTGCCAGGGTAATTTTTCCTGCTCAGGAGAGGATAAGCCATCTGAGAATATAGTCTGAAATAGTTAGTGAAGAAATAAGGGGCAGAGTCAAATAATAGGTTTTAAAAGCAGAGTGTCTGATAAGTCCAGCCCACACAGGAGCTAGAACTGAACAATTAGAAAATGGCTCTGATGATTTATTTAAGGGGGTACATCAAAGTAAGGGAAAAGGTTTCTGGAGGGAGTCTTGCTTCATCATGTCTTGCAGTCAAGAGGTTGATTGGCATCTTGGCAGGCTACACCCATCTCTGAGAGGCTGTGTAGCCACAGCAGGTCACCCCATCTCTGGTGCTACGTGGAACCTGGCAGAGCTGAATAGGACTCATGTATCTGAGCGATCTTACCAGCAGGATTGCCGCTGGAAGTTACCAAATACCAGATTTTCCCATTCAGTGGGCTTCCATGCCAATTTGGTCCACACATAATCCACGAATGGCTCCCGACACACCCCTGGGTTCAATCCCTGCCAAAAAAAAAAAAAAAAAAAAAACACACCAAAAAACCCCAAATAATCTTGCACTTAGTTGCCATTTCTCTTTAATTTCTTTGAATCTTGAACAGTTCAACAGGATTTTTTTTTTTTTTTAATGGTACTGGGGATTGAACCCAGGGACGCTTTACCATTAAGCCATATTCCCATTCCTTTTTTTGTATTTTGAGACAAGGTCTTGCCAAGTTCCTTAGGGCTTTGCCAAATTGCTAAGGCTGGCTTTGAACTCTAGATCCTCCTACCTCAGCCTCTGAAGCTGCTGGGATTACCACAGCCATGCACCACCATGCTTTGGCTAATTCTTTAGTATTTATCTTTCATGACTTTGTCATTTTCTTAAGGGCAGGTGAGCTTTTTTGTGGAATGTCAATTTAACTTTCATTTAGTCTGTTTTCATGTAGTCAGGCTATGTATTTCTGGCACAATGCCAGAGAAGCAATATGTTCTTCTTAATGTGTCACTTCAGGAGGCACATAAAATCTATTTTACTAGTGATACTAACTTAACTTGGGTAAAGCAATGTCTGCCACATTTTTCTACTGTACAGTTACAGGTTTACCTCCTTTTGTAATTAATATATGTCTTGATTTAATTTTAAGAAGAGTTATGGGTCAGTCCCCGGCACACACACACACAAAGTTACGGGCTCATTCAGGTTTTGGTTTTTATCTTGTAAGGTGTGAAATAGGGCAGATGTCTCCAGGGAATCATTTGCTCTTTACATTGATTAAGAATGAGTGAGCAGAGTCATGAGCCAACTGAGGGGGACCCAGATCTTGACTTCAGAGATCTAAGACACTTAATTTTACCCATGAGGTTGCTCTTATTCTTTTTCACCACTAGATGGAAGTACTAACAGCTTTTTACTTCACCTGTTCCAATACTGATGAAAAACAGAACTGAATTTTATGATCGTCCTTAAAGTAGGATTCTCCTGTAAAACTTGGTAATATTCTTCAAGATATCACAAATGATTATGTCTCATAAAATATCTGTAATATATTTATGAAATAATGAACATGGTTTATAAAAATTCTGTAGTTCAATAAAATATTTACAGTATTGATAAAACCTGCAAGACTATGGTTGGAAACTGCATTATTGACATGCAGTAGAATCTTAACTTAGAATTACCTGGAATCAAGAATAATTTGTATAATTAGGGCCCCTAATTGGCTAGAGTCTGTAACAAGCCATGTTATCCTGATTTTTTTCTAGCATGAACAGGGCTCAGTTCAAATGTTTGAGCATCTAGTAAATTCTAATGGACTCAGACCTATCATGGAACAGTATGGTCTTATCCCTGAGGAAGATATTTGCTTTATCAAGGAACAAATTATAGGACCACTTGAAACACCAGTAAAAGATTCTGTGGTAAGTTTGTATTCAACTTGATTTGAACTGACTGGTACTTTTTATCAAGGCTATTCTTGATTCCTTCAGAGCTACACATTTTCCTATTGTAGAAGAACTAAATGGCAAAATATGTTGCATATTTCTACCCTTTAATACAAAAAATGACATTTGTGTGTTTTCCATCTCTTAACTGAGTTCTCATAAAATATCTGTAATATATTTATGAAATAATGAACATGGTTTATAAAAAATTTGTAGTTCAATAAAATAGTAGATTTGCATGTATTTTGAGGTTAAAAACAAAACCTAAGAAATCTTAATTATCTCCTTATTTTCCAACTTCTTTTTTATTAGGAAAAATACAAAAGATCAAAGAGGAAACCAAACTGATTTCCCCCTGAACCAGTTCAACTTTTTTCTATGTCTTTATATACTTAAATATTTTTAAATATGGTGACACAGGCACACTTTTATATTTCCAAACAAAGTTACTTAAGGTTTCTATATAAAATATTGCATACAAATTCAATACAATTTAAATTTAAATATATACATATGCATATATATATATATATATATATATATATATATATATATATATATATATATATATAGGAATCCTTATTTTTGGTACCAGGGATTGAACTTAGGGGCACTCGACCACTGAGCCACAAGCCACATCCCCAGCCCTATTTTATATTTTATCAGAGACAAGGTCTCACTTAGTTGTTTAGCACCTTGCTTATGCTGAGGGTGGCTTTGAACTCATGATCCTCCTGCCTCAGCCTCCCAAGCTGCTGGTATTATAGGCATGCACCACCATGCCTGGCTATACATTCATTTTTAATGAATGTATATGCAATATTTTATATAGAAACCGTAAGTAACTTTGTTTGGAAATATAAAAGTGTGCCTGTGTACCATATTTTAAAATATTAAGTATATAAAGACCTAGAAAGTATACAAAGACCTAGAAAAGTTGAACTGATTCAGGGGGAAATCAGTTTGGTTTCCTCTTTGATCTTTTGTATTTTTCCTAATAAAAAAGAAGTTGGAAAATAAGGAGATAATTAAGATTTTTTAGGTTTTTTTTTTTTTTAACCTCAAAGTACATTCAAATCTACTTGAAGGAATTGAACTTTTCAGCAAATATCTTAGCCCCCCCCAAAAAATGGAGCTCCAAAAATGCTTTGAACAGACATATCATTTAGTCTAGATTATAACTACTTTGAAAAATACTGCTATTTTAAAAATAATTTTATTTTGTTTATTTATTTTTTATTTGCTGCTGGGTATTGAACCCAGTGCCTTGTACATGCTAGACAAGTGCTCTACCACTGAACTGCAACCCCAGCCCCAAATAATGCTATTTTAAATAATAAATTTGAGCATTATTATCTAAGGAATATTATTTCTAGCTCATAATTAAATCTTTTTTTTTTTTGGTGAGGGGGGAGGTTCCAGAGGTTGAACCCAGGCTCTCATGCACTCTAGGCAAGCGCTCTACCACTGAGCCACATCCCCAACCTAAATGTTATATTTTTAAAAAGCTTTTAAACAAAGAAAATAAGAAAGTTGCTGGTTTTGGAAAATATAATGATATTAAAACCCTTTCAATAGTCTTAGCATTTCATTTATATGTAATATATGTGTATATGTAGATAGATATCATATTTATAGATATATATCATGTTCATAGACTATAATATATACATAGTGTGTGTGTGTGTGTGTGTGTGCGTGTGTGTGTGTAGTGTTGGGGATTGAACCCAGGTCTTCACATATGATGAGCACACTTTCTACCACTGAACTACATCCCCAGCCTGAAGTTTTAGTATTAATAGGATATATACCTTAGCATTTCTTTTCCTTTTCTACTTGTATAAGAAACTAGTGGAAGGAAGAAAGAGTAGAACCTTCTAACTTATCTATTATTCTCAATCAATATCTATTTATAATTTGCAAATTAATACAATTGCTTTGTTTTATAAATAGATTTGTTGCCAATCTAAAATTTTTCTTTTCTTCCAGTGGCCATATAAAGGACGTCCTAAAGAGAAAAGCTTTCTTTATGAGATAGTGTCTAATAAAAGAAATGGCATTGATGTGGATAAATGGGATTATTTTGCCAGGTATGCACTGAATACTTTAGAAAAATTGGTTAAAGTCTTTTTGCAGATTTAGCATAGCATTAGTATTTATTTAAAGTAGTTTCTTAGTTGAAAAATTTCATCTCTTTGCTTTGGAATCTTTCTAGGGACTGCCATCATCTTGGAATCCCAAATAATTTTGATTACAACCGCTTTATTATGTTTGCCCGTGTCTGTGAAGAAGGTAACGAGAAGTGTATTTGTATTAGAGATAAGGTAAGCTATGACCCGGGAAACAAGAAAAATGTAGTTCCTGGTCTGAAATCTAAAAATAACTACTCAACAATTTGGAATAATTGGTAAACCATCAATCTCTTTACTAAATGTTTAACATTTGCAAATACCCAGAGGCTCTTTTTACTTTTAAAATAATTGTTAGATGGGGCTGGGTTTGTGGCTCAGAGGAAAAGCGCTCGCCTAGCATGTTGAGGCACTGAGTTCGATCCCCAGCACCATATAAAAATTAAATAAAGGTATTGTGTCCACCTACAACTAAAGAATGAATATTTTTAAAAAATAATTGGTAGATAATAATGATAAAGTTAATTTCAGCACTTGATGTACCTGTGTTGGCTTAAAGCACTGTTTCAAGTGCTTTAGATGATCAGCTCAGTCCTTAAGAAGCCTAAGAGAAAGATGTTATTATTATCCCATTTGTTTTAGTCTCTTCTTTCTTTTCTTTATTTATTTTTTGGTACTGAGGATTAAACCAGGGATGCTTAACCACGAGTCACAACCCCAGTCTTTTTCATTTTTTAATTTGAGACAGGGTCACACTATATTGCTTAGGGCCTCGCTAAATTGCAGAGGCTGACTTTGAACTTTTGATCTTCTTGCCTCAGGCTCCCAAGTGGGATTGCAGGTGTGCACCACTGTGCCTGGCTTTAGTCTCTTTTTCGTTGCTATAACAAAATACATGAGGGTAGCTATTTTATAAAGAAAAGAGGTTTATTTAGTTCACAGTTCTGGCGGACTAAGAACATGGCACTGGCATCTTTTCAGTTTCTGTTAAGGATTATGTGCTGCTCCAGGCATGGTAGAAAACCAGGACAGGCAGGTATGTGCTAAAGAGAGTGAGAGGAAGTGCCAGGCTCACTTTGTAATCACCATTCTCCTAACCCACTCTCACAGAAACAACAATAATCATCCTTTCATGAGTGTGGAGCCCCCGTAACCTAGTTACCTCTTAAAGGTCCCACTACCTCATAACACTGTTACTTGGGGCATACTTTTAGCATGAATTTTGGTGGGGACAACCCATATTAAACCATACCATCACTTAGCAAGTAGCAAATTGAGGCACTGAGAAGGAATACATTAATAAGTGGTCAAACTGGCATTTCAACCCCATTGGGTCCCTTCTAGATGACAGTCTTGTAACAAAAGAGTGGTATGGTATGACAGAAAGGTTTTAAGAACTTAGCCAGGCACAGTGGCACACATCTGTTATCCCAGTGGCTTGGGAGGCTGAGACAGGAGGATCGTGAGTTCAAAGCCAGCCTCAGCAACAGCAAGGTGCTAAGCAACTCAGTGAGATCCTGTCCCAAAATAAAATACAAAATAGGGCTGGGGATGTGGCTTAGTGGCTGAGCGCCCTGAGTTCAATCCCTGGTACCACCCCCCCCCCAAAAAAAAATGAAGAACTTAAGAATATTAATACCTATTTCCTAGAGTTATTAGGATTAAAGCATATACTTAAAATGTCTAGAACAACCTGTGGGCTGGAGGTGTAGCTTAGTGGTAAAGAATGTGCTTAGCATGATGAGGCCCTGGGTTGAATCCCCAGTACCAAAACAAAATCAAAAAACAGAACCTGTCACAGAATTAGAACTCACAATATATTTTTATTTACTAGGAATGAAAGTTTCAGGGCTGGGTCTGTGGCTCAGTGGTAGAGCACTCTCCTGGCACATGTGAGGCACTGTGTTCGATCCTCAGCTTCACATAAAAAATAAAATAAAGGTATTAGATTCACTTTACAACTAAAAGCAAAAATTTTTTAAAAATGAATGAAAATTACATACCAATAAATAGCTTTTGATACTGGGGGTTGAACCCAAGGACATTTTTATCACTGAGCTACATCCATCCATCCATTCCCTAGTCCTTTTTATTTTTATTTTGAGACAGGGTCTATTAAGTTGCTGAGGCTGGTTTTTAACTTGCAGTCCTCCTTCCTCAGCCTCCAAATTTGCTGAGACTACAGATGTGCACCACTGCATCTGCTTTTTTACCCCCCCCCCCTTTTTTTAACTGGACTTAGGGATTTTGATGAAATAGCTGCACACATGTTCTTGTCTAGCATCATCCTATTTCCCTGTCTTATATACTTATCTACTAACAAGATTAACATAATCTGATTCTACACTAATATTTGTTTTGTGTTTTCCTGCAGGAGGCTGGGAATCTATATGATATGTTCCACACACGGAATCGGTTACACCACAAAGCCTATCAACACAAAGTTAGCAACATCATTGATACAATGTAAGAAATTTAATTGTTACTTCCCTACAAAATTCTCCATGGTGCTTTGCCAGTTGAGATTTCCAGATAAAATCAAGTGAATTTTTAAGTGAGTAAATCTGAAGTGATTTCCTTAAACAAACAAAATCTAGCGTAAACTTAGTTGGAGGAAGAGTAGAAAAATGTGTATGGGGTGTAGATGGAGGAAGGAAAGTAGAGCTGGCCCAGGCTAGACATGAAGAGGCAGTGCTGCAGTGGACCTCTGCCCCATTAATTTACACACGAGGTTTAGTCACCAAGGTAATAGGAAGCAGGACATGAACAACTGACATTATTGTGAGATTAATAACAAAAGTTAATTTTAAGAAGAGTGGGGGCTGGGGATGTGGCTCAGGCAGTAGCATGCTCGCCTGTCATGCGTGTGGCACTGGGTTCGATCCTCAGTACCACATACAAATAAAGGTGTTGTGTCCGCTAAAACTGAAAAATAAATATTAAAAAAAAAAGTTCTTTCTCTTTTTCTCTTTAAAAAAAAAAAAAAGAAGAAGAAGTAAGAGTGATGTCTGTCCTTGTGCTGTCAAACATTTATCAAAATTAATAGCATATTGGGCTGGGGTTGGGACTCAGTGGTAGAGCGCTTGCCTAGCATATGTGAGGCACTGGGTTCAATTCTTAGCACCACATATAAATAAATAAAAATAAAGGTCCGTTGACAACTAAAAAAAAAAAAATTTTTTTTTTAATTAATACATATAGTAAAACCAATAGGAATTTCATCTCTTTTTCCCTGATTCACTCAAAACCATAGCAAAGTCTGTACATGACTCGCCCGTGAGTTCTGACCCCAATCAAAAATTGGGGGCTGGGGTATAGTTCAGTTGATAGAGTGCTTGCCTAGCATGTACAAGGCCCTGGTTCTAATCCCCAGCACACAAAAAAATTGAGTGTTTTAACCCATAGAAATTTATCTTTACCTCTGTTTTTTACATATTCTTTATCATGTTAGTGTGATTGATACTTAAATAAAAGTTTGTTTTTTAATCAAGAGAGCCTGAGAGATCTGAGTTCAAAGCCTGGCACTGCTTCTTCCTGGCTTGCTTAAAGGAAAATTACATTATTTCTGTGTCTGTAAAATTGGAGCTGATTATGCCTGTCTTTTTATTAGAAAAGTTAAATAAGATAGTGGTACCCAAAACCCTAATCAAGAACCAGTTGTTGGGGCTGGGATTGTGGCTCAGTGGTAGAGCACTTGCCTAGCACGTGTGAGGCCCTGGGTTTGATCCTCAGCACTACCTAAAAAAAAGAATGAACAAATAAAATAAAGTTATTAAACAACAAAAAAGAACCAGGTATCTTTAGAACACTGTACTTCAAGATTTTATTTTTCTAAATTAGAAAGATACCCTTCAATGAGGCATAAAGCAAGTATTCAAAGCTTTCTAAGTAATTTTCACACAATCTACTTTAGGATTACAGATGCTCTCCTCAAAGCTGACCCCTACATAGAGATTACAGGTGCTCAAGGAAAAAAATACCACATTTCTACAGCAATTGATGACATGGAAGCCTTCACTAAGCTAACAGGTAAGAACTAGAAGATAACATAGATGGCCCATCTCCTAGATAGTGTAAGCTGTCCCTGGGTTGCAAATGGGTTATTTTCCAAATGTTCAAATATATTTTGCCCTCCTATATGATTATATATTCTTAGATTTGAGTTTTATCTCTGCCTTTTAGTAACAAGGCAACCACAGTAAAGTGATTTAACCTCTCTGAACCTTAGTTTCCTCATGTATAAAAAGAAAGTATACAGCTGGGGATGTAACTCAATGGTAGAGTGCTTGCCTAGCATGCATAAGGCACTGGGTTCAATCTTGAATATGAAGCGGGGATATATATTATCTATCTAGCATATAGTTCTGTAGTGATGCTTTAATGAGGCAGAGTTCCTAATATATACTTGGAAAGTAAGTATTCAAAATTCATTATTATTTAGTTTATAACAAAACTAGACTACTAAAAAACTTTCAACATTATTTTCATTCTAAAACATGGGATGATAGGAATATCTCTCCATACTTTGGCAGAAACAATATCTGCAGCTTAGGGTGAGAGAAAATAGGTGAAGATGTGGCAGCTAGTTTTTTAAGCTTGGGAAGTGTAGATTGGGAAATAAAGATCAATAAAGCAAAAAAGTAGGCCTCACTAAGTTGTCAAGGCTAGCTTTGAAGTTGCGGTCCTCCTGTCTCAATCTAGAGTTCTTGGTTGCAAGTCACAAAATTGACTCTGTTCAACTAAAAATACAACTAGAAAGCCATCAGTAGAATCAGTAGAAAGATGAGAATTTCTGAAAATGGACAAAAACAACAGAAGCCAAGTGGCCTAAGAAACAGATCTGGCTTTTGCCTCTAATCCCAGCCACTAAGGAGGCTAAGGCAGGAGGATCACAAGTTTGAGGCCAACCTTGGCAACTCAGTAAGACCCTGTCTCAAAATTAAAAATAAAAAGGGTTGGGATGTAGCTCAATGGTAGAACATCCCTGGGTTCAATCCCCAGCACCAAAATAGGAAAACAAACAAAACAAAACAAAAGCTGCTGCTTGTCCAGAGGTGCTTCCCAAGGTCCTACTGTTCCAACATGCATAGATTCTGTTTGCAGCCCACCACCAGAACAAAACTGAACCAGATCTTCTCAAACTGTCTTTGAAGAACCAATTTTTAAAGTTTCTAACCCCTTGTAGATTGATACTTTCTGTAAAATATGGTAAAAATGAATTACTGGGGCTTGGGGTGTAACTTAGTAGAGCACTTGCATAGCACATTAGAGGCCCTGGCTTCAATCCCAGCACCATAAAAAAAAGAGAGAGAAAGGAAGGGGGAAGGAGGGAGGGAAGAAGAAGAAATTACTAGAAAAATCTGAAGATTACTACATTTACTGACTGATAAAATTTAGCATAACCATTCATGGTAACAGAATACTTTATAATACAACTACCTGAACTTTTCTAAATGTCAACATTTTGATAAACAAATCTAGTTCCAGATTAAGAGAATCCATAAAAAGCATGACCCCCTAATATTATCCTTATACTTGATTGATTTCTCTATCCAACAAAAATCCTTAAGTTAAATTACTGAGACAAGTAAACAAATTTAAATGTAGATTATATGTTAGATAATGCTTTTATATCAGTATTGAGTTTCTTGTTCTGAGTGTGTGTGTGTGTGTGTGTGTGTGTGTGTGTGTATGTGTGTATATAGTATTGTGGACTGAACCTAGGGATGCATTACCACTGAGCTACATCCTGAGCCCTTTATATTTTTTATTTTAAGACAGGGTCTTGCTAAGTTGCTCAGGACCTCACTCAGTTGTTGAGGCTGGCTTTGAACTTGGCAATCCTCCTGCCTCAACCTTCCAAGCCACTGGTATTATAGGCATGCACCACTGCACTCGGCCTGGCTAAAAACTTTTAATGGGGACTGGGATTGTGGCTCAGTGGTAGATCGCTCTTCTAGCATGTTCGAGGCCCTGGGTTTGATCCTTAGCACCATATAAAAGATAAAATAAAATAAATACAATAAAGATATTGTGTCCAATTACAACTAAAAAATAAATATTTTTAAAAATTCTCCATTATATAAAAAAAAAAAAAAAAAGCAGGGCTGGGGTTATAGCTCAGCAGCAGAGCACTTGCCTCGAATGTGTGAGGCACTGGATTCGATCCTCAGCACCACATAAAAATAAAGGAAATAAAAAAGTAAAGATATTGTGTCCATATTTTTTTAAAAAACATTAAAAAAAAACTTTTAATGAAGGAAATTTTCAAAATTCTGTGTATTCATCACTTAGCCTCAACAGTTATCAAAACAATTTTACTTTTATCCACCATATCTACCCACTCCCATAAAAATTATGAGACTATTTTGAAGCAGATCCTAGATGTAATTTTATTTGTGTATATATAGGGATAATTATCTTTTGTAAATAAGCCTAACAACAATAAATCAATCTACTTTGTGTACCCATTCCCAAGCTTGACAGGCATCAGTCAACTCTAGTGCCATCTTATTTTATCTCTCTCCTTCCCATGCACTGGATCACCTTGAAGTAAATCCAAGTCTTCAACTGGAACATTTTTTTACAGGTTTTATTGGTACATTATAATTATATGTAACATTAGGATTCAAATCCACACATGTGCACATTATAACTATAATTTGGTCAATTTCATTCCCCAGTTCTTCTCCCCCAACACTCTCTCTCTACTGGCCTCCCTTCTATTTTTATGGGATTTACACACACACACACACACACCTTTTTTTTTCTCTGTAGTTCCCATCCTATGAGAGAAAACACGAACTGGAACATTTTTCTTTTTTTTTTTAAGTACATTGCTAGAGTCCTAATGTGCCTACATTTGTGAATTGCTTCTTGAAACCATTTCAGGAGTAGAGCGGTAGACATGTCTTTAAATCTTGCTCTTTCATTTTATTTTATTTATTTTTTAAAGAGAGAGAGAATTTTAATATTTATTTTTTAGTTTTCAGCAGACACAACATCTTTGTATGTGGTGCTGAGGATGGAACCTGGGCCGCACGCATGCCAGGCGAGCGCGCTACCGCTTGAGCCACATCCCCAGCCCTTGCTCTTTCATTTTAATATGACTGCAGTTTCATCACATTTGCAGATAACGTTTTTCTGGAGATTTTATACTCTTCTGATCCCAAATTGGATGCAGCACAAAAGGTTTTAAAAAATATTGAATACCGTAATCTATACAAGTATGTGGGTGAGACCCAGCCAGGAGAAGCAAGGAAGATTGAAAGGGTAAGTTGAATTATCAAGCATCTTCCCGTTGGTGAAAAGTTATTGCACTCTCGGTCCTCCAAGAGGAAACCATTAATCAGTCAAAATACCAGTGCCGCAGGAAGGTGCTGGGTTGTGGCTTAGCGATAGAGCGCTCGTCTAGCACATGTGAGGCCCTGGGTTTGATCCTCAGCACCACATAAAAATAAATAAATAAAATAAAGGTCTTGTGTCCATCTACAACTGAAAAATAATTTTTTTTTCTGTTGTAGATGGACACAATTTATTTATTTATCTTTATGTGGTGCTGAGGATCAAACTCAAGGTCTCACACATGCAAAGCGAGTATTATACCACTGAGCCACAACCCCAGCCTCAAATAAATATTTTTTAAAAATAAAAAAATACCCGTGCTCGGTACTAAGCTCTTTGTATTTATTCTCATTTAGTCTTCACAGCAACATAGTATTCTTAGGCCTTTGTCCTGTATGGGAAACTGAGTCTTGGCTAAGGTTAATAACTGGCTCATGTGCACCAGTCAACAAGGATTCAAAGCCAGGCCTGACTGCAAACCTTCTCTCTCTCATCCAGGAAGACGGGGGTCCTCAGATTTTGACTAGATCCAAGCACAGAAAAATGAACATAAGGGAATATATCTGTTGACCCTTAAAACAGTGCCAGGGCTGGGGGGTATTAATGTCCATCCGTCAAAAATTTTTTTATGATTTTTGTCTCCCTACAAAACTTAATTACTGGTCTGGGGTTGTAGCTCAGTGGTTGAGAGCTTGCCTTGCATGCATGAGGCATTGGGTTCGATCCTCAGCACTGCATAAATAAATAAATTGATCAATTAATAAAGTAAAGCTATTGTGTCCATCTACAACTTGAAAAAAAACTTAATTACTAATAACAGCCTGCTGTTGACTTTACTGATAACATAAACAGTGAACTTGGAGAGGTCATATTTTTTACTTCAGTAAGCAGTTTCCTGGGGAGAGGTAATTGCTCTCGCCTTCTCCTTTAGTTCAAATGTCTGTTTTCACCTCCAGTTTAGTAAGGTTTTTTTTTTGTTTGTTTGCCAGAAAGCCATACATGAGTCAACTGAAAACCGTGCCCTACCTCATAGTCATTTCTTGGGTTAGATTTTATTTCCCCTTGTTTGACTAAGAGGTTAGTGTCATATTTTTTTTTTTAAATGTGAAGTTTTGTTATGAAAATTGTTATATTTTTTTAATAGGACAGCATTGGTAAGAGCTATAATTCTATAATTGTTAGGGATAGCACTAACTTTTTTTTTTTTTTTTGGTACCAGAGATTAAAATCAGGGCCCTATCTTCAGCCCTTTATTTATTTATTTAGAGACAGCATCCCACTAAGTTGGTTAGGTCCTTGTTAAATTGCTTGAGGCTGGCCTTTGAATTTGGCAATCCTCCTGCCTCAGTCTCCTGAACTACTGGGATTACAGGCATGAACCCTGCCCAACTCTAAACATTTTTCTTAATGAAGTAACTTTTTGTTGCTATTTTCCCCTTTCAGTACTGGGGATTGAACCCAGGGGCACTCTACCACTGAGCTAGATCCTTAGCCTTTTTTTTTTTTTTTTTCTTCCTAGGGGTGGAGGGTAACCGGGGATTGAACTCAGGGGCATTGGACCACTGAGCCACATCCCCAGCCCTATTTTGTATTCTATTTAGAGCCAGGGTCTCACTTAGTTGCTTAGCACCTCCCCATTGCTGAGGCTGGCTTTGAACTCGTGATCCTCCTGCCTCAGCCTCCCAAGCCGCTGGGATTACAGGCATGCACCATTGTGTCCGGCCTTATTTTTTCATTTTAAGATCAAGTCTTACCAAGTTGCCTAGACTAGGCCTCAAACTTGTGATCCTCTTGTCTCAACTTCTCCAGTCACTGGGATTATAGACATGTGCCCCTACACTTGGTATGGAATGTCATTTTTAGAGAGGGAACCTTGTTTATTTGTTTGCTTGTTTGCTTTGGTACCGGGGATTGAATCCAGGATGTTTTACCACTGAGCTACATTCTCAGCCCTTTTTATTTTTTATTTTGAGACAGGGTCTTGCTAAATTCCCTAGTGCCTCACTAATTTGCTGAGCTGGCCTTGAACTTGTCATCCTCCTGCCTCAGCCTCTTGAGTTGCTTGGATTACAGGCTTGCACCATTGCACCCAGAGAAAAGGAACTTGTTTGTGGCACAAGTACTAAATGATGCAAAACTGGATTTCTAACATGGTAATCTCATCTTTTCTAGAAAGACTATGAACACCTTCCAAAAAAGGTTGCTGATGCTAAACCTGATGGTATATTCCTGGAGGCTGAAATGAAGGCTGAAGATTTCATAGTGGATGTAAGTAATTGGCCAAATAGTCTAAATGAAGAATTTTTTTTTAAAGGCACAATTCCCCCACATTATAAAATTAGTACATGTTCGTTGTAAAAACTTGGAAAAATACAGAAAGAAGGAAGGAAGAGAATCACCTGTGGTCTCAGAACCAACATTATTTACTGGTTTTAAATTTTTCTTTGTGGGCTGGGGATGTAGCTCAAGCGGTAGCACGCTCGCCTGGCATGCGTGCGGCCTGGGTTCGATCCTCAGCACCACATACAAACAAAGATGTTGTGTCCTCCGAAAACTAAAAAATAATAAATATTCAAATTTAAAAAAATAAATAAATAAATAAATAAATAAATTTTTCTTTGTGCTGTTTTATCAGTATTTTTAATATAATTGTCATGTGATTAATAGAACACTGTGTATATTGATTTAAAAAATTTCTTTGATCACAGAAGTACAACATGCCAATTAGTTTTTGAAATTGCCTACATAAATACGCAAAGGAAAAAGTTTAGTTTTTTTAATTCTTATTTTCATAGAGGCCACAGTATCTTCTTGTATCTGATGAGAAGGCCAAATAGCTTTCTTATGTTATTTTTTCTATAGGAAATGCTTTTTAAAGTTCTGCTCCTCTGAAATTCGAGGACAGTGTTTCCTTTATTTATTTTTCCCTAAGCCTCTCCTCTGTTACTTTCCTGCTGGCAAATCCTTAAGTGAAGGGCAATCTATCCATGTCATTCTTTTTGGCAAAGGATAAGATGAGTAAATGAGTGGTCCATGAGCCCACTGTCTGTTCATCTGGCTCATAGTGAAGTGCCTGGGATCTTTAGGTCAAGCTGCAGTTTCCTGTTTATCTAGAGGAAGTTCCACTAGAAATAAAGGGATCTCTTATTTTGACTTCCTCAGACTCTGAAAGACTTCACTTGCCAGAACGTCTTCCCTGGGCTCTTGCCTGCCTGCCCTGCCCTCACTGCTTTCCTCGAGGGACTGTCTTGTCCTTAGTGCAGTGGGCAATCCTCATCGTCCCTCAACTTCCCATCTGGTTTTTCTCTCAAAGTGCGGTGTCCAGATGGATGTAGGACCAGAGATACTTAAAGGGCCCACACATAGGAGAAGATGTACACATGGCTGTTAGACTTAACCTTACCAATAATCAAATAAGTTGATGCAGCAGTGAACATTTATTTTTTAACTTCAGACTTGTGAAAACAAAAAGTGATAAAAAATTCTGGGATAATAGAAGTATGTGAATGTAGAAGGGTAAACTGGTACAAAACACCAAGTCGGAAAGCCTTTCTGGTATTAGAATTGACCCAGAAATCCCACTCCAGGAATCCGTCCTAAAGGTGTGATCCTCTTGCACCAGCCATCTGTTTTCTCCTCAGTTGACACTGTTGGCGCAGCTCAGGGTCTTCCTCTCCTGCGTCTCTGCCACTGTCCTGGGCGGCCTCTTGCTCTGCGTGGAGCCAGCTCTTCGGTCTCTCCATTTTGTCCTCAGAGACCTCACCTACTTCACTTCTAGCAGATTATATTTTGAACTTCACCAACACTTCACCAAAACTACCCTCTCTATAAAATCACTGTGTTTTGCCCACAAACCCCTTTCCTCTCCATTTGCTTATTCTTCGCTCATCAGGGCCTCCTCTCATCTTGTACTGACAGCTTGTCAGTTTTCTCTCTTTTTCCTCCAGTGTAACTTGGATTTTGTGATTTGTTAAGTTGGTTGATTTCTACAGTCTCCTTCAACTTCTTTACCTAGCAAAAGGCTGAATAACGTAATAGCCTAACAACCTGAATTGAATCTAAATGTCTCCCTACCTGTACCTGGCACACACATGCTGCTGGAGACATTCACTACACTGCTGTAAGTGCAAGGTCACAACCTCTGTACTTTTTGCAGGCTTAGTGCAGTCTGTAGTCTCCATAATGACTATTTCAAATGGTCTTTACTCCTCTCAGAGTTCCACCCATGCTCCCCAATCCCAAGTGTATTCACCCTTAGTATATAACCCAACCTTGATCCTTATTTCAGAGAAAGTACATATAAGCCATTTAGTCAGAGCTCCCTCATCTTGCATTACTAAATAAGCAAGCCTGCTTCCACCTGCAGTTCTATTTAGCTTTACCTCTATTACAGTGTGGAAATGTCTTCCTTATTAGTGATTTAGGAGGTAAGCTTTCTACTTAGTTCTAGAGTAGCACTGCCCAACAGAACTTCATGTAATGACAGAAGTGTTCTGCATCTCTGCTTCCTGTCTCTGCTGGCTATTGAGCCCTTAAAAGTATGGCTGCTGCAACTGAAAAACTAAATTTTTTATCGTATTCAATGTTAATTGACTTTAAATTGTTAAAAGTCTTATGGGGTGTGGTGGTTTGTGTCTGTAGTCCCAGCTACTCAAGATGTAGTAGGATCACTTGAGCTCAGAAGTTTGAGGCCAGGCTAGGGAACATAGTGAGACCTTGTATAAATTAAAAATGAAAATCTAGGAACCTCATGGGGCTGGTGCCACCACATCCAGCAGAGCAGCTGGAGAGCCTCCACAGTGCATCACTTCTTGTGGAACCTATTCACTTCTCTCTTGCCTCCTTTGGACTTTCCCATCAGAAGTTAGACAGTCTTTGATCTTAAGAAAATTCCAAATACCACACTCCTTTTAATCCCTCTCCTGCCCTTCAGGGTAAAATTCTTGAAAGTTGTCGCTCCTTACCTTTTTCTTTCTTTCTTTCTTTCTTTTATATTTATTTTTTAGTTGTAGTTGGTACAATATCTTTAATTTATGTATTTTTTTTTATGTGGTGCTGAGGATTGAACCCAGAGCCTCACCTGTGCTAGGCAAGCACTCTACTGCTGAGCCACAACCCCAGCCCCCTCTCCTTACCTTTCTGAGGGTCCCAAATCCTTTTCCAGGTGCAGGTTGAATACTCTTTATTTAAAATTCTTGAAAACCTGAAGTGTTTCAGGTTTCAAAATTTTTCAGATTTGGAAATATTTGCAAAGAGTTTACTGCATTTATTAGCATTCTAATCCAAAAATCTGAATTTCAAAATGTTTCAAAATCCAAAAATGTGAATTTCGTGTCAGTACTCAAAAAATTTCAGATTTTGGGTTTTCCAATTAGGGGTGCTCAACCTGTATTTTTTGGCTCTGTTTAACAGCCAGACATCTAAGAGTTGTCTTCATTTATTTTTTATTTTCTCACTTATTCCTAAATCTTTCTTCTGTCGCCATTATTATACTACAACTACTCTTGCCAAGATCAACAATAACTTTGGTGCTAAATTCATCAGGAAGTTTGTGGCCCTGCAGCTTTGGAGTTGTTTGTTCTTCCTAGAAATATCTTCCTACCATGGTAGGCCTGGTTCAATACTGCCCTCTGAGTAAAGCCACTTTCCCAGTAAAACATTTCCAGTCATTTGGTAGCATCCAGGCTACCTTATACCTTAGGTCTACTGTTAGAAAGATTCAAAGCATCCTTTGCTTTTCTTGGTAGCTCATATAACAGATGTGGTTGCTTTGTAACTTTTTAATTGTTTGTTCAATTTCAGTCTAGGCCACATGGTCTGTGGTGGCTGGGATTGTATAAAAAATGTGATGTATCTAGTGTCTACCAGTGTCTTATCACATAGTAGAATAACTTTATAATATGTTGAACATGCAGATATATTTCCTCCTTCCCCCAAGTTTTTAAACCAAGTTCCTGTAGCTGGTCATGCACTAAAGTTATTTTTATTCTACCATATGGCAACTTACTAGTATTCTTACTTCTGAACCCCCAGAGGACTCTGATCTATTTCTTACAATGATCATAAATTCAATTCTTATGATTATGTGATTACTTATTGCTTTAAGGTTATCAACATGGATTATGGGATGAAAGACAAGAATCCAATTGATCATGTTCGCTTCTATTGTAAGAGTGACCTCAGCAGAACCGTCAGTATAGATAAAAGTCAGGTAACTACTTATGTAAAATAAATACCATTATAGTGGTACACATTTGGCAAACCTTTATAGTAAAATTGCATTTTACATGCAGGTAAGATTCTAAAGTCCATGCTAAATATTTATTCTTTAGTTTTTAGGTGGACACAATATCTTTATTTTATTTTTATGTGGTGCTGAGGATTGAACCCAGTGCCTCATGCATGTTAGGCAAATGTTCTACCACTGAGCCACAACCCCAGCCTAGTTTATCTTTATTATTAAAGTCTATCTTTAGGGCTAGGGTCGTAGCTCAGTGGTAGAGCACTCATCCAGCATGTGTGAGGCACTGGGTTCAATCCTCAGCACCACATGTAAGTAAATAAAATAAAGGTATTGAGTCCATCAGCAACTAAAACTATTTTTTTTTTTAAAAGCATATCTAGATGAGACCATCTTAACAATAGCTTTTCCTGTTTGCTAAACATCAGTGATAATGCAGTGTTTTGTTTAAAGGTCAAGTGATGATTCTGGTGGGAGATGGATGCTGCATGGTTGGAGTCTCAGCTTAAATTTTTCTTTGGATTACAACTGGGATAAAATTGCAAAGTGAGGGCTGGGGATGTGGCTCAAGCGGTAGCGCGCTCGCCTGGCATGTGTGCAGCCCGGGTTCGATCCTCAGCACCACATACAAAGAAAGATGTTGTGTCCGCCGAAAACTAAAAAATAAATATTAAAAAAAAAAAATTGCAAAGTGATATAGTACTTTTTATATTTATTTTTTAGTTCTAGGTGGACACAGCATCTTTATTTTACTTTTATGTGGTGCTGAGGATTGAACCCAGCGCCCTGTGCATGCCAGGCGAGCATGCTACCTCTTGAGCCACATCCCCAGCCCCGATATATAGTACTTTTAATAAACCTCAAAAACAGTGCTCAGGCCAGAGATGGTGGTATATACCTATAATCCCAGTCTTGGGATGTTGGGGCAGAAGGATCACAAATTTGAGACCAGCCTGAGCAGTTTAGTGAGACCCTGTCTCAAAATAAAATGGGCTGGGGGTATAGCTGAGTGGCAGAGTACCTGCCTGGCACGCACAAGGCCATGAGTTCAGTCCCCAGTGTGGGGGATGTTGTGGGGGGATGCTCAAGCACCTGGGGAACAGCTGACACATCTAATTTATGAGTTCAAGGTGACAGTGAAATCTTTTCTCTCTTAAATAGGTTTCACAGCTTCTACCAGAGAAATTTGCAGAGCAGGTGATTCGGGTGTATTGTAAGAAGAAAGATGAAAAGAGTTTGTTTGCTGCACGACAACTTTTCGTTCATTGGTGTTTAATCAACAACTTCAGCAAGCCAAAGGTACATGACCTTATTGACATACTTGGCATATTCTTTAAATTTTTACTTTTATTTTTTTTTATATTCTTTAATTTTTAAGGAAAGTTATAGGAATCTTTTCCATCTACTGAAAAGTTGTGGGCTTTTTTTTTCGTACTGGGACTTGAACTTAGGGGCACTTTACCTCCGAGCTACATCCCCAGCCCTGTGAATAGTGCTTTATAATAGTCTCACTAGTTGTCTTATCCAGGCCTCCCAATGACCCTGGCAGATGAGTCATAGTGTCCCCATCTTTTAAAGGTTTCTACAGCTGAGTAGTTAACTTGTTTAAGGCCACATAAAATTGATAACTTGTTTTATTGTTTTTTTTGACAATACTGGGGACCAAACCCAGAGCCTCAAGTGTACTTGGCAAGAATTCTATTTCTAAGCTCTACCCCTTGCTCAATAACAGGTTTTTTAACTTGCTATTTCAAGCTCAGGGTTCCCAACGTGGTTAATTTGGTATGCCAATAAACTTTTTATATTTTCTAGAATGAGAATAGAGAGATGGAAGAACCAAGGTACAGTTGCCAACCCTATAGAGAATGTTGTTAAAATTGACTGACATGGAGGAGGCGACCAGCACAGAGAGAGTGGTCACTCCGTGTATGTTGACTGACTGAATGTAATTGGTAGTGAGATGCAAGGGTCAGTGTGGTTCTTTGTGTCACAAATTCAAAGAATGAGATCCATGGACACGAAAGATGAAAGCAAAGAAACAGGATTTATTAAAGTAATAAAAAGAAAACAGAGGTCCTGCAGCAGGAGGGATCCCTAAGAGAAGGGTTGCCTACCGGTCTGTTGTCTAGGGTTTGTATGATAAGATTAGAGGAGAGATAGGTGGCCTTGAAGACCATAGGCTAGAGATTTCAAAGAAGTGGGTCTTTGAGTCCAGTTATACCAGGGCATTCGTCCAGTCAGGGTGTTGATTACTTGCAGCTTCACCTCAGGGACTAGCTCAGCTTTCCAGTGCCTGTCTTCAGGCTCCAGTGGCATAATGGTCCTGTACTGTCCACTCTGTTTGTAAACTCCTGGAGGGGCCCTTAACTGCCCGCCCAGCACGCTTCCGTGCTCCTCTAGGTGGGCAGGTGGACAGTAGCACTCTACTTCCTGGACTAGTTCTCTCCCTCACAGAACCAGCGTTGGTCTTTTTGCCCTGTGTTGGATGCTTAAAGGAGCAGAACACAGGGTCCCACATGGAGGATTAGCTCAGTAAGCCAGCAGTTTGTCTAGTGCCAGAGGCATGATACCAGTTCATCCAGCCAAGATTCCAAGGGTAAGGTGAGCTGCAGGGAAGCCTGTGAAGAAGGGAGGAGCTGGTCAACCCCAGAGCTGGATGTGTTAGGCTGTAGCAGGCAGGATGTGTCTGGCAGTCCAAGAGAAGCATAAGGAGACCCCTCTGACCAGAGCAGAAGATTCTTACTGTTCAGTAGCGCAAGATTAAGTAGGAAAACAGACTAGATTATGGAGCACCCTTGATAGGCTGAGGACTTTTCCCTGTGTGCAGTGGGGATGGAATCATTGAGAGTATTCAAGACCCATCTTGTTCCTGGAATTATTTACTTGTGCGTTTGTTATCTTATGTGGTTGTAGAGCAATGCCCCAGGGAATAAGGAAGTCAGTCCATCTCAGGTACTCTAGCAGCTAAGAAAACTTAAACCACTGAAAATTCTAGCCAAAGATGGATTAGAACTTGGAAGCAGAGAGACAAGGGACTATGAAAGGGTGGTTATGTGGTGATAACTCCCCTAAATCTAGGTACATTCATTCACTCAGTGTGAGTACTTTTTTTTTGGGGGGGGGGGGGGGCAGGCCCTGGTAGGTACCAGGGGTGGAACAGCACCATGTCAGTCAATTTTTTGTTGCTATGACCAAAATACCTGACCAGAACACCTTAGAAGAGGAAAAGTTTAGTTGGGCTCATGGTTTCACAGTTCTCTTAGTCCATGATCAGTCAGTTCCATTGCTCTGGATCTGAGGTAAAGCAGAGAGAGAGAAGAGCAAGGGAAAATATATGATCCTTGGTGCATGCCCCCGTGACCACTTCCTCCAGCCACACCCCACCTGCCTACAGTTACTATCCAGTAATCCATTCAAATTATTAATCAAATGCATTAATCATCTGGTTAGATTATGGCTTTCAAAAACTGATCATTTTACCTCCTGCATTGTGTCACACATGAGCTTTCAGGGTACACCTCATATCCAAACCATAACAAGTACCTAAGACAGACATAGTTACTTAGTCCCACAGGTCTTACTCTTGGGAATAACAATATCCAGGTAGATAACAATTGCAGTACCATGGGAAGTGCTTCAGCATGGGCTGGTGCAGATCCTCAGCACAAAAAAGGAGGAGGATTTAGCCATAATTCATTGGTCTGGAAAAAATTGAATAAAGAAGGGCTTAGGGCTGGGGAGGTGGTTCAAGCAGTAGCGTGCTCACCTGACATGCACGGAGCACTGGGTTCAATCCTCAACACCACATTAAAAATAAAATAAAAGATATTGTGTCCACCTAAAACTAAAAAATAAATAAATAAAAATTAAAAAGAAAAGAAGGGCTTAGAGGGCTGAGCTATAGCTTAGTAGCAAAGCACTTAGTAGCAAAGCACTTGCCTAAGAAGCGTGAGGCACTGGTTTTGGTCCTCAGCACCACATAAAAATAAAAAAACAAAATAAAGGCATTATATCCATCTATATCTAAAAAGAAAAAAATTAAATGTTAAAAAAAAAAAAAAGGCTTAGAAACTGAGATCTGAAGGGTGAGTGAGAAGATTCTGCTCTGGAAAGGCTGGGGGCAGAGGCAGCATGGGGATGGGCCAGAAGAGGGGAGAGAGCATGTCTCAAAGCACCAGAGGAGGAGGATTAAGTGTGAGGTGTCTGGAGCTTTCTGCAGTCCTGTGAGCCAGAACAACCAGGAGCCATCAAATCAGAGAGAGTGACATCTCTAAATTTGCATTTATAAAATTCACTAGAGTTGAAATCAGGATGGTTAGAAAAAGGAAGTGTGATGGAAGTAGTAGAGGGGAGTTTGAAGATAAATAATGCCAATTTCGAGATAGGTCTTCCTATGTGACATTATGGCAATTAAATGGCTGTCAAGTCAATTAAAGTCTCTGTCAAGTCAGATCCATTATAGTTTCAACAGAGGGAATTTAACGTGGAAGATAAAATTCAAAAGTTTTGGCAGAGATAAAAGAATGAGCTGAGGACAGGGATGCTACAGCAGAAGTTGCTCCCCTCCTAGGAAAGACCCAGAGAGCAAGCAGGAAGGGTCCAGGAACTGGGGCCCTGGCAGAAGCTAGAAGCTTAGATGGGTCATGGCCACTGCTGCCATGCCAGAAAGAAGAGGGGGAATGGCTCGCCTCTGCTGTCCTCTCACCTCCAGTCTCCCACTGAGTCTCCCATTGGTCAAACCTAGGCTGGAAGGTGCTCAGCACGAGAGCCCCTAGATGAAGGTAGAGTGGAGGAAGGAGAAGAGAATCTGAGAGCAGATCAGTAGAGGAGGAGCAGGTGTCCTGCTTCAAGCATCCTGTCCCTAGTGTACTAGAGACTCGCAAAGATTGTACACCTTCCTATAACCAAAGAGAATCCACCCACACATTCTAGAACAGATGAAGACAGTTGGTTTGGAGGGCCTTGCTTATGCTCTCTGCATTCAGGCCATGGTGTTACTTTGAGACCAACCTCATTTTGAGTGAAGGGTTCAGTTGATTGGAGTCTATGCCAGAGTTAGAGGGTTTTTTGTTGGTGTTATTATTTTTTGGTGGGGGGTGGGAGTGTTTTGCTTTTATTTTGAGATGGGCCCTTGCTGTATTGCCCAGGCTGGCCTCCAACTTGGGATCCTGCTGTCTCAGCTTTCTGAGTAGCCACCACACCCAGCTAAAAACTTTGATTACAGAGAAAAATTCAAGTTCAGGTACATACTGTCCTTCCTCTTTTTTTTTTTTTTTTGCCATTTTGTAGACCTAGGTCATTTATTTCAGAAGGGACCAGGCAAGAGAAAAGCAAGAAACCAGTGCAACTGCTCATTCCCCTGGAAACAGGATAGAGTTTGTGTTTCGTGGAAGTGTGCAGAGGAGATGTGCCTGGACCCAGGCAGCAGTGTGCTGCCTCCACCCGTCTTTGAAAAGAGGTCTGGTGGCTTTTTTCCATGAAGGCCCTTATCTGCTTAGGACTGTAGTGTTTCAAGTTGACCAAGCACAGGGCATATATAATTTGGAATTTCCCAAGAAAAAAATATATCCAGAAGCAATCTACCTGCAAGCCAAGGACATTAAGGACATATGTATGCCTAAGATTTAGAAATGAAATGATGGAAACTGGCTTTTCTTTCTTTCCTTCCTTCCTTCCTTCCCCTCTTCATCACTGAGCTATGTCCCCAGCCCTATTTAGTGCCAGGGATTGAACTCAGGGCCCTTAACCACTGAGCCACATCCCCAGTCCTATTTGTGTTTTTATTTTGAGACAGGTTGTCACTAAGTTGCTTAGGTCCTTGGTAAGTTGCTGGGGCTGGCTTTGAATTTGCGATTCTCCTGCCTCAGCCTTCTGAGCCACTGGGATTACAAGTGTACCCCACTACACCAGGCTTTGGATTTTCTTTAATTCCAGTTCTCTCTTCCTGATAGGATGGTGATGTTGTAGCCCCACTTATTACACCTCGAAAACCGGAGTGGAATTACAGGGATTCAGCCCACAGTCCAGCCCACTTCCCAGGAGCAGCCAAACGCCTTAAATTTTAAAGATGACTTGGCATGAAATCTGTAATTGGACACTTACAAAAAGCCCTCCCCCAAACAATTTAGGGGATTTAATCACATAGTTTCACAAATTTAGTAACTAGTGCTTTTATTCTGTATTTTGAATTTATACACATACTAAAGGTAAGTAATTTTTATTAAAAAAAATGCTGTTGGGCAAATCTTCCTATACGTGCTATGAAAAGCATTACTTTGCCTATTTTTAACATTAACTTTCTCCTTTAGTAGTCTATTTTCTTAGAATAACAACTCTATCTACTCTGAACTCCTATGACAGGTAATTGTTTTTTGTTTTTAATTTAGAAATCAGACAAGTGCACAACTTTGAAGTTGAAAGTGTCATGAACAGACATGATTAAAAATAAATAAAATCTCCGTCCCCTGAGAGATGTCTCTCAAACCCAAAATTGCTCTACTGAGGATAGCTTCTCAAATGATACCTAAACTTACCAGTGAAAGACATTGCCCTCACTCTGGTAGCCCCTACAAGCTGCACGGCTGTGGTAAACAGTAGACCAGGGCCAGGAGTCAGGGCCAGGGCCAGGGCCAGGAGTCGGCTCCAGCTCTGGTGAGCAGACCTGGGGCTCCGGCCTCTTTGTCTTTCCTTTTTTTTTTTTTTTGGTGGTGCTGGGAATTGAACCCAGAACCTCTTGCAGCTAGGTATACACTCTGCCACTGAGCCACACTCCGTCCTCCTCTTCAGTGGAGCATAAAAACCCCTTTCAGGAATCTGCAGAGGCAGAGGATCCTTCCAGCCAGGTCACCGGAGTCTGCTGTGGCTTCAGACCCGGCAGCTTGTTTTTCTTTGAATTCTCACCGTCCATCTCCTAGGGCCTCACCACTGCCCAGCCTGGAGAGGTCTCCCTCTAGCTTGTCTCCTCATCTGCCTTTTGAGCTGCTCAGAGGTCGTCACAGGGTCTGTCCTTGGGGCTATTCTCACCTGGAACTTTGTTTTCGCATTTTGCTCCAGGCATTTTACAGGTTTCAGAGCAGACCAGACTGCCTTTCCTGAGGTTGGTGACTACCAAGTGGGTCCCAGCTTCCCCTTTGTGACTTGATGTTCCCAACAGTAGAGAGGGTACCATCATGGTCAGGCAGTGCTCCTGTGCCCAGGAGATCCCCTACCCCAGGGTGTAGAAGTTCACCAAGAACAAAGTCTGGGGTTGGGGCCAAAGTGGGCGGTGAACAGAGAGAATTCTTTCACACTGATGCTCCCTGGCAGCCTGGAGCAAGGTGGCAGTGGGCAGCCAGAGTGAGTGGGGAGCTCAGGCTACAGGCCAGGAAGTACCTGTGCTGTCACTTTCCACTGTTCTCCTGGGAGTGATAGTCAACCCTTGATTCCCTACTGAGGGATGGAAAGTGGTGACAGCCCAGGGTCCCAACTGTTCCAAATGCCCTGGTTACAGTGGAAAGTGGCAGCATCACCCCTACCACGGTGCCCTGGTGGGGACAGTTCACACATGGGCTCCTGAAAGCACAGGGGAGGTTCCAGGTTGGATCTGCTCAGCCAAGGTGCCTGTAAAACCTGCAGGGGAAACGGCTGGAGGTCTCAGCTCCTGTGCCCAGCCTCAACGTCAAGAATGTAATATTTTTGTGCTAAGATTTATTTTTCCTGCCACTTTTATTTTTAAATCATTGTGGTTTACTCTGCAGTTTTGTAATCCTAATATTGTATCATTGTGCTGACTGAGAAACGACTTGAATCTGTTTGTTGTTGTTTTTGCCTCTTTCCTTACATGTAAGGCAGCTGCACTTTATGCTGTTTGCAACTGTTTTTATTATGAGAACCATGTGCCATTAACAAGGCTAAATTTTTCTTATGAAACATCTTGACTCTGTATAAAAAGGGATTTTTACAGCTTAGTCTCTAGAGTTCCTGAACATTGTCACCTTGAGACTGTGAATAGAACCGACTGGTTCCTTCAGCTGGGTGAGGGAAATGGCTGCAATAAAGCTTCACGAATGTGTCTCCAGTGTGGACGTGTGCTCTTGAGCCACTTTCTCCTTACCCTGGTGTGTGCCCAGTCTGACCCTGCTGTGCACATGAATGCAGGCCATGCAGGACTCTGATGTTGCTTAGTCCTTCCACACCGTGGGGTCAGCGAGAGGCATGGCAGTAACAAGGTCCCTGGCAGGGAGCTCTCCTCGTGCAGCAAGGCAAGGAATAGCATCTTTCCCTCTAGCAGAAGGCAGGCCCTGGCGTGGGAAGGAGAGGACTAAGGAGTGTTCTTAGTTTGCAGAGCTCCTGTTGCACCAGAAAACACTCCTTTCTCTCTTCTCATCTCCTTCAAGTTCCATCCACAGAGGTTCAGCATCTTTGCCCAAATAAGCATACTGTTCATTTGCTGCTTTCATATCTTCATTGTACCTTGGTGGCATGCAGGACCCCCAGAGTTCTAGAATAGTCACGGGACAAGAGAAGGAATACTGCTGCTAGAGTCTTTGTTAGTTCCTCGGGCTGAGCCCAGGTTTCTGAGGTTTGACAGCGTTCTTTAAATTAAAGTAATTCTTAAAACATACAAGGTACAACACCACCCATGTAAGAGAATACAGGTTTTTGTTTGTTTGTTTTTTTGTTTTCTTCTAATTAGTTATACATGACAAGAATGCTGTTTTTGTAAGAAAAAATATATATACATGTATCTCCATAGAAAATTGTTTTGAAAGATATACATGAAAACATTACTGTTTGGGGAGTTTGCATTTTAGACAGTTTTATTTATTTATTTATTTATTTATTCATTTATTTGTTCATTCATTCATTCATCATTTTTGCGTCCAGGTGTTGAACCCAGGGCCTCCAGCAAGTGCTGTACTGCTGAGCCAATCCCAATCCTTTTTTTTTTTAATTGATTTTATTTTTAATACACGACAGCAGAATGCATTACAATTCTTATTACACATATACAGCACAGTTTTTTTCATATCTTTATATATAAAGTATGTTCATGCCAATTCATGTCTTTATACATGTACTTTGTTTTTTTCTAATTACAATTCTTTATATATATATATATATTTTTTTTTTTTTTTTAGTTGTTGATAGACTTTTTTTTATTTGTATGCGGTGCTGAGGATCTAACCCAGTACCTCACACATGCAAGGCAATAGCGCTACCACTGAGCCCCAGCCCCTACAATTCTTATTACACATATATAATTTATTTTATTTTGAGATGGGCTCTTGCTAAGTTACTTAGGCTGGCCTTGAACTTGATTACCTCCTGCCTCAGCCTCTCAAGTAGCTGTGTCCCACCACACCTGGCAATTTAAAATTTTTTCTGTGTCTTCTGGGTTTTCTACAGTAAACATGTATTCACTGTTGAATTCCTATAACAGTAATTTTCATGAGGTACTCTTTGCTTCTTGGGTAAGGTGTGTCTTTCACATATTCAGATCACTTACGCAGAACAGTGTCTGCCCCCATACCTGTCTGTCCTCAAGCCACAAGGAGGCTGTCCAACAGCAGAGTCAACATGAGTATGTCATCCTAGTTTCAGAAGGGGCTGCCCCATGTGAGGAAGACCTGGACAGCATCCATGAGCAGGTCTGAGTCCCTGTGGCCCAGGAAGCTGCTGGCACAGGGCATCAGCTCAGAACCCAGGCCTCCAGCTCCTTGATGCAGAACTGCTCGCGCCGGGCCAGCACCTCATTGTTGAAGGTCGCACAGGGGTGGCTTCCCCCGTGATACAGGTCTCCATCTAACCATAGCCCAAACTGGCCGCTAGAAAGAAGAAGAAGATGTTGGCATGACTCAGCCCTGTATGTTGGGCCTCAGAATCCACCACCGCCAGCCTTAGCCATGCCATCACAGCTGCCCAGGTTGCTCCTCATTGTTCCTTAGACCAACTTATCCTGACTTTTCCGGGGGATTCAGCATGTTGTTCCCTGTGGGGCTTAAAGCACTTTTAAAGACAATTCAAGGATTTTCATAAATACATACAGTGGTACAGCCATCCCCACAGCCCAGACACTTGGAACATTCTGATCCCCACATTTCACAGAAAACCTAGGCTGGAGCCAAGAAGTGAATTACTGCAAATCAGCAATGACTGATGTGTTTGTGCCAAGCTGCCTCTCAAAGGAGGCTTTTCAGGCAGCTGGGAAAGCAAAAGAATTTGGTACTAATCAAGCAATGCTTTCATCTCTGCCCTCAGGGTAAAACTCATTAATGTGCCTGCATTTGAAGGTCACACCAAGAGTGAGACCAGCCTCCTTTTTCCTAACTCTCTCCATCTCCCAGACACATATACAGAAGCCCGGGTTATTAGAGGAGGGCAGATGTAGCCTTCCTCTAATTAAAGTTAGGTCCCCTAGGATCACTGAGCTGACTGGCAAATCTTAGTCTTGCCATCTCTGGACTCCAGCCTCATCCAACCATGTCATTGTACCCAAAGTCACATGAATTCCGACTCAGCTGTATAAACTGGTGGGGGAGTTTGTGCATCTTCTTGCTCGCTCCTTGGCTTCTGTGAGGTTGAGAGGTTGGCCCAGGGGGTGGACAGTGACTGAAGGAGAAAGTGAACCCCCAGCCTCCCCACTTCATCTGGAGCAGTTACAGCCTGCAGTTATGGAGAGAGAAAGGGTCCAAACACAGACTCCACCCCAAGACTCGGGAGGATGGCGACACTCACCTGCCACTGCCCATCATCAGGGAATCCAAGTCTCCTTTCACAAAGAAAGAGTTGCTTCCTGTCCACTTAAAGACCTGGGGTGACAGGCAAAGCTCAGGGTTACTGGGGAGTCCTGGTTGTGCAGTCTGACTCCAAGCCACTAGATGGCAGCGTTGTGGAGGGAATAAAGCCTCCAGGGCCCAACCAAGCTGCAGGAACTCTGGGCCCCAGGCTCCTGAGATTTCTCTTCTTGTTGATCACCTCTCACACCCTGTAGTTTGAGTTTCCACAGCCTAGAAGCGCCTTCGCTCTAGGAATAGAACAGAAACCTCTGAGGCTTCCTGCTTCCAAAGCAGGAAAGAAGTGGAGCAGGGGCTGATTCTACCACGAACATGCATCTCTCACTTCAGGTCACACCAAGCCTGCCTGTCCCCAACAACTTGCCTCCTCCCCCGTGCCCTGGCCACAGCCTCCCAATGTTTTTGTCCCACCAGCTCCTGCCCCAGCCCATCTCCACACTGTGACCTGAGTGTTCTATTTGGAATCTGTAATGGAGGAAATCCGTCTCCTTACTAGAGCCCCTGGCGCAGCTGCCTGCACCCTGATTTTCTCTCTGATCTCTTCTCCCCTGTTGACTGCCCATGAACTACTCTGGCCTTGCTGTCCCTGGAACATCCAAAGCTCATTCCTGCTTAGACCTCTGTGCTCCCCGGTCCTGCTGCCCAGAGGGCTCTTCCCCCAGGTCTACTAGGACCCTCTTCTCTTTCAGCTTAAGGGTCATCCCAGAAACGTTCCTGGACATCCCTATTAAGGCCGTTCTTCCTCCAGCCCTGTCTTGTCCTCCTTGGCGTTTACCCTCGGAGAGCACTCATTCGGCGGCATCTGTGTGCCTTTATCCGCCCACTGAAATGTACGGTCCAGAGGGCAGCTTGGTCCCTGGCACAGTGGAGTGCTGTGGCTGAATTCATTTGTTAAATAAATACATTATTTAAGAATCAAATTAGGCAATAAAAGGACTTCTAAAGGGCCACAAAGGTATATTATTGCCAGCAATTAGTTGTAAAAACAAAACCTAAAAAGGACTAATTAAAAGAAAAGTCCTGGCTCAGAAGGGATGAGATAATATTAGCAAGTAACCACAGGAAAACAGAACTGTTGCCAAGCACAGTGACACACGCCTGTAATCCAGCCACCCAGGAGGCTGAGGCAGGAGGATCACAAGTTCAAAGCCAGCTTCAGCATCAGCAAATTAGCAAGGCTGTAAGAAACTTAGCGAGACCCTGTCTTAAAAAATAAAAAGGTCAGGGATGTGGCTCAGTGGTTAAGCCCCTCCCCACCCCCGCAATTCAATCCCCAGTATCAAAAATAAAAAATTAAAAAGAACTATTGAACACTTCCTCAACTTCCTTCAAAGACATGACCTTCAGACTTGAAACCATAAGATAAATATTGCTACAGAAAAAAATTAAGATGAAGTTCATGGTGCTGCTTAGAATAGCAATTAAAGGATGAAGCATTGGGAATTTATGAAGGACACAGAAATGCCCGAAGACCAAAGACAGTAAAGAATTAACCAATTTTTTAAGAGACAGGATTCCATAACCACAGGCAGGGAAGACAGTGTCCCCCTGAAGAAAAAATCATTCATTTCAGTAATTTTTTTAGCATTTATGCACCAGGCACGGTTTAAGTACTAGGTACAGTGGTTAACACAGTAGGTTAAAATCTGTGCCTCAAAGGATTCACATTCTAGTGGAAGGAAGCAAATAAAAAAGTAAGAAATAGCATGTTAGAAGGTGAAAATGCTAGGGAGAGAAATGACACTGAGAAGGGCAATAAAGGTTTTCAGGGAATAGGGGGGGTGATAATTTTAAATAACCTAGGCAGGGTAGTCACTGAAATGGCAACATTAGGACAAAGTCCTGTGGGATGGAGCCATGTGGAGACCTAAGAGAAGGGCATTCTGGGCAGAACAGCATGTACAAAGGCCCTGAGGCAGAGTAGACCTATGTCCAAGTGCCAGTTCAGGCCAGTGTGGTTGGAGCAAAGTGAGGGGAAGGAAAGTGGTAAGAAACAATATCAGAGACAGGCCAGGTCATTGGTCTTTGTACAGACTTTGGCTTTTCTCCAAGTGAAAAAGGAAGCCAAAAAGCAACATGCTGTGACTTCCTTTTCAAAAGGATCATTCCAGCTAACTGTTAGGACTGCAGGTAGAACCAGGGAGACCCATTAGGATACTGCAGCAGGAACAAAGAAGGCTTGAACCAGGGTGACAGCTAAGCACGCGTCTAGACGTGGAGGATTCTGAACATAGGCGGAGGCAGCTGTTAGCCCAGATGCGGGTGTGAGAGGAAGAGGGAGCTCTCCAAGATTTTTTGGTCACAGTGGCAGAGAAGATGGAGGTACCATTATCTCTGGTGAGGGAAAACAGGGAGAGGAGCAGATTTCATGGAGCAAAGACAGGAACTCAGTTTCAGACAGGTTAAGCTTGACATGTCATGTTGGAGAACCAAGCAGAGGTGCTGGGCAATGGTTGGCTGTGTGAGTCTGGAGTCCAGGGAAGAGGTCATCAGCATGTGGTTGGCATGGAAACCTGTGAGGGTGGACGAAACCACAGAGGAAATGAGGGTCGGCAGAGAAGAGCTGAGAACCCAGAGGTAAGTAAGAGGGTTGGAGGAAGAGAGGGAGCCAGCAAGAGGCAGACAAGGAGTTGGCCTGCAGTAGGAGGAAGGTTCTAGAACTCTAGTATGTGGACACTGGAGGGGCAGTGGTGATGACCAGCATCCTGACCGTGCGCAACTGGCGCCCGTCTCCCAGGAAGACTGGAGGAGGCTCTGGCTGGTGGAGGCTAGACAGACAGCCTTTGGCAAGGTGGTCTGCACTTATTAGAAGAGCTCAGAGCAAACCGAAGCCCCTGGAACTAATTCTCCACCCATAGAAGAAAATGTGAATCAGTATTTCTTGATGACAGTGCCCAGCCATATACTCCCTGCTCCACCCTGTCTCTATGGATGCCTGAATGTGCTCTCGTTCCCCCAAGCACAGCTCTGAGAACTCCTCTGACCCCCTCAGCCGCCTGCTCATCTTGGGTTTGTCTATCAAAGATCCATCTCCAGAAGCTCCTCCTCCAGGAAGCCTCCCTGATCACCCTCTCCACCAGACACGGGTGCCTCTGCGCTTCTTCCGGAGCCCTTCTTACTCAGTTTAGTGTTCAGCTTTCCTTCCCCAGCACAGGAGCATCCTAAGCTGGGGACCCTCTGCAGTTTAGAGAGGTCGTGCTGTGCTGCGGCTGCATTCAGACTCCTGTCCCGTCCTCACCTCCGGCAACTGAGTTAACTGGGGCCCATCATTCAACTTCTCTCTGCCTCAGTTTCCTCCTCTGTAGCATGGGGATGATAATGGCACAGTCCTCCGGGGACTGATGTGAGGATGGTGCTGGTGTGTGGAGGCGGGAAGGTGACCCACCAGCAGCCGTCATGTTGATTCATGCTAAAAGTAGGATGCTCCCTGCCATGCAAGCAGAGCTCGGTGGCTTCCTTCAATAAGGGACCCAGAGGCAGAAAATTGTTGGATGGAAGACGTTTGGGATGGGAGATGTTTGGGACTATTATCATTGTCCTTCAGAAACCCCATGGCGGGAAGCAAGAGCTGAGTTTGTCACCTTAGACCACTTGGTCTTTCTGACAGCTTCTCCCTCCTTCAAGAGCCTCAGCTCCATCGTAGTGACTCGGGAGGCTGAGGCAGGAGGCTCACACACCAGCCTCAGCAACTTACTGTCTCTAAAGAAAAAATAAAAGGGGGCTGGGGATGTGGCTCAGTGGTAGAGGCTTGCTCATAAAAAAAACATAAACAGTCATTGTGTCCATCTACAACTAAAAATATTTTTTTAAATAAAATAAAATAAAATAATAAAAAGGGCTGGGGTGTGGCTCAGTGGCTAAGCACCCCAGATCCAATCCCTGGTACCAAAAAACAAAAATAAGGAAAGAGCCCCAGCTCCTTGGTAGATGGTGCCACCTGAGATGCCAGCCACCTGTGGCCATCGGTCACGGGTCTCTTCACCCCCATCACTCACCATCCCCTCCTCTTTCCTGATTCCTGGGTGAACTTCTGTCCCTGTCCCCGCCTACAGTCTTTTTCTCTTAACCTCCAGAGGGTTCTCAGCTACTGTCTTCCGCGGTCACCTCGGGGGACTTGTCCTCATCAGGGACAAGTCCACAGTCTAGCTCAAATGTCCTTTGAATGCCATATCCATCAGGTCAACACACTGTTCCCTGCTCCTCAGGGAGACCTGTCCTCTACTGAGGCCAGTTTTGTCCCAGTATCCCTCAGTTTCTGGTGGCTTCCCTTGCCTCTTTACAGCCTAGATTCTGTGATGCATTTTGGGTTTATATATATAAAAAAACTCAGTGGCTCAGTGGTAACGCCCTGGGTTCGATTCTTTATTTATTTGTATGTGATTCTGAGAATCGAACCCAGGGCGTTACCACTGAGCCACACCCCAGCCCCATGTGGTGCGTTTTGTATTTTCTCTCCTTCAACCTGCTCTTCCCTCTCTGCCTGTGTGTGTTGAGGGCAGGGAGATGGGATGTGCCCCAGAGTTCTGCTTAGGCAAGTGCTCTACCATGAATTACATCCCCAGCACTTTTTATTTATTTATTTATTTTATTTTGAGATAGGGACTCGCTAAGTTGCTGAGGCTGGCCTCAAACTTGCACTCCTCCTGCCTCAGCCTCCCGAGTTGCCCAGATTACAGGTGTGTGCCACCATGCCCGGCTCCCTTCCTGCCTCGGCTCAACCAACTTGGCAAAACCCCAATCCTGGAGGACCCTCCCATCCACCTTTCTCCAGGCCTGGCAGAGGTGATGGACACTGCTGAGGGGTTGTCCCGCCTGGAAACTCACAGGCCCAAACCTCCACCCGCCACAGCCTGGCGGTCCTGTCCCACAGTCTCCTCTAGGGCCCCCTCCCCACACTGCGGATCCTGTGTGACTCCCTCCCTCTCCTTCATGCCCCTCCTCCATCCTCACTCTTAGCTGAGGACCTCACCTGTGCTTCCCAAGAAGCCATTGGCCACATCCTCCTGCCACCACACCTCAGAACCATCTGCTCTTGGGCCCCTGCTGCCTTTCCAGCTTGTGCCTGGAGAGCGGCACCCCTCCCCTCAGCCCGTCAGTGGTCACTCAAGACCTACAGAGCATTTTCTTTTTTAAAGATGGACAGGCCAAGGGGATGCTCTGCTCTTCGTTGCCCTGCTGCGTTCCTCTGGGTGGAGAGAGGGACACCAAGCATCCCAGCATGGGGGTTGGAGCTGGGGGCCACTGGGACCCTGGGAACTGTGGCCTGCCATAGAGCCCCCCGCCCCATAGGAAATGAGGACCCTCACCTTCAGCTGTGGGGAGAAGGAGAAGAGGAATGTCTCGCCTGTGCCGTAGAAGCCCTTGCTGAGTCGAAGGGCTGAGGAGGAGAAGGCGCCAAACATCTGGAAGGCAGAGGACAGGGGTCTGACACTGGGAGGGAGTTGGGGTCTCTGGCAACCCTGTCCTGCAGACTCGGTGAGGTAGGCTTGTCCTCAAGGCCCCAGGGGAGCCAGGGGCAGAGCGGGTGGGGAGCCCCCCTGGTCTCTACCTGCACCCCTTCCCTGCCAATCCCCAGGAGAGCCAGTGGGGCCTCTCAGTGTCAGCGCCCTCCCGCTGCTTCTCAAAGCCACTTACTTTACACGAGTACTTCCAGAAACGCTGGAGGTCACAGACAAGCAAAGACAAAACAGGACCCTCCCAGATCCCCTTCGGGCTCCCCAGGGTAATTTTTCATGATATTTTTGGTGTGTTTCCTCTAGTCTCAGGTTGATGCTGGTGTGCACACTTCCACACGAAAGCAAGGTTCCATATAATGGGCTGGTCTGGGGCACTGCTCCCCTCACTTCTATTCCCCCGCCCTTTTTTTTTTTTTTTTTTTTTTTTTTTAAAGAGAGAGTGAGCGAGAGAAAGAGAGAGAGAGAATTTTTCAACGTTTATTTTTCAGTTCTCGGCGGACACAACATCTTTGTTGGTATGTGGTGCTGAGGCTCGAACCCGGGCCGCACGCATGCCAGGCGAGCGCGCTACCGCCTGAGCCACATCCCCAGCCCCTCCCCCGCCCTTTTTACACTGGGATTGAACCCAGGGGCGCTTTACCACCGGCTACATCCCCAGCCCTTTTTACTTTTTATTTTGTGACAGGGTCTCATCAAGTTGCTTAGGATCTTGCCAAATTGCTGCTCCTCCTGCCTCAGCCTCCTGAGAAGCTGAGCCTACAGGAGTGTGCCCTTGCATCATTTCAAACGGAAACTCCTTAAAGTTGTTATCCTCGCTTTTCTTTAACAATTTCGAACATAAAAAACTTCAAAACACAGTACAGATCCCCCCACTAGACTCAAAATCATGAAGTTGTTTGCTATATTTGTCTCTCTCTCCCCCTCCCCACTCCCTCTCCCTCTTCATTTATTTATTTCTCTGTCCCACTTGAAATTAAGCAGCAGATACTATGACCATACCAAATAGTTCATCTCCTATGAATGGAGACTTTCTCTTACATAACCACAGTACTATCATCCCCCCTAAGAGAATTAACAATAATCCCATAATGTCATCTAGTAGCTACTTCCTATTCCATTTTTTCCAGTTGTCCCAAGAATGCCTTTAATATCACGCTTAAAAAAAAAAAAACTTAACACACTTAATAGGTATGCTTTACATCATGTTTCTTGCTTGCCTGGTATTTCACTATATGGAGTGAAACCTCATTCACTCTGTGGAGGGATTTGCATTGACTTAGCCATCATCCTCTGGTGGGATAGGTAGGTGGGCTGTGGATTGTCACCATTATAAATGACGCTGGGTGGCAGAGGTAGGATCACTGGAAACAGCTGGGTTGGGGGCTTAATATTAGGAGGAACTTCCTCATAGTCAATGATTTCTGCCACACAAGGGGCTGCTTCTGAAGAGAGTGAGCTTCCTGGCCCTCAGGCAGGGATTCCTTCCATCAGCATTTGGAGACAGGCACTCTGGCCCAAGTGGAGGGGTGTATCCTCTGGAATCCCTGAGACCTCTCCCAGCTCTAGTATGTTCCTTCCACAGGAGATCATCATTTGAAATGAGCTACCAGTTCCACCCCTCCTTTTATATGGAGAGCCTTCTTGGAAATCCACCATTGGAAAGACCACATGGACGTCAGGCATAGCTACCTCAAGCCTCCTCTTATAAAATGCAGGAGTCAGCTGCCTCTTCGGACCTGCTTCCCTTCTCAGCTCCTCCAACTCATCCTTCTCCCACCAGTTAGGGGTGATTTCCGAACAAGCAATGGCCTTAGGCTGGGGGTAGAGCTCAGGGGTAGAATGCTTACCTAGCATGCACAAGGTCAGAAGTTCAAGTCCCCGCACCAAAAGAAAGACTCAAAAAAAAAAAAAAAAGAACACAGGCTGAGGCTGTAGCTCAGTGGCAGAGTGCTTGCCTAGCACGTGTGAGGTACTGGGTTTGATCCTCAGCACCACACAAATAAAATAAAGGCATTCTGTCCATTAGAAAAAAAATACACTGATATTTAAGCTGTAGATCACCTGCTTAAAATCCCTCCATAGTTTCTTGTGCTTTGAGGCTAACAATGCAGTTTTGTTTTATGGTCAAATGATTATTTGCTTAAGGCCTGAGCCCTCCCCCCATTAAACTATTAGCTCCAAGAGGGCCGGGACCTTTCTGGGGTGAATCCATCTAGTCTGGATGTAGAAGGAGCTTAGGATCATGTGTCCTGGGCTGGCTCTGAGCGGGGTAGGCCTCCACGCCATCAGCAGGGTCTGTTAGAGGTGGCTTGGTTTATCACCTCTGCCTCTCGTCCCTAAGGCTGTCATGGGCTGGACCCACTGATGTCCGGCTCTGTCCCCCAGAACCCCAGCCCAACTCACCTGCCCATCCTGGTCCCTCAGGAGCAGGAGCACTGGCCCACTGTGGCCTTCCATCTGCCGGTACAGGCTCCGCAGACTAAAGCCGTCCCTCGACGTACAGAAAACGAGACTCCAGGGGTGGCCGGTGACTCGTGCGGGAAGGTGGAGGCTAAGCTGGGGGCAGGGCTGGAGGTGAGTGAGGGGGTCCTCTCCCACTGTCCTCCTTCCATCATAACCTCAGGACCCAGAGGACTGGGCTCAGCACCCCTGACGGGCACGGTGCCTCACTGTTTCCAGGAACTTCGTGCCTCTTGGCAACAGCCCTTGGAGACAGGAGTTTTTCTTCCCATTTTATAGATAAGGAAACTGAGCCTCAGCAAGTTGGGGCAACCAGCCCCAAACCCGCAGGAGAGTAAATGGCAGAGCCAGGAGCCAAACCCAGGCAGGGTTTCACTCCCCTGGGTCACTTTGTCCTCAAGAGGCCAGAGAATACACGGATGCTGCATCCTTCCTCCCTGTCCCCCATCTCCTGTCCCACCTACACCCCAGATTGGCTTCAGTTCCCAAGACTGATTCCATCTTGGAATTAACGTCTTTTCCTGGGTTCTCAGCCTCTCAGCCCCGTGCAGAGGCTGCTGGAAACGTTACTGGGTTTTTACTAGAAAGGAAAGGGAAGCCCAGAGAGAAGACTCGATTCGCCCAAGGTGACACAGAGAGCTGGAGACAGAGATCTGTGACCCCAGTGTCCCTGGGAGTGGCAGGTGTGGGGAAGAGTTCCAGGGCTGAAGTCCTGGGAAGGGCAGTGTCCGAACCTGCCTGATCTCCGAGGCACCGAGAACCTGGCTGGCTTCTGTCAGCTGGGGCTCCACGGGGTCTTCAGGGGCAGGGGCAGGAGCTGGGGCTGGGGCTGTCTCCTCCTCCTCTTCCTCCTCCTCCCCCTCCTCCCCAGACATGGTGTCCTCCATCTGGCTGGGCTGTGAAGACACAAAGTCGCCAATGGGTTGAGGGACCAACTTGCACTGTTTTCCCAGCCCAGAAGCCTCAGGCTGACTGCCCACCCCCTGCCCAGGTCCCTGCAGCCCAGCCCAGGAGAGCCGGGAGGTGCCCGTGACAGACAGGACTCTGCCCTGCCTCCAGCCTGCTTCCTTCCTGGCTGCCACCAGTGAAGATGCAGGGTCACACACCCCAGGGCACAGTGCTGCCAGTGGAGCCGTGGCCCTGCACCTGTTCACCTGTTTCCGCTGAACCCAGGGTGGACGCTGGCTTTTGAGTTCCGTGTGGGGCAGGGGAGAAGGGCAGGTGGCAGCCCATCCTCTGAGATGCAGCCATTGGTGTTAGTGCCTGAATTAAGGACCACAACAGCACTAGTGGTAATGACAAGGGCTGACATTGGCACGGCTCATGCTGGGCTGGACGGTGCTGTGTGCTCGTCATGCTTGAGCTCTCTGTATCTCATCCAGAATCCGAAGAATGTGCTTCTAATTTCTCCCTGTCAGCCAGTGGAACCATGTGTGTAGTCACAGGTGAGACAGTGTTTTTATAGGTGGTTATAAAATGTGTTTCTCCATGTGAATTTTGTTCTGGCTTCTCAGTGTGAGAAGGTGTCCAGTGTAGGTGAGTGTGTTACACGGCGTGTTACATGTCACTGTGTTCTGAGGGCAAGCTGGGAGTGTGTAAAGGTGTGGGTGTGTGGGTAGGGTGTGTGCTGGTATATCATTCACTCCCTTGAGCTTCCGCTCTGTACCAGGGTACTTGGTGTGTAAGTGTGTGTGTGTGTGTGTGTGTGTCCCCACATGCATGGACACTTGCGCATGCATGCAGACCTACACAAAATGATTTCAGGCTTTTAGGAAGGAGAGACCCCTTAGAGAATAAGAAATTCCAGTGGTACAGCACCTGCCTCGCATGTGTGAATTCGATCCTCAGCACCACATAAAAATAAATAAAGTTTTGCATCCATCTACAACTAAAAAAATTTTTTTAGGGCTGGGGATGTGGCTCAAGCAGTAGCGCGCTCGCCTGGTATGCGTGCGGCCTGGGTTCGATCCTCAGCACCACATACCAACAAAGATGTTGTGTCTGCCGAAAACTAAAAAATAAATATTAAAAAAAAAAAAGAAATTTTTTTTAAAAAAGGACAGAAATGCCCAGGGCTCCTGCTTGCCCACTGTGTGGGGGGCCTCTGGACACAGCTCCATCTGAGGACCACGGGGCGGGGAACACGGGCCACAGGCCCTGCTCTAAACCCCTAGACAGCCAGGAAGGGACTTGAGAGGGGAACAAAGCACCCACCTGCCTCCAACCCCAGCCCAGGCCCCTCCCTGGCCGAGATCTCACTCCGTCCCAACCTCACCCACAGCCCGAGCTGGACCCTTACCAGCCTCGTGTAACGCCAGCGGAGACCTTGCATTCTTCTGTCGCAGCCCTGCGCCGGGAGCCAGTCCCCAGCCCTGTCCAGGGAGGAAGTGCTATGACAGGCCTGGAGGCAGGAGGGAGGCGCCTGGGCACACCTCGCTGGCTCCGTGCCACCCAGCTGCCCTTTGCTCCCTCCTCTCACCTGTCACCCCCTGGTGTCCCCTGGGTGGATCTGGGAGCAACTGGGCACTCCAGGCCGCACTGACAGAATCGATACATCAGTCACATGGAACAGATTCTAGCCGTGATTCCCTTCCTCCTCCTCGCCCTTCTGACAGCCTGGCCTAGGGACCACGGCTCTTCCAGGGATGCCTGAAGCCCAGGCTGGGGGCCCAGGGCCTCTGACTCCCTGCTTGACCATGATAAGCCCATTTGCAAAGGAGCAGGTCCTTTAAAAATTTTTTGAGCTAGGAGTGTAGCTCAGTGGTAGAACACTCGCGAGAAAGTGTACAAGGCCCTGAGTTTGATCCCTAGCACCAGAAAGAAAGTGGGAAGTGGGGGGGGCATGGCTGCGGTGTCAAGGTTCCAATATTAAACACTTACTTGGCTGTGTGACCTTGGGCAAGCTATTTAACATCTCTGTGCTTCGGTCTGCATTTCTGTGAAACACTAATAGCTATCTCAGGAGACTGTGGTAAGAATAAATTAAAGTGGGGATGGGGTTGTGGCTCAGTGGTAGAGCGCTTGCCTAGCATGTGTGAGGCACTGGGTTCGATTCTCAGCACCGCATATAAATAAATAAAGGTCCATCAACAACAATAAAATTAAAGCATAATAATAAATAAAGGCAGTGCCTGAATTAAGATCCTTAGCCAGGCCTCCATCCTCACATCCTTGATTCCATAAGATAACCCCAGTGTGCTGGGTAATCGCAGTGCTTACTACCGACCCCACATTACCTCTAGAAATCCAGGTCCGACTCCCCAACAAGAGGCCAGCTTCCCACCCAGGGGCCTCTGGGACTCAGTCCTTCAGTCCCTCACAAGGTGAGAAGCTCGACGTGGGGAGGGAAAGGTGAGAACCCTCGAGGCAGGGACTCACCCTGCCAGGCCCTGGACACCTAGTTGCCTCTGGCTTTCTGGTCGACAGTTTCCTTAGTGTCCATCCTTGATCCTGAGGACAACTGGCCACATCAACACCCGACCCGGCCCACCTGACAGCAGCAGTTTTGGCTCCGAACTCCTGTCCCCCAGCAGGTGGCTGGCACCTCTGCCCCAGGCGGCTCTTATATTCACCCAGAAGGTGGCAGGCCCTGGCCCTGGGCCAGCTCCGGTTCCAGCCGGGACAACCTGTTGGTGATTATCCTACATCAGAACTCAGATCCACAAACACACACAAACAAAACCTCAGCAGGCCTCTGCCCCGGCTCTGTCCCCAAAATCTCAAAGGTGGGGGACACTGGGCTCCTTGGCTCTTACCAGGAGCTCCCAGGGGCCACCTGGTGTCTGATGCCCACTACTGAGGACCCTTTCCTTAAGGGTAAAATCTGTGATATGCAAATGCTACGGGAAAGAGCAATGCGGGTCGCTCTCTGTCAACGCTGTGCTGTGGGGAAGCCTGGGGCCGGGCTTTGCCCTGCGGGCTCCCCCTCAGATGGTGTGAGGACTTTCCTCATTAGCCTTGGGTACAGTCAGGGAGGTCGTGCACAGCCCAGTGTGGCCCAGAAGACACTGTCGGTGGGCATTCTCTATCCCTGGCTCCCAATAGGACCTTGGTGACTGTTGTGTTGTTCAGTCATAAAAGTCAGAGCCAGAAGGACTTCAGCTGGCCCCCAGGTGGGTAGCTCTGATCAGCCTCTGTTGGGTGGGTGAACACATGTCTCACAGGCGGCCTCCTCTTTACCCATCTAAAAGAGACCCTGTCCCTCTGGCCTTGGTGGAGAGGACTTGGGTCCCTCGTACTCTGCCTAAGACCAGGTGTCCTGGGGGCAATACTTCCTCCAGGAATCGGGGGATGCCAAAGGACTTCTATTTTGGGAAAAACAGCCAAGTGAAGAGTCCTGTTGCCACTTCAAACATGGCTGTTGCAATGTGTGTTTAAGCTGTAAACGGCCCAGGGTCACATGCCAGGCACTTCCTGCCGCCCCTGCCTGGGTATCCCTCTTATCCCCATTTCCCCCATGCTCCACGCCCGACCATTGGACACTCTGAGAAGTCAGGGAGGGTTGCGGAGCTCTCCCATTCTTTGTCTGCAAATCCAGGAAAATTCAGAGTGTGACCTGGCAGCAACACACCTGTCAGGTAACAGCCCCCAGAAAGGGGAAGTAGTGGGCATCGGGTGCCAGGGGGCCTGCCACCCCCACTCTGCCCTACCACCCCCACTCTGCCCTACAGCCGGCCTCCTTTCTCCTCTGCAGACTGCGTGCCACCTCCCACTCAAACTGCATAGTCATCTCCAGGAAACAGCTGGAGTGTCCCATTAAAGGGAGAAAGGTGAGTGACCCAGGCATGGAGCATCCACTCAGCGCCTCAGTGACATTGGCAGAGAGTTTAGGTGTGAATGGGAAATGTTTCCACTCTCCTGGTAAGAAAAAAGGAAAAGAAAAGAAAAGAAAGAAAGATATAGAACGGCACCTGCGGGACAATTTCAGCCACACAAAAGAAACTTGAAAAGACCAAGAGAAAATGAGAAGCTGCTACGCCCCTTGTTCCCTGGGGTGACTGGGGCTGGTTTCACTTCAAGTGTTAAACAGGTGCCTGACATGATGGCCTGACATCCTCCCTCATGTGTCCCCAGAGGTCAGATTTCCACTCTCTGAGGTCATTCTCACAGGCTCGCACTCCCTGCTGCCCTCAGCTAGCCACTTCATTCCTGTTGCGTGAATGTCGGCCACGCCCACCCTCCACCTCCACCTGCATCTTACCTGTGTCTTCTGTCTTCCCTCCAGAGCAATGGAAGACAGGTCCCTGCGGCTTTCCAAAGCTAGTCCCAGCCCTGGATGTGTCTGCTTCTGCAGACCTAGCTCATCTCTCCTGTCCCTCTTTTTCCTCCCTGCTGGCCCCACCGGCCCTCTCCCTACACTCTGCCCTGACCTCCTGTTCACTCTTCAGTCTACTCCCTGTGGCTCCTGTGCCCAAACCCTGGCTCTTTTCAAGGTCCTGGCAGCCCCTTCCTTGCTTCTGTGCTCCTTGGCTTCGGCTCCCTGTCTTTTGAGGCTGGTTTCTCCTCTTTGACCCACTTTCTAGAACCAGGAATTCCTACCTCCCTGATTCTAGGACCAGATTTTCATCCTACAGACACCCCCACCCCCCACCCCGTGACCTCAGTGGGTCTCATGGATTTGACAGTTACCTAAATGTCAGTGACTCTCATGGCGCCGACCTAACTGCTAGGCGGGGCTCTATGCTCCTATGTCCCTTGCCTGAGTTTTCCACTGGATGCCTCCATAGACACTTCAGACTGAACATGACCCAAAAGAACTCTTCATTTCCCCCTCCTAATGTAGTGCTCTTGTCCCTGACTACCTCCAAGCCTGTCTTTCCTGACATAGTCAATAGTGCCACCATTCGCTCCCCAGCTGAAGCCAGAAACCAGGGAGTGGAACTTGACTTTGTTTCTCTGGGTCCTCACTCCCAGCCAAGGGTGTCTGACTCTTCAAAGCTCCAGAACACATCTTAAGAACCCATCTTTGCCTATAATCCCAGAAATTTGGGAGACTGAAGCAGGAAGATCACAATTTTTAAAAAATCATTTTATGTATTTCTTTTTACGTAGTGCTAAGGATCGAACCCAGTGCCTCACACATTCTAGGCAAGCGCTCTGTCCCTGAGCCCCAGCCCCAGCCCGAGTACCACAATTTTGAGGCCAGTCTCAGCGATTTAGCTAGACCCCGTTTCAAAATTAAAAATGAGGGCAGGGTTGTGGCTCAGTGGTAGAGTGGTCGCCTAGCAGCACGAGGCACTGGGTCCAATCCTCAGCACCACGTAAATGTAAAATAAAGATATTGTGTCCACCTAAAACTAAAAAAAATTAAAAATGAAAGGGGCCGGGGATGTAGCTCAGTGATAGAATGCTCCTGAGTTGTATCCCGGTACTGCAAAAGCAAAACAAAACAAGAGCCAAAACCTTTCTTCCCTCTCCACTGCTTCCAGTCTCATCCAAGCCACTGTCTGCTTCAGTCGCCCCTTGACCCATCTTCTCATCCATTCTCGCCAGCAGCAAAGTAATCTATTTTAAAACCTAAATTAGATTGTATTACTCCCTGGCTTGCATCTCTAATGACTTGTCACTGCGTCAAGAATAAATCCTCTGCCTATGGTTTGCCCTCATTCCTGCTCCCCACCCCACCTCTATCTTCTCCTTTACCTAATGGGTTCTCTGTATTGACCTTATCACTTCCTCCAACATCTACCCGACCTGTTCCTCCTTCAGGCCTTTACTCCTGCTCTTCCCTCTTTCCCTGGCTCCTTGAATAACCAAGTTTAAAGACCAGAGGCTCCCCCAATTACTCTATTTTAAGCAGGTTTCCCTACAATCCTTCAGTCAGGAGCTTGTTTCTTTCATGATTTGCATAAGAAACAACTTTTACTTTAGTTACAAAAACCACAGGAGTGAGCCCCTATTTGGTTTCTGTCACGTTGGTCAACATAACAGGTTGAATGGGAGAAATAAAACCATTTTTCCACTTGGGTAATCATCGCCTTCCTTGCTTACAATCTGCTATATAATCCTTACAATCATTTAATACATCATTCCTTCTTTTTTTATTAGTGCATTATTGTTATGTAGGACAGTGGGGGTTCATTTTGACACATCCATGAATGTCAATAACATAGTTTGCTGTTTCAATCCCTAGTACTTCCTCTTTCCCTCCTTCATTCCCTCTTTTTTTTTTTTTTTGTACTGGGGATTGAATACCATGGCATTTTATCACTGAGATACATCCCGTCCCTTCATTCTTCTTCTTGTTAAGAATTTAACCTTTTTATTTAAAAAAATATTTATTTTTTAGGTGTAGATGGATACAACACAATGCCTTTATTTTTTTATGTGGTGCTGAGGATCGAACCTGGGTCCCGCTGTGCTAGGCGAGCGCTCTACCGCTGAGCCACAATCCCAGCCCCAAGAATTTAACCTTTTTTTAAAAAAAATATGTGGTGCCTCACCTGCTAGGCAAGCACTCCACCTCTGAGCCATAACCTCAGCCCCTCTTCATTCCTTCTTTATATAACACACACTGGGTGCTGATGCTGAGCTGGACAGTTTGCAGCCAATCGTGCGATCCAGCAGGCTCTGGAATTGGGTAGTCCTGCATTCAAATCAACCCCAGTCCTGCCACTTCCAAGCTGTATGACCTTGGTCATGCATTCTAGTTTCCCAATGCTGTGTCAAAAAACTTGCTTTGCTGTTTTGGGTAGGTTCTGTGTTAGCTGGGGTGGCCGCAGGTGGGGACTGAGGGAGGGGCTGGATCATCTGTACCTTCAGGCTCGCATATGTCTGGTGGTCAGTGGGGACCAGAGTTGGAGTTGCTGGCTGGAGCCCCTTCATGTGGCTACTCCATGAGGCCTGGGCTTCCTTCCCACTTGGGGCTGGATTCTCAGGGTGAGTGGTAGAGGTGCTCCCCTAGAGCTGCAGCTGAGTCTTATCTCCCCAAATCTAAAAAAATCTCAGCGCAGGAAGGACCCTCAGTTCTTTGCTCAGCCAGGGGTGTTGGGACCCAGAAAAGATAAGTGATAGAGTCAGGACTCAGATCCTATCCAGGAGGGGAGGTGCAGGTCACTCTAGTTTCAGGATCACCTGTGTGGCCAAGAGTGTGTCAGGGGTGGCTGAGCCTGATCTGATATGGTGGTATGTCCCCTGTGTGGATTCACACCAGCTAATACCTCCAAGTTCCATGTAGGAGCAAGGGAAGCAGAGACAAAGGCAACAATTTCCAAGGGCTACGTAGCATCTCTATGTCCCACACCAGGACCAGTCTACAAGACCAGGGGTGTCAGAGCTGGAAGAACTCAGTCATCTGGAACATTAGACTAGGCCAGGTGGGGACTCTGAGGCCCAGAAGTAGGAAGGCCTACAGTGGGTCACTAGCCCAAGGGTACCTCTTCACTGCTTAGTAGTCTTGCTCTATGATTTTTGGTCCATCTCCCTCTATACTGTGTGCTCTATGAGTCCAGGCACTGGCAAGCCCACCAGTGTCTTCAGTGACTTCTCTGTGCTAACAGGGTTGAGTGGGTGAGGTGTGGGTTGTGTCCTGGCTCTGCGGTTTACCATGAATGGATCACATGTTCCTGCTAGGTTTCAGTTTATGCATCTGTACAATGGGATGGGATCCTTGGCCTCCCTTTGCAAAGTGAAAGGGAAAGGAGTCCCCACACGCTCAGCAGAGGGCGCTGGGGAGGAGGGGCGTGTGTGTGTGTGTGTGTGTGTGTGTGTGTGTGTAGGAGCCGATGGGCATGTCCCTGAAGCAGTGTTTGCCAAGAACCTGTTGAATAGCCCTTCTCTCTCCATGGGGGCACCCGCAGGGTCTGAGGGTGCAGGGGCGCTCACACACCTGGGTCCCGATGAAGTCATGCCTTAGGTGAGAGGGGCCTCTCCAGGAGTGTATTCGTGGGGAATGTATTCACGGAAGAGACATGGAAGTGGAGTTGGTGCTAGCTGTGTCGTGTGTCAGGGCACGGGAAAAGGTGGAGGAAGAAGAGGAAGAAGAAAAAGGAGCAGGAGGAGGAAAAGGGGAAAGAAAAGAAAAGCATGGAAAAGGAGGAGAAAAAAATGGGAGGAGGGAATAACGGGAGGAAGAGGAGGCTGCAGAGGGGTTAACACAGCTATGCCCTCCAGGGGCAAGGGAGCCCACCCTGAGGGTGAGGGACCGCCCTGGGCCAACAGACAAACTTAATTTGCCTCTGCCTTGCAGTGCTTTAGGGTGGGCAGTGGCGGCAAGGCGCCGGGCAGGGGTGAGGAAGTTGTAATGGACTCGGGAAAATCCACAAAGCGGAGAGGAGCCCGGGAGACAGTCCCAGAGGGAAAGAAATCACAACCACGAGAGCCGGGGCTCCAGGGCCTTCCGGAGCTGCTCCTGTTTTTTTTTTTTTTTTTTTGGGGGGGTGGTGGTGGTGGTGGTGGAGGAGGAATCAGACCTTCTCCAGCCCATTCCAGCTCCCACCGGGGCCAAAAACTACTCCTAAAGCATCCACTGGTGTGACACTAAGTAACGTGTCGTTTCCATTTTTGCTGTACAGAGTCTGAAACCGAGGTAGGGGAGAGGGGACAATGCCTAGGACCGCAGGCGCTCTAAGCGTGCAGAGTGGGCGTGCACCAGCACTGCACAGTCCTTAGGGCAGCGGGAGGGAAACTGAGGCAGAAGGAGCCGGAGCACGTCCTGGAGGCGTGAGTTTTGAGTCCTTCCCGGCTCTGCAGTTGACCGTGAGCGGATCGCTAGTCCCCCAAAGGCTTCAGTTTACGCATCTGTACGATGGGATAGTTGGTGTTGTTTGGCAAGGTTAAAGGGGGCGGAGTTCGCGCACGCTCAGCACAAGGCGAGGGGCGAGGCGCCGGGTGTGCATGGATGCTGGCTCCAGTGTGCTGAGGTCCGGCGGACCTCGGCCGGGGAATCCCCCCTCCTGCCGCTCACGCTGCCCGATCCAGGATACTGGGCAGCGGGGTGCTTCCCCGGGGTGCGATCCGTTGGCCCGCAGGGGAGGGGGCGGCGGCAGAGCGGAGGAGGAGGGAGCCGGGGCCGCGGCTGCCCGGGCCCACCTGACCCTCGAGGGGGTCGCTGTTGCCTCGCAGATTCCTCCCTCGCTTCCAGCCTGCGTCCCTCCCCGCCGCTCCCGCCGCGTCCGCCTTTTGTTCGCGGAGCCGCGCGCCCCCGAGCCGAGGCGGCGGGGCGCGGAGCTGGCGGGGCTGCGCGGGGGGCGGGCCGCGCCGGGCGGAGCCGGAGTCCTGGCCGCAGCCGGACTCGGAGCCCGAGGCAGCGATCGGCGTGCGGGCGGCCGAGGTCCCGGCGCGCTCCGGGGGCGCGGCGAGGCCGAGGGGGCGGGCGCCGGGCGGAGCCGGAGCCGGAGCCGTGGCGCCTGGAGGCGATCGGGCCGCTCTCTCAAAGCTCAGAGCAGTGGAGAGACTGTGCGGCGGGGGTCGGGTCCGGAGCGCAGCCCCCAAGCTGTGGTGGGCCGAGAGGATCCGCACCTCGAGCGGCCGGAGCTGCACCGGGACCCTCCCCAGGGACGCCGAGGCCGGGCGGGCCCCGGCCATGCGCGCCGCTCGCTGAGGCCGAGTGAGGCCGCGATGGAGGCGCCGGCTGGCGAGCCCCCGGCGCGGGGCTGCGTTCCCCCGCCCGCGCCGGTCCTGGAGAGGAAGAAGAGCCACCGCGCGCCGTCGCCGGCCAGGCCCAAGGACGTAGCCGGCTGGTCGTTAGCCAAGGGCCGCCGCGGCCCAGGCTCGGGCGCCGCTGCAGCCTGTAGCGCCGCGTCCTCAGCGCGGCCAGACAAGAAGGGGCGCGCAGTGGCGCCAGGGGCACGAGGCGCGGGGACGCGTGTGGCCGGGGTTCGCACCGGAGTCCGCGCCAAGGGCCGTCCGCGCCCGGGTGCCGGGCAGCGACCTCCGCCTCCGCCGCCCAGCCTCACCGACAGCAGCTCCGAGGTGTCCGACTGCGCGTCGGAGGAGGCGCGCCTGCTGGGCCTGGAGCTGGCGCTGAGCAGCGACGCCGAGTCGGCGGCCGGGGGGCCGGCGGGGGCCCACACCGGGCAGCAGCCTCAGCCCGCGCCGTCCGCGCACCAGCCTCCGCGGCCGCCCGCTTCCCCCGATGAGCCATCGATGGCCGCGTCGTCGGTGGGCAGCAGCCGTCTGCCTCTCAGTGCCTCGCTCGCCTTCTCTGACCTCACCGAGGAGATGCTGGACTGCGGGCCCGGCGGCTTCGTGCGCGAGCTGGAGGAGCTGCGCTCCGAGAACGACTATCTCAAGGTGGGGGCGCCCAGGGGGAAAGGGAGGCAGCCTTACGCGTGCTGACACGGCCCCGAGGGCCTCTTTCCCACTGAACAAGCTGGGGAAAGGGGCCCAAACCCTCTGGGGACCACTCTGAGATCGATCTAGGGGGCCCTCACATTCCCTCTTCTCACTTTATTTGGGAAGCCCTCTTCGGAGGAGAAACTTGGATAGGACACTGATCAAAGGACCCTGATTTGGGGACAGGGGCCTTGAGAAAATTGCTCTGAAGGGTGCTCTGTGGTGGGGTGTGTAGTCAATGAGGGGCTGGACCTCTGCTTTCAGCGGCTCAAAACCTGCCCCAGACTTGCAGGCCTTCCGTGACTCTCCTTTCTGGGGCCATTAGTGTGCTCCGCCTCCGGGGAAACCTGTGGCCATTCCTTGCCAAGGACAGGCTGGAACAGAATCCTGAGTCTTTACCCAGGGCTTCCCCAGGCACAGGCCTGTCCCCGCCTGCCTTTTAGGGCGGGTCCACTTTGAAAGCATGACATCTGGGAACATCCCCTTGGCTGGAGTCCACTTCCGCCCAGTCTAACGGTCCCACAGCCTGGGAGGATGATATTGTGGGAGAACCGGTTCAGAGGCAGCTCCCTAGATCCCAGGATATTGTCTTCTGCCTTCTGGGCAACAGGCCTTGTATACAACGGCCCTGGCCTGGCCAGTCATGGCCATTGCCCATGTCCTTCCCATACTCCCAGTGGGAGGGGGGAAACTGCTGCCTGAAAGGGACTCTCCCTCTGGGCATGTGGGGACCTGAGAGCTTTTTGGGGAGAGCAGGCTTTGCCTTGGCCCATTCAGTGGACATGAGTACCTCCTGGATGCAGGCCAGGTTCCCTCTGCCAGTCGCCTAGTTCCATGGCTGCCGGAGGAGCAGCCTGGCTCTGGGGTGTTGACCTTGGCCTGGGAGGCCGGACTCATCATGGGCTTTACAGACTGGGCATGGTTTTGGAAGAGACTGAAATGTTGCTTGCACTTGTCTGTTGATGGCCTGGCATAGCACCCAGAGTATCCCTGGCCAAGAGCCACGGAGTTAACAGCACTCTGCTGAGTTATGTCTGCCCTGTGGCACTTAACTTTGCCTTCTTCTAAAGGGGTTTCTCACTCATTAGAGTGTTGGGGTCTTTCCAGCTGTGTCTCTTGCTCCCCTGTTTTCCTGGGGACTTGTTGGGCTTGTCGTATAGGACAGCGTCTGCCTGAGGCAGGACTACCTAGCCCTTCAGTGCCCAGCCCTTCCCATTTAACTGTTAATAGGAGGGTGGGTCTTCCCAAAGACCCCAGTGACAATCAGGGGTTCCCTCAGGCCTTATTGTGTGCTGAAGCCAGTGGGAGGGAGCAGGCAAGTGGAGGGGGGAGGAGGAGGGAGACTACAATGACAGGCCGAAAGAGGACCTTTTGCGCTTGTCCTCTGGAGGCTTTGGGCTGCTTTCCACACTGCCTGCCTGAGCTGCCCCAAAGCTGGATCCTGAGCCCCTCACCCCTCACCCCCACTGCTCACTTGCAGAGGAGGAGGGCTCACAGTGCTTTGCTTCTAGTCTCATGCACCTGCTCCTGTCCACCCAGGCCCAGCTGGGGACATGGCAGTGCTTGGGACAGGCCTGCACCTTAGTTTCCACCTGAGTTTTAATTTCTACCTGAATTTCAGGCTTCATGCACAAGCCTCAGGCGCTGTTGGGTCTGGGGTCTATAGCTTCCTGACTGTGATTTTGGGCAAGTTATTTAATGTCTCTGGTATTCAGTTTTGTTTTTTCATATGTAAAAATAGGATAATTACACCTTTTGCTCTTTTTAAAAAATATTTTTTAGTTGTTGATGGACCTTTATTTTATTTATTTGTATGTGGTGCTGAGAGTTGAACCCAGAACCTCACGTATGCTAGGCAAGTGCACTACCACTAAGCCAGGACCCCAGCCCCACATTTCACTCTTAAAAGATTAAATGAGATAATGTGTGCAAAGACCATTAGAGAGCCTGGTGTGTAGTAAATCTCAGATGGTGTATAGTAAATCTCAGTAGCTGAGATCATGTCTATTCCCAAGCGATTTTGGACAGGTTTCCATGTGTACTTCTCTGGGTCTCTTGTGGATTCTGTGGGTGCAACATAGATCCTCCTCCCCACCTGGAGCAGGCTGGGCTTTCTCCGGCCTTTCATTCATTCATTCATTCATTCACCAACTAACCAGGGTCTTTTGCCTGTGTACTAACACAGATGGAGGGTGGGGATATCACTGTGAACAGGCCAAAGTGTCTGCTTTCCAGGAACCTTGGGGAGACCCGTACAATAGTAGTCATACTCTAAAGCACATTGTGGATCACGGGGATGTGTGGAAAGTGTAAGGGTGCCAGGAGCACGTGAGGATGGGGGCTGGGGCTCAGGGAGGCCAAGACCTGAAGGATGACATGGAACCAGTAGACTGAGGAGCTGTAGTAAGAACGTTCTAGGCTAAGGATAGGTGGGTAAAGGCTTGTTGAGTTTGAGAGGATTGGAGAGAGCGGTGAGTGAGACCTGACAGTGCCGATTCTTGCTGTGTGTGGTGGGACCTCGCATCACTTCTCTGAGGTTTGTTAACCTCAGCTGCCAGTCTCACAGAGGCAGGGGGACCCTGGACACGGTGCATGTGGCCGTAAATATAGGACTTATGACAGGGTGTTTTGTTGTGGTGATGGTGGGTGTTTTCATTCTGCAGATGGGTAAACTGTGGCCAGAGCAGGGGAGGGACTGGCTGCAGGTCCCAGAGCCAGGTCTCAGGGCAGCCAGGGCTGGGAGTGGGAACAGGCTAGACTGATGTTTTTCTTACCTCTTTGGGTCACTTTGCTACTGAGGTGCAGCCTAGATAATGAGGGAAAAGACTCAGACCCCAGTGTGTCTGTTGCAGACTGACTGTTCAGGTTGAGGGGAGTGCCCCTGAGTCCAGCAGGTGGCCTGGTTCAGTTTCACCTCCCAGCTGCTGAGGGGACACTGGGGACTGTCAGCAGGGGGAAGGGCTATTAGATGACTGTAGATCTCCTGGGTTTCCCATTTAGGGAGAACCTGTCCGGGGGCCCATCCAGGGAAGCGTTAATGGGATAACTCTCTCCCTAAGAAAAGCTAGAAGGACTTTCTACAGAAGAGGTCCTAAGCTTGCTGTCCCTTGAATTATTCAAAAAGAACTCCATGCTTGGATATAGGTAGAGTTTGTGGAAAGCAGCTTGTAAGTGGTCCAAAACGTTGGTGGTTGTGATTTCCTGAGGAACGTTCCTGGGGAGATTTATGTGGTGGCTACAGTTGAGCTGCCTGACCTTGAGTCCCTTCTAGCTAAGGAAGTCTGAAGGTTATTAACTGCCAAAGTTCTAGAATCCAGAGATGGAACTATCACTGCAGAATAGACACGTCAACTATGTTTGACCTTCAAAGCCCCAGTGGTCTGAGGTCAACCATGACCACCAACAGTTACCATGTCCCACGTGGCGAGGACAGGCTAGGAACCCACTGGGTGTGGATGGAAGAATCAGAGAGCTTGAGCCGGAAGACCTGGCTTGGAGACCTGTTTTTACTATTTTCTGTTTGGCCATGGGCAGGTCACTTGGCCTCTCCGAGCTGCCTTTTTCTCATCTGTATGATGAAGACTCTGGAGCCGGCCAGGGCAACCTCAAAGGATTGTTTTCATCAATCCTGGAGGTATGAATAGACAAGAAAACATTTTGCAGAAAGTGAAATCCCACAACGTATGGGGAACTGTTATTATTGTTAGCCAATGAGCAGAGAGGATGTCCATGTGTTCCTTCTAGAAGAACTGGAAGAAGACTGGAGGGTGGATTTCCTTAGCTTTAGAATGTTAATAGAGCAGGAGCTACTCCAGGGAGGGCTGGAAGGTAGGATGCATTCCCTGCTGCTCTGTGGGCTCTGGGGACCCAGGCCTCCTTGGAGGCTCTAACTGTGTCTAGGTATTTGCTCAGGAAGCACCCCATTGACCCCAGTTGCCCTTATACAGATGGATCAATGCAGGCTCCAGGTCTTGCAGCCATGACTCCAACACCTGTTGGTCTAACCCGGGGTCCTGTTCTTTCTTTTCTTCTCCATCTCCTTCTTGAAGAAGAAGTCCTCCTCTCCTTCCTCCTCCTGCTCTCTCCATCTTTATTTTGTATTTTGAACTCAGGGACACTTTACCACTCAGCCACATCTCCACCCTTTTTATTATTTCTTTTTAAATTTTGAGAAGGGGTCTCACTAAGTTGCCCAGGCTGACTTTGAACTTGCCATCCTCCTGCCTCAGCCTCTGGGATGGCAAGGGTTCCTGACTGCTCCCAGCTAGGGGTCCTGTTCTTCCTGCAGTGTGACCAGAGCTCAGCATTTGTTGCTAACAGTGAGCCTGGACTGAGGGGAATCCTGTCACAGGCCAGGCTCTAGGCTAAGCGTATAGGGCAAGTGGTGGACAAAACAGGTTGGAGACCCGGAGCCTGCACATGGGGGTCGTGGACACGGGTGTCCCTGTGTGTGGGACCGATCCTTCTCTAAAGTGGAGGACAGGCATGCTGTCCAGGGTCGTGGGGGCCCTCCACTGTAAGGTGAAGGTGAAGTGCTCAGTCAACTCTAGTGCCTGACCCACCGTCGCCTTCCCTAATGCTCTCCTGCAGGCATCCATCGCCCATCCATCCATCAGCACATGTTTTCTGAGTGCCTCCTGGGTGGTGCCAGTCCACACAGCAGGTCACTGTATGTAGCTCTTCTCAGCTCCTGGATAGGGGGAGAGCTCCAGTCTGTCAGTGGGGAGAAGAGAGGAATGGTCACCTTGGTCAACAAAGCCCAGCTGGTCCCTACCTGGAGTCCCATCCTGAAAGGTAGCCTGGAGGAGGCTGCTCTGAGACCTGGGGCTTTAAGAATTCTTAACACTTGCCTGTCAGCGGAGAGGGGACAGCTCCTGCAAGATGGAAAATGTGAGCAGAGGCTGCTGTGCCCTGCGGGGACTTCTGAACACCCAGGACTACCAGCTTTCCTTGTGGAGGGGCTGGGCCTGTGTCCAGGCACATCCTCTCTCCCCCAACTTTTATGTTTTGAACCCAGGGGCACTTAACTAACCACCAAGCCACATCCTCTGCCCTTTTTTGTATTTTTTTTAGAGACAGGGCCTCGCTGGGTTGCTGAGGCTGGCTTTGAGCTCTAGATCCTCCTGTCTTAGTCTCCAGAGCTGCTGGGATTACAGGCGTGTGCCACCACCCCCGGCCACATCTATTCTTGTCCACACAAATTTATGTACAAACATCATAGCTCAGTCTCAGAGACCAAAGCCACTCACACTGACCTCACAGACACATCCTGTGACACACTGAAGCCATTCCCTTCCAGAAGCATCCCTCGGGCAGGCTCTAGAGGATCCACACTGAGATATAAACATTCACGTAGATGTGACATGAGATCCTGTACCCACAGGCACAGACACAAGCGCAGATCATGCAAATGTCAGGGATGCAGCATTTGCCAAACAAGTGTACCCAGACACAGACACAGTGACATGTGTGTGTCACTCCCACACAGAAACAGGAAATCCTGGTCAGCGTTTCCCTGGAGCTAGTGTGTACAAACTCCTCCTGTGTTCAGCTCCTCCGCAAGGCTTCCTTTCACAGGGCAGATGGGAACAGTGAGGGCACGGCCAGGGTCAGGGCCTTGGCTCTGTAACTTTCTGGATGTGAGGTCCAAAGAGCTTAGCTGGGCAGGGAGGTGGTGGGTAGGGCCTTCGCATCTCCGGGTCAGAAGTTGCACCCAGGCCTCTGAGGCCAGGCCCTTGGACCTGGGCCCTGTGGGGCTGACAGTTGCAGGCTGCAGGAGGAACACTGCCCCCGGGTGACTCCCTTCTAATCTCTTCGGAATTTCCTGCTGGCCCATCTTTCCTCCCTGCTTCTCATTTGCTGGAGGCTACAGAGGGCCACGCCGTCCTCATTTGTAAAGTGTGCCCAGTTCTGGGCTGGAGATGGTGGAGGAGCCCGGGGAGACGTAGGCCCTCAGGAGGGGCTGGCAGGTTTCCTGGAGGCGGCATGGCAGCTGGGGAGTCAGCCTTTGAGTGACTGCCTCTGTGCTTGAGGAACAGTGCCTGGAACTGTGCCTAGCACATTGGAGGGGCTCAATAGATAGAGGTGTGTGTGAGGGGATGAAAGGCAGTGGCCGGTTCTGGGGCTGGGCTGCAGGCCTGCAAGAAGAGCTGGAGTGCTGAGAGCCATAACTGGAGGGCATGGCGGATGGGGCAGAGTCTGGAAGGGGAGTGGACCCAGCTGGGCACTGTCGACACCTTGCTAAGAGAGGGGTCCTGTGGCAAGGCAGGGCTGCTTCCCCCACGTGTCTGAAGCACGGGGCACAAGGCCTGGTCTGTGTCAGGGTCCTGGAGAGGGAGGGAAGGAAGACTCAGAAATCTCATGGACAAACTCCATCTTTGGGATCGGGTCTGGGGCCAAATCTCACTTTGCTGCCTCCTCCCTGTGCAAAATCTCCCTGTGCCAGGTCCCTCATCAAGCCTCGGTCTTCCTATCTGTGCAATGGGAATTGCGACCCTTTCCCGCTGGCATTTGGGAGGATTAGTGGTCAGGTATGTGTCGTGCCCAGCACCATCCTGTACAGCCTCTGGGGCAGAGGAGACCCCGGGGAGGAGCATGGTGAATTCCAGCGCAAGGGCCTGATCTACAGACAGTTCCCCCATCCTCCTGTGTATGACCTTACCTGTGGTCACACTGCTTTGCTACTGGGAGGAACTTGGAGCTGGGTTGGGGAAAGAGCCTGAGACCATGAAGTGTTCTGGACGGGCTGGCTGCCCCAGGTGCGCCGGAGGCCTCCAGGTCAGCACCACTCTGCGTCTGCTGGCCGCCCTGAGGCAGGCGAGGAGGCAGGAGCAGCAGGACAGCCCTCCCTTCTCCAGAGCTTGGGGGATTTAAGAGCATTGCCTTCTGGACCCCAAAGACTTGTGCTTGGATCCTGCCTCTGCCTTTTCCTTTCTGACATGTCCCTTTCTTTTTTTCTTTAGCGGGCAGGGGGAGGGTTACCGGGGATTGAACTCAGGGGCACTCGACCACTGAGCCCCATCCCCAGCCCTATTCTGTATTTTATTTAGAGACAGGGGCTCACTGAGTTGCTTAGTGCCTTGCTATTGCTGAGGCTGGCTTTGAACTCACGATCCCTCTGCCTCAGCCCCCCAAGCCACTGGGATTACAGGCATAATCCCACCACGTCACCACCATGCCCAGCTCTGACCTATCCCTTTCTGAGCCTCAGTCTCCTCATCTGTAAAACAGGGTATGGATGGTACTTGCTCTGCAAGGTGCTGTGAGGATTAAACAGGAGAAAGCATGTATGTCGGCATCAGCCCTCGTCACTGTCACTCCTACAGGCTCAGCCTTAACCCTTCGTCATGACTTGGCAGTGGTCTCCCATCGAGCTTGGGTCCTTGGTGGCAGGGGCCGTGCCTGGCTCTGGGTGTGCCTCTTCAGTTCTAGACTGGGAGGGGTGTGTGGAGCTGAGCTGGTGAGCACCCCAGACACTCTTTCCCTCGAAAGTCAGAGCCTCAGACACAGAACCTATTGGGCCCTCTGCTGATGGAGGTCGGCCTTGGGGTCCCCACTGTTAAATGGAGGTGAATTGTCTCCCATTGCCAGGGCCATAAAGAGAAGCGAGGGCTCCCGGGGAAAGTCTGGGTTCCCAGCTGCGCTGGGCCGGCCTGCTTGGCTCTCTGGGCCCTGGCACCAGCCTCTCCCTGCCCGCTCCTCCCTGGCCGGGCCCCAGATGCCTGTGTGGTCACACCTCCCAGCCCTGCTCCACCCAGGTTCCAGGCTGTTGTGGGACACACCCCCGACCCTGTCCCTGGGCTCTTCCCTCCCAGGGCCTTTGCCCTTGCAGTTCCCTGCTCTTTCTCCCGCCTTCCCCTCCCCCTGTGAGTCTGGCAGCTTCTCCTCAGGGTTGCTCCAGGCCAGGCTCCTGTGTCAGACACACCTTGGAGCTTCTTGGAGGCTCCTTTGGGGAATTCACCAGACAGTGATTAGATTACTAATCAGGTAATTACAGGTTTCCCATCAGCCCCTCCCCCTTTCTCTGCATGGATCAGGGACCATCCTGGATACTTATCTCCAGAGAGGTTGCATGCTTGCCAGAGGTCACACAGCATTTAAGTGACACAAGGATGAGGATCTTGTGGTGCACATTTTGGAATGCCAGGCAGGGGCTTGGCAGGAGCTGAGATGCGGGTGTGAAATGCTCCAGGGTGCCAGAGGTCAGGCTGTGTGGCCCTGAGCCACTCTCTTGACTTGGAGCCTCCTTTCCATCTCCAAAGACCTCAGCTCTCTTCTCTCTCTTGGTTAAGCCCAGAGGCAATTTGGGGGATGTTTTCCACATATCCAGATCCGAAGCTGACTTCCTTCCTGTTCACAAGGAAAGGATCGGAGAGACACTGTCAGAGGCAGCAGGGGCTGCCCGTTCTGCCTGTGTGCAGGTCAGCCGTCTCCAGGGCTCTTCCACCACCAACATGCACATGCATGCCATACGCACACGCACACGCACACAGCTCTGTGCACAGGTCTGAGAGGCCGGTTCCTGACTGGCTATGCGGCCCTCATTGCTCATCTATGAAGTGACAGGAGATTGGACAGTGCCTGCTTTGAAAGGATCATCACTGAGCAAGAGATGTCCAGTCTCTCTGCCTGGTGTTAGGCACACGCCAAGTCCTTGAAAATGTCAGCCTGTATTTCTGTCACCCCATAATAGAGACCCTCTAGTTTAGTTTATGAGAGCTCAAACAGGATGCTGGCTGTGCCACTTAGTGTGTGACCTTGGGCAACATGTGTGGTCTCTCTGACCCCAGGTCCCTACCCATTGGGATGCTGGCTGTGTCACTTAATGTGTGACCTTGGGCAACATGTGTGGTCTCTCTGACCCCAGGTCCCTACCCATTGGGACTGCTCAGGATACCAAGACAGAACTGAGCCGGGTACTTCCCTCTTTATTGCTCCCAAGAGAAGTGGGATCCTGGAGGTCTCCAAGACCAGGCAGCCTGCAGGGACACTGAGTGGCACAGTGCTGTCTGGCTGACCCTCCTCCAGGACCTTTGACCCTGACTCCCCCAAACAAGAGCCCTGCTTTCACCCAAGGAGGCTAAGTTGCATTGCACTCTGGGCTGGGAGACGGGAGCTCAGAATCCCTCCCTGTTCAGCTCTGGGCCTCCTAGGGAACCATGGGATGGTCTCCTGTCTCTCTAGGCCTCAGTGTCCTCTGTGAGGGATGGGGTCTTTGGGTTCCCCTCCGCCTGCTGCTGTGCGGAGTGCATATGAAGTGAAAGGGACGTGGAGGCTTTTGCCATCCCCTCCTTTGGATTCAAGTGTGATGATCTCATCTGGAACCTTGACAGACCCCTGGGGACTGGCAGAAGGGATAGCAGATGGCAGCCTTGGCCCCTTGGGTGGGGTTGGCATGTGCCCCTGTGGCCACTGCTGGCCCACCCTGCTGGTCAGCCCTTCTGGGGCTGGAGTGAGTGGCGGGGACCAGAGCAGGAAACAAGTATCCCAGAGCCAGGGAGACAGATGGACAGGCAGCCCGGCCTTGGTCAGAGGGAGAGACCATGGTGGCCAGGCTGCATGTGGGAAGAGGCAGGCCGAGCAGGGGCTCCTGTTCTCCATGGCACGGCTGCCATCCTGCAGAGTCGGGGCTCTGTCGTCCTGCCTAGGTCTGCCTGGGACCTGGGATGAGGTGACAGATCTGGGTAAGGTCTGGAATCTGGCAGGCCTGGGGCCTGGGTGTCAATGGCCTGGCGTCTGAAGCCACCGCGGACATTAGCCTCACAGAGTCAAAGAAATGGATTCACATAGCAGCCCAACTGGAAGGAGTTCTCTGCAGGGGTGTGATGGGGTAGTCAGCTCGCACTCTGAGGCCCCTTTATGACTCGGCAGCCGTTTACTTTATGCGTGTCCCGGGCACCGGCCTAGGTTCCGCTTTCCTGACCCTCGGAGCCTAGAGGCTGACCGACCTTCCATGAGCAAACAGAAAAGTAAATGAGTGTCCCAAACACTCATTTCCAACACACCACCGGCTGCCACGGTCTCTCCCTCAGGCCAAGGCCCAGGCTGCCTGTCCATCTGCCACCCTGGCTCTGGGCCATTTGTCTCCTGCCATGGTTCTGGCCACTCATCCCAGCCCTTGAAGGGACATTCCAGTCCCACCCAAGCCTGTGATACTTACTGTGAGAGAAAGAAAGGGTTAAGCCAGATAAATGGGCTCATGGGTCTGGAAGGTCTCCGGAGGTGGCCTTGCAATGGGCACCTCTGGCAGGAAAGGGGGGCAGCCCTGAGGGCAAGGCAAGGGCAGGTGGGACAGGCCAGGTGTGGCCTCCAGTGGCTGGAGTGTGGCCAGTGTGAGGTAGAGCTGGGGAGATGAGGGAGAGGTGTGTGTGTGTGTGGGGGGGCTGTGCAACTGGGTTTCATTTTGAGTGTGGTGATGAGTCCACCAGCACGGGTGGAGGTTTTGCTTTCTTTTGCTTTTCGTTTTCAGTCAGGTAGTGTATTAAGGTGTAATTTACATATGGTAAAATGAGTTTTGACAACCCAGTTTTGTAATCATCACCCCAGTTAAGATATAGAACTCAGTCAGGTACTGTGGCACACACCTACAATCCTAGCAATTCAGGAGGCTGAGGCAGGAGGATCCCAGATTTGAGGCCAGCCTCGGCAATTTAGCGAGAACCTGTCTCAAAATAAAAAGGACTGGGGATGTGGCTCAGTGGAAAAGCACCCCTGGGTTCAGTCCTCAGTTCCAAAACAGGGCTGGCAGTGCAGCTCAGCAGTGGCAGAGCCCTGGTTTCTACCCCTAGCACCTCAAAATGAAACAATATTCCCATGGCCCTCCCAAATTTTCTTTGAGGTCATTCCCTTCCTCTGCCTTAGACCCTGAGAACCACTTACCTGTTTTCTGTCCCAATAGTCCAGAATGTAGAGATCCCTCAGTGCAGGGAGCTGACTCTGGGTGGGGGTAGCTGGGGGACTCCACTCCTGCAGTCTCTTCTTGGTGGCTGGTAAGAGCCAGCCTTCTGCCTTCAGGAACCTTGTGTCTTCTTGGTTTTCTCACTGTCCCCTCAGGGCCAGCTGTGGACTGTTGCTGGGTTTGCATCATCCGTTGCCACTTGCTGTGTTTCTGCAGAGGGGCTAGTGTTGGTCACTGTCTTTTCCCGTAGCCCAGTCTGCGTTGTGCTCATGCACATATGGTCACGTGGGAAGATTCCCGAGAACCCCAAATCTAAACTTCCCCGCCATCTTCATTAGACAAAGATTCATCATCTTGTATCTGTGTAGATTTTTTGCAGAAAGGAACCCTTAGAACATTTAAAATGTGGTTTGAAAGTAGAGCCCTGCTTCCCCCATATATGCCTTGATGGTGGAGGGAAGGGCCTGGGACCGTGACCCGTATCCCACAGGTGAGGAAACAGGCTTCTCCTTATTTCAAGTTATGGGCCCCTTTAAATTCCCTGCTAAGAATAAGCCTCAGGATAATCTTCTAAAATGCAAAGGAGGGGCTGGGGATACAGCTCAGTTGGTAGAGGGCTTGCCCTGCAAGTACAAGGCCCTGGGTTTGATCCCCAGCACCACACACACACACACACAAAAAAAAAAATCAAAGTAAACAGAATGTATTGATAACTTTGGAATTATAGTAGTTCACAGGCCTGTCACCAAGCTCCTGAGTTATAAAGTTACTGATGAGGCTGGGATTGTGGCTCAGTGGTAGAGCGCTTGCCTTGCACGCGTGAGGCCCTAGGTTCCATCCTCAGCACCACATTAAAAAATAATAGTAAATAAATAAACATATTGTGTCCATCTACAACTGAAAAAAATATTTTAAAGAAAGTTACTGATGAGCATAAGCAATATTTTGACATTTCTGCAACAACCGTTACAGGCTATGAAAACTTATGTGATCTCTTTTGGCGGCAAAGGCACAGGTGCTGCTAACACAAGCCTGATGTGTTCAGGGAGTTCAGAATAGAAGAAAATTTTGATTTTTAGTTAGAGATTATTGAAATCAAAGATACGGGTTTTCAACTTCATGGGCTCCCTGAATTGTGATACAGAGGAAGGATCCCGAGGGCAGAGGTCTGTGTCCTGCTTGGAGTTCTCTTCGCTGGCCGGGTTAGGCCTGGCCACAGCCCATCCTCTGCTTCTCTGTGCTTCTTGATCTGTAGAAGAGGGATGAGCTCTGGCTCACCGGACCCGAGGTTTTCTGCAAGGACCCATGAGATGATCCAGATGGAATGTCTTTGTAAACTGTGGTCTCCTATTATTAGCAGCAGCGTGAGCTCATATTGGGCCCTCTGGCCCAGCCTGGACCAAGAGACTCTTCCTGGCCAGTCCCCCAGGACTCCTGGGAACCAGTTCTGCCTCTGAGAGGCTGCTTCCTGCAGGCTGCCCTCATGGGTCACCAGGGCTGGGTGGAAAGACACTTTGTGGGCAGGGAGTGAATGGGGAGCAGATGGACTTAACCCCTCTCCTTGGGTGGCGTGGGGGTCTGAGATCAGCTCTGGATCTGCGCAGGCTTCCCCTGTCCCTTTGTAGTTGGCCTGAAGCTGGGGTCAGGAAGATTTACTAAGACTTACTTATTCACCTGCCCATCTGCTGCCCTGGGCGATGCTGGGGAACAGACATGGATCAGATCCAGCCCAGCCCTTCCCCCAGCTTCCGGGAAAGATAAAGACTTGAAAATAGACAAATACAACCCAAAGTTATTGGCACAAAGGACCAGGGAGTTAAGAGTATGGGTTCTGAATCAGATTAGGGGAGGAGGGAATGTTCTGGAAGGATGAGATAGTTAGGAGCGAGCCTGGTGAAGGCCGTTCTAGCATGGGTAGTAGCCCGAGTGAACCTGGAAGAAGACACAGTTACCATGCATAGGCCTGGGGTCACAGGCCTTGTGTGGATTCCAGCTCTGCTCCGCCCTTGCTTAAGCAGCTCTGGGAAATTTCTGAGCCTCAGTTTCGATAACTGCAAAATGGAAACATTTTCAGCAGCCGCCTCACAGGGTTGGTGAGAGGATTAAACTATCAGTCATGCCTCTGTGCACCTGGGCTGGGCCTGGTGTTTTGAGCCTCCTGAGAGTCGATGGCCATATTTTTACTCATAGTATATGTGAGTGCTGGGGGCAGGAATGAGACAGTAGGCAGGGGACCTGGCGTTGGCTCGGGGTCCAGATGCAGAAGCGAGGAGAAAAGTGGAGGAGACAGAAAACACCGCTTTTTTCCGACTTCCTCCAATAAGCAGCTCTTGCCTGCTCCTCAGGGCCAAAGAAACCTCGAGAAAGGGAAGTGCTGACTGCCCTGACTGCAGTGTGGGTGCCTTGTCTCTGTCCCCGTCCTCCTCTTCTGCTCTCTGGTGGCAGTCTGGGTTAGATGGTGAGGGTATGTTCAAGGGTAGCCCTCACAGGGACAAAGGCAGCTTGTACCAGAGCTGACCAAGGGAGGCTGGCAGGCTGTTCCTGGGCTGCCCCTCTTTCCTTCAAGGCAGCCTTTGGACTCTGGGATTGAGAACTGGGCTCTCAAAGCTCTGAGATGGCACTGCCAGGCGATGTGACCTACTGTGTCTGCAGTGGAGGATGAGCTTTGTGGTCCCCCCATGTAGGGAGCAGGGAGACTCCAACAACCTGGTGTAGCCACAAGGCCTGCTGAGTCCTGGGGGGTCTGGCCCTTCCCACTCCTGTTGCAGAGGGCGTCTGGGAGGGGTGTGGCTCTGCAGGCCCCTGGGCTGTCTGGGGAGTGGCTGGGAAGTCTGAGCTCCCCACTGCCTTCCCCACAGGCACCCCTTGGTTGGACTTGTCACTGGAGAGCTTCCCTGGGGTGAAGCTGCAGGACTGACGGCCCAGAAGATTCCCGGCCTCAGTGTGGACCCAGCCTCTGCAGTCGAACAGGGTCCTACCCTCTGGGAGCCCCCACAGTGCCCAGCAGCCCCTTTCCCAGCCCCCACCTCAGGTCCTGGAAGCTCAGAGCCCTTGCCTGTGTCCTGCCGTCACCAGCCACTACCCACAGCCTAGCAGACAGCCCCAGCCACAGGCCATCCTTTGTGAAGCCACCCTCTCACGCTGGGCTCCGCCAGGAGGGGCTGACCAGCATTCTGCCTGCAGCTGGGACAAGTCCCTGAGAGGCCTGGTCCCCTGGGTCCCCACGGGAAGAGACGAAGCTGGCAGGAGTGCAATGGCCTGCACAGTCACAAACAGACGGCCGTGCCGGGCGGGCGGGGAGGCAGCTGCTCATGGAGGAAGAATGTTCTCGCCTTCACTTCTGCAGTGGAGAGCCCTTCGGCTTACTGAGACCTATCCTGGCTCAGGCTCTGGGCGGGGACTTGTGTGGAGAGGTGGGACTCTTGCCCTTTTAGGGAAAAAAGACTGGAAGGAACATGGAATTGCTAGTGTTTCTTCTTCAGCAGGCCTGGGTGCCAGGGAGAATTCCTAACCAGCTCCCCGTGGTGCCAATGCTGAGTCAGGCACCACACTTTTGAGAGCCACTGTGGTTCAAGGCCAGGTGGAGGAAGTAGGCATGGTTTGTGTTTTGTGTATTTTTGTGTTTCTATGATTGTTTTGCTTTTATAGCAAAACAGTTACTTAAAAGTTAAATATGCGGGTCTCAAAAATGACTACAGTGTTCTGGGTATGGGCCTATGCGGAAAGATGTCACCTTCCACGATCTAAATGCTATACACCTGGTAATATAGCCCAGCGTCACGAGCTTACAGGTTACTGCTCCTTGTCTCAATCCAAACTTGAGTGTCCACTCAGACCCCCACATGCTCCCCACTAACAAGTTGGATAAGTGAGGCGCTAGGAATGGCATAGCGAGGATTTGAATTCTGGCCCAAGAGGCTGAGCTTAGTCTGGATTCAGCAGCGTCTGCTCGCACTTCCTGAGTGCCGGTCCCCTTGCGCTTCCTTACTCCGCCAACTGAATGGGCCCTGGACCCCTCACTTCCTCTTTTCTCTCACTGGTGTGATCATTGACTGTCCCACTTCCTCCTTTCCCACTTCTGTCCCGTCTGCTTGGCGCGGTGGTGGGTGGTGAGTCTGAGTGCTTTGGCGCGGGGTGCCCTGGTGAGGGGAGGGCCATCCACTTTAGCGGGTGCTGCTGAACACACACCCAGAACAGAGGCCCTGGGGCAAGTGGGGATTGAGCCCCTCAGGGGACAGCAGAGTGAGCCAGCATCTGTGGGGATGCAGATGTTACCTGTCCCCACTGCCATCCTCTCTGGGGTTCAGAACCGCTGAGAAACAGTCCCGGGGCATCAGATGATGGGAGACCTCTAAGAGCCGCTTGGAGGATCCCTGCCAACTCTCCTGGAATTAAACCCCAGGCTGTTCTCCGGTCCCCATAGGGAGCCGCCCCATGGCACAGGCTGCCTTGGGCCCCTGTGTGCTTGCTCCCCCCCTGGACTCCAGTCAGCTGAGGCCCCACATCCCAGGCCCTTCCTTCCCTTGTTCTTTGGGGAAGGGGGGCTCTGAGGGCTGGGGCCTCCAGCTCTCCAGATCTGGTCCTCTCTCTGGAGTGTCCCGTCTCCTCCTGGGACCCCTCCACCCCGCTGCCCCCTGCTTCCATCAGCGCCAGCCTCGGGGGCCTTCTCGGGCAAGTCCGATCCCTTACGACTCCGTTTCTCTTTTTAATGTGCAGTGTTATTCAAGGAGTCAGTCACACTAAAAGCAGATGTCATTATCCCCTGTGTGACTCGGTTTTCACCTGTGTCACGGGACAGACTAGTCATGCACCTCTGCTGCCGGTCCCCCACACTGCCTCACTCAGCATTTCGCATCGTACACCTGTCCTGTTTTCCACACCTGGACCTGCACTGGTGTGTTCCTGCGGTGTGTTGGTCAGGAGCCTGTAAGATGCTGAGCTGGGCGTGGGGATACTGCGGGTGGGGTGGCCTTCCAGGCTCTCACAGTCGCTGGGTCGCAAACTGTTCCACAGAGTATAGCAGATGTGCCAACGATTACAAAGGAGAAGTGAGGGACAGCTGGGAGCTGGTGACAGAGGTGGCAGGAGCTGCCCTGAGGAAGTGAGGTCACCTCTCAATCCCTTCCACTTAAAACTCAAACCCAGACTCCTTTCTCGGCCCCTGAGGGACCTAGTAAGGCTGATCTGCGTCTGTTACCCAGTCTTAAATTACCCCGTAGCTGCCCTGTGTTTCTTGCTGTGTCTTGAATGCACTGAGTTCTTTCCTGCCTCTGAGCCTTTGCATACACTGTTCCCTCTGCCTGGAATAGTCTCTCCCTGGCACTCTTGTATGTCTTCCCTTCTTGCCTCAGCTTAATGTCCTTTTAAAGATGACCTCCCTGACCATGCATCACCTTCACCAACCACTCTATTATATTACACGCATTGCTATGTTTTTAATTTTGTTTTGCTTCCATAGCACTTAACAGTATATGAATTTTAAAATATTTTTGTTTACTGTGTGTTTTCCTAATGAGACTTGGGGCAGAAGATCCTGAAGGAACTGGTCACTACCATCCCTCCCTGCCCCTGTGCTCACTACAGGGCCTCACACAGAGTTGGCACTCATAAGTGTTGGTTGGGTGTTCCCCAGTGTATTAGTTTTCTGTTGCTGCTATATCAAATCACCACAATTTAGTAACTGTGTTAGTCAGCTTTCTGTTGTTGTGACAAAATACCTGAGATAATCAACTTAAAAAGAGGAAAGGCTTATTTTGGTTCACAGTTTCAGATGTTTCAAAGGTTGCTTGGCTTCATCACTTTGGGCCTTGGTGAGGCCCATCGTGGCGGGGAGTGCATAGCAAAGAAGACTGCTCACCTTTGGCAATAGCCAGGAAGTAGAAAGAGAGAGAGGTGGGGGGGGGGGAGAAAGCCCCAATGATCTAATAATATCCTTTCATTAGGTCCCATGTCCTAAAGGTTCCACCACCTTCCAGTAGTGCTGCAGGCTGGTGACAAGCCTTTAACACATGGCCTTTGAGGTATATTTAAGATACAGACATCACCGTGGATTATCTTCCAAGAAGCCACTTTGGAAGATTATCTTCTAATTCTGGAGGTCAGAAGTCTGAAAATCAAGGTGACAGAGGGCTGGGTCCCCAGGAGGCTCTAGGGGAGAATCTTTTTCACTTGCCCTTGGCAGCTTCTAGGGGCTGCCTGCATTCCTCGGCTCACGGCCCCCTCTTTCCTCTGCAAAGCGCACCCAGCACCCTGGCCACGGCCCTGGAGCCCAAGGTTCTGATCGCTCCTTCCTCTTGCAGGATGAGATTGAGGAGCTGCGGGCAGAGATGCTGGAGATGCGGGATGTCTACATGGAGGAAGATGTGTACCAACTGCAGGAGCTGCGACAGCAGCTGGACCAGGCCAGCAAGACCTGCCGTATCCTGCAGTACAGGCTGCGCAAAGCTGAGCGCCGCAGCCTTCGTGCTGCCCAGACTGGCCAGGTGGACGGAGAGCTCATCCGAGGTCTGGAGCAAGATGTCAAGGTCAGCCCTGGGGCTTCCCCTGACCCTCACAGGTGCCCTTGATGGGGTTTGGGCCATGAGCCCTAGTGGGGTCTAGGTCAGTCCTGTGACTCACTCCTGTGTGTCCTTGGCTATGCAGTACCCTCAATCTGTTTCCCTATCTGCAAAGTGGTCACCCCTAGTGAACCAACAGGCCTTCTGCCAGGGGTACCCCAAAGTGATATAATAATATTAATTCTACAAATAGCTGTTTATTGAGCATCAGTTACAGACCTGGTTTGGGGCTCTGAGTAGTCCCTCCTTGGTTCCATGGAGGTTTCTTCATGCTAATGAGACCTGGAGTTGGGCAGCACTTGTTCAGATCTTGGATCCAGTATGTCTGGATTTTGTGATTTTTGAGTAAGTCACCTGCATTTCAGTTTCCTAATCTGTAAAATGGGTGTAAGAATAGCTTCTCTCTCAGGTCCAGTGTCGCCAGACAAGCCACGCTTCACCACCAAGAGGCCCAACCCTTCTTCTAGGTTCAGCGCCCCCCCCCCCCCAGGTTACCCAGATAAACTCCTTGGTTCTTAAGTTAAAAAAAAAAAAAAAAAAGAATAGCTTCTCTCTCACAGAGTCCTATGAGAATTAAATTAGGTAATGTACATAAAATGACCATAAAACCCAAAAAATGTTAGCTATTATTATTTCCATTTTCTGAATGAGGCATCAAAGGCTCCACAGAAAGGAAGTTCCTGTCCAAGGTCACAGGCCTCCTCTGTGTGTAGGTGGCAGAGCTCAGGCTCATGTGCCTCCCAAGCCTCAATGTCTGGTTGCTGCTCTCCACCTGAGAAAGCGGGGGGAACATGGGGGAGAGTGGGGAGGAGAGGGGCACGCAGGTGGGGCCCCCTGGAGAGAAGCCCACCCTTGCCTGTGTAAGCCCTGATCTAGGGGTGGGGAACTTCTTGGGGGTCTTGCTCTCTGAACTCAGCCCAGTATGATCAGGGGGATGATGAAGAAGCTGGGGATGGAGTCACTTGGCACAGTCTGAGGGGTCCTAGGGAGAAGTGGGTATGTCCCAGGGAGGGTGCTGGAGCAGCACTCCAGGGAGAGGGCTCCTGAAAGGGCCCAGGGAGCTGGTAGGTTCGGGATTAGTCACACACATACCCAGAGAGAACCTCCCCCTTACACCCTTTCTGCTAGAAGGCACTGGCAAATTCGAGCCACGAGTGGAATATCAAAGAAAACAATACTGAAGGACAGCAAGAAGTGATTTCAGAGGTCTGCAGGGCCCGCGAGTGTCAACAGAGGCTGCCAGCTCCCCCAGGCGATTGCGCAGTGGGACAGGAGGAAACTGATCTCACAACAGCGGCTTTTGGCACCTCTACCCTGGGGGGCAGCTCCTGGGCTTAGTGGCTACACAAATTGTCCCATTCCAAGCGCGGCCGGCCTCGGAGGCTGTGGAGGATCACCTGAGCCCAGAGGTCCTGGCCAGCCCGGGCAACACGGGGGGACACCGGCTCCCCACCCGCCCCCTTTCAAAAATAAAACGCGCCTAGTTCCGGAGTGGGGTGAAGAGTGGGTGGTGGGGAGCGAGCTGGGGAAGCTCAGCCGGGCTGCGAGGCCACGTTTGGACGCAGGGCATCGAGGATTTCTGGAAGGAACATACAAACAGACGGAGAGGGAGAGGAAGGGGTGGAGGGCCCGCGGGGCCGGGGCTGCGGGGCTGCGGGGTGGCGCGGGCGCCTGGGGGGCGGGGCCGCAGCAGCGGGTGGGTGTGAGGGGGAGGCTTCCCGGAGGCGGGGCGCAGCGGAGCCCCCTTCAGTTGGGATTTGAACTAGCCAATCAGCGTCGACCTTGCCCCTCCCCTCCTCGATCCACCCTTGCAGCTGCAGGGCTGAGCTCATCCGTCCGCTGGCCTCGCCTGACTTGGCCGCCTCTGGCCGCCCCCCCCCCCCGCCCCCACGCCAGTGTGCAGGGGATGTCCCGGGGCAATTTTGGAAATCCTCAGTATGTTGACTTCCCGGCCATCGCCTAAGAGGGCTTGATGGGCCCAAGTGGAGCCCTAGCAGGGTATCCCTGGGGACTCTCCTGACTTGCTCAGTCAGGTCCTTGGACCCGGCCCTGACTGATCCCACCACTTGAGATGCCTCAGCCTCCCCTTATCTTGTTTTTGTGGTGCTAGATATCGAACCCAGGGCCTTGGGACATGCTAGGCAAGAGCTCTACCAGAGAACTCTGTCCCAGCCTCCCCATGTGTTAATAAGGGCTTAGACTAGCTGAATCCTCAGGTTTGGGGTTCTAGTGGTTTTCCTGGGCTGGTGGATTGTTGGGGAGGGCTTCATGAATGAAACCTCAGGCTTGGTTTCCCCTACCCCACCTCCAGCTTCTCTCACTCTGCTGGGTCATGTAGTTGACAGGACCTACAGAACCTGAGTGGCCTCACTGCCCAGCAACAGGAGGGCAGAGCCTTCCTCTGCCACTTCCTTACTGTGTGGCCTTGGGTAAACTTCTTCACATCTCTGAGCCTGTTTCCCCATGTGTAAAATAGAGAAGACTAGTTCCCTCCTGCAGAGACCTCTATGAATATTAAATGAAATCGTTCAAGTGCAGAGTGCTGAGCACAAGGTCTGACACAGTGCAGTGCTCACCCAGCCCCTGAGCATGGGTGGCTTGTGGTTTTGTTATTGAGCAGGAGAACTGACCAGGTACTAATGGGACTGGTGGCTGGGGAGGGCGGCAGGTGGGGGTGATGGGCAGACCAGGGTGGATGAGGATCATCTCCAGGGCTTGTTCACAATGCTGATTCCCAGACCTTGATTCTAAAGATCTTGGACCTGATGAAAGAGTGTCAGGTCCAAGGACTCCAGGATCCAAATTCTCACCCGAAGTGAGGCTCCTGTAGGAGGGCCCAGGACTCATCAGTAACATATCCCTTCCTTAGACACAGATATTTGTTCTGGCTTTGGGTTTATTCTTTGGGTGACCTGTGTAGACTGTAAAGTAGGGGTAGCACTCCCATCCTCCTGGAGTTCTGGGGAGGAGTCACCAACAGCCCAGAATGCTGCCTGGCCAGGGAGGGCCCCTTGGCAAGAGTTCCTGTCCCTCTTCCTGCAGATCAGTGTGACAGGGACATTCTGAAGCTGATGCTCCAGGGAGCCGGGGACAGGAGGCTGTCAATAGCGTTTGGCAGGAGCCAGGCCCTGGCACTGTAAACAGTGACCTCATGGCTGAGCGCGTTTGTTTGTGCTTTGGGGATTTGCCCTGGTTTCCGGCTGCTGCCTGTGCTATCTCAGCCTCCCTTCGCTGGGGGAAGCTGAGATCAGATGAGACAGGCACGTGGGGCCCTTCAAGCCCTGACGCCCTGACACAGTGAGTCCACTGTTGGGGCTTATTTTTAAAACTTTTTGTTTTGGGGCTGGGGATATAGCTCAGTTGGTAGAGTGCTTGCCTTGCATGCACAAGGCCCTCGGTTCAATCCCCAGCACCAAAAAACAAACCAAAAGTGGCTTAGTGGTTGAGCGCCCCTGAGTCCAATCGCCGGTACCAAAAAAAAAAAAAAAAGAACTTTTTTTTTTTTTGATACCGGGGATTGAACCCAGGGGCGCTTAACCACTGGACTACATCCTTCAGCCATTTTTTTATATTTTATTTAGAGACAGGGTCTCTCTGAGTTGCTTAGGCGCTTGCTAAATTGCTGAAACTGGCTTTGAACTGTGAGCCTCCTGCCTCAGCCTCCCCAGATGCTGGAATCAGAGGCCGGCACTGCCGTCCCCTGCTAAAACTTTATTGTGGCTAGTAATGCAATATGTCTTCAAGCTTTTCCCCATATCAAGACCGGATTGACCCACCTGAGTTCAATTTCCTATATTGGTCTGGTAGATTCCTGACTCTGTGACCTTGGGCAAATGACCTTTCCTTTCTGAGACTCAGAAGGGGGTTAAAAGAACGTGCCAAACTTTTGGGGGGAGGGCTCACATTGGCCTGGGGATGTAGCTCAGTGGTAAAGCACTTTGCTTGGCATGTGCAAAGCTCTAGGTTTCTTCTCTAGTACCACACCAAAAAGGAAAAAAAAGTGTCTGTGTATGACCACTGAGGATCATGACGGGAGGGACACACACACCCGGGCCATAGGACCTTAGCATGTGAGCAGCAATGCTCTTTGTGCCCGTTGACGTCACACAGACGCTTTGGTCCCATTGGTGGATTATGGGCTTTTTTTTCCCTGTTGGACTCCTGCAGCTACCTGGAGTGGGCTTTATTGACATAGCAGCCTTGAGGGTGGGGACCTCCCAGGGCAGGTGCCGCTCCTAGTGTACATTCAGTCATTCATTCCTTGTCTCCCTCTCTTTCTGCTTGTTGGAGCCTGGGATTTGTTTGTTCATCCATCAAGCATTTATTAGCCACTTGGCGTGTGCCAGACCCTGTGCTGACCCTGGGACACAGATGTGTATGTCTAGGCAGGGTCTGGGACCTCCATCTGTGTGCCCCACCCCTCCTGCCCCAGTGCTGATGAACGTGGATGGAGCAGCCTTCAGGACAGAGGCTTCCTGGAGGACCCGAGTGCCAGAATGGGGATTATAGCCAGAAGCCTTGGGGCTGAACATGTCCAGCCAAAACCCTAGAGTTTGGTCAAGGTGGATAAACAATGCAAAACAGTCATCTTGGTAAAGCATCCAAAATCTTTGTATTGGGGCTGGGGCTGTAGCTCAGTGGCAGAGCACTTGCCTAGCATATGTGAGGCACTGAGTTTGATCCTTAGCGCCACACAAAAATAAATAAATAAAATAAAGGAATTTTGTTCATCTGTGGTTGTAACTACAAAAATTTTCCAAAAAAAATCTTTGTATCATGTCACCTTGAACATGTAGTCATTCGACAGCTCTGTGTAGCTGTTTTGTTTTTGTTGACATTCCTTTTTTTTTTTTTTGTAGTATAAGGGATTGGACCCAGGGTGGCTCTCTCTATTCTTTTTTTTTTTCTTTGTAACCAGGATTAAACCCAGGGATACTTAACCACTGAGCCAAATCCCCAGCACTTTTTAGAGACTGAGTCTTGCTAAGTTGCTGAGGCTGGCCTCAAACTTTCGATCTTCCTGCCTCAGCCTCCTGAGCCTCTGGGTTACAGGTGTGTGCCACCTTTCCCAGCTCTCTCTACTTTTGAGCTACATCCCCAGCCCATTTTTTCAGATTTTATTTTAAGACAGAGTCTCACTAAGCTACCTAGGCTGGCCTCAAACTTGAATCCTCCTGTCTCAGCCTCCCAAGGAGCTGGGATTATGTAGCTCCATACCTGGCTACATAATTCTTAAAAACAATTTAAAGATGGGTCAACCAAGTTCATGAAACTGCTAAATAAACACATCTTTGAAATGCACTAAATTGTTGAAAAATAATAAAATATAAAAACTATTTGAGCACCTCCTATGTGCCAGCCACCACTCAAGCCTTCTCATTGATTTCTCATGAGGTGACTATTTCAAACCCTTTTTACTGCTGACCAAACTCAAGATTTTGGCTGTTAAGCAACTGTCCTGGGTGACATGGCCAGAGAGTGTGGAGGCAGGCTCTGGTCTAGTTTTCCCCTCTGCAAAGTCCTGTTCTGATATCGAGGGGCCGATTGTTCATCCCGTTTCAGGAACAAGCAGTTTGGTGACCCAGAGAGTCAGTAGGGGAGGCTCAGGGCCAGTGTCTGCCTTTCCTTGGAGATCTTCAAGGGCAGAGGGGACAGTGGGCAGTGGAGGGAGGGGGGGTGCCAGTTTCCTTTCTGGCTGTTGTTTTTCCTGGCCTGCCCTGCACATTGCCAAGGGGTCTGTGCTGAGCTGGGCTTGGGCCCAGGCAGAGGGTGAAGCCAGGGAGGGCCCCCTTCCCTTCCGGCAGGGAAGAGGCGTCATGGTCACTTCCGATACTGGCGGGCATAGGGTGCTGGGCTCTTGGCCCCATGAGTAGGTCCTGCTGGCAAAGCCTTCATATCCCCGGCGGAGCCCTGGCTGCACTGGCTCCTCTGTCTAACAATGCATGGAGGCAAAACAGACTCCCAGCTCAGCTCGGCCCACACCTGCTGCGTGGAACCATGAGCAAGCCACTTCCACTCTGAGCTTCAGTTTCCTCATCTGTAACATGGCAACAGGACTGGGGTGGAGGAGAATGAGTCTGGCACCCAGTAGGTGTTTGACTAACGGAGTGCCCAGCCCACCTGGGAATGGAGTCGAGATGCACTTTACCAGCTCAAAAGACTCTCATTCCCCCCAGGCCTCCTTCCCTGCCCTCCCGCATTCAGCCAGTGGAGGGGACAGGACAGAGAACATCTTTTAGGAAACAGGGTGCTATTGCTTGCAGAGTCCTGGAGCCGGGGTGGGAGACTGCAGCTCTTTCAGCTCCTTGTGTAGGGATGACTTGGACTTCTGCCTAGCCTTTGTCATTTCGGGCTTGTTCTGTATCCTAGACAGTTGGATACAGGCCTCGGGGTCACGGTGACCTCCAGTAAGTCATGCCTCTCTCTGGACATTAGCTTCTCAGAACAGCAGCCACGACTCACCCAGCGCTCACTGTGGCAGCCCTGGGCTGAGCCTTCGTGTGCAGTGGCTGATATGCTCCTCCTGTCGGGCTCATGAGGTTGGTCCTGTTATGGCTGTACCCAATTTATAGTGCAGGAGACTGAGTCTCCGTGATGGGAAATGCCTTGCCCAGGACCACACGTCGCTCACCTTGCTCTGGGCTTCCACTCTGGCTTACTCCCTGCTGAAGATAAGCTTGGGCTCCACCATAGGCCCTTGAGAGGACGGGCCAGGGGTGGCTTGGTGAGGTTCTGAGAAGCATAAAAAGCCCCCACATAAGTGGAAAGGCATTCCTAAGAACAGATGGGACTGTTGCAGCTTTGGGGACAGCACATTGGGAGCAGGGGGCATCTGGTTTTGAGGTTTGAGTCTGTTGCCTCCTGGATGCAGAACACCTGGTGAATTTTTTGACCTCTTGGTGCCTCAGTTTCCTCATCTGCTAAGTGGGACTGACGAGACGGGGACATGCCTGCAGCTGTCAGTGGTGTGGGGCAGGAGCCAGCTCACACCCTTCTCCTCACCCCCGGACCAGGTCTCTAAGGACATCTCCATGCGGCTGCACAAGGAGCTCGAGGTGGTGGAGAAGAAGCGAGCACGGCTGGAGGAGGAGAACGAGGAGCTCCGGCAGCGGCTCATCGAGACCGAGCTGGCCAAGCAGGTGCTGCAGACGGAGCTGGAGCGACCCAGAGAGGTGAGTTGTGCTGCCTCAGGGCTGTGCTGACTGGGCCAGCGGGCACATGCAGCCCACCTAGCTGGTGTCTCTCTGATTGTGGGAAACGGGCATGGATCGGCCTCCCTAGCTGGGTTGCTTGTTCATTCATCCCTCCAGAATGCATTTTCTTAGCACCTACTGTGTGCACTGTGCATTAGACCCCAATGATACAACAGTAAACAAGATACATACCCTGTTCTGTCCTCAAGGAGTTCCCAGGACAACATGAGAGATGGTCACCCCACTGCCTCCGGTAGGGTTCGTGGGAAGCACATGCTACCATGCCCAGCGTGGGACCTGGGCTTTGTGCCTCAGTGTCCTCATCTGTGAAATGGGGCAGTGGTGCCCTCATCATTGTGAGCCAACTGGGTTAGCTGGTGTGGAGATCTTTTAGGGACTGCCGGCTGCTGCCGTTTGATGTGGGGTGGGTGCTGGGCCTGGGACTTGGGCCGCTATCTTTGGGTACTAGATGCTTCCTGAATGTGATCCTACGTACCATCCTCTCCAACTTTGCCCATGGCAGGCCCTCCTCCTGGTAGACCCTCTCCTGCTGTGTGTTAGGCATCATGCCAGACAGTTTATCTCAACATTTTTGTAAAGGACCAACAAGGTTGTGATCCATTTTAAGGATGAGCAAGCAGCTCCTGAGAGAGGGGCGTCCTCAAGGTCTGGCAGGGAGGGCCCAGGGGGGCTCTGCAGAACGCCATTAGGAAACCATCAGCCTGGGGAACCCTCAGACAGGAGTCATCCTGGTTCCAGGGGCCTGTGCTCAGCGTCCAGGGTGGCCTGTGTCCCAGATGTTCAGCTGGGCCTCAGCTGGTTGGCTGCCCAGGAGGTATCCTAGACTCACACGTTCTTCCTGGGCAGGTAGGCTCTGCATGCCTGCTTCCCCAGAGCGGAGCATGCCAGCCGTCCAGGACTGATTGACGCAAGCCTGAGGACAGAACAGTCCTTCAGCTGCCTTTACAGTGGTGTGATGCTCTAGTGCCTTCTCTGTGTGGAGAGGAGGCATTTGCTATCAGGGCTGGGGAGAGAGAGGCTTCTCCCTTCCTGCAGCCTCCTGCGCTCCATAGCCTGGCCCATGGTGCTGGGCAACATCCTCACGCTGGTTACTGCCGCCTTGATGGTGAAAAGGGGAGAGAGACAGTTTCACAAAACACCTTAGAACTCAGTCTGTTCCTGTTGTGCAAGTAAGGAAACTGAGGCCCACAGAGGACCTGCTTGCAGAGTTCACTCAGCCTTTCCTTAGCAGAGACATGCTGCGAACCAGAAGCTACTTCCCCTCCAAGTCCTTTACTTCCTTTGAATATCAGGTTGATAATAGTACCCAGTCTGTGAGGTTGTTTTGTTTTGGATCATTAATAAGATTGAGTAACCAGAGGGTACTGGTAAAGTGTATAGTTATTAAGCTTTTTTTTTTAGATAGGCACTCTTATTGTTGCCCAGGCTGGCCTTGAACTCCTGGCTCAAATGGTCCTCCTCCTTCAGCCTGCTGAGTAGCTAAGTCTACAGGCATGCGCCCCCGATGTACTTAGCATGTGTGAGAACCTGGATTCAATCCCTAGCACCCAAAACATCCAGATTGAGTAACACAGAAGAAGGTAATGTGGCAGAGCCTTGGAAAATTAAATGTAGAATTATTGTATGATCCAGTGATTCCAATGCTGGGATGTACACCAAAGAGTTAAAAGCAGGGATTTGAATAGATATTTATATCCCACGTTCATAATAGCATTATTTGTAATAGCCAAAAGACTCATGCAGCCCAAATGCCCACTAACAGACGAATGAATAAGCAAACTCTGTGTGTGTGTGTGTGTGTGTGTGTGTGTGTTGATAGATAGTGAATATTGTTCAACCTGAAGAATGAATGGGGCTGGGGCTGGGGCTCAGTGGTAGAGCACTTGCCTAGCTTATATGAGGCCCTGGGTTCGATCCTCAGCACCAATAAATAAATGAATAAAATAAGGTCCATCAACAACTAAATATATATTTGGTTAAAAAAAAAAGAAAGAGGGGGCTGGGGATGTGGCTCAAGCGGTAGCGCGCTCGCCTGGCATGCGTGCGGCCCAGGTTCGATCCTCAGCACCACATACAAACAAAGATGTTGTGTCCACCAAAAACTGAAAAAAAGAAAGAGTGGGTCTGTGGCTGTAGCTCAGTGGTAGAGCGCTTGCCTTGCAGGTGTGAGGCCCTGGGTTTGATCCTCAGCACCACATAAAAATAAATAAATAAAGATAATTGTGTCCATCTACAACTAAAAGGAAAAAAAAAAGAATAAGTGAAGTACTGACACGTGGTACAACATGGATAAGCCTTGTAAACGTCATGCTAGGTGAAATAAAGCTAGACATAAAAGAACACATATAGTATGGTTCAACTTATACGAGATCCCTTGAGTAGTCCAACTCATAGAGATGGAAAGTAAATAGAGGTTACCAAGGCCTGGGGGGCAGGTGAGGAATTATTATTTAATGGGTACAGTGCAGTTTGGGATAATGCAAAGGTTTTGGAGATGGATAGCGATTATGGTTGCATATAGGAATGTACTTAATACTACTGAGCTGTGTACTTAAAAATGGTCAAGTGTGTAGTTATTAAGATTTAAAAAAAATATTTATTCTTAAGCTTTAGGTGGATACAGTGTCTTTATTTTACATTTATGTGATGCTGAGGATTGAACCCGGTGCCTTGTGCATGCTAGGCGAGCATTCTACCACTGAGCCACAGCCCCAGCCCCTTGTTAAGATTTTTTAAAAAGGGTTACGCCAAGGAGTACAACTCAGTGTTAAGTATGTGCTTAGAATGTACAAGGCCCTGGGTTTGATTTCCCAGTATAAAAAAGGCCTTTTTTTGAAATAAAATTTACCATTTTTAATTTTTTTTTTAAATGGTAAATTTCATTTATGTATATTTTACCACAAATAAAAAAATGGTTCAGGGCTGGGACTGTAGCTCAGTGGCAGAGCACTTGCTTCACATGCGTGAGGCACTCGGTTCGATCCTCAGCACTGCATAAAAACAATTAAGTAAAAATAAAGGTATTGTAGGGGCTGGGGTTATGGCTCAGCGGTAGAGCGTTCGCCTAGCATGTGTGAGGTCCTGGGTTCGATCCTTAGCACCACATAAATAAATAAATAAAATAAAGGTATTATGTCCAACTATAACTAAAAAATAAATATTTAAAAAAAGGTATTGTGTCCATCTACAACTAAAAAATGGTTAAGATAATAAATTTTGTATTATGTATCCTTGACCACAGTAAAATAAAAAAGAAAGTGTATATATACACACACACACACACACACACTGATATAGAAAGATCTCCAAGAGATATTATTAGCAGGAAATGAAAGTTGTAGAACTGCATATTTTGTGTGATCCTACTAGTTATTTTGGAAAGCCATACACACCAGAGTAGTTCTGAAGCCTACGTGCCTACCTACGTAGGAATGTGTAGCCAAAGTCTGGAGGAAGGAAGACCGGCTTGTCTGAGGAGGGAGAAATGGAGGGCGCAGGAGAGATAACCTGACTTCTGCTTTTTATCCTGTTATTTTGTTTTTATTTTTATTTTTGGGGTGGTACTGGGGATTGAACCCAGGGCACTAAGCTCCATTTCCAGCCCTTTTCTATTTTATTAATTTGAACCCTCTTCTCCTGCTCCCATCTCCCAAGCTGCTGGCATCACAGGTGTGCCCAGCTTATTCTATTAATTCTACAGTTTGGGTTTTGGGTGCTGAAGATCAAACTGAGCCACTGAGCTGCGACCCCAGCCCACGTTAGGTTTTTGTTTTGTTTTGTCTAATAATAAGGATGTACTTAGGCCAGGTGCAGTCTCAGGTACAAGGGACGCTGAGGCAGGAGGATCACTTGGGACCAGGAGTTGCAGGTCAGCCTGGGCCACATAGCAAAACCTCGTTTCAAACAAAAGAAGAAGAAAGAGAGGAACAGATGTGCTTGGGTATTATTTGTGAAATTTGAATTAAAAATTGTGAACATAAAGAGCCCTGTATGGAGCCTGGCCCGGAGGAGGGGCTGAGGAAACACTGTTCTCTGCCTCTGAGGCAGACGTCAGCATGTGCCCGTGGTGTCTCAGCATCGCCTGCAGGAGGCAGGAGCCTGTGTTTATTTGCTGTTTGTCCTCTCCCTCCTCCCTCTCCTTCCTGACATGGTTTCTATGGCGACGAGGGTCCCTTAGCAGTTCTGCGGGAGCTGTGGTCCCCTCATGGAGATCTGCCTTTGCTATCCTGACAGGTTGCTGAGGCGCTGCTGTCACCCGACTGGGAATGGGGAGCCCCTGGCCTGAGCCGATGCAGTTGCCATGGAGACAGCTCTTGGAGAGAGAGAAGGGAGGGTGGCATGCCTTCCCTGTGCTCTGCGGTGGCACTGTGGCCCAGCTGGGCTGCTGCTCAAGAGTCGTAACAGCAGCCTCAGTATCACTCCCCCTCCCTGTGTCGAAGGCAGAAAGCCAGGATCAGTGTTGACGCCATTTGTTAGACCATAGCTGCTGTGTCTGAGCTCTTCCCGTACCAGGCACCGCTCCCAGCATCCAACGTGAGTCTTCGGCGTTTAACACCCCCACTCCCCACGCAGCCCCAGGGCATTGTCCGATTTTATAGGCACTTCTCTTTTCTTGACGATTTTTAAGTTGTGATTTAATCCACAGACCATACAGTTCACCATTTTAATGTGTTCACGATATTGTACGATGACCTAGTTCCAGAAGGTTTCCATTACCCTCCAAAACAGCCCCATACCTGTTAGCAGTCACTCCGGCTCTTCCCTCTGGCCCCTGGCAACAGCTAATCCACTTTCTGTCCCTCTGGATCTGCCCATTCTGGACATTTCATTCAAATGGAATCATGCAGTATGTGATCTTTGGTGACAGGCGTCTTTTACTTAGCATAAGGCTTCCAAGGTTTAGCCATCCATGTTGAAGCCTGATTCAGGACATCATTCTTGTTTATGGCTGATTAATAATCCATTATATGGCTAGACAGCATTATATTTGTTCATTTATCATTTGTGGACATTTGGATTGTTTCCACTTTTTGGCTATTATAAATAATGCTAGTGTGAACATTCATGTTCCAGTGTCTAGAAATATGTTTTTTGAATTCTCTTGGGTACATACCTAGGAGTCCAGTTGCTGTATTTGGATGGGATTGGGGAAAGTCAGAGATGGGATTTGAACCCCCCACCTGTATGTCTCCCAAATCCACACTGACTCCTCGGGTGATGCCCCATGCCTCCTGAGCCCCCTCCAGTGGCTTTCCCAGGATGCACTTATGTTTCCAGAACCTTTAAAAATCTCTGGCACAGATTCCTCTTGTGGATTTCCCACCTGATAGGGTAGGAAGAGCGCTGACCATGGCGTCAGATTGCTTGTGTTTGAATCTTGATTCTGCTGCTATCTGAGGCAATCTAGCCTGGGCAGTGTGCTGCAGGGCAAACCTGGAGTTGGAACCACACAGGCCTGGGCTTGCATCCTGGCTTTGCCACTTATTACGATTAACTGTAACCTTGGGCAGGTCGCATAAATGCCCGGTCCTCAATTTGTTTATTTTTAAAATGGGAACATGAATCCTTACTCTCAGTGGTGTTTGTGAGGATGAAATGAGATGGGCTGGTAAAGTGCTTAGCACACAGTGGAATCTGTTAAGTCTGCATTATTATCGGCACCATCGCAAGCACTGTGCTGATTCTGGACCTGAGACCCCTTTGCCTTAGTTGAATCAATACATTTCCTACATTTCCACTGCCTCTCCGGAGAGCTTTCCCGGTGGGGCTCCAGGTGCCACGGTAGAGCAGCTACACTGCAAACCATCACCTGCAGTTGTCACTATCTGCCCCGCTGGTACTGGATTTGGGGCTCCGATCTAAACCTCTGTTTTCTCCCCTAATGATTGTCCACTAACAGGGCCCACACAGCCTGTCTGCCTGGCTGTTTCCACCATTCTGGAGAAAAATGCCTCAGCCTTTGAGGTAAACTCCCCACCCCAGGTCCCTCTGGAGCAAATTTTGTGCACACAGAAGTCTGTTTTCAGGGAGACCTTTCTGAACATCCCCCTCCCCATGTCTGGTGAACATCTGTCCAGCTGTCTTGGCTGTGCTACACTCTGTCCCTTGGGTAGCAGTGCTCCACTTTGTCCCTTGGGTGGCAGGGCTCCACTCTGTCCCTTGGATGGCAGTGCTCCACCCTGTCCCTTGGGTGGCAGTGCTCCACCCTGTCCCTTGGAAGATTTTCCTTTTGAGTCTTGGCAGCGTGGAAGCTGGAGCAGAGGCCCCTCCAGGGCTGCACTCAGTTAGCTCCCTGTGCTGGCCTGCAAGGGGACTCCTGGGGACAGGAGCTCAGGCTCCTACTAGGAGTGGTCAGGGATGCTTGGAGGCGCCACCCTGGCTGCTGTGAGGCGGCCTTGTGAGTTGCTCATGGATGAGGGCCTGTTGCCTGCCAGGCCAGAGAGTGTGCCCTCAGGCTGTGTCTTTCCTGGGCTTTGCGGCTGCAATCCCTTTGTGTCCTGTCCCGCCTCCAAGGGCCCAGGGCCAGAACATCTGCCTCTTGGGCAGGACTGGTTCCACCACCAGGGGCTCCACAAAGGGGCTCTGACAGACCCTGGCTCCCATGAGGGGCGCACAGCCCCCAGTGCCTGGCCAGCTGCTGCCCTCAGTGGGGAGGGAGGTCTTGGTGTGCTCTGAGCCTGCCTTGTTTTCCCTGCGGAGCCGCAGGGCAGTGTGGGAGCCCAAGTGGCGTGGTTGGGTGGAGAGGTGGGTTCCAAACAGGAGCCCCTCTAGTCCTGAGATGGCAGCTGTTGAGCCTCCTCCCTCCTTTCTGGACAGGTTCAAGCCTGGACCTTTCTTTGCCTGCTGGAAAGAGGTTCAATAATTTCTTGGGCAAAGTACACTTAAAAAACACGTTATAACATTTCCCTTTCCCCCACTGGTAGTGCTGTGCACTTAACAGACAAAGATTAGAAAATATAATAAGCCATAAGACAAAAAAATTCACCCATCAGCCAATATCCAGAGGGCATTTCTATTTGGGTGGGAGACACATATACTTCCAATAAGTTTTTCTATGTATACATTCTCACGTATCCTAATGTATATGTATGTATAAAATACTTTTATTTATATAAAAGTAATATAAATTCAGTGGAGCACAGCGGGTCAGGAAGCACATTAACACATACCTGGCATACCTCTCAGGGAGCTACAGCAGTTTCTGGTCACATTGACTGCCTGGGGGCAGAACAGGGGGCTGGGCTCCCTGTATTGCTCTTTGTACTCTTTGAATTTTGAGCCCCATGAATGTGGCATCTATTCAAAAATGATAGAACTAATAAAATAATACACGAAATAAAAAGAAGCCCTCCCTAACCGCCTCCCTCCATTCCACTCCTCAGCTAAACCCGGGATTAGCAGTTTGCTTAGTATCTTTGTAGCTCTTTCTCTCTATTCAGACAATGCATATTTCTCTTTTGTTTTGTTTTTTAAATAAAGATGGGATTATATTGCATATACTTTCTGTAACATACAGCATCATGTAGCATGGATATGAACTTTTTTTTTAATGCTGGGTGTTTTGGGGTTTTGTTCTGCCTATGTGCTTATTATGAAAAGCAAAGATCACAGAATCAAATAAACATAGGAAAGAAAGTCTAAAACAGCACCATCTATTTTAGTGCTTTAAACACAGAGCCAAAGGTCTCAAAGGAGCTCCCCAAGACCAGCAGGCAGGGGCCCTCAGGGAGGGGGGGCATGCTGGGGGGTATGAAAAGGGGCGCTGTGGCTTTATCTGCTTGGCATACATTTCTTACAGTGATATATTTTTGTATATTAATCGATTTTGTTAAAAATAACATATTTTTTTAAAGGAAAAAAAATCCAGAAGACTGTTCTCCATCCTCCCCCACCAGAAAATGGTGGAGGGGAAAAGTACAAGGTGCTTGTATTCTCTCTGTTAACAGCCTGCTGTATACTCTTCAGACCGTCTCTCTAGGCATACACTAATACCCATACACATAGTTTAAAAAAAAATATTTACTTATTTTTTTGGTACTAGTGATTGAATCCAGGGGTGCTTTACCACTGAGCTACATCTCCAGACCTTTTAATGTTTTATTTTAAGACAGGGTCTTTCTGGGCACAGTGGCACACGCCTAAAATCCCAGCAACTTGGGAAGCTGAGGCAGGAGGATTCTAAGTTCAAGGCCTGTCTGGCAATTTAGGGAGACCCTGTCTCAAAATAAAAACGAAAACAAAAAACTGGGGATGTAGCTCAGTGGTATAGTGTCCTGGGCTCAATCCCCACTACCAAACAAACAAACAAATTCTCGATAAATTGTCTCGTTACATTGTGATTATCCTTCCTCAACTTCTTTTTTTTTTTTTTAAATATTCAGTAATAGCCTTTTTTTTTTTTAATATTTATTTTTTAGTTTTTGGCGGACACAACATCTTTGTTTGTATGTGGTGCTGAGGATTGAACCCGGGCTGCACGCATGCCAGGCGAGCATGCTAAGGCTTGAGCCACATCCCCAGCCCATTCCTCAACTTCTCAAATAGCTGGGATCAAAGATGTGTGCCACCATGCCCAATACCCTCAGTCCTTTTTAATGGTTTTACATTATCTCACTGATGTATATATGATGCCTGGGACCGCTGGTGGGGTTGGAAACCCCCGACTCACTTCCCTGTCACTTTTCTTCCTTTCTTCGGGAGTTTGAGGGCTTGAGTGAGCTGTGGTCACCTAACCCATGGCTCAGTTTTATAGATGAGAAAATGGAGTTTCAGGGAGAGGACAGGGTTCCTCCAGTGTGTGGGACTCCCAGAACAGCTCCCAGCTGAGGCCACAGCCCTCCAGCAGCTTGGATGACTGGACTAGATCTAGATGGCTAAGGTCTGACCCAGAACCCCCACCCTCCCATGCTGTACAGGTCTTCCTCTGAGGAACCTCTCTAGGACCCCATGACCTGGTACCCTGGCTCTTGTGGAAGGATTTTTTTTTTTGTGACCGCCAACCCCGACCCCTCTTTTTCTCCTTTCTGAAAGGCCCAGGCCAACTCTTCTCACGCTGGTCCCTGCTCTTGGTACCAGTCTGCATCTGAAGATCAGCCTCTGACTTCCTGCCTCATTTGCATTCCAAAGGGTCTCTAGGATCTGATGGGTTTTAAGGTAGACTTAACAGCCTCTTCAGAGCTCCTCTCCCTGCACCTCCTGCACTTAAGAATCACCTGGAAAGTTATTTAAAACAACTTTTAAATATGCCTGAGACTTAACCCCAGATCAATTTTATCAGAATCTTTGGGGGTGGCATCTAGGGCATCAGTATTTGTCTGTAAGTCCCCTAGATAGTCCTGATGTGTCCCCAGCCACTGTGTTAGTGCCACTCTGGCCCTCATTAAAGGCACGTTTTCTCTTTGGAAATTGATCAAGAGCTATGCCAAGAATTGATCCCTGGTTGGATATGGATTTGCTGTGAGACCTAGGACAAGTCCCTGCCCCGTCTCGCTTTCAGTAAAATGGGGTATAGTCAAGTATACTAGTTTTGGGTTAGCCCAGTGACTCTCATATTCAGAGATGAGGTGTGAGAGGTGAGGGTGTGCATGTATCCAAATCACCTGGGAGCATTTTCAGAAACCCAGTATACCAGCCGGGCTGGAAAAGTCCAAAACAACTGAAGTGTGGTTTCAAACACCGCCAGCATGAATCACCCCTCTCTTGGGAGGAAGTGTTCAGTGGAAGCATGCATCTCATTGAATGGCTTTTTTTAAACAGTGAGGAACTTCAGTAATGAGGATTGTAGCATTTCCTCAAATTCTGCTCGATAGAGCTTGTGTCCTGTGCATTCTTGCCAGCAATAGATGAGCATTTCTTTTCATCGCAGCCTCACCAATAGAAATGTATTCTCAGGTGGTCTGGATTTTGGCCAGTCTGATAGGTGAGAAATGCACCTTATGTGGTTTTTATTTGCATTTCTCCATCATGGGTGGGGATGAGCATTTTCACATGGTTGACATCCATTTGTTTTTCTTTTCCTGTGAGCCCTTGCTCATATGTCCAACCCATTTTCCTGTAGGTTTCTTGGTCTTTTTCTTTTCTTTTTGTGATGCTGGGGATTGAACCCAGGGCCTTGTGCATGTGAGGCAAGCACTCTACCAACTGAGCTATATCCCCAGCCTGGTTTGTTGGTCTTTTGTTCACTGTTTATGGAACTCATATTTAGGATATCAGCCCTTTATTGGTGTTGTCAACTGCAAATCTTTATTTTCAGTTGGTCATTTATATTTCACTTTGCTTACTTTGCTTGTATAGGCAAGTATACCAATTTTCCCCCCAAAAAATGCTCTTGGAGTTTTGAATCCTTATTATCAATCTCTCATGATCATTTCTAAGTCTGCTTTGTAATTTTTAATTTTTCACCCATATTCATTTAATTTATTAGTATTCATTCTGAATTCAAACTCCCACAAGATGTCAGTTCCATGAAGATGGGATTCCCTGTGGGGTGGAGATGGGCATGCAGAGGTTTAGGGACGAATCCTTGGCTATACCAGCAGGAGTGAGGCAGAGGTAGAAGTTGACTCACAGCCTCAGCCCGCCCCATGGGACGCTCTGGAGGTTGCGTGGTCCTTTGGAGTTGAGGCAAGGGGCATAGACCAGTCTTTGGATGTGGGCTTCAGCTAGGGAGGGCACATGACCTTGGACAAGGTGGCTCTCAGTAGTCGTTGCCGGTAGGGACCATCAACTTAGATGTCTTATCTGGGGGAATGAATGTCTCTGTCCTAAAGTGGGGGGTCTAGGCAGGCCACCACAGCATCTTCCCTGTACCTTATCTGTCTCGTTCACTGCTGTGTCCTCTACACCTAATTGTGTCTGGCACATGGTAGGTGCTTCTAACTGGGCCTGGCATACAACAGGGGCTTAGGAAATAGCTGATGAATGAGCGAAAGACAAGAACAGAAATTCAGATTTCCAGGTCTTGGGCCAGGCTAACTGGATCACAATGTGGGGGTGGCAGAGGGGAGGGAGCCCTGGCAAGTGTGTTCAGAGTCATCTCCTTGAATATATCTGGTCTATCTGTCATTTATAGCCTACTGGATGGTCTTGAGGACCCCTCTGGCTCAGCAGCAGGTGCAGGTCAAGGCCTGGATGTGACTGGGCTAGGGTAAGGCCCTTAAAGTGACCCCTGGCCTTGTGACTGCTCTTTGGATGTACATCACCCATGGGGGGTGTTAATTCTTACTTTTTCTCTCTTTCCAGCATTCCTTGAAGAAAAGAGGAACCCGCTCCTTGGGGAAGACAGACAAGAAGCCTTCGGCTCAGGTACTGCCGGCAGCCCCCACAGGCAGGTTGTAGTCTGAAGGTGTGAGCCTAACTGAAGAGGCCTGGGGAGTCTCTGAGGTGCCCAGCCCTCTCCACCTTCTACCCCGAGCTACCTTTGTTTGCTTTCTTGGCCTCACGGCCCACCTTACTTCCCAAGACCACACTCCAAACCCATGGTTCTTACATGCTCAGACTCCCCCAGGCCCAGCAGACTGAGTCACCCAATAGTGAGTGCAGTGACCAGATCCAAAGGTCCAGAACCAAAGGCCTTCAACCTTGACTCTGCCACTTGATTCCTATGTTGTCAGGGTGATTGCTTCAACTTTCTGGCCTCCATTTTCTCATCTGTCCCTATCTGTGGGTTAGTTGTATGACTTAAAGTGCTCTTTGTTGTGCAGGCCAGGCACAGAAAGAATTCTGTTAGCTGCTAGTGGTACTGGATTGCCAGGGTCACATATTATCATTTAATCCTCTCCATGGCTGCAGGAGGAGGGGAGTGGGACTGCCCCATTTTACACATGGGGAAACTAGTAGGAATGGTGTCAGAATGTCACTTGCCCCCAGACTCCCAGACTGGGTGGTGTTCCATTCTTACTGCAACATCAATGTCCCCTCTCTGCTTCCTCTGACCCCCCAGCTCCTTCTCTCTCAGGCTGTGTCTGACCCATTCCCGTGTTCCCAGCACATACTCAGTGCTCCCCCAAATGCGGTGGCTAGTACAATCAATTGGTACTAGCCCATTGATTGAGTAGAATATAAATCACTCATTTACTAAGGATAGTAATTAGCCAACACTAATTTTCCTGGGTCATGTCTGTTCCCGTGTCCATCCGGTCCCAGGAGGACAGCGCAGATCTGAAGTGTCAGCTGCACTTTGCGAAGGAAGAGTCGGCCCTCATGTGCAAGAAGCTCACCAAGCTCGCCAAGGAGAACGACAGCATGAAGGAGGAGCTGCTCAAGTACCGCTCCCTCTATGGGGACCTGGACGCTGCCCTGTCAGCTGAGGAGCTGGCGGATGCTCCGCACTCGCGGGAGACCGAGTTGAAGGTGCACCTGAAACTGGTGGAGGAGGAGGCCAACCTGCTGAGTCGCCGCATCGTGGAGCTGGAGGTGGAGAACCGGGGCCTGCGGGCCGAGATGGACGACATGAAGGATCACAGTGGCGGCTGCGGGGCGCCGGAGGCTCGGCTGGCCTTCTCGGCCCTGGGCGGCAGCGAGTGCGGGGAGAGCCTGGCAGAGCTGCGGCGACATCTGCAGTTTGTGGAGGAGGAGGCGGAGCTGTTGCGGCGCTCCTCGGCGGAGCTCGAGGACCAGAACAAGCTGCTGCTGAGCGAGCTGGCCAAGTACCGCTCGGAGCACGAGCTGGACGTGACGCTGTCGGAGGACAGCTGCTCGGTGCTGAGCGAGCCCTCCCAGGAGGAGCTGGCGGCCGCCAAGCTGCAGATCGGCGAGCTCAGCGGCAAGGTCAAGAAGCTGCAGTATGAGAACCGCGTGCTCCTTTCCAACCTCCAGCGCTGCGATCTCGCCTCCTGCCAGAGCACGCGGCCCATGCTGGAGACGGACGCCGAGGCGGGGGACTCCGCGCAGTGTGTGCCCGCTCCCCTCGGCGAGGCGCACGAGCCCCACGCAGCCCGACTCTGCAGAGCCCGGGAGGCCGAGGCGCTGCCTGGGCTGAGGGAGCAGGCGGTCCTGGTCAGTAAAGCCATCGACGTCCTGGTGGCCGATGCCAATGGCTTCTCTGCGGGCCTTCGGCTCTGTCTGGACAATGAATGTGCTGACTTCAGGCTGCACGAGGCCCCGGATAATAGCGAGGGCCCCAGGGACACGAAGCTCATGCACGCCATCCTGGTGCGGCTGAGCGTGCTGCAGCAGGAGCTCAACGCCTTCACGCGGAAGGCAGACGCCGTCCTCGGGGGCTCTGGCAAGGAGCAGCCAGAGCCCTTCTCTCCGCTGCCCACCCTGGGCTCCCAGGGACCTTCCAAGGAGATCATTCTGGCCAAAGACCTTGCCTCGGACTTTCAGGTAAGATGGCCAATCATAGGTCCTGTCACTCTTATTTCATAGAAGTTTTGTACTGAATCATGACACGAGAGAAGGGTACAGAATTAAGCGCAGCATCTTTATGAACTTTCCACAGTGAACACTTATATGATCACCTTTTTGAGTGTGACCAGCTCCCCAGTAGCCCCTTCTCACCCCCTCTAGTTACTGCCCCTGCTCTTTTTGTGTGTGTGCGGCACTGGTAATTGAACCCAGGGCTTCATGCACACTAGGCAAGTGCTGTTCTACTGAGCTACAGTCCCAGGCACTAGGCCAACCCCTCTCTTGATTTAGGTTTGTCTGCTGTCCTTGAACTGTGTATAAATTCAATCACACAATACAAACTCACCTGTGCCTGGCTTCTTTCCCTCCACATTGTTGCTTGGAGGAAACTTGTATTTATTTTTATTACTAAATATAAGCCCATTGATTGAGTAGAACATAAATCATTCATTTACTAAGGATAGTAATTGATTCTAAGGCCTTTTTTTTTTCTGGTTGCCTTTTCTTATTTCTTTAGTAATTTTGTATTTTAAACCAAGTATTGTTATTTTTTTAAATCTTTGACCAGTTCCCATGCAAAGGCAAGAAACTTAATTTTCTAACAGTGACTAGCTTCCAGCCTTCATGTCCATAAGATACTACTTAGAAAAATTAAAATAGCAAGGGCATTTTGTCCAAACAAACAAACAAAAAAGCATTATTGCAAAAGTAATACATAAACATTCAAAGAGTTTCAGAAGCACCAGAGATGAAAAGATGGAAACCTCTTCCCCCTGCCTCCCACTTCCTACTGAGACCACTGTTAAAGGTCCAGAGGGGTGCTGTCCAGTATGGTAGCCTCTGCCACACTTGGCTGGGGTTGTGGCTCAGTGGTAGAACACTTTCCTAGCATGTTTGAGGCCCTGAGTTCACTCCAGCATTCCAAAACAAAAAATAAACAAACAATAATAACAACAACAAAAAAAAAAAAAAGAAGAAGAAGAAAAAGAAAAGAAAGAAAGACAGTGAATGTGAAATTACAAACTGAGAAGGGGAACCTGAAGGGAAGGTATGTGGTCTAGGAACTTGACCTAGACCCTCAGGGCTTCTCAAACCAGAGCTGGTATGTCCTGGTATAAGAAATTGAGCAAAGAGGAATGGGGCTGGACTGCAGAGGGTGTTGGGAGGTGAGATCACATCCTGAGAGCCGTGTAGGGGTCTTTCCTTGTCATGCAGAGAGATTCAGTTCTTTCTGGTATCTTTTTTTTTTCCCTTTGTTCCTGGGGATTGAACTCAGGGGCACTTGACCACTGAGCCATATCCCCATCCCTTTTTTGTATTTTATTTAGAGACAGGGTCTCACGGAGTTGCTTAGCACCTCGTCATTGCTGAGGCAGGAAGATTGCGAGTTCAAAGCCAGCCTTTGAACTCGCGATCCTCCTGCCTCAGCCTCCCAAGCCTCTGGGATTACAGGTGTGCCTGGCTGAGTGAGATTCAGCTCTTTCTAACAACTATACAGTGATGCTGTGCCATGATTTCTGTAACTCATGTCCTGTCGATCTGCTTGATCTGGCTTTTTAAGGCAAACAGATGGCCCCCTGTTGAGTCTCCCTCTTGGTTTTTCTTGAAGTAGGAGTAAGTTGGGACCACACAGGTAGTAGGACAGTTGGAGCTGTTTTAGAAGGTTTGTGCACCAAGCAGACTTCCATCAAATTAGTATTTTCACTTCCCGCTTATCTACTCATTCATCTTTTTAATAAACATTCACTGAGTGACAGCGGCTGGGCCTGGCTGGCAAGGTGAATACCTGGATCCTGCCCTCCTGTGGGTGGCCATAGCCTCTTCTGGAGCCCAGAGCCCTGGGGTGGAGCTGTTTCTGGCACCCCGTGGGCCTCTCCCCATGGTTGTCTTTGTTCTCTTCTGCCTGTGCCTCTGGTGCAGCCGTCTGACTTCAGGGATCTGCCAGAATGGGAGCCCAGGATCCGAGAGGCCTTCCGCACGGGTGACCTGGACTCCAAACCTGATCCCAGGAGCTTCAGGCCTTATAGAGCTGAAGACAATGATTCCTATGCCTCTGAGGTGGGTCTAGGCCTAGTGGAGCGGGAGGCCGGGTGCGAGGAGGTGGCTGGGGCCTCCCCAAGCAGAGATTCTCAGAGAGTGAAGAAGCGGGTTTTGAGCATTCCCTTAATTTCCAACTTCCTGGCAGCCAGGGCAAAAGAAAATAAGGAAATTTGGGCCATTTTCTTGGCCTAGTCGAAGGAAGTTTAAAAGCTCATCTAAAGAATTTTTTTTCCTGTTCTAAATTCCACTGGGAATTTGTATCATTTGATGGAACTACTAATCTATGTAGCTGGGAGGCAACAATCTCCATCATCCGGCTGGATTCAAATTGTGGATCCGCCGTGTACCAGCTGTGAGATCTTGGATAAGTCACTTCACCTCCCTGATTGTGAGCTGTCATCTATAAACCTCATAGGTGGTTGAAAGGATTAAATATGTGAAAAGTCTTAATTTAAGGCCGTTGCCTGGGTGAGGATAAGCATGAGAATGATGATATACTGCTTGGGATCCAGGGACCAGAGTGCAAGTCTTGGTTCTGCCAGTGTGACTGTGTGACCCTGGACACACTCCCACCCTCAGTCTCAGCTTTCCCACCTCTAACACAGGAGGGTTAGAATTGCTAAGTCGGGGCTGTGGCTGTGGCTCAGTGGCAGGACACTTGCCTAGTATGTGTGAGGCCCTGGGTTCAATCCTCAGCACCACATAAAGATAAATAAATAAATAAATGATGTCCATCTACAATTAAAAAATATTATTAAAAAAAAAAAGAAAAAGAATTGCTAGGATTCTCTGATTCTTGAGGAACTCTGGGTGTTCCTGAGTCCCCTCCTTATCCTACACATAAGCCTCTTCAGCATTTGTTAATGAACCTAAAGTAGGAGAAGATCATGTGGGCTGGGCTGGGAATCCCTGGGACTATTGCACATGGAGACTTAGCACATGCTCAGGAGTGTAGCACAGCCTGAGCATGCTTTTTTGTGAGCATCCTTGGGAAGACAGCTTTGTGGTCCAGGAAGGCTTGCCTGCAACTGTACAGAAGAAGCTCCCTTGAAGCTAAGGAGCAAACTCTTTTCATGATGTGGTCTTCCTAATAACCTAGCCAAAAGGGGGAGAAAATGAGTGTTGGAGTGTAGCTCCGTGGTTGAGTACTTGCCTCACATGCACAAGGCCCTGGATTTAATTTTCAGCACTGCAAGGAAGGAAGGAAGAGGCCGGGGGTGGGGGAGGGAGGGAGGGAGGGTGGAAGAGAGGAGAAGTATGCATATTAAAAGCTTAGATAATTTCCACAAACTGACCGCTCCTGTGTAATCAGCACCGGGATCAATAAACAGAACATGACCCACCCCCAGAAATTCCCCCCTTGTGTTCCCTTCTACTCACCATCTGGACTTCTAAAAGAAAAGACTAGTTTTGCCTGTTCAGCTGCAAAGACTTCTAAATACCATTTCCCCACAAAATGTAAAAATCTCATCTTTTTCTTAAGATCTTATTGCATAGTTGTTGTAAATAACAAATAACTACAACAAAATCTCTGAGCAGCAATGCATAAAGATATAAAGAAGAAAAGTCAGGATTACAAAATCATGTAGTGAGCCACCATTTACTTTTAGAGTGTGTGTACCTATCTATTACAACATAATAAAATACATATAATAAAGAAAAGTGTGTATGTGTATGTGTATATATATACATACACACACACACATACACATACATATACCCATTAAACACATTTTAATCCCCAGCATTTATGATTTAAGTCATTTCTAAACTTTTGCAATTATAAACAATGAGCTAGCTGGGTACAGTGGTGTGTAGTCCCAGCTACTTGGGAATCTGAGACAGAAGAATCCCTTGAGCCCAGGAGTTCAAGGCCAACCTGGGCAAGAGTGAAACCCTATCTCAAAAATAAATAAGAAAGAAACATTGAGACAGTGAACATCTTCGTGAATCAAACTTAACTTTCATAATATATTATTTTTTTCAAATAAATTTCAGAGTAAAAATGTATCAAGTTAAAACTAATGGTAACTAGATTTGCTTTGCACTGTTTCATTTAATTGCCTCGATAACCCACTGAAGTAGGGACAGCCCTTGTGCTTGATCCGTACTTTAGGACCATTCAGGTCCTGCTTACGGTTGCTCCCCAGCCACTTTAATCTGTGACCACAGCCTGTGTCCTCTCCCTCCTCATCCATGTCCCATCCCCATCCTAGATCAAGGAGCTGCAGCTGGTGCTGGCCGAGGCCCATGACAGCCTCCGGGGCTTGCAGGAGCAGCTCTCCCAGGAGCGGCAGCTACGGAAGGAGGAGGCTGACAGCTTCAACCAGAAAATGGTCCAGGTGGGCGGTGCCCGGTCTTCCTGCACCTACTCCATCTGCTCCCAGCACTGAAGGCCGAGGGGCTGGGGCATGGCTCAGTGGTAGATCATTTGCCTAGCATGAGTGAGACCCTGGGTTCCATCCCTAGCACCACAAACTTGAAGGCGAGGTCTTTGGGGGTCCATGGGTCCTCAGAAGATGAGATGGTCAGAGGAAACTCAAGTCTTCCAGTCCTGGTCCCCTGCCAGAGCAATTCCTGCTTGTGATTGTACATCAGCTGAGCTGGGCTGGAGTCCTGGGTGTGTTGTTGGCTGCCTGTGTGACCTTGGGCCAGTTCTGTTTCCTCTCAGGCCCTCTTTCCCATCTGTGAAATGGGAAATGCCTGCTTTGGGCCTAGCTGGTAATCAGGGTGGTAGTTTGTTAACAGCATTTGTGAAGCCCTGATTGTAGCCAGACCATGGAACACACTTTCCATACCTTCTGTGCTTTAATCCTGTGACTTCCCCCAGAAGGTGTTCCCCCCATTTTACTTATGGGGAAACTGGGGCCCAGGAGTGGAAACGCTTTATCCAGGCATGTGCAGGGTAAAGTGGTGCTGGGATTCTAACCCAGGGCTCTGGCTCTCTTCACCACGACCCAGCATGAGTATCTCATATTCCTCAGCCTTCCTGGGCCCCAGGATGCCCTTTGCCCTCCCTGGGTCACCCCTCCCTGTCATTATCGCACACCCCCACAGATTCCTTGTTCAGTGTGAGAGTTCAGGAGAAACATCCAGCGCTCCACAGGTGCTCAGGGAATGATGACGAGGGTTTTTTAGTTGGACCATGCTGGTTTAAATCCCAGCTCCTCCCCTGGGTTGCTGTTGCTTTTATGAGTTACTCTTCCATGGATAAAATGAGCTGCTTGTGGTGGAATTTCTGGCAGAGATCACCAACAGACCCACCCAGTTCTCCCCCTGCCCTTGACCTGGGCCTGGAGTGGGCTGGGAGTGTTGGGACCCTGAACTGGCCTTGCTCAATCTCCTGTCCCCGGCAGCTGAAGGAGGACCAGCAGAGGGCGCTGCTGAGGCGGGAGTTTGAACTGCAGAGTCTGAGCCTCCAGAGGCGGCTGGAGCAGAAATTCTGGAGCCAGGAGAAAAACATGCTGGTGCAAGAGTCCCAGCAGTTCAAGCACAACTTCCTGCTGCTCTTCATGAAGCTCAGGTGGTTCCTGAAGCGCTGGCGGCAGGGCAAGGTCTTGCCCAACGAGGGGGATGACTTCTTGGAGGTATGGTTGGGCTTGGGCCTCCGGAAGGTAGGGGGAAAGGAACATGGGAGGCGAGGGACATAGCACTTCATATTCATATTCACATGTTTGTAGGGGAAATCAGTGTGCTCCAGTCCCTACTGGGGCTGTGACATAATACCTGTAGGACACGTTATCTTTCTAGATCCTGAAACATTCTCAGTTCCCAGCACACCCGAAGGCTGGGGTGTAGCCCAGTGGTAGAGTGTGCTCTTAGAACGAGCAAGGCCCTGGGTTCCATCCCCAGCACCAAAAAAGAAGAAAAATAAAAACAGACACACACCTGCCCCAAGGATTCCAGAGAACAGGTTGTTCCCCGTGTATGTGTAGATCGTCAAAAGACTCTAGGTATCGATCCCTGTGACCAGTGTAGGAAATGAGCTGTTGATCCCTGTAGACTTGCTCCTCCAGCATACTTCACAGCCTCACTATGTTCCCAGATAAGTGGCACTTGGAAACCTCCTTTGTTTTAGTCAGCTTTCCCTCGCTGTGACCAAAATGTCTGAGAGTAACAATTTAAAGAAGGAAAATTTGTTTGGGGCTCATGGCTTCAGAGGTCTCAGTCCATGGATGACTGACTCCATTGCTTTGGGCCCAAGGTGAGGTAGAACATCGTGGCTCAGCTTACGTCAGCTGAGAAGCAAAGAAAGGGAAGAGAAAGGGTGGAAGGGACTGCAGGGAAGATGCACCCTTCCAGGGCACCCCTCTCCACCCGTGCCCACCTCCTCCAGCCACGCCCACCTGCCTGCAGTGCCGGTTAGTGCAGCCAAGCTAGGATGGACTGACTGGGCCACAGGCCTCATAATTCAGTCATTTCACCTCTGAATATTCCTGCAGGAACACAGGAGGTTTGTGGGGAAACTTGATATCCAAACTGCAATATCCTTCATTTCATTTCCAGGACAGCAAGCTCTGGGTTTTCCTTCTACCTCTCTGGCTCCTTCTTATTTCCCTGACCTCAGCTCGCTTTTTATTTTTCTCTTTGGTGGTCCTGGGCACTGAATCCAGAGCCTTGCACATGCAGGTTCTCTGTCGCTGAGCTCCTCCCACCTGACCTCACCTTGCAAGCTCACAGTCCCCAGGGCTCAGTCCTTGGACTGTGTTTCTCCTGTACCTGCTCTGACTGCCTTGGGGCAGCTCATCCAGGCTTCACTGGCCTTTCTTGGACATTGAGTTCCAAGTGTATACGTCCTGTCCAGGTGTCGCTCATGGACCCTAGATGTGTATTGTCCTGGGACAGATCCACTGGGTGTCTGATAGGCTTTGCAAACCTTATGTCCAAAACCAAACTCAGGCTCCTCCTCCAGCCCTGCTCGCCCAGTGGGTCAGTTCCTCTTGTTCAGACAAATGCTGTGGCAGCATCCTCTGCCCTTCTCTTTCCCTCACACCTCGTCTAATCTGTCCACCTCTCCAGAGTCTGAGCCATCCTCCACTGCCCTCTGACCAAGCCATCGTCACTTCCTGCCTGGATTCTGGCCATTGCCTCCTAACTGGTCTCCCTGCTTCTCCTTGACACCCTCCCACCAAGCATCTTGTGCTCAGAGGGTGCCAGGAGGAGCCACGCCCTTGAATGCCCCATGAACGGTGCCCCTGCAGCTGTGCAGCGTGGCTCCAGCTGCCTCAGTCACCGTGGTTATTTCTGAGTAGCTCTTCAGGATGCCTCATGGTCCTTGGGGCAGAAAAGATATTATGGGTCACGCTGCTTGGCCTGGACGGTGCCCAGAGATCAAAGTTACGGTTTGGGAAGTCAGTGAGGACATCCTCCCACCCCTGGTTGAGTGTGGTTTTGACCAACAGGTGAACAGCATGAAGGAGCTGTACCTGCTGGTGGAGGAGGAGGAGATCAGCGCCCAGCATTCTGATAACAAGGCCTGCGCGGGAGACGGCTGGACCCAGAACACGGTGCGTTCTCAGCCCTTCCCGGCTTGTTCCTTTGCCCATTCAATAATCACTTTCCGGGCTGCGGCTGTGGCTCGGTGGTAGAGCACTTGCCCAGCATGTGTGAGGCACTGGGTGTGAACCTCAGCACTGCATACAAATAAATAAACAAATTAATCACTTTCTGTCACTTCCTCTGACTTCAGCTCTGCACTGGACACTAGAGCTGCAAAGGTTGTTCTTTCTTGGTCACTGTCCCCCTGTTCTCTATCCTTTGTGGCATGCAGATCATCCCAGGGCAGTGACAGAAGGCCAGGTGGTGGACTATGGGGTCACAAGCAAGAGACTAATTAGTTCTATTTGGAGCAAAAGAGGATATCATCACAGAAAAGGGGTTATGGATGGTGGGTTTTGAAGAATGAACAGGAGCTTACCTACTAGAGAACGGAGAGAAGTCATTCTAAACACATAGAACTGTGTGTGTAGAGGTGTGGCAAGGTGTTCTGGAATTGGCTGTGGCTTGGGAGGTATATAATGGGGTAAAGCTCTCAAGCTCGGCTCCTATGAAGAGGGGCCTTGGGGCTGGGGCTGGGGCTCAGTGGTAGGGCACTCGCCTAGCACCTATGAGGCACTGGGTTTGATCTTCAGCCCGTGTAAAAAAAATAAAATAAATAAAAGAGGGGCCTTTATTTTCTGGGACTAAGAACTCTCTGATCAAGCCACATATGAGAGAGAAGAGGAGGTTCAGACTTCTAGAGCCACACACAGTGAGTGAGCTGGGTATGGGTGGGAAATGGGGTTGTGGGCCTAGGAAAGAAGATTTGGAATTGGGTTCAGCACAGTTAGGGAGGCTCCTTGGAGGCCTCCAGTGGGTCAGAGAGAGAGGCTAGAGGCTGCAGAAAACCTTGAGAAGGCCAGATTATTCGGCTCAATTTAGGTGGAATAGTTACTACTGTGACTGCGGGAGTCTTTGTTCGTGTGAGGCTGGGACTCACGTCTGCCCAGGGGGGAGCCAGGGCTGGGCTCATCCTGGAGGGGACCTGCTGGAGGCCCAGGGAGCCCCGAGCTGGGTTCCTTCCCACCTCCCACGCTGCTGACCCAGGCCTTTCCTCTCTGCAGCCCAACGAGTACATCAAGACCCTGGCCGACATGAAGGTGACGCTGAAGGAGCTGTGCTGGCTGCTCCGCGATGAGCGCCGGGGTCTCACGGAGCTTCAGCAGCAGTTCGCCAAGGCCAAGGCCACCTGGGAGACAGAGCGGGCGGAGCTCAAGGGCCACGCCACCCAGGTGAGCCCTCCCCAGACACGTCTTCTGCCTCTTGTCCTCAGCCAAGCCCACAGCTGTCAGGTCTGGAACAGGATGCCCAAGCCACCTCCTAGAGGGACAGGAGCCCCTCCCTTCACCTTGTCACCCAGAGAGGACAGAGGCTTGCCTAGAATCATCCAGCACGGGGACCAAGATAGTGGGGTTCAGGAGTCAGTGGGCCAGGGAAGGAAGATGGAGAATTGGCAGGCACCTCTGCCCCTCTGCTTCCGGGTGACATGCCTGATTTGTACCCAGTGCCGTCCCTGCGATGCCTGGTCTCTCATTGCTGCTGTCCTTATTTGCTGCCTCTTACCTGAGGGGCCCCCTGATACCTGGCTGTGGTTTGCTCCCTCCCCTACAACAGCCCAGCTGGACCAAAGAAACTTAAATAGGATCCCTGGGATTTGGGTATCTGCTTTGTGTGTGGGGACAAGTTGCTGCCCTACTCTGGTCTGAAAAATGAGAAGGCTAGGCCTCCCACCTGGAGAGAATGCTCTGACTCCACAGGGTGGGGCTGGGCTCCCTCTTCCTCCACCCTGTCCCTGCTGCAGGCCGACTTCCTGGGCATTGCCACCTCTGGGAGGTGGTACTCAGATGGTCTCTGCAGGACACATGACAAAACAGGCACAGAGAGGTTGAGTCCCTGTCTTGTGTCACCCAGGGCAGACCTGACCTTGCACTCCGACTCCTGACTTCTTCCTGGGCCCTCCGATCCCTCCTAGGCCTCCTGCAGACCTCCCAGCTGCTGCTCATCTGCATATTCCAGTGTCCTTTGCTCTGCTGTGCCCCAAGCTCAGCCATTCCAGGGCTCTACTCCCTGACCATAGCCTGGCAGGTGGGAGGCATTGAATCATGAGCTGGATATAGGTGTGCATCATCCTGCCACCCTGAGGTCTGCGGCCAAGAAAGGCATCGTGCAGAGTGATTTCTGCATATGTGCATGTGTGTGCATGTCCCCATGCAAGGCCCATGAGGGACAAGGTGGGGTTCAGCTTTCCAGGAGTGGAGCTAAAACACAACCCCATTAACCAGAACCTGCACTGTACCTAAGAGTAGATAAATACTGTGACAGGCGATAACTAGGAACCCACTACGTGACCTGGGACAAAACTGACTTGACCCCCTTAGAACCTCTTCCTCTGAAAAACGCAAAGTGGTAGTTAAATTGCAGAGAAAATGACTGAAAAACCCACAGTGCAGCTTGGCTGGTGGGAAGAGCTCCACACCGAGGAGGGCTGGTTGTAAGGGGGAGGTCACCAAAGGCTTCCCAGGGGACGGCCCCCAAGGAGCCTCTCTCCCCTTCCCCTGCTGGTGCCCAAGAAGGGAGGAGGGAGAGTAGAGGGGCCCGAGGTGCCAGCTGCCCAGACTGCTCCCACCCACAGATGGAGCTGAAGGCCGGGAAGGGGCCCGGGGAGCGGGCAGGGCCCGAGTGGAAGGCGGCCCTGCAGAGGGAGCGAGAGGAGCAGCAGCACCTCCTGGCCGAGTCCTACAGCGCAGTCATGGAGTTGACACGGCAACTGCAAATCAGCGAGCGCAACTGGAGCCAGGAGAAGCTGCAGCTGGTGGAGCGGCTGCAGGGTGAGAAGCAGCAGGTGGAGCAGCAGGTGAAGGAGCTGCAGAACCGCCTGAGCCAGGTGAGGCTGGCCCCAGCTTAGGCTGATTTGAGCCACAAGGGAGAGTCACTGTAGGATAAGTTCATGGGTAGCATCTCCTTCACGTATAGCTGGATCCAGGTGCTCAGACAGTGAAGTCTAGAATCTCTTTCAGATATAGCTGGAACCTTGTGTTTAGAGATTCCAGTAAGAACTAGGTCTCTCTCTGCCTCAATCTTTCAGGACTGCTTTCCTCTTGTTAGCTTTTTTTTTTTTTAATATTTATTTTTTAGAGTAGATGGACACAACACAATGCCTTTATTTTTATGTGGTGCTAAGGATTGAACCCTGGTCCCGCCTGTGCTAGGTGAGCGCTCTACTACTGAGCCACAATCGCAGCCCTCTTGTTAGCTTTACTCTGGTTTTGTTTTGTTTGGTAACAGGAATTGAACCCAGTGGTACTTAACCTTTGAGTCACATCCTCAGACTGCTTTTTGGGGGTTTTGTTTATTTTATTTTATTTTGAGACAGGGTCTTGCTAAGTTAGAGTCTCACTAAGTTGCTGAGGCTGGCGTCAAACTTGCAATCTTCCTGCCTCAACCTCCCAAATTGCTGGGATTGCAGGCATGTGCCACCACACCCAGCCGCTTTACTCTTTTCTTAAATTTTACTTTGAAACACAGTCTGGCTAGGTCGCCAAGGCTGACCTCAGACTTGTTTACGTCTCCTGCCTCAGCCTCTGGTAGCTGGAATTACAGGCATAGGCCACTGTGTCCAGCTTGTATACACTTTACTCTTAAGCAAGCTATTTCCAAATATGACCACTCTCAGTTTTATGCACGTAATTTACAGTTTAGCAATCACAATTGGAAAGGTTTCTTTCCCACAAGTTTCTGATTGGCCAGGTGTGAATCATGTGCCCCAAACCAAGGGACCAGGAGGAAGGAGTAGAGTGATTCCCATGGGGAAATTGTAGTCCTTAGACTAAAATGGTGGGTGGAGAGGTGGGGTGGGGGGATTAAAAACAGCCAGTGAGCAGTAAGCTGCTCTATGCTTTGTGTCACGTGCCCAGCACACCTGTCATCCTGTGTACTGTTTGTTTTGACTTTTTTCTTTTCTTCTATTTTTTTTTAAATTTTAATTACAGCACTCAGTACTTCATCTTCATATAAGAATATTGCCCAGAATGGTGTCCTAGCCCTGTATCCCAGCTACTTGGGAGGCTGAGACAGGAGGTTTGTGACTTCAAAGCCAGCCTCTGCAAGGGCGAGGCACTAAGCAACTCAGTGAGACTCTGTCTCTAAATAAAATACAAAATAGGGCTGGGGATGTGGCTCAGTGGTCAAGTGCCCCTGGGTTCAATCTCTCGTACCAGAAAAAAAAAAAAAAAAAAACAGGGGGAGGGGGTTGTGGATGTAGCTTAGAGGTAGAATGCTTTAGCAGGCATGAGGTTCTGGGTTCAATCTCTAATACCTAGAAGAAAAGGGGAAAAGGGCCAAATATTACAAAAGCCTATTCTCTCCCTTTCTTGCTATTTAAACAATTTATATTCAGAGTTTCATTTCCATTTTTGATTAATTGAATCATAATGCACATGTTATTTGCACTTTGCCTCTTTCATGGAGAGCTGTTCACAACAGGCTAGAGGAGGCCTCATCTTGTCTGACTGCTGCTTGACCTTCCAAGCATGGGGACACCAGAATTTAGTATTCCATATCGACAAGATCTAGATTGTTTCCAGTTTTTCTCTATTTAAAGTAGTGCCCCAGTGAATAACCCCAATGCACATTTTTCCACACATGCATGAACATTTCAATAGGATAGATCACTAGAGGTGAAATTGCTGTGTTCAAGGGCATGTGCATTTATAGTTGATGGGAACTGCCCAGCCAGCCCTCCAGAAAGGCTTCACCCAGTTGCACTCCACCGGGAGCACAGTGAGAAGGGCCTGTTTTGCTTTATCTTTGCCATTTTGAAACATCTGTTTATCTCCAGGTGTACAATGCTGTCTTACTGTTTTAATTTGCCTTTCTCTGATTCCTAATGAGGGCCTGCATCATTATGATCATTTGCATTTCCTCTCTTACTGCTGTCTCTAATCCTCCAGCAGCCCTGCAAGGTCACAGTCACTAACCCCCTTTTTCAGATGAGGAAACTGAGGCAGAGTGATATGTCCAAGGTCATAAAGTGAGTAAGAGACAGGCCTGGAATCTAGCAGAACTCTCACATCTGGCAAGTTCCACTCCTGGGCCCTGACTCCTTCCCTGCAGAGATAGAGATCCCCTGAGGGTCATACCTACTAAGGAGCTTGTGCATGGTGAGTGGAGGATGGCACGCTAACATGAGTTCCAGAACATTCCATGTACCATGTGGAAAGCAGATCAGATGCATCCATTTGCACCATCAAACGAAATTCCTGTCTGTAGGAAAGTAGTTTCTTTTTATTATATTAACAATAGGATATTTTAAATGATTTTAAAATTATGAGATAAGTTCCATAACATACCTGGGGAAGCATATCAGCCCACAGGCCAGGCATACCAAGGTGCTACTCAGCTAGCTCATCCATGAACTGCAGCATGAATTAACAGCAATAATGGTTACTATATTAGATACAATGACATCCATCAGAATACCTGCAAGAAATTGCTCTTATTATCATTTTCCAATCCAACTCAGGTAGCTCAGAACTGCTACCCTCTAGAAGGAACCCTCTGGCTCCTGGCCCATGATGCTCCTCCCAGCTGCAGGGCAGAGCCCAGGATGTGGTCCTGCTCTGGGCCTCTGCTCACTCATGCCCGTCACTGATGCGTGCTCTTTGCCCTTGCTCAGCTGCAGAAGGCTGCCGACCCCTGGGTCCTGAAGCACTCAGACCTCGAGAAGCAGGACAACAGCTGGAAAGAGGTGAGGGTCACCCGTGTTGTCTGGGCTCCTGGCTGGGCCATAAATTCCTTGCTTGTGGGGACGTGATAGGAGGATGTTAACCCTATCCCACAGGTCACACAGCCTTGCACCTCAGGCACCTCAGGCCCTGGGGCCCCTATGCCTCATGGGTCCTCCCCATGGTTTGGGACTTGGGAAGTGTCCTCTGTCAGGGTTGTGATTCCAAGCTGGGAGAAACCCCCAGCCTCTCTTGCTTTCACCTGTGCATCTGTGGAAAGCAAACCTTCCGTAGGTGTGGAGATCAGTAAGATCACATTGGTGAAGTCTGCACTTAAGGCTCAGGTGCTCTGTCAGAGAGCAGCTTGCTGAGTAACCAAAGGCAGTGTACGGCTGTTTGCATTACCCTAGTTCATGACCACCAGAGGAAGTGGGGTGCCATTTAGGAGGCTTGATTGCAAACAATGAACACTGATTCTGGGGAACTGAGGGGGAGGGTCTCAAGGGGGACTCACCCAGGGCTGGCAGCCAAGGAAGGCAGCTGTGATAACTGGTGCAGGTGCTGGGAATTGTGCCTCTAGAACCAGAATGGACAAACCCAGGCAGTAGCTGCATGGTCATTGCTGTCACCATGAGTAGTCGTTCTTGTTGTTTTTTTTTTTTTGGCGGGGGGGTCACTGTTGACAGTACAGTTAGCACATTCTTATGGTGGGGGAGTTACATGCAGAGCCGCCAGAAACTTGACCAATAATTGTTCTGGATCGTTGCTGACATCATTGCCGCTCTTCAGATGAGAAGTCAAGTGTGGAGGGCCTCTAGTCACCTTCCTTCTGCATGCTGGTGGCCAGAGTTGACCCTTCCTGTCTCTTCTTTGACAGACGCGCAGTGAGAAGATCCACGACAAGGAGACGGTTTCCGAAGCTGAGCTGGGGGGAACCGGCTTAAAGAGGTGCTGGCAGCCCCATCCTGCCCGCCCCTTTGTCCCTCTCCTCTCCTGCCCCCTGTGCCCACCCCTGCGCCCCATCAGAATTGGGAGAGCAGCAGGATGTGGTTTCTACATAACCCAAATCACTCAGGAGCTGGAAAGCCCGGGGCCAGGGGGATTCCAGATTGCAGCTTGACGTGTGTTTCTTTGGAATACCAGGGCCCCAGTGCATCCTAGCTGGCAGAGAAACTAGCTTCTTTGGGGTTCTGTTTTCTGTCTCTGGGTTAGGAGAGTCACCATGGACATCCATTCCTGGGGCTATGAGCAGCATCCATTGGGCCAGCCACATGCTGTGACCAAGGAGACCCCCCTAGACTAGTAGGACTTTGTCTCTACCATTAGGAAACACATGAGTGAGGGAAATGGAACCTCACAGGAGCCACACAGAGTAGCCCAGAAGCAAGGAGGCCCCAGGGTGGGAGGTGGGCACTGGAGCCAGACGCTGGCTTTGCATTCCAGCTGTGTGGCTTCTAGTCTATGACCTTGGGCAGCTCCTCCCTGCCCACTCTTTCCCTCTGTCTCTTCCACCGTCTCAACAGCTGCCTCTAGAGCTGTCTGAGTCGTCCAGTTTGTGTGATGTACTAACACATGACTGGTACTTCTGGCCTCCAGGTAACATGTGCCTGGTCTGTGCTGGGATTTTTAAAATATTATATTTTAAAAACGTGTATTAACATGTTAATTGTAGAAGTATGTGTTGATCACGTCCATCCACCCTTCTTCTACCTCTCCTCCTCCCACTCCTCTCTCTCTCTTACCCGTGGCTCCCTTCCCAATCCCTAGTAAGCCCTTGTCTACTTTCAGGCGGGTTTTTTTCTTCTTCTTCTTCTTCTTTTTAGTTTCCACATAAGAGAGAAAATATGCAATCCTTGTTTTTCTGTGTCTGACTTGTTTCACTTAACATGATATCCTCCAATTCCATCCATTTTCCTGCAAATGACAGGATTTTATTTTTCCTTATGACTGATTAATACTCCGTGGTGTATATATACCATAATTTTCTTTATCCACTCATCTGTTGATGGACACCTAGGCTGGTCCTTATCTTAGCCGTGGTGAATGGTGCTTCAGTGAATGTGGGTCTGCAGGTATCTCTTTATATTCTGGCTTCATTTCCTTTGGCTGTATACTCAGGAGTGGGATAGCTGGATCATATGGTAGTTCTATTTTTAGAAGCACGTGGGAATGCACGTGCCTGAGTGTATGTGTGCACCAGTGCGTATTGCTGGCAACTAAATCCAGGGCCTGGGGCATGCTAAGCAAGTGCTATAGAGTTAAGCTACCTATACCCCAGCCATGGTAGTTCTATTTTTAGTTTTTCTGAGTATCTTCTATTATTGTTTTCCATAGTGACTGTTTAATTAGGTTCCTATCAACAATGTATAAGGGTTCCTTTTTCCCTATATTCCCAGCAGCATTTATTGATTTTTTTTTATAATAGCCATTCTAACTGGAATGAGGTGGATCTCATTGTAGTTTTGATTTGCCTGATGGTTAATGTTATTGAGCATTTTTCCACATATTTATTAGTCATTTGCACGTTTTTTTCTTACAAGAAGTGTCTATTCAGATCATTTGCCCCTTTTTTCAGTGGATTACTTGTTCTGTTATTTTATTTGTTTTTTTACATATTTTTGATATTAATCCTTGTCAAATGAGTAGCCTACAAGGATTCTCTCCCACTCTGGGTTGTGTATTATTTTCTTTGCTGTTGCACAAGCTTTTAAATTCAATGTAATTCCATTCGTCAATTCTTGCTTTTGTTTCCTGTGCTTTTAGAGCCCTATCCAGGAAATCATGGCTTGTGCCAGTATCTTGAAGTGTTTCCCCTGTGTTTTCCTCTAGTAGTTTCAGAGTTTCAGGTCTTACTTTAAGGTCTTTGATCCATTTTGAGTTGATTTTTTTTGTCCAGGATGAGAAATAGGATCAAGGTTTGATCTTCTACTTATGGATCTTCCATTTTCCTAGCAATATTTGCTGAACAGACTGTCCTTTCTCTAATGATGTTTTGGGCACCTTAGTTGACAATCAGTTGACTAAAGATGTGTGGACTCATTTCTGGATTCTCTATGCTATTTTATTTCGTCTGTGCTTCTGTTTGTGTTGAAGATTTAATGGCATCTAAGTTTGGGTTCCCCCAGAAGCAACCCCTGAGATGAGGGTTTATATGAAAATATTTATTTGGGAGAAGATTCCAGGAAATACCTGAAAGTAAGACAGGAAGAGGAAAGCAGACAGTTAAAGCAGTTCCCACCCACCAGGGAAGTAGGCCAGGGTGTGCGCAGTCTGGGTTATTTCCCTCTAACACCGTTTTTCCTCCTCTGCTCTTCCTAGGACCAAATCTGTTTCCTCCATGTCTGAGTTTGAAAGTTTGCTTGACTGTTCCCCCTACCTTGCTGGTGGAGATGCCCGAGGCAAGAAACTGCCCAACAACCCTGCCTTTACCTTTGTGAGTACTGAGACCGTGGATCCAGAGAAAGATACCAAGGAAAAGGCAGGGCTCACGCCTCAGGACTCCAACCGCCTGGGTGCGCTGGGCTGCCAGGACTCTGCAGGGAGGCACATGCAGCGCAGCTACACGGCTCCAGACAAGACGGGCATCCGAGTCTACTACAGTCCCCCAGTGGCCCGGCGCCTGGGTGTCCCTGTGGTCCATGACAAGGAGGGCAAAATCCTCATTGAGCCTGGCTTCCTCTTCACCACAGCCAAGCCCAAAGAATCAGCTGAGGCCGACGGGCTGGCCGAGAGCTCCTACAGTCGGTGGCTGTGCAACTTCTCTCGCCAGCGCCTGGATGGGGGCTCAACGGGCAGCGCCTCGGCAGCCGGGCCCGCCTTCCCCGCGGCCCTGCATGACTTTGAGATGTCAGGCAACATGAGCGATGACATGAAGGAGATCACCAACTGCGTGCGACAGGCCATGCGCTCGGGCTCGCTGGAGAGGAAAGTGAAAAGCACGTCCAGCCAGACGGTGGGCCTGGCCAGCGTGGGCACACAGACGATCCGCACGGTCAGCGTGGGCCTGCAGACTGACCCGCCCCGCAGCAGCCTCCACAGCAAGAGCTGGTCACCCCGCAGCTCGTCGCTGGTGTCCGTGCGCAGCAAGCAGATCTCCTCCTCCCTGGACAAGGTCCACTCCCGCATTGAGCGGCCCTGCTGCTCGCCCAAGTATGGCTCGCCAAAGCTCCAGAGGCGCTCGGTGTCCAAGCTGGACAGCACCAAGGACCGCAGTCTCTGGAACCTGCACCAGGGCAAGCAGAATGGCTCGGCCTGGGCTCGCTCCACCACCACGCGGGACAGCCCGGTGCTGAGGAACATCAACGACGGGCTGTCCAGCCTCTTCAGTGTGGTGGAGCACTCAGGGAGCACGGAATCTGTGTGGAAGCTGGGCATGTCCGAGACCCGGGCCAAGCCCGAGCCTCCCAAGTACGGCATCGTGCAGGAGTTCTTCCGCAACGTGTGTGGCCGCGCCCCGAGCCCCACCGCGGCTGCGGGAGAGGAAGGCGCCAAGAAGCCCGAGCCCCTCTCCCCGGCCAGTTACCATCAGCCGGAGGGCGTGGCCAGGATCCTGAGCAAGAAGGCCACCAAATCAGGCAGCAGCGAGGAGGCCAGAGCCACCCTGCTTCCCCAGGTGGGGAAGGACGGTGTGCCCCGGGAGGGCGATGGCACCTCCGTTCTTCCCAATGAGGTAGGTGGGTGGAGTTTGCCCTTTTTCTTGGGAGCGGGGATTGGCTTCCAGGGTCCAACCTCACGTGGATTTTTGTTTTTTGGTGTGTGTGTGTGTGTGTGTGTACTGAAAATTGAATCCATGGGTCCTATACTACTGAAGCACATCCCCAAACCTTTTCATATTTTATTTTGAGACAGTCTCCCAAAGTTGCTTGGGGCCTTGCCTAGTTACCAAGGCTGGCTTTGAACTCACGATCCTACTGCCTCAGCCTCCCGAGTCTCTGGGATTACAGGCTTGTACCCAGCACCCAGTTCTATTCATTTTTGTTTTTATTTATTTTTTATTATTTGGTAGTGCTGGGGATTAAACCCAGAGGCTCACATGTGCTACGCAAGCACTCCCCCACTGAGCTACATGCCCAACCCTTTAAATTATTGGATACTGGAGCTTGAACCAGGGGTGCTGCACCCCTGAGCTACATCCTTGCCTCTTTTTACTTTTTATTTTGAGACAGGGTCTTGCTATGTTGCCAAGCCTGGCTTCAAATTTTTGATCTTCCTGCCTTAGCCTCCCAAGTAGCTGCACCACAGTGCCTAGCTCGTTTGTTTTTTTTAATTCAAGAAATATAGTCGTATGTCTATAGTTTTTCCCTAATGTAAATGGTGCTGTGGTGAATATCTTGGTGCAAAAACTTTTTTTTTTTTTTTTTTTACATTTCAGATTATTTCCTTAGGTTTCAGTTGCAGAAATGGGATTATAGCATGAAAGGATATCAAAATGTGTAAGGTATTTGATAAATGTTGCCAAATTGTCTTTCAAAAAAGTTTGTCTGGGGGCTGGGGTTGTGGCTCAGTGGTAGAGCGCTTGCCTAGCATGTGTGAGGCACTGGGTTTGATTCTCAGCACCACATATAAATAAATGAATAAAATAAAGGTTCATCAACATCTAAAACATTAAAGAAAAAGTTTGTCTGGTGGGGCTGTGGTTGTGGCTCAGTGGTAGAGTGCTTGCCTCACATGTGTGAGTCACTCACTGGGTTCAAGTCTCAGCACCGCATATATATAAATGAAGAAAATAAAGGTCCATCAACAACTAAAAAAATTTTTAAAAAAGGTTTTTTGCTGAACTGGGAGTATAGCTCAGTGGTAGTGCTTGCCTCACATGCACAAGCTCTGGGTTCAGTCCTCAGCACTGGAGAGTGACAGAGAGAGAGAGAGAGAGAGAGAGAGAGAGAGAGAGAGGGAGAGATTGTCCAGTTTTACAGCCTCGGTAGTGCAGGGGGAGTGCATTTCTTCTCCACACATCTACTCAGCTGGCTGTCTTGTTTTTGTTGTTTGATACCAGGGATTGCACCAGGGGTGCTTAACCACTGAGCCACATCTCCAGCTTTTTTTTTTTGTATTTTATTTAGAGATAGGGTCTCTCTGAGTTGCTTAGGGCCTCACTGAATTGCTGAGGCTGGCTTTGAACTAGTGATTCTCTTGTCTCAGCCTCCTGAGGCTCTGGGATTACACTGGCTGTAATTTTGAAAAATCTCTTATTTATTTATATTTTTTAAACTTTTAATTTTTAACTAATTTATTTCTATTTTTTAACTTCAATATTCATGCTGAGCATATTGTAAGAATACGCCTGAATATCGTCAAACACAGCCATTGCATTAACATTTTCCAGAGAAACAGAACCAATAGTGTGTGGGGGAGATTGACAGATATCTATCTTAAGGATTGGGCCCACATGGTCATAGAGGCTGGAAGTCCCCAAGATCTGTATGATGAGTCACAAAGGCCTGAGAATTGGTTAAATTAATGATTTCATTTCAGACTGAGGCCTGGCAGTCACATGACCCAGGAAGTGCCCATGGTCTGAAAATAGAAGAAAATCTAATGTGCCAGTCCAAAGGCTGTCAGGCGTGAAGAATTGACGTACTTGGGGGAGAGTCAGCGTTTTTGTTCTATTCGAACCTTTACTTGATTGGATGAAGCCTACCCACGTTAGGGAGGGGGATCTGCTCTACTCATTCTGCCAGTTAATCTCATCCAAAAACACCCTCACAGAAATCCCTAGAATAATGTTCAAACCTAATGTCTGGCAGCCTGTGGCTGAGTCACATTGACAAATAAAATTAATTATCACATCCATAAAACCAGCACCACACCAAGAAACAACAGTACACAGCTAACTGGCTTTTAAATGTTGATTTTAAAGTTGATATACATATTTTTCAGTATGTTAATGTGCCGGTGACCTGTTGACCCAGTAGTTCTCTTGTTAGGAATGTAGTCTGTGGAAATAATCACAGAGGTGGAAGATGAAGCTTGCATAAAAGACTACGTTGCAGGCTGGGGTTGTGGCTCAGTGGTAAAGTGCTGGCACACACAAGGCCCTGGGTTCCCTTCCCAGCACCTCAGGAAAAAAAATAAAAATAAATGTGTTGCATTATTAATAAAAATTGTTGACCCGTGTTAAATGTCTAATAGGTCCTTTGCCTAGGGCTTTTACATATCATATCTGATTTGACCCTTACAACTTTGAAAAAGGTATCATGTCTCTCATCTTATGGGGGAAATCAAGCCTCTGAGAGGTAATTGCCCAAGGCCATACAGTAAGTGATAACTGGGATTTGAGCCAAGCAATCTTGTTCTACAGGTGCATTTTTCTGTGTGTTGATAATAGTAAAAAATCAGAAACTACCCAAACAAACATCAAAAGTAAATTGGGGCCAGGCATGGTGTGCATGCCTGTAAGCCCAGCGACTTGGGAGGTTGAAGCAAGAGGATAACAAGTTCGAACACAACCTCAACAACTTAGTGAGACCCTATCTCAAAATAAAAAGGGCTAGGGAAGCCAGGAGCGATAGCTTGGGAGGCTGAGACTGGAGGATCATGAGTTCAAAGCCAGCCTCAGCAATGGTGATGCACTAAGCAACTCAGTGAGATTCCGCCTCTAAATAAATTACAAAAATAGAGCACAAGGAGGTGGCTGGGGAAATAGCTCAGTTGGTAGAGTGCTTGCCTTGCATGCACAAAGCCCTGGGTTCAATCCCCAGCACCAAAAAAAAAAAAAAAAAAAAAGTCAAAAAAAGGCTGGGGATGTGGATCAGTGATGGAGTGCCCCTGAGTTTAATCCCTGTTATCTACGCCCACCCCATCCCCCAAAAAAATTAGGGCTGGGGAACTTGTTCATTTGCCTAGAATGCCCAAAGCCCTGGGTTCAACCCCCAGCATCACCAAAGAAAAAAGTGAATTGAATATATAAATTATTTCTATTCAGGGCTGGATTAAAGCTCAGTGATAGAGAACTTGCCTGGCCTCTGTGAGGCACTGGGTTCGATTCTCACACTGCATGTAAGTAAATAAATAAAGGTCCATTGGCAACTAAAACATTTTTTAAAAAATTATTTCTATTTAGCAGAATAGTGTACAGCTGGGGCTAGGGATATAGCTCAGTTGGAAGAGTGCTTGCCTCTCATGCAAAGGCCCTGGGTTCAATCCCCAGCACCAAAAAAAAAAAAAATACAGAATAGTATACAGCTATTAAAAGAGATCTAGGACATACATAGTGGCAAAAAAAAAATGTTCATGTTTTGCAATTGCAAAATAGGATGTAGGTGATGAAGTCAATATGTATATGCAGTATGTTGAGAATTTATTTTTGACGTTGCAGGACTTTGACAACATTCACTTTTTTCTCTGTATCTTCTGGACTACATTAGAATGAATATCCATTACTGTCCAAAAGGGAGGAAAACGGAAAAATGGCTCCAGAGAGGGGATGCAGCCCCTGGGAACTGGTCTGTGGGCATGGCTGAGTCCAATTCCATGCCTGGCTGGTCACCCAGTGGTAGCTGTCCATACTTCCTGACTCCTGACCTCTTCTTTCCCTCCTCTTAGGACGCTGTCTGTGACTGCAGTGCCCAGTCTCTTGCCTCCTGCTTTGCCAGGCCGTCCCGCTCTGCTATCCGCCACTCTCCTTCCAAGTGCAGGCTGCATCCCTCTGAGTCTGGCTGGGGCATGGAGGAAAGAGTGGCCCCTGCCAGTGAGTGATAGAGCAGCCCGGCTCCCTGCCTCGACCAGCCCAGTTCCTGGGAGGTGGAGAGGAGGCAAGGGGCCATACCCTGGAGGGACAGCAGCTATACCACTGCCAGAGAAGAGCTTTCACATCAAGGTAAAGCGGGTCTCCTGCTGACCAGTGGGTGGTGATCTCTGACTCCCAAGGGAAGGCACTGAGTGGGAGATAGACCAAAACTGGGCCTTAGAAGCATCCGCAGAGAGCTCCATTGGGACCAACCCCTGAGTCCTAAAGGAGACCCTTGCCTGGATCCACCCATACCCACTTCTCAGAAGAGCCCAGGAAGAGATGCACCTCTGGTCATGCTTCATGGAAGGGGACTCACAGAGATGTTCCCTGTTGACCACGTAACCCTTCATGGGGAGGAGATACCACCGAGAAAATGGGCTCTGCTCTAGGGCCCACCTTGGGTTCCTGGCAGAGCTGGGCTAGCCACCATCCCCTCCTCCTGGCCCTGCTGCTCTGGATTGCTGGGATTCTAGGGGGTATGATAGGGCCGTAACCAGGGCCAAGAATATGCTCAGAGTCCTGGAGCCTTGGATCTCCTTGCTCATACCTGGAGCAGTAAGAACTGGGAGACAGTGGGAATGAGTAGGGCTCAAGTCAGGGAGCCATTGAAATTTCCTCCCTTGTCAAAGTGATGGGGGCGGGGGGAACCTTTTGGGAGACTCCGTGAAGACAGAAATAGGTAGAGTCAGTCTTAAGAACTGGTGCATAAAAAAAAAAAAAAAATGCCTACATGCCCATGCCTTGACCTGGGGCCTCTTTCCCCAGCACCCTGGAGGAGACTACACCTCCTCTGTGTTTACATCCTGCAGCTGGTGGAGGGCAAAGAGACTCCCAGCAGGAGACTCCCAATTGGTCACATCAGGCCAAGGAGAATTCACAGTAGACTGGAGCCCAGAAACACATTTCTTGCCTAGATTGTTTATTTGAATTTTTCGTACTATAAATATTTAAGGTGGTTTACTTTATTTTAATAATTTAATTGACCCCAAAGTCCTTAAGGTAATTTATTGGAGATCGACACGTGTTCTTGCCACTGGGACAATGTGGGACTTGTAACACCATGGATAGGCATGGGGTCCCCAGTGTGGACCAGATGGCTCAGCAGCCACGCTCTGGTCTCCTGGTCAGTTTAGGAGGGCCCCTCACCAGACCTGGTGCCCTGTAGCTTGCTCCCCCAACACTGCTGACCCTTTAGCCCAGAGCACTACTTTCCAGCACCTGGTCCTTGCGCAGCCCCCAGAGGTCAGTCTGTAAATGCTCTGGATGGGGTGGTGGGCCAGACTGTTGTCACCACTCCCCCGGCATTCTCCCTTTCCCTCCCGTCTCTGAAACCTTCTGTAATGAGTCAAACATGGATTACGACAGCTCTATTAAGAGCACAGAAATCCCTCCAAGTTCCCTAAGTGAGAACTCGCAGGAAAACAGGATGGACTTCAAGAATGTTGTTTACTGCCGTTTTGCACATGGATCTGAGAGTGTCTGCCCGCCTGCCTCAGTTCTCACCAACCTGCCAGCCTTTTCACCAGCCTGTCTCCTCAGCCTTATGGCCTCTCACGGCTCTTCTCCCAGCCTTGGATCCACCACCTGCCCTTTCCCATGCCCATGGCAGCTGCCCGCGCCGTCAGATGGACTGAACGTAGCTCATTGCAGTACCGTGAGGAAGGTCTCATGTGGCCTCTCCCTTGGTGCCAGTGAACCCATTTTGGTTGTGCACATGCCCACCCCCTACACACACAGATGTGCAGCCCCACTGTCGCTGACTGGGGACCCAGAGTTACATCACAGGATGGATTGGCTTGTCTACACAATTCCCCATCAGAAAAGCCAACAGCCTTGCAAGTTTTCCCCCGACCCTGGACTCAGCAGATGCCTCTGTACTCCCTCCTGCTGGTTCCCAGCCTACCCTTTCAGGGTCATCTGGACCACTTAGTTCTTCACCCATTCCCTATTGGCAGCACATCAGGGGCACGCCCGTCCTTCCAGCTGCTTCCTTGTGCCCCAGTGACTTGTGTGGGCATAGCTGGCAAGCCATGGAGCCGTGGGCTTTTCCCCCGAGATGCCAACCCTCCCACTCAAGAGGTCAGGAGGCCCCTCTAAGGTTATCTGCAGTGAGAGGATTCACACCAGGCCACAAGCCACCAGAGGCCTTTTGCCACCTCCCGAGTTGAAGAAGGCCAGGGAGGCTGCGCTCTCAGCCTTGGGGAAAAATCCCCATGAGACCTGAATTCACCCCAGGGCCCACGGGCCGCTCAGCCTTACCATCGTCCTCATCTGAGATTGTCGTGCCATCTTCGTTGTCTGGGCATCTAGCCCTCCCCAGCCCCCAGCGGGTGTTGGAGGCTCCAGGTCTTGGTTTTCAGTGAAGTCCCAGTTTCCACTCCTTGCATGCCACTGTGCAAGGCCACTCGTCACTGTTCCTCAGAAGCCTCTGGACATGGGGCTTGGTGGGGTTAAAGTGTTATGTGTAAATACTGGTTTGGTTTCATTTTTAGCATTTTACTTGGTAACTGGTTGTTTTCTTTTTGGGGGTGGGAGGGTTGGTTTGTAAAAACTCTCTACTCTTTTGGAATGTAATTTCTAAGTTTGTTTCTTCAAATGCCTTTTTTATGTCTTGGTAACATTCCCAAAGCAGAAAACTGCCTGACCCACAAGTGGGGGCTCCCCTGGAGGATTGGGGTGCCAGGAAGGAATGCTGCCCTTCTTCCCTTTCTTCCCCTTCCTGTTCCCATCTACCCTTTACTCCTACCTGCTTTTTCCTCCTCTTCCTCCCTTAGCTTTCTTCCTCCTTTGCCCCATTTCCTCTTTTTTCAACCAAAGTCCCAAGGAACCCTGGGGTCCTAATCTCCTACAGACTGCCTGATGTGGGTGCATGGGTTGACATCAGTTGGTTGGGGGAGGTGGGGGACCAACTCCATGACTGACCCAAAACTGGGTGACTTTACATTTCCTGTGTCTGACCTCTTCCGCCAAATTAGACTGTCCTGGAGGCAGCGGTGACTGTACATGAATGAAAATAAATCAAACCACTTTGGTGCATTGGCTCTAAGGCCTGGATCACGCACAAGTCATCAAAATTCAGTTCCCAGTCCTACCAACCCTTTCTCCCAGTCTTTCCTCACCAAAAGCTGGCCTCCAAGAGGTCTTGCTGTCTATGACCACAAAAAAAAGAGCCCTATCGCTTGGCCCCCAAAGGAATGCTCTTCTATTTTCTGGCCTCCAGGTGACAAAGCTGAGGGCCCATAGACTTGATCCTCTTACACCCTGATGCTGGTAAGGAGCCATCATACCTGCTCTCAGGTACTTTTCATGGATTTATCACCCAGCCTCTTTTGCCCGGATAATGTCAACGCTCTTCCTCCCTCTCCCTGCCCATCTAGGGTGTCTCCCTGCTCCAGCCTTATCAGCCACCAAGTCCCTCTACCTCTTCACTAATAATGACAACAATCCCCTATACATCCCACCATGAGCACTTTACTATTTGGAGATCACTTTCCTCTTCCCCATCTCCTTTAGGTCTCTCAAAGACAACTTTCCGGAGGACAGAAACTGAGGTACAGGCCGCATCCCAGAGCACCCACCTGGGAAGCCAGCAAGTTTAGACAAGAACTTTGGTCTAGTGGATCCCCTAGCCCTACTCTGTCCCGATTGCTATGCAAACCCACTGTGTCACTGGGAGCACTGGCAAGGCTTAGGACACCCAGAACATGCCATGCATGTTCACCAAAATGCCACCAACAAGTCTACCCACCCCATCACTGGACATGTGTTCCAGAGGGTGTTCTGAGGACCCCTGCATTGGAATCCTTTGAAGGCCTGTGCAAGATGCAAATTCCTGAACTCCACTTCAGCCTTCTGAGACAAGAATCTGCATACTTAGCCAGTCCCCAGGGTATCCCAAGCACTCCTGGCCACAGCATTTGTGTTCACAGCCTGACCATTAGGCCATCATTCTTTTCATCAGTAATTACAATGTTATATTATTTTATTTTATTTTTGCAGTAATGGGGAGTGAACCTAAGGGCCCTCCACCACCTAGCCACCTCCCCAGCTCTTTTTTATTTATTTATTTATTTATTAAATTTTGAGGCAGCATCTTGCTAAGTTTCTAAGCCTGGCCCCAAATTTGTGATCCTCCTGCCTCAGCATCCTGAGCTGCTGGGATGACAGGCAAGCACCACCATGTCCAGCCTGCAACACTGTATTCTTAAAAAGAGTACTGAGCGCCAAGCTGGGCCTTACAGAACCTGGTCCTTCACCAAACTCTGCTTTGGTCTAATTACCCTGAAGATTTCCAAAAAATTCAGAAACAATGAACAATCTTATACATTTTTTAATAATTTTTTAACTTGTTGATAGAACTTTATTTATTTATAAGTGGTGCTGAGGATCGAACCCAGCACACATGCTTGGCAAGCGCTCTACCACTGAGCCACAACCCCAGCCCCTTAATCATACACATTTAATGAGACAGCAAAAAATAGAAAATCAAAAGGCAAGATAATGTATTCTTCATATCTGCCTGATTTAATTCCCATAAATGTTACTCTTGTGTTTCTTCACAGGCATAGCAAAAAGGAAAAAAAAAATCATATGATTTTATAACTTTCATCATCCAGTCATGGCAAGCAAGCAATTCTTCTGCTACTAATTTAATATATATATGTCCTCTCTTCAAAGGCCTGGAGCCACTTAGTGTTATTACAAGTTAAGCTGAGATGCAAGGATGTTTTCCAGGAGACTATTGTTAAAAAAAAAAACAAACTGCCACCAACTTGAATGACCTTGGCTCAATCATGTGGCTAGCCTATGCCTCAGTTTCCCCAGCTATAAAGTGGGGATAATGGCCTACCTCTTGTGGCTGTCGTGAGGACCAAATACAACACTGTGCCTGCAGGTCTACCTGGAAAAGTGCGAGGTTCTATACTAATGTAAATGGTTTGACCACACTCATTGTTCCCAGGTCAGCCCCTCAGTGCCCTGGTGCTGGGGATGACACTGCCTCATCTGTTTGTTGGTTTTAATAAATAAAAAGGAGACTACATGTGAATCTGTACCAACCTCCTCACTTATTTTTTTAATTGTGGCAAAATATACATATTGTAATTGGCTACTTTCACTTTATTTTTAGTGGCTTTTAGTATGCACACAGTGTTGTGTAATCCTCACTCCCAGCCATTTCAGAACTTTTTCATCATCCCAAACTATAACTCTGTATCCTCTAAACACTAGTTCCCCATCCTCCCTGCTGCCCCCAGCCCCTGGCATCCTCTAGTCTCCTTTCTTCCTCCTTGGGTCAGCCTACTCTCAGAACCTCATGGAGGTGGAATCCTACCACATCAGTCCTTTGTCTTAGCCTTTTTGATTTTTAGGTGAGGAAATCAGGCCCAGAGAAGGGAGTAGCTCACCCCGGGCCTCACAGCAAACCAGAGGCAGAGCCAAAACCAGGTCCTGGGCTGACTGCCAGCAGGCCCTGTACCCCTGATGAGGCACCTCTCTGCCTTTCATGATCTTGGCTGAGCCCCTTTCTCTGGGCTTGGTGTACTTGCTTCCATCCTCTTACTCATCCTCTCATTTCTCATCTTCCAAAGACCCCTGCCTGCCCGCCTCCCCCCACTCCCCCCCAAGCTGATTCCTTCCAGCAGATGGAGAGTCATTGGCCCATGGCCAGGTTTTCCTCCTCTGGGCCCCAGGTTTACTGCCGTACCAGCTCTCAGCCCTCCCGGGACATCCCCGCCCCAGCACTGTTCCTTCTACAGATTTCTTACAACCTCAATGAAGCCTCCCTGCCCTCCTATCAGGGGAGTGCTCCTGTCATCTCCCAACTTCAATATTTGCTCTCAGATCTGGTGTCCTGCATTCCATGCTTGTTTTGTTTCCTCACCCCAGAGGGTCCCCTTGCCCTCATGTATCAGGCAGTACCAGCCCTGCCAGCCCTTCCCATTGGGTTCACCCCACCTCAGCAACCCCAAAGTCCAGAAGGATAACCCCCAGTCTCCCCCTTGAGCCACACTATCTTCTCTCTCTCTCTGCAGCCTCCCGGCACTTTCCACTGGGGGGCTATGGTGGATGTGGACTTGGATCCCCCTCTTGGATGGCCCTGGTTGTAAGACAGATTCAGTCTGACTCGGGTTCTTCTTTCCCTCTCTCTGTACATCTGTCTGTCTAACCATTTTTTTCTAACCCTGCGTATCATCACCTCCAGAATAGTTTACCCTGGAAGAACCTATAGATTGCACTCCCAATGTGCAGAATCCATAGACCCAAGATCCAAAGGCGACCGAGGACATAATGCCAGGCCTGAGTCCCTCTTCAAGGCTTCTCCACCACCTGCCCTGCCCACTCCTTCCTCCCCATCCTGAGACCCTTCTCTCCCCCTTGGCTATCCCACTGGCCCTGCTCCCTGCACTCCCTGCCCTTCACCAGCTCTCTGGACTCCAGACCCATAGGGAAGGAACTTTGGTTTCCTCTTAACTCTCCTGAAAGGGTGAGGCAGTCTGAACCTGGCTGCCTTGTTAACACTCCATTCTGAAGCCACCTAAACCACTCCCATGAAGAAGGATCTCAGCTAGCCGTCTGGAAACCTAGCCTAAACCTGGGCTGATTTCTTAATTTCTCTGACCTTCTCAATCTTACGGTCTTCTGATGAGCATTAGGATGACCCTATGGGCCCCAGAGCACCCTCCAAAGCTCCGCCACTGATCTCTGTGCCTTAGTTTACTTCTCTGCACAGGGGGGCTCACCAAAAGTCCATTCCCAGTATCTTTCTAGACCCTTTGGTGCCTCTACGGCTGGACCTTGCCTGCCATGGCCCTGCCTGGAGGTACCAGGTTGCCAAGGCCAAGGATAAGGTGACTGGGGCACCATTCCAGACCACTAGCTCTCAAATTGTGTCCCAGTAGCAGGAGCATCACCAGGGAACTTGGCAGAAGTGCAAATTTTGCCCCCCCCCGGGGGGTGGGCATACTGAATTAGAACTTCCCAGGCAGGTAACAGCAAGTTGGGATTTGAAAGAGTTTTCCAGGTCATTCCCACATGCACAAGCTGGCCAACTGCTGGCCCAGGCTAGCAGTGAGTGCAGGCTGGAATGGACTGGAGCTGGCAAAGAACGGGGGCCGCTGCCCCCCATAAAACTACAACAATAAAAACAACCATTGGTGTCTCTGCTTCCAGGAAGCTGGTGGGCTGGGGAGGACATGCAGTTTTCCCTTTCCTGTCCCTGGCTCAGTGCCAGCCCTGCTCACCCTCTCCCATTTGTCTGGGTTTTACAAAAGGCTGTCTGGGCAGTGGCAGCAGGCAAGGGTGGGAGTCCTGGAGAGACAAGAGGCAAAGGACCCTGTTAGTTTGTCCCTTGGGAACCTCATCATAGGCCAGATGGTCTCTCTCCAAGTGGAAAGAATCCTAACTCTACAAGAAAAAAATCCTAAGTCTCCAGCTCCTCCTCTTCCTCCCAACCCTAGGAAGACCTTATTATAGATAGTGCCAAAAAAGCTCCAAATCCCCCACACCTGGGGAAGAGAGCCAGAAGCTGTCCTTCCTCTTTATCCTGGTCCCTCCCCAGCTCCTGCCAATACTGTGAAGCCCCCTTCCTACTCAGCCTGGTGAGGGTCCTGCAGCTGTGGGTCCTGGGAGACCCCCAGGGAAAGGCCCCCTGGGAGGGAAGGGACCAAGGGCATCCTTGGGCCAACTGTCCACCTGTCCTTTCCACTGCTCTCTCCTCCTCTGTCTTCAAAAGGCTCATTCCCAGGATGGATTGGGTGCTAGGACAACTGCAGTCCAATCCACCAGCTCTCCCTGCCCCCCCTGTGTCTTATTTCAGACATGAGAATAATTGTACAGTGTAAACTTACAAAACGTTTTTAATGGTTGTAGATTGGAAATAAAGTATGTCATATGAACAGTTGCTATGACTTGGCTTCCTCTCTGATTTCTCTAGCAGGGTGGGGGTGGGGCAGCAGGTTTGAAACTTGACTCCACCCCACCTGCATTTGCCTGGGAAGACGGGAATACTAGCTGGTAGTGTCACTTGGGAGGGACCACCAGGAGTTCAAGCTGCTTACATGGCTGATTCAGTGTCTCCCAGGAGGTGCGTTATGACCAGTAAGAAATGCAGAGCATTCAAGAAGAAAAACAGGATTAAGCTTTTCTGCAAAAGACTTAAAAGAATTTATTATGGTTAAAAAAAAAAAAAAGGACAATTAAGACATTGTCCTGAAATTAATTATCTCTAAACATCTTTTACCTCTCACAGATGCTGTAGGTCAAGAATTTGGGAGCTGGGTTGTCCTGCTTCAGGGTCTCTGGAGGCTGCAGTCAGATGTCAATTAGGCTGCAGTTATTCACACTTTATTCATTTTGATGCTGGCGATGGAACCTCACACATGCTAACAAACACTGTACCACGATTCACACCATCCAACCCTGGCTGCAGTTGTCTGAATGCCTGACAAGGGCTACAAGGGCGATTTGAAAGGTGGCTAATTCACATACCTGACAAGTCAGTGCTGGCTATGGGCAAGAGGCCTCAGGTCCTCAACAGGCAGACCTCTCCATAGACCTGCTGGTGTATAGTCACAACATGGCAACTAGCTTCACTCAGCTACATCCCCAACCCTTTTCAGTTTATCTTGAAACAGGATGTTTGGGACTATAGGTATGTGGCACTATGCCCAGCTTCTACAATATTGTTGAGAGCCGCAGGGGCTATACAAACCATATCATTTCAGTGTGGGAAGGGACAGTACAAGGGCATAAACACCAGGAAGTGAATCACTGAGGCCATCTTGGAAGCTGAATATCACATAATATTTGAGAGATCTCTTCTTTTATAAGGGGTTAATAACAGCCAGGCCTGTACCAGGTACTAAGGACACAATAGATGGGTCTAGAAAACACGATATCTAATGTCAAGGGGTTGGGGAGCCCAGGGGAACCAGGAAAGTCTTCACAAAGGAAGGGAAATCTGAACTGACACTAAGGTTGAGATGCTGACCAGATGAAGGGGATGGTGTTGGACTACAATACAAGCAAAAGACTAAGGGGAGATGGTACAGAGGGAGGAACAGCGTGTATGAAAGCCCAGTATAAAGAGCAGACAACTACTCAAGAGACTGAGGCAAAGGATCACATGTTTGAGCCAGCCTGAGCAAATTTGCAAGACCTTATCTCAAGCTAAAAATTTAAAAGTGCTAAGAATGTAGCTCAGTAGTACTTTGCCAAGCATGTATTGTTGAACTACAATGCAAACAAAAGACCACTGACTCCAATTTTAAATCAAATTAAAGCAAGCTTGGATTGTGTTCACAAAAGCTGGCCAGCGACTGTCTCTCCCAAAGACGGGCTAGAGATCAACCCCCAGATCTCCAGGTAAAAGGTTTTATTTTTTATTTATTTATTTTTGTTTTCTATTTATTTGTTTTTTTTTAGTTTTCAGCGGACATAACATCTTTGTTTGTATGTGGTGCTGAGGATCGAACCCGGGCTGCATGTATGCCAGGCGGGCGTGCTACTGCTTGAGCCACATCCTCAGCCCCGGTAAAAGGTTTTATAGCACAAAGAGTTACAAAGGGGGGTGTCTTGGGAACTTACAGTTAACAGGATCTGGCAAGCAAAATACAAAGGCAGATAGCAGGTTAATGATCTACGTAGCTTAACATTTCAAGGTAGGGAGTACATTGAGATTCCAACATTAGAATTTATGAGGTGCTGCTGAGGTTTTAGGAGGGTTGTTATCTGGTCAAGGAGAGCCAGGCATGAGTGAGTTCAGAGTACACACAGGAATTTCAAACAAGTTTAAACATCAGGTTGTCAGGCCAAATAGAAATCTTAGTATTTTATGGTAAAACAGAAATGAGCTTTTCATAACTTTGTGACAAGATGAGATGACTCCCAACCTTAAGATGGAATTAGGTTGGGTTCATCAGTATGAGGCCCCAACTTCAATCCCCAGTCCTGCAAAAGAAAGCAGAGCAGTGCCAGGCGTGGTGGCACACACCTGTAATCACAGCAGCTTGGGAGGCTGAGGCAGGAGTATCATGAGTTCAAAGCCAGCCTCAGCAACTTCGAGGCACTAAGCAACTTAGTGAGTCTCTAAATAAAATACAAAATAACACTGGGGATGTGGCTCAGTGGCTGAGTGCCACTGAGTTCAATCCCCAGTACTACCCCCAGGCCAAATAAAATAAAAGAAAGAAAGAAAAGAAAGCAGAGAAGAACTAGAGAAATTAAACAAGCTTGGTGTCTATGGAATGGGGAATGATGAAAGAAGAGGCTGCGTCAGATCACACAGTGCCTTTATAGAGAAAGGATTTTTATACATCCTGTGGACAGAAGGGAGCCGTGGGAGAATTCTGAGCAGAAAAAAGACATAGAGGAAAAAATAAAGTCACCCAGAAAAAAAAAAAAAAAAAAAAAAAAAAAGACATAGAGGATGTTCTGGCTCTGGATTCCATGAGGCAGTATTCTCAGTATGTCCCAGGATGGCCTGTCCTGGTTGGTTCCACTGAGTTCTGTCTTAGACCATTGACTAATGGCCACACCTGCTATGGAAGGATGGCCAGTTATGCTACTGTTGCCTTTACCCACTCCTTTTTCAGGCCTTGTGAACTGCTCTTAATTCAACATTTGCAGGTTTTAGAGCTAAAAGAAAGGACTGCATTCATCAAAGGGGACATTTTGATGGCACTACATTGGGTGCTGAGGAAGCAGCCTGCTTTCTGGAGCCTCCCAGACCAACAGGGATAGTGGAGCAGACACTGGTTGGGATCCTGGAGCGCAGAAGGGACATCTGGAGCACAGAGAAGGCTCTGAGAGAGATGGTTCTTTAGATGAGGCTTAAAACTGGGGAATTTTGCTAGGAAGAGCAAGGAATGGCTTCCAACACAAAAAGCACAGCTTGAACAAAGAAGACATCTCACCAGGTGGGCAGAAGAGTTGGAAGGGGTTTGGGGAGGGGTAGCCTGGGATGGGGGTGAAAAGAAGAGTTCTCCAACTTTGCCAAGTACTTGAAGGGGCCCCAAGAACAGGAGCGGGATAGGCTGGGGCAAACCAAGCTCAGAGCTCCAATTCTCCCTGGAGACAGAGCTTTTGGAGATAGGGGATAAAGAGAGGGGGGATTGGGGGGGTTGTGGCTCAGTGGTGTGAGGCACTGGGTTAGACTCTCAGCACCACACAAAAATACATAAAATAAAGGTTAAAAAAAAAAGAATGCTTTAAAAAAAAAAAAAAAAGGAGGGGAGACCATGGCCTAGCGACGAGCACATGACAACTGATGCTCTCTCATGCGCTGCCTGCCTTCCTCAAGTATCTATCTGGACCTGTTTCCCCATCAAAGAAGGGTTCTGGGACGGTCGGACGCAAAAAGGACACCTTAAACTGGAACGTCTACGAGGGGACTCCAGACCGTGTCACCTGGAGAGATGGTGATGTGGTGACGTAAGCAGTCGGAACAGAAAGGAAGGGCTTGGACAGGGCGGGCGGGCAACAACGTCGACGCCGCAGCACGCATGCGCTAAGCCGCAGAAGGGCGTTCCCTGCGCGCGAGAGCCTGTCGGCCGCGCATGCGCCGTTGGTTGGCGGGAGCTTCGGAAGTGGTAGCCGTGACGTTGACTGCGGACCGCGCGCGGAGGTGCACCTGAGAAGACCCGCCTCAGTGGCTCGGGGGTCCAGGGCTGAGATAGGGCCGCGGACTGAGTAACCCGTGGCCGGTGTTTCAGGAACGGAGGCTCCGAGCTGCATGGGCGTCGCACCGAGGTCAGGAAGTCGCACACCTCTCCCCTGCTTATCCCCTTCCCAGCCTCTGTGTGCAGCCAGCCCACCGCTGTCGCTGCTCGAGACTGGGAGCCTCCTGGCGCGGCGACCTTCTCTGGAAGTAAAGAAACCCGAGGGCGGGTGCGCCTCCAGCTCGGGCAGGGCCGAGGCCTAGAGTCCTGAAATATGGACTCAAAAGTGAAGATACACATAAAAAAGGAGACCGGGGGGCGCGCAGGGGCTGGCTGCGGGACGAGCTGGGGCAGGCTTTCCGCCCCCTCCGAACCTTCGTTCCCCACTCTCCAAAGTGGAGTGTGTACTAGCACCGAAAGTTGGGGAAGGGATGAAGCGGGACCATGAAGTGAGTAAAGCGCTTACATGGCACGGGTCCTAACGGATCGGAAGCGCTTAGGTGACAAATTGGTGCTATTGTCCTAGCTTGGTCTGTGTGATAAGTCATAAGGAGGGTGAGGATTTCGATTTTGAAGGACCCTTCTTTATTGTGTTGCCTTTCCCACGTTGTCTCTCGGCATCTGTTCATTTCTCTTTACCAAGCACCTCCACATCCAGATGGCTGCTAGTAGCATGAACGATGAAGAGATGTTCTCTCAGCTGTATCCCTGCCCTCTTTTTAAGTCAGTTGTCTGTGACAGACACCGGGGAGACAGATATGTTAACAAACTTTACAGCCAGGACTAGAGACCAGGGGATGTGGCTACCAAATCTCACAGTAGAAGTGGCTTCATATTTAAGTGAGGTTGGGAAGGATGAATGTTATACAGAAAGGACAGATATGTGCAAAGATTCAAAAGTGCTACAGGGAAAGGGCATCACAGAGATCCCAACTTAGGTTAAGCTGGGACTAGCTTATTGAAAGTTGTTGAATGCAAGGTGGGAAAATTTTCTGCAGTTGTTTTAAAGAATGGATTGCACTGGAGCAGTGTTGAATGCAGAAAAAAACAGTGAAGAAACTGATAATGAGGCGGCGAGAGAGCAGAAATTGTGAGACTTAAACTAGTAGGGACTGGGGTTGTTGCTCAGTGGTAGAGCACTTGCCTAGCATATGGGTTTGATCTTCAGCACCACATAAAAATAAATAAAAAAGATGTTGTGGGGCTGGGATTGTGGCTCAGTAGTAGATCGCTTGCCTAGCACATGTGAAGTACTGGGTTTGATCCTCAGTACCACATAAGATAAAGGTATTGTGTCCACCTACAAATAAAAAATATATTTTAAAAAGGATATTGTCTCCATCTACAACTAAAAATTTTTGAAAAACTAAACTAGTAATGGTGGCAATGGAGGAAAGATTTAGAGACCTGGTAGAACTGATATGCCTTTTGGAAAGCTAAGAGTAAGGAATAAAGGATAATGTGGTTTTTCTAGTTTGGAAGACCAAGTAGGTCCTAATGCCATTAACTGAATTAAGGAATTAGGGACTACTTAAACAAAGTTTTAGCTAGTGGAAGATAGGGAAATATGTGTATTTCTAGCAATAAATTCTGTAGAAGTTCAGAATAGAGAGCAATGACCTATTCTTTATACTCTGTGTAGGAGGTGGGTGAAGGCAATTCAGAGAGGATGGGAAGCACAGGTCTATTCTAGGGTAGAAAAGCTCCTGTGACACTAGACCTGAAATGTAAAGGAACAGATCACTTTGTTTTCCTGTTTTCAGAGTTTTCTACCTAGGATGACTTCAGTGACTGAATCAGACATCATAAAAGGTGAGTATTGCGAAAGTCCAAGGCCTCTTGCCTTGAGTTCAGGCTTCTGAGCTATTACCTAATTGTTTCCTGGATAGTGGTTGATTTATTGTCACATTCATGTATTTGCAGAAATGCTTCCTCAGTGTTTCCATGATCTGAGTGCATTTTCCTCCTTCTCTTTTCTCCACACACACCCCCTTCTTCTCCTTTTTCTCTTCCTCCTCCTCCCTCTTCCCTCTTCTTTCATCTTCTTGCATCTTGCTGTGCTCAGGCTGGCCCAAACTCCTGGGCTCAGTTGATCCTCCTGCCTCAGGCTCCCAAATAGCTGCTCAAATAGTTGGGACCACAGGCGTATGCCTCTGTGTAGGGGCAGGTTTTCTTTTTCCATCTTTTTGCTCATATACTTAGTTGTGGTGGGTTTGATTTTGTATTTTGACTTTTTTATAACAAATGCTAGAAGAGAATCCAGTGACGTCTAAGATACATGATCATCAATTGCAATCAAGTTTCAACCCTGTGGAAGTGTTTACTAAATCATCTGTCTCCTTGGAGATGACTCAAGCAAAGGAAAGAATTCACCTTGGCTCTAGCCCAGAAAAAGGGGAAAGTTCTGATGTCAGCCACCAGGAAGGACTTCAGTTGAGGTCCCTTCATTTGTCCACTCAAGAACAGTCTGTCCATCATGGAGACAGGAGACAGTCCTGGCGTCGAGCAAGTATGAATGAAATAAACCGACGGAAGTCACTGCCTCCCTTCCATCAGGGCATCACAGGTGGGGTGCTATGTACATAAAACAGGTTCCAGCTCAGATAAGAGGCAGTGAGGAAGGACAGGAATGACAAAGTATAACAGAATAGACTTGACTTTGCTTCTTTTTAGCTATGTGACTTTGAGCAAATCACTTCACCTTTTTGAGCCTCAGTTCCTCACCTATAAAATGGAAACAATAATACCTACTGTGTAAGGATGTTCTATGTTTATAAATTCTGATGTCAGACCTATTAAATATTCAGTATTATTGATGTTTATGTCATATGAGCCATCATGTACATATTCTGATTGATTGCTAATTATTCAACACTTATCCCCTGCTCAGATGATAGACATTAAAGAGTTTTTCCAGTAGCTTTCGCCTCATACCTAAAGTGGAACAGAAGTTGGATGGGTTAATACCTGATTTTAGCCTTTATAACTAGGAAAAAACTCAAAAGTGAAGATACACATAAAAATATCTAGACTGGACTGAGGTGTAGCTCAGTGGTGAAGTGTTCGCTAAGGAGCATGAGGTGTTGGGCTCAATCCCCTACACCAAAAAAGAAAAGAATGAATGAAAATGTAGTTCTTAAGAATACCATATTTGAATGTTGTTTTGTGTGAATTTATATCTGAGCATCAAAATATAGAATATAATATGGAAAATCTAGTATGGAATTGAGCAAATTACTTAACCTCCTTTGCCTTAAGGTCCTTGCCAGTAAACTGGGAGTGAAATAATACCTATCTTACAGGGCTGTATGAGAACTAAATGAGTTGATGTATAACATAGTACACATGTACTTGGAACGGAGTAATATCTCAAATGTTAAGCTATTATAATTACTTTAAGATATCACCATCCAGCCAGGTGTGGTGGCACACTTAAAATCTCAGCCAAGGCAGGAGGATGGCAAGTTTGAGGCCATCCTTGGCAACTTAGTGAAACTCTGTCTCAAAATAATAAGTAAAGGGTAGGAATGTAGCTAAGTGGTAGAGCATCCTGGGTTCAATTCCCAGTACAGCAAATAAATAAATAAATAAATAAATAAAGATAACTACCATCCAAGTGGTCTGATGTATAGAAGGAAACTGGATAAAAACAGCCGTTTAACACATCAGAAAATTGCTGCCAATTCAATGCCCATGTACTTTATTCCCTAGATGTGCCAAGAAAACATTAGTAGTTCCTTAGGATTACCCCTAACTTCATTTAATTCCAGAGCATTTTTAGACTTAAAACTCTGTATAACAGGAAATCACCAATGTAATAAAATTGCTTATTTTCTGGTTGTTCCTGGCCACCTGCCAGGTTTCCTTGGTTACAGGCAGAAAGAATCCTATTTTTCTTGACTAACAACAGTAAGAATCAAGAGAGGAGTCTTGAGAATTTTAAAAAATGGCAAGCTAAAGCTGGAGGGCAAAAAGACATGTAGCTCTCATAATTCTCAAAGCAGACATCCTTGGCTATATAAATTGTTTTGTTTTGTTTTTGTACTGGGACTTGAACCCAGGGGCACTTTACCACTGGGCTACATCCTCAGTGTTTTTTTAAATTTTGAGACAGGGTCCTGCTAAGTTGCTGAGGCTGGCCTTCAACTTTCAATCCTCCTGCCTCAGCCTCCTGAATCACTGGGATTACAGGTGTGCACCACCACACTCAGCTATATAATTGTTTTGATTTATTTTTTTGTGTGTGGTGCTGGGGATTGAACCCAGGGCCTTATACATGCAAGGCAAGCACTCTACCAACTGAGCTATATCCCCAGCTCTATATAATTATTTTTAAATGGAAATAATTAAAATTAACAATATCTATATTTTGCAGTTGAGGAATCAATGGCATAATTATGGAAAGTGTCCAGTCAATGTGGTCTCATAACTCACTATGTGACCTTGAGTAAATTATCTGTTACCCAGCTTTGTTCCTTAGCATTATCTTTCATTAGATGGAATTGATAAGATACTTGCCTCTAAGTTTAATGAGGTGTACATAGCATTTAATAAAATGTTTTTTATATAGCAAGTGTTCAATAGGTGTTAGCTCTTCATGTTGAGTAGGTCATTTTAGGGAGGCAGCATGGTACTTAGTGGGTAAAACACTGATTTTGGTGATAGATTTGGGTTTGAATCATGACTCCTCCAGTCTCTGATTTCAGACAAATCACTTCGGTTTCCCCATTTCTAAAATGGAGAGCTTGTGGAATTTATAAGAAGACTTTTAATGTCTTTAAAGCACCTTGCAGTGCCTGTCATAAAAATGCTCAAAGGTTCTCACCTGCTTTCTTTGGTGAATATGAATTATAAAAAGTTATTTTATATCTACCTTGTTTAACAAAATAAAAGTTTAATGTAATACCTAAGAAAGATTCTTATAACTTTTTTTAAGTTTGGATATACAAATAGGAAATTTGGATTTTCCTCTGGGATTCTGGAAGAATTAGAATTCTCCCTTTAATCAGAGAAGGCTCCTTCTTGCTTTAAGTTGGATTGCATCAAGGGAGGAAAATTTTATTTTGTTTACTTTGCTGGCTGTGTAAGTATGCATTTCCTTAAATGTGGTGATATTTTATCTTAGAGCTCAGCAGGTCCATCAGTGTTGACTTAGCAGAAAGCAAACGGCTTGGTGCTCTCCTGCTTTCAAGTTTTCAGGTGAGATTCTTGGGATTGGGAAATGCTTTCAACTTTTTTGTTGTTTCAACTGTTATTGTTCCAACTTCAGAGATATTAGTACTCGATGAACTGATTAAAAGATGTTTTCTTCAGGTTGAGATTAATGTAAAAGCCAGATTTAACCCCAGCAGCATGTTCTTTTTGGACCAAATTCTCTACTAGTCTCATTGTTGCTGCTGTACTAACTGAGCAGCTAACAGATTTCCCCAGTACAGTATCTTTTGCCCATTGACCGCAAGTGATGGGAATTTAAAGTGGGTAGAGGTAAAAATTGAAGTTTCATTACAAACATTGGAGGTATGATTACATGCTAAACCAATATATGATATATGTCATATAGTTAATATTTATTTTTTAGTTGTAGGTGGACATAATACCTTTATTTTATTTTTATGTGGTGCTGAGGATTGAACCCAGTGCCTCAAGCATTCTAAGCGAGCACTCTTCCTCTGAGCCACAACCTCAGCCCCTAATTATATTGTTTATGCTATGGCTCACTGGTGCTTATGGCAGTTTAGAGAAGCAAATAATTTGTGTGAATTAAATGACATTTTTTTTTTCTGAGTTAAAATGTGTAGTCTGAGCAACAAAGTGTTTTATTCCTGATTTATTCTGTTTATATGAAAAGTCTTAGGTGAAAAAAAATTAAATCATATTTAGTTTATATTTATTAAACATTACAAAGCTATAGGACTGGCCTGGAAATTTTTTTGTTGTTGTACTGAAAAAACTTTTCTTTTTTAGTTCTCGGTACAGAAACTTGAACCTTTCCTAAGGAACACTAAAGGCTTCAGTCTTGAAAGTTTTAGAGCAAAAGGTAAGTTACTAAGAATAGATGAGTGAGCTTTGAACCTGGTACTTCATTTTTAAAAAGACCTAGAAAATACTCAGATTTACTTGTCAGCAGAGATTGTTTATCTCAGAATTGTACCATAATTAGAGTAGACACATCTGGGTTAGCTTGATGGATAATTAACATTTCCCCTTCACATTCTTCACCTGAGTGTTACAGTAGGCTCTTTCAAGTCTAGCAGAGACCTGTTTTTACCTTGAGCACATTTTTTTTGTTTGTTTGTTTGTTTGTTTTTTTGGATTGAACCCAGGGTAGCTTAACCACTGAGCCATATCTCCAACCCTTTTTATTTTTTATTTTGAGACAGGGTCTCACTAAGTTGTTGGGAGGGCCTCAAATTTGGGATCTTCTGCCTTAGCCTTTCAAGTCATTGGGATTGTAGATAAGCATGTGCCACCTCTCCCTGTGTGCATGTATTTTTTTATTTGCCATCATTATCTCTCATTACACTCTTGCCTATTTCCTGACTTCTGTAATGCTTTTCCTTCTAGTGCCAGGAGTTCATTTCTCTTGAAAAAAATGAAGTTATCAGTACTTATATACCTGTTTAACTCCTTTTTCACTAGTCAAGTATAAAACCACTTAAAAATGACATGAAGAAGTTATCTTCCATTTTTTCTATATATAGTAGAGAAAATAGACAACATTTTTCTGCATACTTGGACCACTTTTTTGAGTGAATGAGAGGGCCAGAATGTAACAGAACACTAGAAGGTGTTTTCTAGACCTAAGAACACCTTAAGTATCTTTGTTAGCTCATTGTGAAAATTTATATTCTTTCTATTTTATGACATTATTTTACTCTCTCTAGCATCTTCTCTTTCTGAGGAGTTAAAACATTTTGCAGACAGACTGGAAAGTGATGGAACTCTACAAAAATGTTTTGAAGATTCAAAAGAGTAAGAGCAATTCCCCTCTGTCCTAAATTATAACTGAATTAGGACTTTTCATTATTATTAAACAGTTGTTTATTCTTTCAACAAACATTTATATAGCATTTTCGTATGTATCAGGATCTTTCAAGTATTGGGGATACAATGATAAATAAGCCTAACAATAATCTTTTAATCATACATGGTAATAAAGGAGACAGTCAAATACAGAGAAAATGTGATTTCAGATAGTGATGATCAAGAAAGTTAAAAAATATTGGGGCTGGGGTTGTGGCTCAGCGGTAGAGCGCTCGCCTAGCATGTGCAAGGCCCTGGGTTCAATCCTCAGCACCACATAAAAATAAATAAATAAAATAAGTGTATTGTGTCCAATTACAACTAAAAAATAAATATAAAAAAAAGAAAATTAAAAAATATATGACTTTAGGATGTGAGCAACTTAAGGTAGAATGTTCAGAGAAATTCTCTAATGATTTGACCTCTGGACTAAAACATGTAAGACTGAATGATGAGTAGGAACCAGCCATGGAAAGATGAAAAAAGCTCAATTCAGATCTTTGCTAGTCAGGTGAGATGAAAGAAAATCATGTTCTTTGGATCTTGACAAGCAAGAATATTAGCATAAATTTAAAAATTCCACCTCCAAAATTGGTAGTTCTTCAGGTTCAAGGTTATCCCCAACCTGCTAACTGTGCTCTGCAACAAGCCAAACACTTAGACTTACATCATGAACTTTAAGTTTGGATTTCATGAAGGTCTACTTTTCCATAGGTCCTTAGGATTGACATTTCCAATCAGGAAATGAAAGATATTTTAGCTCAACACAGCATCTCCTTTAATATATTTAAGCACAGGCTACTGCATCTCATCAGTTTCCCAGGCCTAGGTGGAAACACAGGAATGGTGGTACTACTAATTGTCTTTGCCAGGCAGAGTACCAAGAGCACCTACAATATTTTGGCATTTTTAGTGCCTGCTTTCTTTCTGTTAGAATTAATCAACTGAGCTGAGCCATTGAATAACAGTAGGAATCAAAATTGATGAATTGGGTGGAGCCAAAACATAGATAACCCTAAGTGCCAATTTCAAGAGTTCAGGCTTTTCTTCTGTAAGCTGTGTAGTCACAGAGGTTCAAATATGATACTGGGGATTAAGCCTAGGCTCGCCTGAAATTTGTGATCCTCCTGCCTCGGCCTACCAAGTTGTTGGGATTATAGGTATATGCCACCTATAGTCTGGGGCTAGGGTTGTGGCTAAACCTGGGGCTAGGGTTGTGGCTCAGTGGCAGAGCACTTGATTTCCACATGTGAGGCACTAGGTTCGATCCTCAGCACAACATAAAAATTAATAAACAAAAACAGATATATGCCGCCTATAGTTACATCTGAACCCAGCTAATCACAGAGTTTTTAAGCAAGGCAAAAAAATTAAAGGACTATTTTTAGAAAAGTTAATTTGGCCATGGTGTGAATTGGAATGGATGAGAAAAATGGAATATAAAGAGACAAAAGTGAGACAGATCCAGGCATGGTGGTGCATGCCTATAATCCCAGCAACTCAGAAGCTAAGGCAAAAGGATTGCAAGTTTCAGGCTAGCTTTGGCAATTTAGTGAGATCCTGTCTCATAAAAAAGTTTAAAAAGGGACTAGGGATGAAGCTCATGGTAGAAAGCCCCCAGGTTCAATCCCAGTACCGTAAACACATACACACACACACACACACACACACACACACACCAGTGAGATATAAGTCCAAAAACAAATATTTGGTGAAAGATAAAAAGTTAGGAATGTTTTTATGCCACTAAAATTATGTAGGGACTGGGGATGTAGCTTAGGGGTAGAGTGCTTGCCTAGCAAGTGTAAAGCCCTGTGTTCAATCCCCAGCACTGCAAAGAAATTATATAGGACATCATATTAAAAACAAGTATTTCTTGAAAGATTCATGTTAATCTCATAATCCTATCTGTATTCCAGAAAAGCATCAGATTTGTCTCTGGAGAAGTCAGTGGCTGAGATGAAGGAGTATATAACAAAGTAAGTGAAAATGAGTGAACCTTATTTGGGAAAGTCTAAATTAATTCTTCATCTGGGGAATATAAACCTGGGGAAAATGAATTGTAAACATGGTGCTCAGTACTAATATATCAACAATAAAAATTAAAAGGCTGCATATTGAAAAGTTTATGACTCTACTGATGGCTAATTTCATAGGAAGGAGTCTGGGGAATATAAGGATGTTAATTTCATTTTAAGAACTCTTGTTTTATTTGATTAAATTAATATCCTCTGATCAGTTTAGCTTTCTAATCCTTTAATGACTTTTTTATTCACATTTTATAACCAGATTATATTCCTAAGGAACTTATTGTTGCCCTGAGTGATTATGAATGAGATGATCAAAATTAACAGATTTTTTTTTCTCCCCGATTCTGTAGATTTTCTTTAGAAAGTCAGACTTGGGATCAGCTTTTGCTGCGCTACCAGAAAGCAGTACTACCAGAAGCCATGTCCAGGTTAGATCTGTAAACAGGAAGCTATCTTTTTACCTTATGGAATTTGATTTGCATTTATTTCAGTTCTTTTAGCACAAATTGAATGGTGAATCCTTTCTCAGTTCAGTGAACGCATCAAAACTCTGTAAAAGTGTGTATTAGTACTCTCTGACATAAGCAGAGTGTGGCAGAGAAGGAAGGAAAAGTTGGCATCACTATTTTTAGTCTCAGAACAGAATTGCCTCTGTCCTGTGCCTTTGGCTGTGGTTTCACATCCTTAGGGAGACAGGCACATCTCTGCTTTGCACCTGTCCACCTGGGTCTGGGCCAAGTACAGTAGTCAAGAGACCTGAGTGAGCACATGGACTTTGAGATGCAGGTATGCATCCTGAAGGGCTTTCATGGAGACACAGAAACATGCAAGGGGAGTGATAGAGGAGGAAAGAAAGATCCAGATCTTTGTCTGGATCTTGAAAGTGGGAAAGTGCTGAATTTTTATTTAATTGAGCATCTAAACAAGTAAGTTTAAGCTTTTTTTTTTTTTTCCCCCTCCAGTAGTGTTAGCTAGAAAGCCAATTATAAAATGTTAGCCAAGACTCTATAATTGCAAAAGTGGCCTCTCAGTAGAGAGGGGCTTTGAGGAAAATGGTTTGAAAAACTTTTATAATCCAAGGAGTGGGGGTTATCAGTTACTTTATTTACCCCAAACCTATTCTATTTCTGAGGATAGACTCTATATAAGATGGCAGTTTCAGAATAAAAACTTTTGTGGCAAAGTTTATAGTTTAAGAGAAATGCTTCTAGAAGCAGTCTGACTACTTAATTTTGTGACCTCAGGCAGATCATTCTCTTGGAGTCTGTGGTTCCTCATTTGAAAACAGGGATATTACCTCTCATTGGGTTGTTATGTTAAATGGAAAGTGACTAGCAACATTTGGCACCTACAAAGCACTGAGTAAATTGTAGTGATAGTTTTGAAAAGGTTTCCATCAGTTTTCATGAACTCAAGGTAGATCATCATTTTTTTTTTTGGTAAATGTTATAAACATTGACTTTAGGGTAGCAGACTTTGGCTTCCCTTTACTCCAATAATAGCCTTTTTTGTTCATGTACATACTTACTGTTCAGTGGAGTTAACCGACCTAAAACTTTTAGCATTTCTCAGAGTCTAGTGGTATAAAAACTTTAATACAGGACAGTTGTTTCAGAGACCCTTGTGAAGATAGCCTGTACCAGAAGCTGGCAGTGGAGCTCAGTGTGGAGTATTTGGCTAACTGTGTGCAAGGCCCTGGGTTTGATCCCACTACTGCAAAAGAAAAAGGAGATCTGGGCATGGTGGCACACACTTGTACTCCTAGCTGTTCAGGAGCCTGAGGCAAGAGAATCACAAGTTTGAAGCCAGCCTAAATAACTTAGTGAGACCCTCAAAACAATAAATAAATAAACAAATAAATAAATAAATGGACTGGGATGTAGCGCAGGGGTAGAATGCCTCTGGGTTCAGTTGCTACTACCAAAAAAAGAGAGAGAGAGAGAGAGACATCCCATACCTAGAGTAGGGTAGAAAAATATTGATTTGACCTTGTGGGAGGTTTTTTCAGAAATAATCTTTGATATCTTTTCCAGAAAGTGACTATAAAATTCCTTGAAAATCTTTTCTTTTTTTGTTGTTTTAGAGAATCAGCTGAAACCAAAATTACTGAAGTCAAAGTAGAACCTACAACATATCTTGGGTCTTCTCAGAGTGAAGTTCTTAACACAAAACCTGACTATCAGAAAATATTACAGAACCAAAACAAAGTATTTGATCATATGGAGCTGGTGGTGAGTTGGCTCAGTCTTACTTGGTTGAGCTTTCCAGCTTTGCTGCTTGTTATCTATTAGTCAGCTTTCCATCGCTGTGACAAAATCCCTGAAAATAATCAACTTACAAGAAGGAAAGATTTAGTTTGACTCAGTTTTGAACATTTCAGGCCATGGTTGCATGGCCCTATTGTTTTGGGCCTGTTGTGGCACAGTACACCGTGGTGGAACACATGACAGAGAAGGCTGCTTACATTGTGGTGGCTGGGAAGTGAAAGAGGAAGGGGCCTGGGTCCCAGTAACCCTTCAAGGGCACACACCCAGTATCCCTTCAAGCTCCCTCCCACTACGTCCACTATCTCCCAGTAGCACCACAAGCTGGTGACCAAGGCTTTAACATATGAGCCTCTGGGGGACATTCAAAATCCAACTATAGCATCATCCTTGGAAATAAATATAGAGGGCTGGGGATATAGCTCAGTTGGTAGAGTGCTAGCCTTGTAGACACAAGGCCCTGGGTTCCATCCCTAGCACCATAGACAATAAAAAATAATAATAATAAAAAGTAAATATATGGGTAAGTGCTAATAAAGCAGGGTAAGGGTGATAGAGAGTACAGAAAGGGTTTCAGGTTGTTTTTTACATAAAGCACTTATCAAAGGCCCCACCAAGGTGCCAGTTTAACAGAAACTTGAAGGAATGAGAAAGTGAGCCATGAGGACATTTGGGAGAACAGTGTTTTGTCAGTCCTAGTATCAACAGGAAGCAGATGGGCATTTGAAATAAGGTAGTTTGAGGGATTTCCAAAACCTTATTTCAGTGCAACTATGGATAAAGATGTGGGTACCACAGAACCACAAGGGTTAGTGGAGTAACCTGTAGCTTAGAGGTAGCTGAGCTCATCCTACCTATTGGCCTGAAGGGAGGAACAGTTACTGTGGCATCTGAGGAGAGGACAACACATACTTTGAGAGAGCTATGACCTCAAGGCTGGAGGGATTCAGCCAACTCAAGATGACCTTTCTGGGAACAATCCTGGGTAATAAATACCCTGGCTTCATTGAGCTCCCTCCTACTAGGGCTCCCTTATAACTATACCCAACCAGAAACTAGAGGATGTGGCACCTTTTGGTAGAGATCATAGGTGTCAGCCTCAGACCTGTTGGTAGTGGTCATAGGGGTCAGCCTGGGAAGGCACAGAGCAGGCTGGAGAAAAGTAGGGAATGGCTCAGGAGGCGTCAATAGAAACTGTCTAGCATAAGCATTCCAGGCTGAAAGACTAGCAGGCTCAAAGCTGAGCAGGAGCCTCCCAGGGAGGTTGGAGGAATATCAGAGAAGCCATGGAGCTCTGCAGCTCTGTCTTGTCTTTTGTCTGCAGATGGATGAGCTGCAAGGATCAGTAAAACAGCTGCAAACGTTTATGGACGAAAGTACCCAGTGCCTCCAGAAGGTGTCAGCACAGCTTGGTAAGTGTCTCCAGGGGACTGGAGCTTAGGTTCTTCTATATCTGATGGCCTTTGGGATGCAAACTGCCCTACAAAGCATGTGGTCCTGAGGTATGACCTATATCAGGGGATTTGTTTTTCTCCCCACAATAAATAATATGTTGATGGGAAATTTCTTTCTTTCTTTCTTTTTTTGGTTATACTGGGGATTTAACCAGGGTACTCTACCACTGAGCTACACCACCCTTTAAAATTTAGGTACTAGGGATTGAACCCAGGGTGCTTTACCACTGAGCCCTATCTTTAGCCCTTTTAATATATTATTTAGAGACAAGTTCTCTCTCAGTTGCTTAGGGACTTGCTAAATTGCTAAGGCTGGCTTTGAACTTGTAATCCCCCTGCCTTAGCCTCCCAAGCCTCTGGGATTACAGGTGTGAGCCACCACACTGAATTTTTATTTCTTCCTAGTTGTAGATGGACACAATACCTTTTATTTAGTTAGTTAGTTTTATGTGGTGCTGAGGATCAAACACAGTGCCATACACATGCTAAGCAAGTGCTCTCCCACTGAGCTCCAACCACAGACTCCCCAAGTCCTTTTTATTTTTGTTTCCAGACAGTGTCTTGCTAATTTCCTGAGGTTGGCCTTGAATTCTGCCTCAACCTCCTGAGTCACTTGGAATTATAGGCATGCACTACTGTGCCCAACTTTTTTTTTAAGTTGTAGGTAAACACAATACCTTTATTTTTTATTTTTATGTGGTGCTGAGGATCCAACCCAGTGCCTCACGCATGTCAAGCGAGCGCTCTATCACTCAGCCCCAGCCCCCAACTTTTTATTTTTTTAGTTGTAGATGGACACAATACTTTTATTTTATTTATTTATTGCTATGTGGTGCTGAGGATCAAACCCACTGGCTCACACATGCTAGGCAAGAGCTCTGCCACTGAGCTACAGCCACATCCTCTGGCTTTTTATGTTTGAGCCTCACTATGTTGAGGCTATCCTTGAACTTACAATCCTCCTCCTCAGCCTTTCATATTTCAACAGTAGTTGGGATTATAGGTGTGTGCCCCTGTGCCTGGTTGTTGATGGGAAATTTCTAGATGTAAATTCCACAGAAGAACAGTAGACTGAGAATTAAATCCCCATGAACTGCCTTGTCATTGTAATGTCATTCACTGTCTAACAGTGTTCACACTTTTTTTTGCTTGTTTGGTTTTTTGTTTGTTTGGGTTTTTTTTTTTTTTTGCAATACTGGGGATTAAACCCAGGGCCTCACGAGTACTAGGCCAGTATTCCACCACTGAACTACACCCTTAGTTCTTCAATAAACTTTATGTAAATTCAATTGAGATTTAGTTTTGTCTCATTTCCTCTGCAGAGAAGAGAAGCATGCAACAGTTAGATACTTCACCTGCTCGAAAACTGCTTAAACTTCACCTACAGAAACCATCTACCACACATTGCTCTGGATCTTGTCAGTGATCTTGCCCAGCTTTTTTGCCAGAAGACACTCAAAGGAGAGGATTGGGAAGAGTGCCCCAGCATGTGGCAGCTGCACAGCAGCCTGAGCTGTCCAGCTCTGTTGCTATGGAGGATAACTGGCTAGCTGACTGTAGAGAACTTTGACTTTTTTCTGAATGATAGAATTCATGCATCCAAAAGAAAATTAGAAACACATTTTTTTCCAGGAATATGCAAAATGTTTGAAACTTCCTTTTTGAAATGGCCTTCAAAACCAGTGGCCCATTCTTTTGAATATCCTTCATAGTATGAAGATTTCAGCTTTTGAAACCAAAGTCTTTTAGGACCAAGTTTAATGAAACATTTTAGGGACCAAGTTGGGTTCTGGTCATAAAGGGGTCAGGTTGGTTTTCAAGGTGTGGCTATGAAGGGGATTTTAGATAGAAGAGCATTGAGCATTGTTTCCATCATGGGGATGCATACATCACTTCACAAAATGTCCAATTTAAAGAAAATACTACTCATTTTTTATGTCTTGAGTGCACTTTAGTTTTTAACATTGAGTTGATATACTAAGCATTGAATTCATGGCAAGAGGAACTAAGTGCTACTTTTAATTTTTTTTTTTTTTTCTGTGCTGGGGATCAAACTCAGCATGCTAGGCAAGTGTGCTTTACCACCAAGCTACACCCCCTGTTTCCCAGTAGTTCTTTGTATTTATGAATAAACTATAAAATTATAAATAATTTAAAAATTTCCTATCTTTATATATGTTTTGAGTGTATTTTTAAAGTATTGTTTTTGTAGTGCTGAGCATTATGCCCACGGGCTTTGTGCATGCTAACAGTGTGCTCCACTATGGAGCTATGCCCCAGTCTCTAAAAATGATTAAAGGCAAAGAATGCTTAATAGAAAATAAGATTTTTAAAAAAATATATTTTAGTTACTGATGGACCTTTATTTTATTTATTTATATGCAGTGCTGAGAATTGAACCCAGTGCCTCAAACATGCTTGGTAAGTGCTCTACCACTGAGCCACAACCCCAGCCCAGAAAATAAGATTCTTTATCAAAGTGAAGTGAGCAGTAGTATGAAAATATGCCTCAGAACTTACTACCAATAAAATAGCTAATTTATTTTTAATTTTTTTTTTAAATTTTCATCACACTAATGGGACAAAACCTATACATTTAGACATTCAGTCAAAATATTAGATATTGAACACCCATTGGGGAGAGGTGATATCTCCTCACCTTGCCCTATGTTTGTTTCTTAAACACTTCTAGGCACTGGGGAGAGTACAAAGAACATAGGGAAATTCCTTCATGCGCATTGTACTGGAAACAAGGAACACAGAGTGGTGTTTTTTTGGTTTTTTGGGTGTGTGGGTGTGTGTGGTGCTGGGGATTGAACCCAGGGCCTTGTGCATACAAGGCAAGCACTCTACCAACCTATGTCCCCAGTCCAGGAACACAGAGAGATGATATAGCTACCTTGGAAAGGTTAAAGACATTAAACTGGGCAAGTATTCTAGGCAAAAGCAGCATTTTTTTCTTTTCTATGGTACTGAGAATTGAACCTAGTGCCTTGCGCATGCTACATAAACATTCTATCACCAAGTTAGATCCTTAGCCCTTTTAATTTTATTTTGAGACAGGGTCTCACTAAACTATGCAGGCTGGCCTCAGACTTGTGATCTGATCTTTCTGCCTCAATGTCTCAAGAAAGTAGGAGCCTCGGGATGGGATTGTGGCTCAGTGGTAGAGGGCTCGCCTAACAGGGGCGGGACCCGGGTTCAATCCTCAGCACCACATAAAAATAAATAAATAAAATAAAGAGATTGTGTTCAACTACAACTAAAAAAATAAAAATAAAAGCAAAATAATAATAATAATTAAAAAAAAAAAAAGTAGGAGCCTCCCAAGTTGCTGGAATTATAGGTGTGTACCACTGAGCCAGGCCAGAACTAATAATAGAAGCAAGCAAGGTGTGGATATGAAAGATCACTTAAGCTACTGAAGTAGTAGAGGTGAGAAATAACAGCTTGTGTTGGGTGTTGACAGTGAATGAGTGGGGCAGAACTGTCTGCAGCTTATGGTGTCTGGAACATGGCAGACATGGAGCCTTTGTGTTAAAACCCAACTCTGCCACTTCCTATCTTATTGGGAAAAAGCTATTTAACCTCTTACCTGTAAGGTCAGGAGAAGGACAGAATCTATATTATAGGGATACTGTAAGGATTAGATTAAGTAACAGATTTAGAACACTGGTTATCAGTTTGCTCCTGAGGATGAAGGCTTGAACAAGTGGGTAGAGCATGAGATGGAAAACCTAATAGTTCAATTTGGGATGCCAAATGGAGAATTCAACTAGTCTTGTCAGACATAAAGGGGGAAAACTGAGTAGAGATGTCTGGAATAGAGATAAAACTTGAGAGAGATGTCTAGTTATTGAAGATTTAAGAATGGATTAAGTTGTCCATAGTGGAACAAGAAGAGAAATTTCAACCTCAAGGAAAGCTAACTTCACAATGAAAAGAATGGTGCTGATTACCCACTCCTGCAGAAGCACAGTAGTGTAATGGCAAGAATGCAGAGCTTGAAGTGAATCCTCATCTCTTATCCTAAACGTCCTCACCTATAAAATGAGGATAGATCACTTCCAAAGGTAATCACACCTCCTCTAGTTTACTTGTTATATTGTGTATTTTTGTTATGAGTACTTGTTCAAACTGAAGGATTGGAAAGTGTGATTTTTATCTTCAACAGCTAAATAAAACACAGAAAAATAATACTTATTGAGCAGTAAGCATCATTTAGTCCTTATCATAAATTTATGAGGTGGTTTCTATTTTTTTTGTCATTATAAATGAACTTAGGCATGGTTTAATAATATAACCATAGACATATGGACAGTGGAGGGCGAAGTACAGCCAATTTGGCACTCAGTAAATGTTAATGAACAAACTTAAGTGTATAATAAAGAGTTGTGCTCAAAAATCAGTTTTCCCTTTATCCAAATTTGGTTCAGGAATTGTGCGTGATGAATAACAATATCACTGCCTCTGAAAGATTTGATTGTTTTTATTCCATTTGCTCTCATTTAGTTCAGAGAATAGTCTCTAGTCCCAGATACATAACATTAAAAGAAATAATAGATCAACGAATAAAACTCCTAAGGGAGAGGGATTATGTCCTGTGCATTTTAGTGTTATTTAAATTGTTGGGTTATTAAGTTTAATGTGTGCAGTGATTCTGGAAAACAAAAAATCCATCTCTCATGTTGCACTCAAAAAAACAAATAGTGTGACTGGTAGTTCTAGAGGGGATGTAAAAGAGGATTGGGAATTAGGAGCCACGAGTCTCGAATCCTAGTTTTGAAGATACTGTGTTCATTCACAAAAATTTACCAAGCCCCTTCCAGGTGCCACGCACTGTGCTGGGGGCCTTGTGACCTTGGGTACGGCCTCAAGCCTTCTTAAAAGAGGCACGCGTGGATCTTAGGGATTTCATAAGGATGTGACTCAGAGGAAGGGGAGGAGGTTGTGGAGACACAGCATTCCACACCCCTCCCTCTCCGCCCCTCAGATTTCTCGGAGGAGACTCCGCAGCAAGAAAAACTACACCCAATATGGCGCCGCCAGCCCCTCCCGCCTCAGTCGCCATCTCCTTGGTAGTTCCCGAGGCAGGCGAGCGTAGTGCGCCTGCGCAGCCCTGGCATCCTCAGTGCGCCTGCGCGCCCGCCGCGCTCCTCCTCCTCCCACCCCTCACCGCTGCCGCTGCTGCTTACTGCTGCACTGACCGCGGCGTCCGCGCCTCAGGTGAGTGAGCGCCTCAGCCCTACCCGCCCGCGGCGCGGCGTGCGGGGACGTCGCTCCTTCTCCCTGCCCTCGGCTCCGTGTTTTCGCAGTCGACAGGGCCCGGGGTCCGCAATGCCAGCCGACCAACTCCGGCCCCCTACTCTCCGCCCCTCCCCGGGTCAGCCCGCCCTCCCGCCGCGGCTCCCCGCGCCCTGCCCACGGGCGACGGCGTGTGAACGACTCGGGTCGAGCCTTCTTCCGACACCTACAGTCCCAGGGACCCCTGCAGGGCCACCCCATTTCATGCTCGCGTTCTGCAGGCGGCAGAGCTCGGCAGTCTCCCCGGACTGGGCATCCATCTGCTCTGGCCGCCCTAGAGCAGGGGGGCACGGAAGAGGGGCCTGGCTCGCCCTGCCCTGTGCTGCCCCGAAGCAGCAGGGGGTGGCCACTGCTGGGACCCCACGACCGCCCTGCTGGGAGAGGGCTCCTTAGCCGCACTTCACAGCCGAGGAAACTGAGGCACCGATTGGTGAAGTGCTGTGCCCAAGGTCACGGGGCTGACCAGTGGCAGGGATGGTTGTCGAACTCAGGTGCTTGGGCTCTTAAGGCCAGTGGAGATGGAATTTGATCTCAAACCTTTAAATATTTTTGAAAAAAACACTTGTCATGTGTTTAGCGGAGTTGCTCTTAAACGTCATAAAGTGGGCTGCAGGAAGAGTATCTTATTGTTGGAGTACAGTTAAGGTGTTACTGTAATAAAATGTGATATTAATAAGAGCTGACATTCATCCAGTACTTGCTGTGTGTCAGGGATCTTGCTAAGCATTTTATTAAGATCATCTCACTTAATACCTCAGCACTTCCTAATACAGTGCTTCCCCCTTCCTTTTCATGAAATCTCTCCTTCCCCACCCGCTGCATGGCTGGCCACATTGTCACAGGTAAACTAGGTTCCTCATGACTTGGGAGGTAGGAAAGCTCTCCTATGGTGGCTTAGTGGCAGAACAGGGTATTCCTTGCTTGCCTGCATCCAGATTTTTCCCTCAGCCTATCTCTTCTAGTGAGTATAATTAGCCTTCTTTTCCAGCTGCCAGGAAAGCAGGAATGGGCTAGCTGGGCTAGCTGGCCTTGGAGGTGACAGAGCAGATTTGGCGAGCGGTCACCTCACTCTGGGACTTCTGGTTCTGCTCCAACGTTGGGCTTTAACATTTCAGTATTTAAGATAATGTGAAGGGGAGAAAGATCACTGACAGTGGTGCCGCATCTAAGAAGCCCTTGATTTGAAGTCCCAAATGAACAGCTATAAAAATATGTGAATGTTTTGCCCCCAAAATAACTAGCTCAAACTGCCTTTTTCTCCCTTAGCAAATCCTCGTCCACATTTCAAAGACTACACTAAATCACTCCCTTCTTTGTGAAGCCTTACCTGCTTGATTTTCCCAATTAGAATTAAGCACACACAGTACGGTATATGCCAGGTCTTACCCTTAGGACTATTAGCTCCTTGAGGTCAGGAATTGTCTTTGCAACCCCAGATGCCTGGCTTATAGTGGACTAGTGGTAAAATCACTTCTTTTCATCACTCAAAGGGTGATGGTCTCTTGTTGCCCTTCTGTTCTTCATCTTGCCCTTCAGTTTCTCTTTGCTGTGTCTCCTGTTAGATTCAACTTCTCATCATCACTCACCTCTCAAAGGCCTCAGTCCACCCCGATGTTTCTGAAAATTTGCAAATAAGGGTCTTGTATCAAGAAGCCTGTTTATGCCCAATAGTTTGAGTTGGTATATGTTGCTTAAGCCTACAGAGCCATTTTTATTTATATGTTGCAGTAGGATGGTCTAAGGCTTACTGCCTTTTCAGTTTATTACTTACTTAGTATGTGTGATATACATTTGTCACATTCTTTTGCCTTATGTGACTGACTAACCCTGGTGATATCAGAATAAAAGCAGTTTTTTACTGTATATCAGTGCATGGTATGTGTAATAAATATTCAGAAGGACCCTTTGGGAGGCAGCAGATATATGTATAGGTTCTCTACTAAAATGAAGCTTAAAGATTTTTTTCCATATAATTTTCTGCAGATATACTGAGCTGTTTTTTGTTTGTTTGTTTTATTTTGTGGTTTTGGGGTTTGCCTCACGTGTGTTAGGCAAGCTATTCCCTGAGCCCTTCTTTAATTTTGAGACATGGTGCTGCTGGGATTACTGGTATGTGCTACCAGACCAGGCCTTAAGCTAATATTATGTATGGTGCTAGTTTCAGTTGAATAAAATATTTTTCCTATTGAAAGAGTTTACTAGCTAACTGGGAAACACTGCATCTAACTGTCTAACTGCATCTAACAAGTCACATCTAAAAATTGTCCTGTTAGTATTCTAAGCAAAGCATTATGAGAGAATAATAGATTAAGGTATTCCTACATGAGACATTTTATAAAGTCATATATTATTCAAACTGAAAATAAGTATTGAGTCCAACCCTGACACTTTCATAGACATCATCCTGAGAACTGAATTTATCCAATGCTATAGAACTGGGACTACAGCTTAAAATTCCATAATTTTTATTTATTAAAAATTTACCAATGTAGTTCAGTAATAGTGCGCTTGACTAACATGCATGAGGCCCTGGATTTGATCCTAAGCACCACAAACAAACAAAAAAAGATTTACCAGCATTTCTTATCTTGGGGAATTCATTAACCAGCAGGTCTATTAAAATTCCATTTATGTGTCAGGCATGGTGGCACATATCTGTAATACCAACTACTCAGCTGAGACAGGAGGATTTTAAGTTCAAGGCCCACCTGAACAACTAAGCAAGACCCTTCTCAAAATAAAATTTTGAGTGGTGGGGCTATAGCTCAGTGATAGAGCACTTGCCTCGCACGAACAAGGTCCTATATTGAATCCTGAGTATCACACACATCAAAAAAAGAATTCATTTTGTCTTCAGTTCAGAGGTAGGGAAAGAGATACAAAGATACGGTTCATGTCTTCAAGGAGCTTATGGTCTGTTGGAGAAGAGTAAAGAACTGTTCTCTGACATCAAAGATATAAAGCTAATTGTTAAATTGTATGGTGAGGCACTATGTGTGTCATGATAGTTTAGGGAAGGGGCCAAGAAGGATTAGTGTGAGCTGTGATAGTGACCATTTTGGAAAAGAACCAAGACTTTCTGGGCTTGATAGATTGATAGGTCCAGATTCAGTCAAAAAGAGGAGGAAAGCATTTGGAATCAGGAGTGATAAACAGACAAGATAGCAATGCCTGCCATATGTAGGACAGTTCAAAAAAATTGGCATAACTGTATTAGAGCAGTGTCAGTGTGCATCAGAAATCTGGACAACTCCTCCCCCAGAGTTTCTGATTCAACAGCTCTGGAGTGGGACCTGAGAATGTGCAGTTCACACAGGTTCCCAGATGATGCTAATGATCCAAGGACCAAACTTCGAGAACTACTGGATTAGAAGGTTGAAAAACTATAGTCAGAAACTGTCAAAGAACTTGTTTCAAAAGTGTGTGTGTGTGTGTGTTATACTAACATGGGAGCATTCTGAAAAGATACATAAGATAGTAGTCAGTTCTGGAAACAGAATTTAGGAAATTGGGAAATTCAGTTTTTACCTTATACCTTTCTGTGTTATTTTTGCATTGTGTGCACATATTGCACTTGTGTTTTAAAAAGGAAAGAAAAATAAGAGTCCATTTTGAGGATACATACTAAAATATTTATGGATTATAAAAAGAGCTTGCTAAAGTAATCTAGTCATACAACAAGCATTTTTAGAGTGCTATATGCCAGATGCTGCTAGCTTCTGGAAATACAAAGCCTTTGCTAAAGCTTGCAGTCTGGTGATTAAGATCACAGATTGCAACTTTAGTCGAGCTTCCTAAGAGCAAGGACCAGTGTCTAGCTCTCTGATAATGGACATTTGGCCGATAATAGGCACTTGGTAAGGTAAGTGATGAATGAATGAGCAAATCCAGACAAGAACTGAGGATAATAGGAAAGATGGAAGATTTTGAAATTAAAAAACAAAAAAACAGACATGATGAAAGGAAGAGGTGTGTCAAGAAGGATTCTGAAGTCCAAAGATTAATAATATTTTAGGTTTAATGCAGAACAGGAGGTTGAGTTATCTATTCAGAAAGACAGGCTTAGACCACAGCCCCACCCCCCACTTAAAAGATTGTTTGAAAATTTTACCTCAATTGAGGGCTGGGGATGTGGCTCAAGTGGTAGCGCGCTCGCCTGGCATGCGTGCGGCCCGGGTTCGATCCTCAGCACCACATACAAAGATGCTGTGTCTGCCAAAAACTAAAAATAAATAAATAAATAAATAAATATTTAAAAAAAAAAAAAAAAAAAGAAAATTTTACCTCAATTGAGTATAAGTATTTGCCAGGTTTCAGGGCTTTCTTAGGTAAAGGAAATTTTTTGTTTTTAATTACAGTACTAATTATATTGTAGTCATAATATTTATAATTTTTCCACTAGTTTTTTCTCTTATTTATTCATGTGAAGTTAATTGATATATAAAAGATATTTTAAATGCTTATATAAAAATGAGTGGTCTTGCTGGCATATTGGTGCATGCCTGTAATCCCAGTGGCTCAGGAAGCTGAGGCAGGAGGATTGTGAGTTCAAAGCCAGCCTCAGCAAAAATAAAACTCTGAACAACTCAATGAGACCCTATCTCTAAATAAAATACAAAGTAGGGCTGGGGCTATGGCCTGGTACCAAAAAAAAAAAAAAGTGGTCTTGACCTGGAGAATAACTCAGTGGTAGAGTGTGTGCTTAGCACATGTAAAGTTCTGGATATAGTTGACTCAAAATTCTATAATATTTCCAACATTACTTGACTGAGTTTGACATATTATTAGCTCTAAATAAATATTTGTTGTTATGGCTGAAGGGAGTGCACTTTAGAGGAAATACGACTTCTTTGCATGCTGCATTTAATTCTGTATAAACTCTAATTACAGTACCAAACAGGCCATGCTGTTTAACTTTATGTGGAGCCATGTAATATGGAGTCTGTGCTTTCCCTGGATATGGGGAGAACATGAGATGAAGCCATTATTATCCCTAGCTTTTTGTGTGGAGGTGCTACTTACTGTCTTCCCCAGATACTTTATATAGTAAATGAAGATTAATTTTCTAAATAGGGGATGGCTTTCCCCAGGTTTGGGCTATACTCATATTCGTATAATCCTCTTACCCATAGTCTGCAGTCTGTACTTTTCAGTTGATAAAGAATAAATTCCCTTTTCATACTTGATTTTATTACTTGTTAGGGTTTGGTTTTTTTTTTTAATGTTTTGCAGTATATATTTTTAAAAAATGCTATTTTAGTGGCACAGGAGGATCACAAGTTTGAGGTCAGCCTTGGCAACTCAGTGAAACCCTGTCTCAAAATATATAGCTTAGGGACTGGAATTGTGGCTTAGTGATAGAGCGCTTGCCTAGCAAGTATGAGGCACTGGGTTTGATCCTCAGCACCACATAAAAATAAATAAAGAAAAAGTATTGTGTCCATCTACAACTAAAATATTTGTGTGTGTGTGTACACACATATATATATATAGCTTAGTAGTATATATATATAATCTTATAGTTTAGTAGAACACTTAGTAGAACACTTGCATAGCATGCACAAGATCCTGGGTTCAATCCCAGGTAAAGGAAAAAAGAAAAAGAAGATGATACTATCTGAAATTTGGGGGTAATAGCAATCATTTTTAGGGTGCTATTAGTGTGATTGATGGCCTACAAACTCATAAATCCAACACAGTATGAAGTTGCTTTGTATTTCTAAAGATAATAAGGTTTGAAATTATGTCACACTTTTCCTTTAATTCACAATTGACATGTGGTAGTCTTTCCAGAAATGTCATTTGCTTTGAAAACAGACACAGTTTATTAAAAATGACACTTTTATCCTTACCATGCTTCTGTCTTTAAGTCTGAACTTTCAACTCATGGATAAAAGTTGAATGGGGCTGGAATATAGTCCAGTGGTCAGGCTTTTGCCTAGCATGCTTAAGACCCTGGGATTCAATCTCCAGCAACACCAAGAAAGAAAGAAAAGAAAGTTGAATGCCTTTTTCTTTTTTCTTTTTTTTTTTCTCAGGGTCACTCGACCACTGAGTCACACCCCCAGCCCTCGTTTGTATTTTATTTAGATACAGGTTCTCACTGAGTTGCTTAGTGCCTCAGCCCCTGGAGCCACTGGGATTACGGATTTGTGCCACCTCGACCGGCTAGTTTAATGCTTTTTAAAACAGTGAGATATTAGCTCCAGAGCCACAGTACATTAAACCTAAATTATTATTATTTTTTTTTAGAGAGAGAGAGAGAATTTTAATATTTATTTTTTAGTTACGGATTTGTGCCACATCGACCGGCTAGTTTAATGCTTTTTAAAACAGTGAGATATTAGCTCCAGAGCCACAGTACATTAAACCTAAATTATTATTATTATTTTTTAGAGAGAGAGAGAGAATTTTAATATTTATTTTTTAGTTTTCGGCAGACACAACATCTTTGTTTGTATGTGGTGCTGAGGATCGAACCCCGGGCTGCACGCATGCCAGGCGAGTGCGCTACCGCTTGAGCCACATCCCCAGCCCCTAAATTATTTTTTTTTACATTTTTTTAGTTGTTGATAAACCTTTATTTTATTTATTAATATGTGGTGCTGAGAATTGAACCCAGTGCCTCACACATGCCAGGCAAGTGCCCTACTGCTGAGCCCTAGCCCCAGCCCATGAAATTATAATACTGGACAGAGAGAAGAGAAAGAGCAAGCTTTTGTCTCTGTCCCTGCAGTCAGAAAACTATGGGAGCAGGGCTCTTTCTGCCATTCTTCAACTTTTGAAGATGTTGCTTCTTTTAAGTCACTATGTTGGGATGGTTTTACCAGAGTGTTGACTAAAATCTAATTTTGGGTGATCAGATAGTCAGTCACAGGGTAGGTTGCTTTTTTCATACCTCCAGATAGGTCCTCATCTCTGGTACTAAAGTAATAATAATATTACCCAAACTTTGGTGCTTTTCAATTTTCAAAATTCTTTTTTTTTAATTTTTTTTTTAGTTGTAAATGGACACAATACCTTTATTTTATTTGTTTATTTTTATGTGGTGCCAGGGATTGAACCCAGTACCTCACGCATGCTCGGCAAGCACTCTACCATTGAGCCACAGCCCAGGCCCCAATTTTTAAAATTCTTTAATCTTTAAGATTCTGGTAAAGTTCAGAAACCAAATCTGAAAAAAATAAATAAATAAATAAGTACAAGAAGTATTTATTTGATCAGCTGGCATCAAGTGGGAAGAATTGTTTATTAGAGGACTGTCTAAGGTATGAATGCAGACTGCATGTTCAGATATTGCTTTGTTGCTTGCTAGCTGGCAAATAACAAAACCTTTCCAAGCCTCAGTTTCCTTTTCTGTAAAATGGGGAGGATTATAGTACCTCATTGATAAGAGTGTTGGGAAATAAAGTGAAATAATGAATAGATAAAGTGCTTATGGTACCTCACAAAGTGTGTGCACTCAATAACCTTGGCTAGTGTGAGTATTAAGTATTGCATTTTAGGGCTCTTGTTTGTCCTTTACCTCATTCAGACTGTCTTAAAGAACAAATTGTTTCCAGGGATTATGCCCTATAGCTTGTGGGAACCCGGAGCCCATCCAAAAGCCTGTGCCAGGGTCTTGCCAGCAGTAGCTTTCCTAGTGTCCTGAGCTGTATCCTTCAAGGGCAGAAGGCAGAAAATTGAGCTTCTACTGCTAAAGGTACTTACATAAGACCCGAGTGTTAAAGCTTTAGTTGTCTGGGATTAACGAGAAGGCCCCTTGATGGGCGTTGCTTTGTTCTCACTGATTCAGATTCTGCAGACCACCCATTTACTGCCTTTCTGGAACCTTGGCATGACAAAGCAGGGAGGTGGGCCTGTAGTATGGGACATGGATGGTCTTTATCAAGCCTGAGGAGGAACAGGGCTGTTTCCTGTTATAATGGGCTCTGTGGGCATGTTTTAGCAGCTGCCTTTGACCATTTCCTCACCTTTGTTTAGGTAGGTAGGGCATAGAGTCTCTGAGAGTATTTCTTCTGTTAAAGAGGAACCAAGACGTTCCTTTATTCAGTCAAAAATCTGAGTGAATTGGTATTTTTAAAAGTCATTGTTTCTTCCATGGAGCTGCATGTTTTGTTTTGTTTATTCAACTTCCTGGGAGTCTCCTGAGGTGGTTTGCTTTCCTAAGGGCCCCCAGGAGACAGCAATGGAACCAACATCCATTACCCTAGACACTTGAAGGGATGCTTAAGTCAATAGATATATGATTAGATTAATTCAGACTTTAACCTTGACAAAGCTTAAGAGCTAGGTCATCAATATTGTGATTCTTATAGACTGGAGAATGGAATCTAGCCCAGTACTCTGGAATATCTTTCAGAGCCCAAGCTGGGAGTCCAAATGCTAGCACACTATATAAATTTAGGAAAATGGCTTAAAGGTGACGGGTCTCTTTTCCTCATCAGAGGATGAAACAGTAGACCAATGTATACTTTCTGAGTGTTGCTAAGATAACTTTAAGACACCATAAGTAGTTGTCTGCCCAGTAAAGTCTGATTCAGGTGCCCTGTGTTCTGACCCAACCTACTTTTTTTGGGAGGGTGGGTACTGGGGATTGAGCTCAGGGGCACTCAGCCACTGAGCCACATCCCCAACCCTATTTTGTGTTTTATTTAGAGACAGGGTCTCACTGAGTTGCTTAGCACCTCACTTTTGCTAAGGCTGTCTTTGAATTTGTGATCCTCCTGCCTCAGACTCCTGAGCTGCTGGGATTACAGGCGTGTGCCACAGTGCCCAGCCTAACCCAGTCTAACCCAGCCTACTTTTGCAGCTTGTTTTCTCTTCCAACTACATTGTTCTTGGTATTGTCTCAATATGTTATGTATATTTCTTTCCCAGCCACAGTATCCTTAGTTGGAATGTCCTATTCTCCCTTCCAGCTATTTAAAACATACCCTTTCTTCATTCTCACCTTTGTTTTAAACCTCCTGACCATCCCTTGGTTCTCCATTTTTCCTCTGCACTGGGTCCAAGCTTCATTTACCTCAGAATATGTTCTAAGCACTGAACGCAGTTTAAGACATAATGTGACTCTGTCAGCTTTCTGTCTTCTTGGGAAGGTAGAATATATGGAAATGCCACTAGTGTGATGTGAGTACTCTTAAACATCTGTGTGGCATCTCGTATTGTTATCTATCTCATTATGTGTGTATATTTTGTAAATTAGCAGATGGATAGGTATTTTTTAATATTTATTTTTCAGTTTTCGGTGGACACAACATCTTTATTTTTATATGGTGCTGAGGATCGAACCCAGCGCCCCGCGCATGCCAGGCGAAAGCGTTACCGCTTGAGCCACATCCCCAGCCCTGGATAGGTATTTTTGAGCTACCTCAAATTGTCATTTTTAGCTTTATCTTCTATTTCCTCTGTTCTTGCCGAAATGGAATATTTTCCAGCAGATCTTATGCTTTAAGTTATCCTCTATTCTGGATTCCTTCTTCTTCTTCTTCTTCTTCTTCTTCTTTTTTTTTTTAGAGAGACAAAGTCTCAGTTGCTCAGGGCCTTGCTAAGTTGATGAGGCTGGGTTTGAACTTGCAATCCTCCTGCCTTAGCTTCCCATGTCACTGGAAGTGCAGGCATGATGCACCATTGCATTTAGCAGAATTCCTTTTTTTATTCTTCTCTTATCTTCGCCAATAGGGATTTTAATCTGTTCTTTAAGGTACAGTTCAAGTATTACCTCTTCCATGAAACTTTCAGCACCCACAGCCTGCATTGACTGATCTTTATCCTAAACCTCAGTAAGCCTTAGAGCACTGTGGGATCATTGTGCCCACAGAATACATTTGGCATTGTTTGGAGACATTTTCAGGTGAGACTGCTGTTGGGGGAAGGTGCTATTGACCTCTAGTTGTGGTGGCCAAGGATGCTGCTAAACATTCTGCAGCATACAAGACAGGTTTTCCTCACCCCCAACAAAGAGTGATCTGGTTGGACACGGTGGTGCACACCTGGAATCACAGCTACTCAAGAGATTGAGGAGGAAGGTTCACAAGTTTAGGGCCTACCTGGGTAAACTTGGTAAGAACTATCACAAAATAAAATTAGAAAATGGGGTAGGGGTATAGCTCGGTGCTTACCTAGCATGTGCAATTCTCTGGGTCCAACCCCAGTATAAGAGATTATGGGGAATGATCTGGTCTAAGGTGGCAGTGATGCTGATGCTGAGAAATTGCCTTTAAATTCGTCCAACTCATAGACTCATGTGGAACTGTGAACTGTAGTGACTTGTTTATAGACTGTCTTCCCTACTCAGTTGAACTTCAAATTCATGCTGCTCACTTGTTCTTTCTTTCCCTTTTTCTTTTCTTCTTCTCCTTCTCCTTCTTCTCTTTCTTTTTTCCTGACAGGGTCTCACTATGTTGTGGAGACTAGTCTTAAACTCATGAGCTCAAGGGATCATCCTGCCTCATCCTCCCAAATAACTAGGGCTACAGGCACTTGCCACCACTCCTGGCCCAAATCTGTGTTTTCTTGTTACTCACTATGTGTCGGGATTTAATTTAGAGCCTACAGCCTGATGGTAGCTTTTCAGTGTAATTTAGAACCAGAAATAAAGAGGTCCTCATAGCAAATGGGTAGCAGGATTGTCTGTTGAATTTCTCTTCCTTTCATCCACTGCTCTCTTTGGGAAGGCAGTGTGATATAAAAGTGAACATTTGAGATCAGAAGACTTGGCTTTTGGTTCTGGCTGTGTCCATTTATGAGTTGTGGTGTTTGGTCAATCCATTTCACTTCTTTGTGTGTGTGTGTGTGGGGGGTGGTAGGAGGTACTGGGAATTGAATACAGGGGCACTCGACCACTGAGCTACATCCCCAGCCCTATTTTGTATTTTATTTAGAGATAGGGTCTCACTGAGTTGCTTAGCTCCTTCCTTTTGCTGAGGCTGGCTCTAACTCACAATCCTCCTATCTCAGCCTCCTGAGCCTCTGGGATTACAGGTGTGTGCCACAGCACCTGGCCCATTTCAGTTATTAAGCCTTAGCTTTTTGGGTGATGGTACTGCTGCCCCAGTGTTTTTCATGGTATCACTGTGATAATCCAGTGAGCTGTTAGATGTGAAAGTGTTTGTGAATTGTAAAGTGCTATAATGGCTACTTATTTAGCCAATGTTGATAGGTTAAAAAAAAAGCAGGACATGAGTCTGCTTGCTGACTGTCTGCCTTGCTGGTGTCCTGCCACTTCCTATAACTCTTTTTAAAGTCATAATTGCTTCATGACTGGCTCCACCTGACCCCTTTCAGCTTGATCTTCCCTGGTGTATCTCCCTTGTTTGCTGCACTTTTTTCTATTTGGGTAATCTGTCTGCCATCTTGTCAAAACCAAAATTGACTGACTCTGTCCCTAGAATACATACTAGTTGCCTGGTGTCTGAACATCCTGGAAAAGCCAAAGGTAACAAATTACCTTCACCATGGGAGAAAGCTATAAAGATGGTTTGTAGTTTAGAAAGCCAATACCTTCTTAATATTCTTCTCTTTTTTGAAAACAGCAATGTTTTTAAGCACTAATTATCTCAGTGAGCTTTCCCTAAACGGACACAGTGAAGAGTGAGACTCTTATGTTCCTGGAGTCAGGCCAAATGCACCCTCTTACTGATTTGCCAAGTGACCTTCAGCAAGCCATTGAACTTCACCAAGTTGATAACTGTATGAACTCGTAGGATTTCAGTGGAAGGCCATATGAGGTGGCAAAGAAGAATGCTCACCCTGGGGAAGAATGTAAAGTACTACATTTATAGGGAGCTTTTGAGTTATACAGAATTTTAACCTTATCAATGACCCAAAATGGTCATCTTGCCCAATCTCTTCCCTTTACAGATAAACTGATACTCAGAAAGGGAAAATGCTTTGCCCAGTGTCAGGTAGCTGGGTAGGGGCCCATATTGGGCTAGAGTTCCTTTCTAATGTATTTATGGGCCCTTTCTATAACTGAAGGAATATATGCGTCTCAAGGCATGTGTTTTCTATGAATGAACAAAGACTTATACTCTATATTATTAGACTGGTTTTTGTGGTACAGGGGATTGAACCCACATCTCCTACATGTTAGGCATGCTCTTTACCACTGAGTTATTCTGCTAGCCACATGTCATTAAACTTTAAAGTGTTTCTGCAAAGCCTGGTGGTCTTACTACCATTTCAGCAGAGACCCTATCTTTTTTTTTTTTTCTATTGTATATTTCAGGTTTGGTAGAAAACTTAAAAGTCAGTGGTCTTGATAATCTTTAAAAGCCCTCCCATAATTGCCCTCTATGTGTCAAAGAACACTGGTGTTGGCTAGTTGTTGTGGTATACATCTGTAATCCCAGCTACTCCAGGGTCAATGCAGGAGGATCACAAGTTTGAGAATAGCCTGGGCAATTTAGTAAGACCCCCATTTCAAAATTACAAAATAGTTCAGAGTTAGAATGCCCCTGGGATGAACCTTAGTATAGGCACAAACAAAAACCTCTGGTGTCTCTCCTAGTAACTTGCACTTCAGTTGAGAAATGCCTGTTTCTGTATTTCTAAAAGGTGATCCACATGGTGACAGGCTTTTCAGCATGGGGAAGTAATTCTCAATTTCCCTAGGCTTTTTTTTTTTTAAAGTTGTAAGTGGATCATTTATTTATTTATATGCAGTGCTGAGGATTGAACCCAGGGCCTCACACATGCCAGGCAAGTGCTCTACTACTGAGCCATGACTCCAGCCCTCCCTAGGTTTTTGTTTTTTTTTAATATTTTTTAGTTGCCAGTGGATCTTTTACTTTATTTATATGTGGTGCTAGGGATCAAACCCAGGGCCTCACACATGCCAGGTAAGCGCTCTACCACTGAGCCACAACCCAGTCCCCTTCCCTAGGTTTTAATACCATTGACTTTCATTGTCAAAAGTTAATGGTGCTGGACTGAGGTTGTAGCTCAGTGGTAGAGTGCTTGCCTGGCATGTGTATGCACTGGGTTCAATTCTTAGCACCACATTAAAATAAAATAAAGGTATTATGACCACCTACAATTAAAATCTATATGAAGTTAATGGTCCCTTCTTAGCCTTTATTATCCTCCTTTCTCTTAAACATTTGACAGTCTTCCTTCCCTTCTGTGAATCTCTTCTCTATTGACTTCTTTGACATTAGCTTTCTGCTTTTCTCCAGTGTCTCTGAACGTTTTTCTTTGTCTCCTACTTGTTGTACTTAAAAATTTGAATCTTTTCTGACCTTGTACTGTTTTTATCAACCTTAGTCTCCTTTCTTTTTTTCTTTTTGTGTGTGTGTGTGTTGTTGTTGTTGTTTGTTTGTTTTGGTGTTGCTGGGGATCCAACCCAGGGCCTTGTATATGCGAAGCTCGTGTTCTACCACTGAACTACACTTCCATCCCCTTCCTTTCCTTATACATTTTAATTCTAGTAGCCTGTTCCCTATAGCTAGGTTTGTTTTTTTCCCCCCTTTTGTTGTTTTTTGGTACTGAGGGTTGAACCCAGGGGTACTTTGCCACTGGAGCTACATCCCCAGCCGTTTTTGTCTTGAGATACGATCTCACTAAGTTGCTGAGACTGGCCTCAAATTTGCAATCCTCCTGCCTTGGCCTCCCAAGTCAGTGGGATTACGGGCATATGCCACCACACCCAGCTTCAGCTAGGTTTGTACTAACTATTCTGTCTTTCCAATATATTTTCTGTCTTTTAAAAGGTTGAGTCTTTTAAAATCCTGTGTGGTTTACTGAAATTCTTTTTGGAAGAAAGCAGGATAAAAATTAATAGAAATTTTCTCTACCCCATTCTTACTATCTCTATTAAAGATGATTGCTAATAATTAAGCCTTTCAGTTCTTCATCTCCTCATCTCAGATGATCTCCACTCCTCCTCTGCAATGAAGTCACATATTAGACTTTCATCACTCAAAACTGGTAAGAACCCTAATAGGTTATCTGTACATTTGAGTTCTAAGAAGTGAGAATCAGCCCTTGCTTCTGAAATTGGTTACCAAGTCATAGCTGGAATTTCCTTTCTCTTTCTCTTCTCATTCATTCCATGTTCTCCTTGCCCTTAGCTAACTGATGAGATGGTGAGGGTTCCTATCCTGGTGTGATGACTCAGACCTCTGTTTCCAAGGCCTGAGTCATTGTTGGTATGTATAGGATTGCTTTAGGCATCTGTTGCCTTTACTTCAAGGGGGGGCCACAGTGTGGGTGGACCGGAAGGAACTTATCCAGGTTTCCATGCAGGACATTATGGTACAGTGAGGAAAGCAAAGATGTTTGAATTCTTGCCCTGTTCCTTACATGTAGGATTTTGGAAAACTTCTCTAAGTCTAAATTTCTCATTTATAAAGTAAGAAATGAAGATATCTTTCTGAGAGAATTGTTATGAGGATTAAACGTGAGATGCCTAGAAAATTCCTAGCAGAGTTGGTGGCCTCCTTTCCCCCTTTCCTTCAGTTTAGGCATGCTGGATTTTTACTTGTCTATTCTCTCTCTTCTTCATGAGACTAGGAAAGAGGGTCAACATTTTATTGTCTACTATAGTTTAAAAAAATCCCTACTAGTCTTTTGAAAATATTAGCAGCCATTATGGCAGGGTAGAACCTGACAGTGATTCTATCATGCAGATGCTAGAACTGCAGGCCGCAGATCCCCAGGAGGGAACCAGTCTGTGCAGCTAAGAGATCTGGAGATGGAGTTTTCCACCATGTGATCTAGTTTTCTTATAGATGTTATAAAACTGCTCATTGGCAAAGACTTAAGGCAATGAAAGCCGAGGAAAATTTGTTTCTCCAGAAGAATGCATTAGGTCCCCTAGAATGTGTAAGGTGAATGTCTACTGTCCTGTTGCCAGTTCCTAAGTCACCCTGGAGCAGCTTACTGTCCTACCCAGAATTCTTGCATTAGTCTGCATTGAGCCCAGCTGATAGAGGCTTCTCATTTAATTTGTGTCTTTAAGTGTTTGTTGGCACAAACATTACATTATTCTTCATCTTAAAAAGCTGGGAACACTAAGTGAATGTCATTCACTCTGGACCTGAAGGCACCTTAGGCTTTCCTCTGGCCCTGAGGCTCCTTCATAGACCCACCCACTATGGAGTTACATTTGAATAACAAACATCTCTGTTGCCTGTTTTCCCAGGAATAAATTTTAAAGAATAAAGCAAGGTGGGTTGGAAAAAATTTTCAGGAGATCACCATGTTATATGTAAAAAAAAGAACAAATGGAAATAGACTAAATGATTATCTTTAGATGGAAGAATTGTGAATAAAACATCTTTTCATTATTCTATGATTTTTACATTTTCTAAAGAGAGCATATTGCTTTTAAAATAGAGGGAAAGAACTTTAAAATTGCCACTTTAAATAATTGATTAGTAGTGAAATCCAAATGTAAAGCAGCACACAGTTTATTGTGATTAATAAGCACAAAATGAATAGATTCCAGTTAGGCCAAATTTTAAATTTCAGTCCTGAGATTCAACCCAGGGAAGGCCTCACGCATACTAGGCAGGTGCTCTGCCACTGAGCCATACCCTGTGGGTTTTGAATTTTTATCTTTTTCTGGTGATACTCTCTTGTCATGCTGGGCAGAGACAGCAAGCCATAGCTCCTAGTCAGCCATGTGATCATAAGGGTCAACAGATGACACTCCGTGTTGTACCACGTAGCTACCATGTGGTGTTTAGTAGGCTAGGAGTATGAAATGCATCTTGCGGGGTCGGGTACCAGGGATTGAACTCGGGGACACTGGACCACTGAGCTATATCCCCAGCCCTATTTTGTCTTTTTAGAGACAGGGTCTCACTGAGTTGCTTAGCATCTCACTTTTGTTGAGGCTGGCTTTGAACTCGGCATCCTCCTGTCTCAGCCTCCTGAGAAATGAGGATTACAGGCATGCACCACCATGCCTATCTGAAATGCATTTTTGACTTATACTATTTTCAATTTATAGTGGGTTTATCAGAATATAACCCCATCATAAGTTGAGCATCTATAGTAGACTAATATCTTTTGAAGGCTCTTTTGATTCACATCATTTAGAAGTAATTAGTTATCCTTTGAACTCTTAAGTCTTTTCTTTTTATCATTTTATGGATAGCTATTATCTCTACTCTTTAGTAAGCTCCTAAATAAGGCAGGAACTTTCTTCATATCTTCCATAGTGCTCTGTGCAGTAGGTTCTCAATAAATGTTGAATTAGCATTTTTCCTTTTTGATGGCTTAGGGCCAAGGCAAAACACATGAAGCCTTGAGCTTTGAAGTCTGTGTGGGAATTACTGTCTATAGTATCCAGTGTCTGCAGCCTGTCCCCACAGCTTCCTCTGCAGTGAGATGGAGGAAAGATTTCTGGCTGATTATTCTGCATGTCTCCCTTTAACTTTCCTCCTCCTTCTGAACTCCTTAATCTGTTCCCTTTCTGTGTCGGTTATCTATTCATTCATAATAAGTCACTTTAAAACAAAATTATTTATTATCTCTCATGATCAGGAATTTGGAAACGGGTTTGGTAGGGCAGTTTTGGCTTAGAGTCACTCATATTGTTACAGTCAGATGTCTCTGGAGCTATAGTCTTCTGAACTCTTTGACTGGGACTGGAGGATCCATTTGCAAAATGGATCACTCACCTGGGTGGCAGATTGGTACCGACATGTTAGGTCTTCTCCACAGGGACCTCCAGACAGCTATTTGAGTGTCCTCACAATGTGCTGGATGTCACAGTGAGACAGTGGCTCAAGACATTGTAATGCCTTCATAATATAGCTTTGAAAGTCACAGTTGTTGCTTCTACCATATTCTATTAGTTATACAGGCCATCTCTAATTTATTTGGGTGGGAGATTATAAATGAGTGTAAATATCAGGAGTCAAAGATCATGGGCTCATAGGAAGCCATCTGGGAGGCCGAATCTTCATCCACTGCTGTTATTCCCCGAAGGGTCATTGTACTCAACCTTGGTTAATTTCCCTCTTCATTCCCATTGCCATTCCTAATTCACAGTCTTATCCTACAACATTAACCTTCAAATTTTGGCCCCCCCTTAATCCATCCTCCACATTGTTTCCAGAAGCATAATTCTGAGTATGTTGTTCCCTTACTTACCCCTCTTTAAAAACTAAAATATACACTCCCTGAAGGCAAAGCTATATTAATTATCCGTTGCTTCATAAAAATAAAACCACCAACTTAGCAGCCTAAATAATATTTATTTTATTTTATTTTTTTAAAGAGAGAGAGAGAAAGAGAGAGAGAATTTTTAATATTTATTTTTTAGTTTTCGGCGGACACAACATCTTTGTTTGTATGTGGTGCTGAGGATCGAACCCGGGCTGCACGTATGCCAGGTGAGCGCACTACCGCTTGAGCCACATCCCCAGCCCAATATATATTTATTATCTCCCATTTTCTGTGGATCGAGTTGGCTGAGTCTTCTGCAAGGCTGCCATCAAGGTGTCAATCAGTGCTGGTCTCTCATCTGAGGCACAACTGAGGAAGGATATATTTCCAGGTTCTTAGAGTTGTTGGTAGTATCCAGTTAGACTTACAGATTGTTAGACTGAGGGTCTTGGTTTCTTGCTCTCTTTCAGCAGGAGTCTACCCTCAGTTCCTTGCCACGTAGTTCTCAGAACACGTCAGCTTACTTCTTCAAAGCTAGCAGGACAAGTGTCTCTTAGCAAAACACATGTTAAAATATTATGTAGCCGGCTGGGGTTGTGGCTCAGTGGTAGAGCACTCGCTAGTGCATGGGAGGCCCTGGGTTTGATCTTCAGCACCACATAGAAGTAGATAGAATGAAGGTGTTGTGTCCAACTACAACTAAAACATAAATATTTTTTAAAAAGTATGTAATGTAGCCATGTACAGGTACTCATGTACATTCCCATCACTTTCCCATATTTGGTTGGTTAAAAGCAAGACATAGATTCCACCCACACTCAATGGAAGGGATTATACAAGGGTGTGACTACTAGGAAGCAAGAGTCAGGGAGATTGCACAGTCTTATCTGCCTTCCCTGTGTCTTTAGCACCTTGAGCAATGTGTGATATATGCAGAGTAAGCTCTAATATTTGAATGAATGCTATAGGATGGCCATTGTGTTTCTAGCTCCTGGCTTAAACCTTTTTTGTTTCTCCCTTGTTTCAGGGTTACTGACTTATTCTTGAGACGCCTCTCTCTCATCTGTCTTCATGGATGAACTTCAGGATGTTCAACTCACAGAGATCAAGCCACTTCTAAATGATAAGGTAAAGATAACTCTGTTCTCATGAAAACACATATAAGACTTTTATTCTGTTGGTTCATTTTCTGTATCATTTGAGTAGTAACTAACTTAAACATTAAACTTGACTTTTATTGGAGGGAATGCTTCTTAAAGTATATTTCTTAACCTGCTCTTTAATGTCTTTCCCTTTTCTTCCTTATTTTTGTGTCCATGGGTCAAATTCAATCAAGTTATCTTTGAGATTTTTCCTATTTTACAAATAGAGATGTCAAGAGAAAAATAATACAGTGAAGTAGGAAACATGCGGGTGGTGTTTGACTTAGAGTCCAAGTGCCGTGACTTTCAATTTCTATAAGAAACATTATACATGCATGGCTGATGATATACACAGGCTGCAGTCCTCTTCCTGAAGTTTATCAAGTCTGTGATGTGACCTTTCTGTCAAAATCACAGTTTTCATCAAGGATGCATAGATGTTAATAATGTACCTCATTTTTACATTAGTGTTAGAGAACTTCATCATGACCAGCAGAGTTGACAGCCATTGGACCCAACAAGTGGAATGTTGTGATATGAGGTACCAAAAAGTTCAGACAGGCTGGTCCCTCTTGTTCAGAAAGTGTATTGGAAATTCTTTCTTTTCCACCCTATTCTTTTGGCTTATTGTCATTGTCTCCTATTAAAATACTCTTATCGCATGGTGTGAATGTTTTCTTGTCATCCTTTTGAGGAAAAAAGTGGATGGAGAATATGGATAAGATGGGTAAGTGTGTGGGGCCACCAGAAGATGCTGTTGCTTATTATCTTCTTCTGCTGAGACCAAAGCCTTTCAAAACTCCCAGGGCTCCTGACTTATTATGTGTTTACTAATTTTTTATTGAATCCTGCTAGCCCCACTTTCATCCTTGTGACCTCTTCTGTCCCTGCTTCCACCTTTTCCTTTATCTTTTACCAAACTTCTTGCTCTCTCCTTTGGCAAGGTGCATATTTTTTTAACCCCCCCCCCTGGCTTCTCCTACCAATTCCCCTCCTGTTTCCAGAAAACTCTCTTTGAAGTACCATATTTTTGTGTATGTGAAGGGCTGTCCCCAAAGCAATGTGCCTGAATTATATGAATTATATACCCCTGCTATATGAGGATACTGTGAGAAGGCAGCTGTTTGTAAACCAGGAAAAGCCCTCATTGAAAACAGAACCTTGCTTGAACCTTACTCTTGAATTTTCAAGAAAATAAGTTTATGATGTGTTAAGCCTTCCAGTATATGGGATTTTGTATGGCAGCCCAAAGTAGATAGAATCCAAGCAATGTTTCATTTCTAACATCTTTTAGCTCCTTTCTAATATCCCTGGAGGAAAGAAATAAAATCTGCATCTGTAAAGCTTCTGTGTAGCCATAGCCACAGACCTGAATATTTATAAAGCAGATGAGAATAAGCAGTTTAGATTCAGGAAGGTAATAACCTGTCCTAAGTCTCATTAGTCATCAGAATCAGCTGAGGATTTGTTTAAAAATACAGCTTCCTGGGTTCTTGGGTCCCAGTCCATATCAACTAAATGAGAATAGGGAATAACAGGGGATTACACACACCTCCTCTAAGGTCAGTGGTTCTCAACTTTGGCTTCTTATTGGAATTATCTGGGGAGATGTAAAAATTACTAACTCCTGAGTCCTCACTTCTTACTGATACCTGATTGATTGGTGTGATTGGGTGTGGGGTGTGGTTGAGCTTTTTTACTCCCCCCGCCCCAAGCTCTGGGGATTGAATCCAGGGGCTCTCTAGCACTGAACCACATTCCCAGCCCTTTTTACTTCTTTTTATTTTGTGATAGCGTCTTACTGAGTTGCTAAAGCTGACCTCAAACGTGTGATCCTTCTGCCTCAGCCTCCCAAGTAGGTAGGACTACAGATGTGCATTACCATTCCCTATTGGTTGAGCTTTTTAAAAAAGCTCTCAAGAGATAACCAGGTATAGTGCATGCCTGTATTCCTACTCAGGAGGATCACAAGTTTGAAGTCATCCTGGTCAACTTAGTGAGACCCTGTCTCAAAACAAAAAATAAAAGGGGTTGTGGATGTGGCTCAGTGGTAGAATGCCCCTGGGTTCAATACCCAGTACCAAATATAAAACAAACAAACAAAAATCTCTTGAGATTAAGAACTGGTTCTAAAGTTACTCTGATTAGCCAATATTGAAAACCCCATGACCTGATGGATCTCAGATACTTGAGGACTGGGACACAAAACAAGGGGACAGCACTGATCCTGGAAATCTACAGGACACTGAAGGAGGCACCTAAATGAAAGAATTGCAGAAATTGCTTGAATATCTTACAGAGAACACAACTGGAAAAGGAAAGGGTCAGTGGATGTACCTATAGAAAAGCACTGAATCAATGTCTGATCCTCCTCTGATGTTTGCTTGATTCTGTAGACTGAATTGTGTTCCCCCAAAATTTATGTGTTGAAGCCCCAGCCCCCTCTCCATGTAACTATTGGAGATAGTGCCTTTTTAGGAGTGATTAACATTAAATAAAGTCCTAATCTGATAGCTTTGGTGGCCTCTAAACCCCTGCTATATGAGGATACTGTGAGAAGGCAGCTGTTTGTAAACCAGGAAAAGCCCTCATTGAAAACAGAACCTTGCTTGAACCTTACTCTTGAATTTTCAAGAAAATAAGTTTATGATATGTTAAGCCTTCCAGTATATGGAATTTTGTTATGGCAGCCCAAAGTAGATAGAAACCAAGCAGTGTTTCATTTCTAACATCTTTTAGCTCCTTTCTATATCCCTGTACTGTTTCTACCCACTTCCCACATTCCATCTTGCCCCCTCTCTCCTGTCCCAGTACTATTCATGAGAACTCCCCTGCTCCTGCTAAGCAGGTAGATAGACAGGAGGCCCCTTTGGAAGGCCCAAACAAAGAATCCCACCCCCATTAGCCTCGGGCCTGCCTCATGAATGCTGTTGTCTTTGCCCAGCAAGTGGGTGTTTTTGCATATGTCATAAAAAGTATAATGAGGAAAATGCCTCTTGTCCATTTGACTATGTAACAGGATTTCTCAGTCTTGACTCTGTTGTTTTGGATCAGATGATAAGTAATAGAGTAACAAAAATGTTGATCCCAAGGTTCTGTCTTCCCATTCTAACATCCTCCTCCTTCCCCACTGATTAAATATTCAGTCATTAGTAGGAAAGGAAACCTGAAATTACAGTAAGGTTTACCTTACTTGTTTTTTTGGTTGGGCGTGGGGGTTGGGGATTGAACCTAGAGGTGTTTTACCGCTGAACTACATCTTTAGTCCCTGTGTGTGTGTGTGTGTGTGTGTGTTCCTCAGGATTGAACCCAGGACCTTGTGTATATGAGGCAAGCACTCTACCAACCGAGCAGTATCCCCAGCCCCCCAGTCCCTTTTTGTGTTTAATTTTGAGCCACAGTCTTACTCAGTTGCTGAAGGTCTTGCTAAATTGCTGAGGCTGACCTCAAATGCATGATTCTCCTGCTACAGCCTCCTGAGTCTCTGATTACAGGCATGTGCCACCATGCCCAGCTTGGATTTACCTTACTTTCTACCAAAAGCCACGAACTGTGCTTTTCAGTAGAGGATGTTTAGCAGTACCTTTGACCTCCCCGCTAGATGCCAATCGCACTCCTAATGGTGACAACCAAAAATGTCTGCAGTTATTGTCAAAATGTCCTGTAAGGAGTAAAAACATCTGCTTGAGAACCACTGGTGTACGAGAAAAATCTCCAGATTGAATAGGAGTAGATACCTTAATGGTTTTTTGTTGTTGTTGTTTTGTTTCTTTTCTGGTGGTGTTTTTTTTGTGTGTGTGTGTTTTTTGCGTAACCTGCCATTATTCATTTATTAATTAAGCACTTTTCATGTGCCAGGTGCTTTATATACATTCTCTCTCTTAATTCTTAGAGTATCCCTTTGAAGTAGACAGTATTATTCACTTAGCAGATGAAAAATCTAACTAAAAGGCTGCCTTGCCTGGCCGGGAAGTGGGGAGCTGGGACTGAAACCATCTTTTCTCTTCTGAAACCTGAGCCCTTCCCACTATACTGATCCTGGAGGTATTTGGGCATCACTTTTGTGCTTTGCCCTCTTTAAGGAGAAGCCTAGAAATGTGTATTATTTCTTTCTGTCCGCTGTGCTTATAAATACTCTTAGCCAAAGACATTGCTATATTCTTCCAGGCTCAGGGAGCTAAAGGAAATCTAGACCCAACCTATTATGGAGAAATTTGTCCTGAGATGACTAAGGAAGCATTCTCAAAATAGCTTTAAGTGAGGATTATGTTAACTTGCCTCTTGTCATCTGTTGGTATTTTTCCCGTTTTATTTTAGTATGCCTGTAATTTTGTCTATAGCTCAGAATTGTCAGGAAGTGGGTGATTTTTGCCATGCTTGTTTTGGTTTCAGTGATAAAAAGAAGCAACTACCAGTACTTACATTGTTTGGTATGCAGAAATGGCTCAGATGTGTGAAATGAATTTTTAAAAATAGCATTTAACTATTTTCAGAGTATTTTTCTAATCTATTAATACCCTAACCTCTTGGGAAGTAAGTATTGAAGCATTTTTAATTCCATTTTACAAATGGGCTCCTAGAGGTTATTTGATTTGTCCAAAGCTAGTGTCTGTTAAGGTGGTGAAGCTGGAACTAGAACCTACATCTTTCATACTTCCTTTAGTTGCAGGCTGTTCAGGCTTCACCCAGCAGATCTGTAACAAGCAAGAGAGCTGACCATGCTTCATTTTCCCTGCCTCCTCCTGCCTCCTGTTAGTGTAGATACTGTGGAGCCTGGTGAAAGCCAAATGTCAGGCATGAAAAAACAAATAGGAAGTCCTAGTTGTCTTCTGAAGAAGTGAAGAAAGTATCAGGAAGGGGAATAAATACCTACTAGAAAGAATGGAAACAACTCATTTACTCTATTTTGGTTATTACAGTAGAAAGTAAGGTAAATCCTACTGCAGGAGGAGGATATTAGAATTAAAAGAAGGGGGACCCTGAGATCAATATTTTTGTAACCTCCTGGGCAGTAGAGACAGAAGAAATATTTGTACCACGGTCACTTTTTTTAAAAAGAGAAGAAGGAGGAGGAGTGGAGGCTAATCATATAGCTTAGTAGCAAAGTATTTGCCTAGCATGCATGAGGCCCTGGGCTCAATCCCCAACGCCACCAAAAAATAAAAAGTAGTATCTGCAATGAAAAACAGATTTATCAACATTTTCATCATAAAATATTCCTGAGGTGCTATATTTGGTATGGATTACAGAGCGGGAATCCCTTAATGCGCTGAGGGGTAACTGTCATATCTGTTGTCTGAAATGATCTAAATGGGACTGGAGCAAAAGTTAGTTCCTCAGCAAGTAGTAATGCCTCTGTGACAAGACCATATGATTCTCAAAACCCGTTTCAAGAGGCAGAAGGAGACTGTGGTAAGAGCCTAAGCCTTAGCCATGATCTAGCAAGGTGCTCAAGGAAATTTTAATGCAGGGGTTAGTGACGTACAATATTAGCCCAGTATGCTGTGCGTGTGTGGGGGATGCTGGGTAACAGGGTTCTGTGCTTATTATATGAGTGCACTGCCACGGAGCCACACCCCAGCCCTTTTTATTTTATTTTGAGACAAAGTCTCAATAAGTTACCTAAGGCCCTACTCAGTTGCTGAGGCTGGCCTTGAATTTGCAATCCTCCTGCCTTGGTCTCCCAAGTTCCTGGAATTATAGGGGTGCACCTGGGTCTTAGTTGCCATTTGCTTACTTTCTAGGCTTGTAATTGAGAAAATTACCTGCTTTTACTTTGCTTTTTTTCTTTTTGTGATGCTGAGATAAAGTACCACTGAGTTGTGATCCCAGCTCTTTTTTTTTTCAATATCTTTATTTTGTTTATTTATTTTTATGTGGTGCTGAGGATCGAACCCAAGGTCTCACACGTGAGAGGCGAGCGCTCTACCACTGAGCCCGCCCCCCTATCCCAGCTCTTAATTTATCTTCTTGAGCTGCATTTGGCACTGAGGCTCCACCAGAAAATGTGCCCCTTAACTGGCCTCTACCTTGAGTGCAACTTTCAGTGATAATCAGTCTTTTTTCTTGATATAGTTTTGTTGTTGTTTTTCCTCCAAATTATTCTGTTATTTTTGTTTTGTTTTGTTTTTTGGTGGGGAGGGTGTTGTCCCAGGGATTAAACCCAGGAGCATTTAATCACTGAGCCACATCCCCAGCCATTCTGATTTCTTTTTATTTTCAAGCAAAATAAAAAGCAAGAGTTAGTTTCTTTCCCAGTTATTAGTATCTTTTATCTGGGAGTCTAGCTGTGTACATTAGGTTATGGTCACATAATTTTTTTTTTTCTTTTTGCCAGGTAGTTGACAAACAAGATACCTAGTGTTTCTGGAAGGAATTGCTTTTTTCTGCTTTTGGCATTTCCCTTTGTGCTCATCTAAGAGACTCCTGCCTCACTAAAATGCCTCATGACTGTGATCACATGTTTGTGAAGAAGAGGAATTCATGCATACAATGCCAGCTGCTTCCCAAAGAGCTCATCAAAATTTGTGGCTCTGTGTTCTCTGACCAAAATTTCAGTTCAGACTAGAGTGATTTTCTTTTATCTTTCTGAAAAATCTCTAAAGGAACCTTTGGGAATCCTGTAAGATTGAAGCCCCAATATAATCTGTTTGGACATCATTATAAATTAGTCCTCAAAAGATTAAGTAAATCTTTAAATCTCATGTTATAAAATGCTAAATTGCAAATATATTTTTAAACCATACTATTAATATTTTTTTCTAGTTTTCTAATTACAAAAGGGGAAATACATGGTCATGTAGAAAAATGTAATCTCTCAATTGCAGATAGAGTTGCTATTGTTAATGTTTTAGTATCCCCCTGTCCCCAGGACTGGGGATTGAACCCGTGGGCACTTTACCACTGAGCTACATCTCTAGTCCTTTTTATTTTTTTATTTGAGACACAGTCTTGCAAAATTGCTGAGGGTTTTGCTAAATTGCCAAATTGGCTTCAAACATGTGATACACCGGCCTCAATCTCCGAAGTTGCTGGGATTACAGGCATGTATCTGTGTGCCCAGCTTTATTTTTTTGTTTTGAGACAGGATTTCATGTTGCCTAGGCTAGCCTTGAACTTGAGTTCTTCCTGCTTCAGCCTCCCAAGTTGCTGGGATTTTAGGCTTGCCCCAGCACTCCTGGATTCTTCTAGTCTTTTTAATGCACAATGTGATGTAGTTGAGGTCAAATTATAAAGACCATTTAGTACCCTACTATTTTTTTTCACTTAAACTGGAATGCAGTAAAATTTTTTTGTTTGTTTTAGGGTACTGGGGATTGAACCTTGGGGCATTTAACCACTGAGCCACATTCTCAGCCCTTTTTATATTTTATTTTGAGACAGGGTCTTGCTGAGTTGCTTAGGGTGTCCCTAAGTTGCTGAGGCTGGCTGCAAACTTGCAATCATCCTGGCTCAGCCTCCTGAGCTGTTGAGATTACAGGCATGCAGCACCAGCATTAGGCCCAGCGAGTTGTTTTGTTCTTTAAAAAAAAAAACACACACACACACATTTTTTCTTTAGTTGTAGGTGGACACAATACCTTTATTTAGTTTTTATGTGGTGCTGAGGATTGAACTAAGTGCCTCACATATGCTATGCAAGCGCTTTTACTCTGAGCCACAACCCCAGCCCCTGTTTTGTTTTGTTCTTAACCCAAAGTCTTTTTTTTAAATATTTTTTTAAATTATTGATGGCCTTTATTTAATTTATTTATAATTGGTGCTGAGAATTGAACCAATGCCTCACACATGTTAGGCAGGCACTCTACCACTGAGCTGTAACACCAGCCCTTAACCCAAAGTCTTAACAAAAATTCCTCAATAAATGTTTAATAAAAAATCTTTTAAAATGTTTACTTTTTTATATTGGCTTATTTTAGAAATCTACATCAGGCACCTGATTTATAGTGGCCTTGTACTTTATTTGGAGGAAGGTACGAGTTGAATCAGGAACCAAAAACTCACCTAGTAGTCATTTATATCATACTGAAACAATCTACCATAGTCCATGAGCAGGCCCTTCCTTCTATTTCTCGTAATCTAAACTGGAAATTAAATACAATGACTTCTCTGAAGAAGCTCTCAGACATTTTATGGGACTAATGGGAGCTGTAGAACACTATGATTCTTTTCACCAATAACATCATTCCTTGGAGTGTGCTACCCAGCCCCATCTGTACTACCATCAGACTTTCTTTCTGAGTCTGGTTTTGTGTTAAGAATAATGCTTTAGGGGCTCCGGATCTAGCTCAGTGGTAGAGTACCTATCTAGCATTCATGAAGCCCTGGGTTCAATCCCCAATAATGCAAAAAAGAAAATAAAAGAATAATACTTCAGACTAGCCATCTCTACCACTGCTTTGCCTGTTCTTAATGACATTTACAGTCTTTCTGTTATTGGTGATCTACAGTGACTTACTGCTACCCTAAGAAAAACCTTAATCCTTTAGAAGTTTTTGTTCTCTAGATCAGTTCTTTTCAATAGAAGTTTCCACAGTAATGCAAGAGTTCTGTATTTGTGCTGTCTAGTTATATGAGAATTCCACAGGTGGCTAATGCAGGGGGAACCGAACTTTTAATTTTAAACTTAAATTGTACATGTGGCTGGTGGCTACCTTATTGGATAGTGCAACTCCAGATCATCCCAGCTGGTTCTTTGAGTTCCTCTCCTGGGGAGGACAGTTAGATTCTTTAGTTGTTTGTACCCACTGTGCTCTGTTTTGTCCTGCCAGCAGTGTAGGATCAGGAAGAACTGCTTCTATGAGGAGCTTCTGGAAGAGGATGGGACTACTTAGTATTCTCTCAGAATCACATATCTAGAGATTCTCTGGAGGGGCAGCTCTACTTATTAGCAGTTCCATACCTCTGGAAGCTGGTATAGAGACAGAACAAACATGTCATGATAAAACGATTTCTAAATAATGAGAGGCTTCTCAGGGAGGGGATTATACTTTATGAAAAAAATCAAGTAAAAGGGTTTTTTCTTCCCTAATATATTACTTGTTACCCTTTTTGTACTCTGATGTCATACTCTTGCAACTTCGGCATCTGAAATGCTGCAGAAATGCCTGAGTCATCACCATTGATTTCTTTTCCTCAATCAGATATTACTATCAATCAGATATTACTATCATATAATCTCTTTTTAGAAATTTGGGGAATTTTCCTTGAATCTTTTGTCTAAGTTCTGTTTTTTATATGTTTCAGTGATTTGTCCTTTTTTTTTTTTTTCCTATCTCCAGTTTCATAGGATGCAGTAGAAATGCCAGGGTGTTAGGAGCCCTATTCTCTTTCTTTCCCTTCTTCAGTGACATTGTTTTACTTCTTTGTTAGATTTTAAGTCTTCCATTTCTGATCCGTTCATGGCCTTGTCCTCTTCCTAATCCTTTCTTTAATTCCTAGACCTGGGTACCTTGGCTCTTGTTCTCCTTCATCCCTCTCAAGGTTGGCATCTAAGGCCTTTCTTCCCAGGTAACTTCCCATGTGTGTTGACGGTGTGCTGTCATACGCTGATCCATCTTTTACTCTCTTCCCACAAATTCTCACTGCTTCCTTCAGTAGGAAGGCATGAAGTTCCAAGCTTTGCTGGGAAACTATTCTGCTTCCCTTTATCTTCACAGTAATCCAACCAAGGCATAATCTCACTTCTGAAGACATAGCTGGTACTAGCGCAAGTCAGTAACCCACCCTGCTTCTGAAGCTTTCAGTGAAAACCATTTTAGGTTGATGGCAACCAGGAAACTGCACATGCACTGCTTTCACTGTGAACTGAATTTGCTGCACATTTGGGGAACCACATGGGGAAACTGACTGTGTTTTCTGCCTTCTGTTGACAGAATGGTACACGAAACTTCCAGGACTTTGACTGTCAGGTAAGGACTGTACAAGCACAAAGAGGCTCTGTACAGGATCTCTGCAGTGCCTCTCTTCCTGTGGTGGTGGTCTTGTAGAAGTGGATCTCTTCCCATAGCTAATCGTGACTCTTTAATGTTCTTTTGGTCATTTCGATCAAGTTTATTTAAAATGATTTGCTATCATGTTCAAAAATTGCCTGCCAGGTAGCTTTGTTATGACTGTAGGTTAGTGGATTGAGCTGTCTCTTTGTGATTAAGATCTCCTTTCCTCGAATGATATTGGAAATCTCATTTGTCACAGCTGGCAGATGGCATGTTGTCACCTGAGTGCAGAGAAGGTAGAGCATGGGCAAGTGTGGAGGAGAGGCTTCTCAACAGCAAATTCTTCTCCTAAAACAAAAAGGCAAATTTTTATCAGTACAGAATGAACATTTTTCTTGGTTTTGTGTTTGAAAATGCAGAATTCAACCTGACTCGTTAGTATTTTCCTATGATACAGTTCTTCTTAGTCTACTTTTGCCTGTAGCTCTATTGCCAATTTGAAAATCAGTAAAATGAACCAATTTACCTGCTTTATCTGTTAACTGATCCTGATAGAAATGGGAACCTTGTAAGCCTAGGCAGCTTGTCCTTCCCACTTTTGGGATAGATGTCATAGTAGTGACATGAAGTAGACTCAAAGGAAAAAGTAGTAATGAGGGTTCTGAGAAACCAAATTCCTTGCTTCTAGTATTCTACCCATTCTGTATACCCATAGGCAAATAGTATTTTCAAGTATGTATTTTATGTTAAGTACCTTAGAACCTCTATATTGTTAGCATGAAAAGGAAGAACTGATAACTATTACATAGGCAAACCAGTTATAACAAGATAATTTATTGGATACCTACTATGGATTACCTGCTAAACATATAGTTTCTCCAGTCCTTAAAGCAATATTATGAGGTAGGCTTTTTTTTAATATTTGTTTTTTAGTTTTAGGTGGATACAGTATCATTATTTTATTTTTATGTGGTGCTGAACCCAGTGCCTCATGCATGCTAGGCAAGAGCTCTACCACTGAGCCACAACCCCAGCCCTGTGAGGTAGTTTTTATTATCCTTGTTTTCAAGGTAAGGAAATTGAGAATCAGGGTTCATAATTTGCCATTGAGTGGTTGGAATTGAAAAATATCATTCTTCCTGAACCCAATAGCTTTCTTTCTCACCTGTGTGTGTCCCTAGCTGAGATGTTATTAAGAGTTAAATTGTCTTTAAAGCTAGGCTTCCTTGGTAGGACAGATGAGATTCATTGTGGAAGGGGCATACTCATAATATTGTTGTAGATTTCAGAATCCCAGTTCCAAACACCCTTGGTGTAACTACTTGAGACTTTGTATATATAACATAATCAGTCTAGTGCTGTTAGGTGATTATTTATAGATAATGGCTTCTTTACTGAAAAAAAAAAATAGGTTTGGGTTTAGTAGTTTTTGGGTTTAGTAATTTTTAATTCAGTTATGGTTGACTCCTAGGTTGAATCAATTGTGTTTGATATTTGATAGAATTTGTCTATAAGGAGATCATTTGAGAGAGGATGACAATAAGATTCAGGATGAGGTAATCCAGAAATAACATATGTGTAATCCTATCTGAAAGTGTGGAAGCATTGCTTTTCATTAAATTCAGTATCTCTCCTCCAAAAATAAAGAATATAAAAAAATCATATATGTTCACTGCAAAATAAATAAGAAAATGTTAATGTAATAATATTTTGATTATATCCTTTGAGATTTTTTTCCACACATAATTATAAATATAAGTAAAATAGAGTTGACTATTAAGGACTAAAAATAGCCTGACAAAAATTCTTTCTGTGAATTATACCTTTTAGTTCAGTTCTTCTATTCAGATAGAATGATGGCAAGTGTTTGTCACCGTCTTGTTTGTCATTAATTATGAATGTATAGATTCTTTAGGTTATAAAGAAGAAGCCAGGCATGGTGGTGCCTGTAATTCCAATTCAGGAGGCTGAGATAGGAGGATTGCAAGTTTGAGGCCAGGTTCAACAACTTAGCAAGACCCTCTCTCAAAATAAATAATGAAAAGGACTAGATGTATCTCAGTGGCAAAGCACCCCAGTACAAAAAGAAGAAGAAATAAGCCATAGACTGTTCTCTTTTTCTCCTTCTGGTGCTCATGAGTGTTCTTTTGTTGCCATTCTTGTCCATCTCCTTGTTAAAGGCTTATGGGATGTCCTGGAGACGAGGGGCAGTTGGGTCAGAGTTTAGCAACAGGCTGACAGAAGAACAAGGACATAGGAACTGTGATGTGAGAAGTCTAGTTTAGAATGGCCCAGTTTGCCTGGAGTTTCCTAGACATCCTTGGGCATTCTTGGAGACAAAGCAGAACAAATATAAAACCACCATTATCACCAAACGGAAAAACATTTCCCTGGTATTGGTGTTGTCCACTAGCACAGCTGTGTCATTGGGTGAACTGAAGCCATCCTAACCAGGGCTTACTTGGTGTCTTTGTCTTGCCTAAGGAAAATTTTTAAGGAATCTTTGATGATGGCCCCAGGAAATTATCATAGGAAGTTAACCACTAAGCTCACAACTTGAATTTAAACTGCCTTTTTTCCCTCTGGTTTTTGTGTGAGTGTATCTGTGTGTGTGTTTGGTACTGAGGATTGAATCCAAGGCCTTGTGCATTCTAGGCAAGCACCTATGTCTGAGCTACATCCCCAGTCTCTCCCTCTGTTTTTTTCTTTACTAATCAACTACATTAATTTTTTTCAATAATAATTTAATTAAAAGTGTGCCTTTTTCTTGGTTTTTTGATTGTCCTAGTGGTATTGTTGTTATATAGCTCCTCTGATAAAAAAAAATTAGTTATAATATGGACATGAGTAGTGAGGGAAGGAGAATGGCTCAAAGTGACATACTTAGAATTGATGAGAAAGAAGAGCCTATTGCCGAATAACACAGTGAATCAACAGGCTGTTCACTGTCCATTTAAGTATGTCCTTGACGCTGTAGCTTCTCTGTGAATATGATATATTGCTTAAAAAACAAAACAAAAAAACCTTGAGAACAATCAAACACAAATTTAAAAAATTCAGAAAAGCATGAAAATAAAAGTTGCTTATAACCCTGCTACCTATAGATGTTACCAGTAGGAATCAGGTTTGGGTCCATGTTCCAAGGAGTTGAAGAATGAACACTGCAAACACCAAGATAAGCAAGCAGAAATTGATTAAAGAGGAGGTTAAGATTCAGAAAGTAAAAACTCCCAAGGAGAGTATGGGAGGGGCAAGAGTGCAAAGGGTCTCTTGGCATCCCTTTTAAAGGCACCTGAGGGCTGGGTGTGATAGGTGGCACATACTTGTATTCCTAGCAGCTTGGGTAGCTGAGACAGGAGGAACAGGATTCTCAATAAGTTGCTGAGGCTGGCCTCAAATTTTCAGTTCTCTTGCCTTGGGCACCCAAGTAGTTAGCATTACAGGAGTGCACTGCTGTGCTGGACTTGGAGTTATTTTGGTTTTATCCTTTTTGTTTTTGTGGTGCTGGGGATCAAACAGGGTTTTACATATGCCAGGCATACTCTATCACTAAGCCGCATACCCAACCAGGAGTTGGTTTTAATGGAGAAAAAGGCAGATTTTAGATTGACATATTACAAAAGAGGTTTTCAAATGAAGAGTGTGATATATGAGAAGCCTGAGAGTTGTAGGTGGTTGTAAAGTAAAAGTAGATGTCTAAAAGTGTTGATTGAACTAGGCTGAAAGGTATAAGAAGTCAGGGGCAGAAAAGTTGAGGCTAGAGTCAGGGAGAATGAATTATAAAACTTGAAAAAGGAAAATGTGTTCTACTGATAGGCAGAAGGCTGAGTTAATTGGCAGATTATTTTACCATGAGATTAAAAGAGATTGTGCAGATGAACTTTATACCTGCACACAGGAGTAAAGGAGTGGGGGTATTGTGTCAAAAAAGTCCTTCATATTGATATATCAGGCAAGTGTTGTAATTCATTGAGGTCCAGGGTTTGATCTCTAACACCAAAAAAAAAAAAAAACATATAATAATGAAAACTATACCTAAGACTCAAACTGTAGATCCTACTTATTGGAAACAGAATAAAACTTTATACTGATAAAATCTTACAAGTTTATCTGAATTATTTCAGACTGGCTCAGGAAAAGAAGTTGTAACAGACATGAAGTGATCATCATTTAACCAAGTGTTGAGGTATATGACGGGTCAAAATGTATCATGCTGATAACAGTACATTTAGCTGAAGGAAGAGAACTCAAGAAAAAAGTGAAAAGTTAGATATTCTCAAATAATGGCAATATCCACCCAAATTCTAAACTCCTAAATTCTTAGGATACTGATTAAGATTACATTTTTCTGGGCAGGGATTGTGGCTCAAGGATGGAGTGCTTGCCTACCACATGTGAGGCTCTGGGTTTGATCCTCAGCACCACATAAAATAAATAAAAAAATAAAGGTATTATGTCCATCTACAACTGGAAAAAAAAGACTACATCTTTCAGTGAGGAGAGAGATGTATGTCATGGGCCCATATGATTTCAGGTTGTTTATTAGCCTGGAGAATAAAGGGATCATATTCACAAAGCACACAGCCTTGGAGAAGGTAACTAGAGCCTGCGAGGTGCTACCTTGGGCTACGCCCTTTGAGTACAGGCTCATTGTGGGGTCGCACTCTAGAATCCTGGGGCAGGAGATGATGTAACTAGAAAAAGCCCGTAAGACAGATGATAGTTGACTAAAGCAGAAAGGTGGCGACAACTCACTCCCTGCAGTGGCCCGACCATTGAATCAGCCTCATAGCCCAGGTCTCTGCACCTCATCTCTAGATGGCATCTTGTACAGGCTGTTCACGAACAGGTTTGAGAAGGACGAGTGTAAAAATCCCCGGGGAGGTGAGTGCCTCCTTTATCTTCATTCTTTATTCTTCTCAGAACATTTAATTTCCATACTTTTGAAAATGAAGAGGAACATTATGAGACTTTGGCAATGAAGCAATGAAGGACTGCTCCAGAAAGAGCAACAGCAGATCTTAGGACTCTTGGCTCTTTTTTTTTTTTTTTTTTGGTGGGGGGGTGCAGCGGCAGGGGCACCAGGGATTAAACTCGAACACTCTACCACTGAGCCACATCCCCAGCCCTATATTGTATTTTATATATAGAGAGGGAGTTGCTTAGTGCCTCACTTTTGCTGAGGCTGACTTTGAACTCATGAACCTCCTGTCTCAGCCTCAGGAGCCGCTGGGATTACAAGCGTGCGCCACCACACCCAGCTTCTTGGCTCTTTGATACTTGGGTTGTTTAATAATTTGAAGCCATATTATGTGGAGGTAGGGACTGAGATCTCCCTAGAAGGTTGATTTTCTAAGGAGCTAGTTTTAACTCTGAATTTCATCCAAATTATGAATGATGAAAAGTAGTTACCTTGCCCTATTCCCTCATCTATTTTTTTTTAAGTGTTCACTTTTATCCCACCTGTTTTATCTCCTTTTTCCTCATCCTTTTCCTGGCCTTCTTTGGCACCTCACCTTTCACTCCACACACAGAGACACACTGTCACCAATTCCCTTGCCTTGGGGAGGTCCTCTGCTTAAAACCAAAATATAAATTAGTGTTTCTCTCAATTGTTAGTAGCACAGCTGAGGCCAACCTGAAATAGTCAAGCAGGACTCTACTGAAGGTTTGGGCATAAACCTTCAGAAACAAAACGGAGAAGTTGTCTTGAGTTCACTTTCAGAATTCATCACCTTCCAGAAAGAAATGAAGTCCTAAAGTTAGTGTCCATTCTTTCTCCAAGATTTTATACTTTATATGTCTGTGAACATATATAATCTATAGTTCTGCTTTTCAGAATACCTGCATAACTGGTATATAATACATATACATCCTCTGCCTCTTGCTCTTACTTGGCATGTGTTTTCAAGATTTTCTGGGGCTGGGGTTGTGGCTCAGTGGTAGAGTGCTCGCCTAGCATGCATGAGGTACTGGGTTCGATTCTCAGCACCACGTAAATGTAAAAATAAAAATATAAAAAAAAAAAAAAGATTTTCTGTGTGTTAATGCTTATACTATTAGTTCATTCATTTTTATTTATACTTCATTATGTAAATATATCATAATTCATTTATCAATTTCCCTGTTGATGGATATGTGGGCTGTTTTCTTCTCCACCAACCGTGTCACTGAGGATTGAATCCAGGGACACTCTACTACTCAGCTACATCCTCAGTCCTTTGTTTATTTTTAAAATTTTTTATTTATTTTTATGTGGTGCTGAGGATCGAACCCAGTGCCTTGCATGTGCTAGGGGAGCGTTCTATTGCTGAGGCACAAACCTAGCCCCCCTTTATATTTTTTTATTCTGAGCCAAGATCTTGCTAAATTGCACAACTTGACCTCAAAATTGCAATCCTCCTCCTCCCCCTCCCAGAAAGAGTGTATGGGGTTATAGGCATGTACCACCATGCCCACCTGTTTTTCAAATTTTTTTTTACATAAGCAAGATTGCAAAGTACATCTCTGTATATGACTTTTTGTATGTGACCATGTTTGAGAATTTCTTTAGTTTATACCTGAAGGTAAAATTGCTGTAGGGTAGGCACTTCTTAACTTCATTAGAAATTACCAGATATGTTCTCCAGGGTAATTGTTCCAGTGTACATACCTACCAATATGTATATACCTACCAATATGTATATGTATATGTGAGTTGTTATTTTTCTACATTCTGTGTAGAATGTATGTGTATTTGACAACATCTCATTGAATTTAATTTGTACTTTCCTGGCTGCTTAGTGAAGTTTAATGTCTTTCTTAATTGTCTAAATTTTTTTCATAGCACTTATCACAAGACATTATTATGGATTGGTGATTTGTGTATTCATTGCCTGCCTCCTAATCTCTGTAGAAGCGGGAATCGCACATCTTTGGTTTGCTGTTTTATTCTCAGAGCTCAGTCCAGGTTCTTTCATATAGTAGGAGTTTAGTAAATAAGTAATGAATAAACCTGGAGCGGTTCCCTCAATAGCTCTAGCATTACTATAAGAGAGACACTCATACAGTAAACAAGGATTTGTGTCTTTATATTCCTCCTATCCAAACCCTAGGCTTTATTGCTTAGCCAGTTCACTGTACATGATTCTGTCCTTCATTTTTTTCCCTTACTCAAGCCTTGAATAGGAGGGATCAGTAACAGAGTAACAGACATATTAAGTCACACATGGCTTGATTTGATAGAGTTATTTTCTATTTGAGCTTGAGGCCAGTGATTTGAGATATCCTGATATCCACTTAGCCTGAAATTGTCTTCCATTTCCCACATCAGAGAAGAAGCCAAAGCTCTGATGAGGTTCATTATTAGATAGGAAATTAAGCTGGAAGCCATTTGCGTTTGTTGGTATTCTTATTGACAGAGTTAATCTTATCTAATATAAAACTTTCTGAGATAGATGCAGACTTTATCAGTGGAAGTTCACTGGGTTAGGCATGGCATTATTATTTTATTTATTTTTTTTTTTGAGAAATAAAAGTTGGAGAAGACTAGAATAAATATGACTTAACTTTTCAATAGTCTTTTTCTTTTCCAGCCCATCATTCTTCCCCTCCCCCCATCCCAGCAGCATGGGAGATTGAACCCAGGGTTGCTCCACCACTGCCCTATATCCCTAGCCCTTTTTATTTTGAGACAGAATCCCAATAAGTTGCTGAGGCTGGCTTCAAACCTGTGATTCCCCTGCCTCAGCCTTATGAGTCAGTCGTCGGGATTACAGGTGTGAGCAACCATGCTCTACTCTATCCCATTATTCTTAGTGCTGTGCCCTTTCCCAGCAGCACTGATTACTTCCCTTTCCAGCTTATTTCAGTTCTGGAGCTCTGCTCTGGCTACATCTTAAACTTTACTCATTGCCTTGATTAGGATCCTGTGGGATCTAGGAAACATCCAACCAGAGGCAATCCAGGGATGCCTCAATATTGCAGAGCACATACAGAAGCAAGAACCAGGATTTAGCATGGTGGAAATGCCTCCTAAAAGCTCCCACATTTACTTATCTTTTCAAGAAAAGAACCAAGCTGACGATGAAATTTCTTAATCCTAATTACAAATTTCTATGGGAGGAGAAATTATGGCCAAAGGTTGTGTTCTACAAACTTGGCATCTAAGAACCTTCCTTCAACATGCAGAGGACACAGAAGGACAGCACCCAAGAAAGGACAGAGATTCTAGGTAGATACACCCATAGGTCTCTACTGAAGTTACCCATAGCTGAACATGTGTTCAGAAGCTTTGAAGCCTCTGACTTTTTAATCCACCAGTTTCTTCATATCAGTGTTTCCTTAACTTTTCTTCCACCAAGTCTTACTTGGCTCCTTCTCCAACTTGCTGATCTCTTTCCCATAACCAATTGCAAATGTAAATGTATTCTACTTATTTGTTTGCTTATCTGTTTGGAGGATTAGAAAATACAAATACCATGTATAATACAGTATCTTTCTGGAATGCTTATAGTTCATTAATGTGTCCTGCCCCAGCTAATAGGAAATGGCAGGGAAGCAGGTATTGTGAAATGTGTGCAAACTGGAAAGTTCATTTTACCTTTCCTGAGACCTTATATTTATGTTCTTTTGTTACAGGAACATGACATAGAAACAACTCATGGTATGGTCCATGTCACTATAAGAGGTTTACCAAAGGGAAACAGACCAGTCATCCTGACCTATCATGACATTGGGCTGAACCGTATGTATTTATTTTATACCTTTCCTCTTCATCATAATACTTAACCATTGTATAAACAAAAATATTCTAATAGAGCAGAGATTTTTTTTCCCCTCTGTCTTAACCTTCCCTCTGTATTGTTATATTCATCAATGGGAGGTTCAGGTTCCTGTGAAGTGTGCAGAGGGATGTGTTTTGGAGAATACTGGAATTATATATGCTTTTGTGTCCTAGCTGCTTAAGGATTGAAGAGAGTGCAATGAAAGAAGAACATTTATTTTTTAAGTCTGTACTTTGATGTTTTTCATGTTTCAGGTTAGAAAATCTAGACTGAACTTAACTTGGTTGTAGGCATTTCAGCAAATTGATAAATGTGTTCTTTCTACAGCTTGTTATTAGTGACAAATGAATTTCATGTTTATATTTGGGTCCTACTCCCAAGATTATTACATTTATGTGAAAATATTCTAAAATCTGAAACACTTCTGGTCCCAAGCATTTTAGATAAGGAATAGTCAACCAGTAATATAAGATTCAGCTCTAGTCACAGGTACAATCTATATAAATGTGTTTTTTTTCCATTCTTCTTCCACTGGTAGGGCTTTTGTAGCCACCAGCATGAGAAATAATTTAAGCTGTTATACTAAGAGGGTAGAAATCGAAGCAGCAGAACACTCATCCCCTAGCACCCTAGCAGTTTTGGCAAGAAGCTAACTCCTCCCATATGGTAAATGTAAGCAGCTCAAGATACTCACTTTAGCTAGGCTCTTGGGGTATAGTCAGTGTCTCTTTATCAGATAGGGGAATAAGGTGCATGAAAAACAACAGCACTGTGTATATGAGATTATTGGGTGCAACACCATGAAACCAGCATCTCTCCACATCTCCTTTTTGTAGATATTGTGTGGGCTTCAGAATTACTTGTTCTCAAATCATCGAGATGTCTCCTGTTCACCCTTTAGGGCAGCTTGAATTAGATGGTTTGTTCAGACACCTCACTTTAGTGGAATGTGATTAAAAGAAAATGAAAAAGAACACTGATACAGCATTGACTGAGGAGAGAAAAATTGGAGAGAAATGAAGAGTATGTGATTCACAGGGATTTTTATCTCGTAGATAAATCTTGTTTCAACACGTTCTTTAACTTTGAAGATATGCAAGAGATCACCCAGCACTTTGCTGTCTGTCATGTGGATGCCCCAGGCCAGCAGGAAGGTGCACCCTCTTTTCCAACAGGGTAAGGCCATAGGCAAGACCTTTTGCAAGACATACACTCAGAAAAGCAAATGACTGAGTTCTAGTGGGAGCAGAATGTATGCTTCTTTCCCATTGATTTTATGACAGCCTAAGGTTATACTCCTAACCCTCTGTCTTCATGTTTTTTTCACATTGATCTAAAAGAACTGTATTTATAGTCTCTTGAGGGAAACTGCATGTTTTCTCATGTTCAGGAATAATTCTCCATGGCAGGAACCTGCTTACCTATAATCATAAGGCATAAGAGTCTGAAAAACTCACTTATCACTGTTTATCTGTCCCCTTCCTCATCTGTTTTAAATTTGTCATTTTTGTGTCTGTCTCTGAAACTCCCAACTATCCAGGTACAACCTCAGATCCCTCTGAGCTTCCCTGGGAGCACTTGCCCAGTCTTAGCTCCTTGTCTAGTGGTAGAAATTGGATATCCATGTAGCCAGTTACTCTTAGAGCTGCCTTGACAGATGGAGGTGCCTGCTTTGTATGGTGGGGTCACAGTGTTCCCTGACAGCGTGCCCAGTTGGAGGACCTTGGGAAAGGGAGTGGGAGTACACACTGTGAAGTGCTTATTCTTCCCCTCTCTGCATCTCCAGCACTGCCTTTGGCCATTGACTGCCATGAAGTAGACATTGCAAACAGCTGATCGCTAGCACTTGTGTAGAACCCAGTGTTCCATACGCTGCTTTGGATAATTTATGTTTATTAACTCACTTGATCCTCCCAACCCTCTGGAATAGTTTTACTTTTATTCCCATTTTACAGGTGAGGAAACTGGGGCCCAGAAAAATTAGTAACTTGGCTAAGGTTGCATAACAAATGAGTTAGCATGGCTAGGACTTGAACCCAGTCCATCTGGCTCCAGAATCTGTATTGACTGTTTCCAAGTACTTTTGTATCTCAAATGCAAACCAGCTAGTGATCTTGTTGACACCCAGTGGTTTGGATCCAGTCCTCTTTTTTTGTTTTGTGCACAAATGGTTTTAGAACATATCATCCCTTAGAGTATTCAAGCAGAGGCAGAAGAGCAGATCCCATCTCATATTGGAAATTATCTTAAGATCTCTTTCATCTCTGTATCTTGCTCCTTAATTTTCTTGGAGACCTGCTCTGGGTCTGTTCCTGGACTTGCCTGACCATTTTAAGACCAGATGGTTCATATCATGAAAAGCAATTAATGTTATTCTATGCCTAAGTGAAACAAACACTCATAACTAAGGAGCCCAAGATTTATAACTGTATGCCTAGACCCAGAAAAGTTTTGTTTACCTTTGCATTTAATGACCTGAATATAAGCAGCACTTTATGACTACTTAAATTCAGAGCTACTTCCTGAATTGACTCTTACTGCTGGAAGTTAACTGAGCTTAGATCCCATTGAATGATTATTAGGAATTTGAAAATAATATCATAAGAGAAGACCATATTGCCAGGTTTTTTGTTTTTGTTTTTTTCCCTTTGGTATCGGGGATTGCACTCAGGGGCACTTGGCCACAGAGCCACACCCCCAGCCCTACTTTGTATTTATTTAGAGACAGAGTATCACTGAGTTGCTTAGCACCTCACTTTTGCTGAGGCTGGCTTTGAACTTGTGGTCCTCCTGTCTCAGTTTCCCAAGCTGCTGGGATTACAGGCATGAGCTACCACACCCGGCTATATTGCCAGTTGTTTACATGTGGCTTCCTCTAGTGCCAGAAACATGTGGATTCTTTTTTTGGTACTAGGGATTGAAACTTGGGGCACTCTAACACTGAGTTATATCCCCATTTTTGTTTTGAGATAGGACCTCATAAGTAGCTGATACTGGCCTCAAACTTGTGATCCTCCTGCATAAGCTTCTCAAGTCACTAGGATTACAAGTGTGTGCCACCATGCCCTGTTAACATGTGGATTCTTTTATTTTTTTCTTAGCATGCAGTCATAGAGAATTATACAATATGCTGCAGTCATTTCCAGGCACCTCACCTCCTTTGAAATGTGTTTCTCTAAGACTACTGCATTATGTTTGCTTTTCTAGTAACTGGGAACTGTGTGGGTGCTTTCTAATTCAGGAGTTATCCTTCTGGATTTCAGGTACCAGTATCCCACAATGGATGAGCTGGCTGAAATGCTGCTTCCTGTTCTTACCCACTTAAGGTAGGTTCATCATACAGCCTTTAACTATTTATTTATTTTTCTATTCATTCATCCATTTATTCATTCATTTTGTGGTGCCAAGGATGGAACCCAGGCCCTCATGCATGTTAGACAAGTGCTCTACATTGAGCAATACACCTAGCCCCTTCACATTCTTTTTGTATGTCTTTACTTTCTACTTTGTTTCTATTTCAGCTAATACAATGATGAGCAAACAGAATACCCCCTATCTTCATGGAGATTAGTTGTGGGGGGGGGGGGTAGTTAACATGTAAATAGATAATTCTAATAAAGTGTCATAAAAATGGAATGAATAGAGCTTTTATAGCTCAGTGGTAGAGCACTTGCTTACCCTGTCCCAAGGTCCTGCCTGGGTTTAATCCCTAGCACCTAAACAGCAGCAAATAGAAACTAGTGGAGGTATTGTGATAAAGAGAAGGGTAGGATCCTCATAAACAAGGCCAGTTAGGGAATGCCTATCTAAGAAAAGTCATGTAAGCTGAAACCCAAGAAGTAAAAAGGAGCTATCTAGATGGTGTGCCAGAGCAAGAGGATTCCAGACAAGAAGAAGAATTATAAGAGCAAGTGGAAGAAAGATACAGTGAAATTCCAGAAATAGATAAAGGCCAGATTACATAGGTCTAACAGATCAGGTAAGGATTTGTAATTTTATTCTTAAGTGTAAAGCAAAGAAACTGAAGGATTTTAATCAGAGGAGTGATATACAATTTACTGTTTTAAAGTAATCACCCTGATATGTGAATTGTATATACATCATTAAAGCTGTTTAAAAAATGTTTCAAACAATTACTCTTGCTGTAATAGTTTGGACTATAACAGTAGTTCTGCCAAGAGAGAATGATAGCTTGGTACTAATTGCTGTTGGAGGATAGACTGAAATGGACAGTAATAAATGGAAATATTCTTGGGATACACTTCATAGGATTTGCTGATGGGTTAGATATTGAGGTGATAGGACAGTGAGGATATCGTGCAAGGTTCAGTCATATCTCACTTAACCATTAAAAACTTCCTTGAAATATGAATGACAATAAATGCCGGCAAGGTTGTGGAGAAAAGGTGCACTTTGTACATTGTTGATGGGACTGCAGACTAGTACAACCACTCTGGAAAGCAGTATGGAGATTCCTCAGAAAACTAGGGATGGAACCACGTATCCCACTTTTTGTTTTCCCAGAAGATCTAAAACCAGCATGCTACAGCAATACAACCACCTCAATGTTTATAGCAGTACAATTCACAGTAGCCAGCTGCCCGACAACAAATGAACGGATTAAGAAATTGTGTTGATATATACAGTGGAGTTTTACTCAGTCAGAAAAAAGAATAAAATTATAGCATTTGCTGATAAATGGATAGAAATGGAGAATATCATGCTAAATAAAATAAACCAAACTCAGACACTCAAAGTTAGAATGTTTTCTCTCATTTGCAGAACTAGATTAAAATAAAGGAAAGGTAGGGATCGGGGGACTAGGGTTGTGGCTCAGTGTTAGAGTGCTTGCCTAGCATGTGTGAGGTAGTGGGTTCGATTCTCACATATAAATAAATAAAAATAAAAGGTCCATTGACAAATATTTAAAAAGGGGTGGGGGGCAGCTGGGGTTGTGGCTCAGTGGTAGACTGCTCTCCTACCATGCATGAGGCACTGGGTTCGATCCTCAGCACCACATAAATGTAAAATAAAGATATTGTGTCCACCTACAACTAAAAAATAAATATTTTAAAAAAAGAAAGGATGACCTAAGGAACCAATCAAATATAAATTAATAGATGAGCAAAAGGAAGTCTAGTAGAGCAGAGAAAGGAGAATGGGAGAGGGGAGGGAGGAGACCAGGGAAAAGAGGAGGGAAAGGTGGGGGATGATGAATTAAAGTCAGTTTCCATGCATGAATGAGTTTGTTGGGAGGAATCCAACAACTGTGTATAATTATTAAACTAAAAAAAAAAAAGCCTCGAGCCTGATGCAGTGGTGCACACCTGTGATCCCAGCAATTTGGGAAGCTGTGGCAAGAGGATCGCAAGTTAAAAAGGAAACTAAGGCTCAAAAAGTTGAAAATTTTTGCCCAAATTCTCACAGATAGTCAGTATCAGAACCCAAATATGAATCCAGAATTATTCTTTCCATACACAATGCTACCTGCTAATGAAGTTGACTGTCCATTTGTCATTTGTCCGTCTGTTCCATTCACAGTCTGAAAAGCATCATTGGGATTGGAGTTGGAGCTGGAGCCTACATCCTCAGCAGATTTGCAGTAAGTACATGGAGGATTAGTCTCAATGCCCTTGAGACAATGCCTGGATCACAGCTATTACTGCTGTGTTAAATGACCAGGCAGTGTTCTGGGTCTTGTGTTAGTTTTTCTGTAAATGATATCTCCAAGTCCAGTTTTGAATAAAGCCTTGCTTTGTACTTGTAGAACATCAAAAAACCTAAATGAGAGCAGTATCTCATCTGTAAAAAGTCCTAGAAGCAGCTTATGATAAAATTTTTATAGCCATTAAAATCAAGTTTAAGAAGAGCTTATAATGACATGTGATTTTCTTTTTTTCTTTTTATTTTTTTGTAGTTGTAGATGGACAGAATGCCTTTATTTTGTTTTGTTTTGTTTTTATGTGGTGCTAGGAGTGAAACACAGTGCCTCACACATGCTAGGCAAGTGCTCTGCCACTGAGCAGCATCCCCAACCCTGTGATTTTCATATGCTATAATGTAACAGAAAAGTTAAAATACAAGTTACATGGACTGGGGATATAGCTCAGTTGGTAGAGTGCTTGCTTTGCATGCACAAGGCCCTGGGTTCTAATCCCTAACACCACACCACCACCACCACCACACACACACACACACACACACCCCCAAAAAAAAAAAGTTTCATAAAATTTATCATAAGTTGAGGAAAGGACTGGAAGGAAATTACCAAAATATTAACAGGCGTTGATGTATGGCAAATAATACAAGATTTTGTTTTCTGCTTTTTATAATTTCTTTGTTCGTCAGACTCTACAATGAGCCTACTCAGAAGGAAAAAGTAAGCTGGGGAGTTTTGAGTTTGTAGGGAAGTATTCCTTTTTAAGGAACTTTTCTGAAATGGCTCCTGGTCATTGGAGTCTTTGGGGATGGCATGACCTATTCTGGGGATTTCATAAAGAACTTCAGAAGCCCCTATTGGAAACAACTCATCACATTTTAGATGAGTATGAAACAACCCATCCAAGCCTGTACCAAGTGGTTTCAAGGGCATTTGCCCAGCAAGGAAAACCTACCATGAGTTGAATAACTACATTGTGCTGTCCTCTGCTGTAAAAACAGAACACCTGTGTTCCTTATAAATTGTGGCAAAGATCATTCAGTAGCATTTTTAGAAACTGGTTTCCAGATGCTAAGTCAGATTTCAAGAGCTACTTTCCATGTATTTTCCTGAGTACCTCTATGTAGTGATACTTTCAAATACAAGGCATTATAGCATGATTTAAATCAGCTATAGCTGGATTTATAGCTTAGTGGCAGAGCGCTTGCCTATCTTGTACAAAACCCTGGATTCAGTTCCCACCACTGTAGAAAAAGAAAAAATGTATTAGCTAACTTTGTCTCAGATGTTTTAAAAGTGGAAGTTTCATACTCTTGTGTTTGTGTCACCCTTCAGCTCAATCATCCTGAGTTAGTAGAAGGCCTTGTGCTCATTAACGTTGACCCATGTGCTAAAGGCTGGATTGACTGGGCAGCTTCCAAAGTAAGTGCCATCTGCTCATCTCTTGGAACCTTCTAAAAACAGCTTAATTTTTTTTTCATTGAGCTAGATACACAATTAAAGACAAGAAATTTAAAGTATATACTTTGTTAAAGTTTACATATGTAATCGCCACCAATCAATGTATACAGATGATTACCAGCTCCCTAGAGCATTTCCTTGTCCTTTTTTTTTGGTACCAGTGGTGGTTAACCACTGAGCCACATCCCCAGAATATAACTCAAACTAAAAAATAAACTCAAAAAATAAAAAGGATTGGGAATGTAGCTCAGTGGTAAAGCACCCCTAGGTACAATCCCTATAATAATAATAATAATAACAATAATAATAATGTTGTTATTCAGCTTTTTAAGAAAATTTCTCATGTTAAATGAAAAAATGGGCATAAAACCATATAATATTCCAATTTTGTTAAATGCATATATGCATAAGAGGGAAAATATGTTACTAGTGCTTATATCTTTGGCTGTTAATATTATAAATTTTCTTTCATATTCTCTATTTTCCTAATTTTCTATAATAAGCTATATTACTTTTATAATTATTTAAAAATATTCTACCTCCCAGCAGACCATCCCTTCCTACATTTTAGTTCTGGAGAAGCAATGCATTTCCTAGATTTGGATGAAATATATTAATGATGCTGAGAAATTCTTTCTCACAGCCTGATTTATGTAAAAATTTGTTCTAGTTCCTATCAAGTATATAGGTATATCAGCACTTACCTGAACATTCTCAATGTCAACCTGTTAAAATTCCCATAAAACTCTGCAGATTTATTAACTTTTATGAATACTTACGAGTTAGAAAGATTGGTTACTAATTCTGATTATCTTTAATTTATAATCTGTGGATTGCTGATTACCCACATGAAGATTTCAGAACTTACTTATTAATCTTTCTGGGACTATGTGATCCTGTTCACCTGTCTAGTCTGTCTCCCTTACCACCTATCCCCAAATCAGTTTACTGATGATCTAAGACTATAGTAGAAATTTCACCAAAAAAAAAAAAAAAAAACAAGAAAAAGGCTGAAAGGGGAATCAGCAACATAATTTGAGTTGGAAGTTTCTCTGAAAATAGACTAACAGTCTAAAGGTTTACACAGATTGCTGTGTTTGTTAGACCATGAGGTGCATCATTTTGAAATGGAGAGAATTGGGAGAAAATGTTCAAAAATGCAGGAACATTTTGTAAATTTAGCCCATTTCCTCCCACTCCCTGAAATAAAGATAGCTAAACTGGAGGGAAGAAAAAAATTCGCTTTTGTCTCTTGGATAGTTTGGGAGTAGTTGTAAGTTGATTCTTGTCCTTTACCAATCCAATGTAAATGCAGAACTTCAGGCAGGAATGAAGTAGCAAATACCCATGAGTTCCAGATCTCAAGTTTTCAGAGAAGGACTAGCTAGTGTTTCTTCCAGCCTTCTTGCATTTCTTTTTCTTTTGAGTTGAGGTCTGGCTATGTTGCCTGGGCTGTTCTCTTAACTCCTTGGCTCAGTGATCGACCTGTCTCAGCATCCCAAGTAGCTGGAACAATAGGTATTAGCTCCAACAAACCCAGCCCCAGCCCCATTTCAAAGCAAGCTCTATTATTACCCTGGAAGGGAAACTTAGGTTGTTTTTTGTTGTTGTTATTGTTGTTTTGGGGGGGGGTCTTTTTCTGGGTTTTTTTTTTTTTTTTTTATCTCATTTCTTTTTCTTGTGTTTCTTTGAAACCACCATCTTATTAAAATGTATGCACTGAATTGTCATTGAGGGAGGATAACATATGAACATATGTACAGTAAAATACACTAACCCTAAGTGGACAGCTTGGTAAATTTTTACATGTGCTTATTCCCTTAACAGAGCTTTTAATCTTTTTAGCTCTCAGGTTTGACAACCAATGTTGTGGATATTATTTTGGCTCATCACTTTGGGCAGGTAAGTAAGTGCCTATGCAGTCAGAACTGGGTTCATTGGCTTGCATGTGAAGCCTAATTATGTGTCAGGAAAGAAGAGATACCTTAAAAGTTATCCTTGCAGATAACACAGGGTAGTCTGAGATGCATGTAGCCCTACAAAGGCCAGTCTTATGGGGACGCATTAATTCAGTACCAATATGGTTCTTAGCATTTGGAGAGATGAGAGAAAACAGTGTCTCCCTCCACCTGTCCCCTATAAGTAGCATGCCATCTGTTAATGTTTGACAACATCTGTGCTTTACCAAACATCTTTAGAGCCAGCAGAGAGGGTCTGGGAAAGGCTTCATAGAAACACAAGTTTCCAAAAAGAAAGAAATCATGAACTATTATTGCTGCAAGAACCTAAGAACCTTAGAAATTATTTTGTTTAGTCCCATGAAATGATGAAGAATCTGAAGTCTACAGAGGAAGTAGCATCATGCGCATAATTGTTGGGTTGGGGAGAGAGGTCACTGGCTAGTGGGAGACCCCAGACCACTTTTCAAAGGGAAAAGTGAGGTGACCCATGAAGGGGTCATGAACGAAATGAGCAAGAACAAAATAGAGCTGTGAGGTGCCTGGAGTGGAGAGAGAACAATAAAACCAGGGGTGATGTGCTCTAAATTGCAGTCTGTATAGCTAATTCTAAATGCATCTGAAAGAAAGTGGTAGATGGGGAGAAAATAAGCATTTTCTTATTTTACCTACAGCTCTTCCTGGGTTCCTATAATGGGTACAGTTGTCCCATTCCTTCACTAATTATTTATATTTCTAAGCACTTAGATAAATGTTTTGTTTTGTTTTATTTTATTTTGCAGTACCAGGTTCAAACTCAGAGTTTCCCACATGGCTAAGCAAGCCAAGCTACATCACCATCACTTTTTTGGTACTAGGGATTGAACCCAGGGGTTGCCATATCCCCAGTCTTTTTTATTTTTTATTTTGAGACAGGTCTCATGAAGTTGCTGAGGTTGGTCCTGAACTTGCCATCCTCCTGCCTCAGCCTCCGAGTCTCTGGAATTATAGGTGTGCACCACTATGCCTGGCTCCCAGCCATTTTTATTAATTTTGAAACAGGGTCTCACTGAGTTCCCTGGATGAACCTTGAACTTGCATCTTATTGCCTCAGCCTGTTGAGTAGCTGGGATTACTGGCATGCATCACTGTACCCAGCTTTCTTTTTATGAGAAACAACAGAACATAAACACACAAATAAGGAAATTAGGGTTCGGAATGATTAGGTGACCTAGTTTCCCAGCTAGCACTTGAATCCATAATAGGTTCTTTGGTGCCCCCTTCTGACAGAGAATATGACACCACACTACACTGAGGCAAATGAAAAGATTTTAGCCATTCGTCCTAGCAGTGTATTAGTAGTTCCCAGGCCTCACCCCAATTCTCATTATGCACAGTGAGAGCTGGCTTTTGCTATTGAAAATGCAAACCAAATAAATGGGCTTGTTCTGTAGCTCAGAAAGTTACTTGTGTCTTCTTTCACTTGTTCTAGGAAGAATTGCAGGCCAACCTGGACTTGATTCAAACATACAGACTACATATTGCCCAAGATATCAACCAAGAAAACCTACAGCTCTTCCTGGGTTCCTATAATGGGTACAGTTGTTGTCCCATTCCTTCACTTAATCATAGAACAGGTCTAAAGGGATAATGGACTTTTAAGAGAAGGGGAAGGAAAAATAAATGACTTCTCCCATAATTTTGTGATGGGGTCGACTCCATGCTGTTTCAGTAGAAAAGGAAGTGCTTTCAGGTAGATGTGAAAAAAGCTTTGAGGAACATTGAGTTAAACTGGAAGACATTTGGGACATGTTCAAATACCAGTTGTAGTTTCAAGATGTTTTGAGGTATATGGAACCTAAGTTAGTACACAGACAGAAGCACACAAATGTTGTGAAGTAGCACGGGAAAATACATGTAGGGAAGAAAAAGGAGAGAAGACTTGGACCTTTTAGTTGGTCTTGGCTGATGTCTTGTCGTAAATTAGGAGTAACATATAGATGCTACTCAGTTCTCTTGTTTGTATATTTCAAAATCCACTGTCCCATCTCCCCCGGTCACAGGCAGGGTGAGGGGAAAGCACTAGTTCTTATCTTGGGAACAGCTTATCCAAAGTGAGTGTTAACTCCTAGCTACCTGGAAAAAGCTTTTCCCAGAGTTACACAACCAGTAGGGAGCAAAGCCAGGTCTTAAACCTGGTATCTAAAACATCCCTGTTTTTAGTTGAAATCAGAAAGATAAAGGCCTGTGCTAAAGTGTTACAAGAAGAATCCCCCCCACACACAAAAGTGTAAGTCATTCCCTTCTCTTAAGAAATTTATTCCTATAAACTAATTGGAAAATTAAACACTTACGACTTGGTCACTGTTTATCATCCCACCAAGTTCCTCGTGCTGCCACTCAGGATACCACTGCTGCTCAGGTGTGAAGGAAAGAGTTTTCACAGTCCTTGATAATGCTTTGATTTTCATGACTACAAAATAACCTGAGTTGTCATGATTTTTACCTCAAAAATGCACTGATCCTGTTTTGTTTTTCTAGACGCAGAGACCTAGAGATTGAAAGACCCATACTGGGCCAAAATGATAACAGATTAAAAACATTAAAGTAAGTCCCTCAGTTTCCCCATTGAATTGCTTAGCATCTTTGCCTATTATGTTTAATTCAGTGTTCAGTGCAGTGTATGTGCTTATTTGCTCTCTCCTTCTGTACCTAGGTGTTCTACTTTATTGGTGGTAGGAGACAATTCACCTGCTGTTGAGGCTGTGGTAAGTGTGTCTTGATGTTGTGAGGAAGATGATATTCAAATGTAATAAAATGTTTATTGCATACCAAAAAAATTTGATAACGATTAGCTTATGTTATTTTCTGGTTGCACATATCAGGGTTTGCTCTTTGTTAGACATTTTGGAAAAGTAATTCCTCATCACTCACTAGGTTTCATCAGATGGGATCATTGTTGCCCTCGATTGCTTTGTGTGGTGCATTTCACCTTGTGGCAAATAGTACAATGAAACACCATTTATTTATTGTCAGATTTCTGGCAACCTCAGCTTTGCATCTGCAATAGATTACCACCAAAAATCCAACAGGCTGGAAGGCTGCCAAGAGCCTGTGTGCTTTTTTTCTACCTTCTGTCGAGCACATAGTATACTGATAATAGTGATATATACTTATTATAGAAAATATTTAAAAATTTTAAAATAGAATGGGGAAAATCATGATCCCATTACACAAATGGTTATCTTTGTCTTTAACATAGACCCGAACTGTATTCAATATATGAGATTTAGAACCTAACTACTTGACAACTTTTTTTTTCTTTTTTGAGGTACTACAGATTGAATCCAGGGCCTTGTGCTTACTAGGCAAGTGCTCTACCACTGAGCTACCCCACAGCCCTTTTTATTTTATTTTGAGACAGGGTTTTGGTAAGTTGCCCAGACTAGCCTCAAACTTGGATTCCTCCTGACTCAGCCTCCTGAGTAGCTGGCACTAGAGGAGTGTACCACCATGCCTGGCTACTTAACACTGTTGGTAACATTTTTCCATATTATAAAGTCAGTATGTTTGTATAACATTCTGTCTTGTTAAAGTACATTATTTATTTAACTTTATTCTCCTATTGATTATTTCTGACTTTACATCACAGTTAATGTTGCAGTTGAAATGTTGCTTATAAAATCTTTGAATCTGGGCTGGGGATGTGGCTCAAGCGGTAGCATGCTCGCCTGGCATGCGTGCGGCCCGGGTTCGATCCTCAGCACCACATACAAACAAAGATGTTGTGTCCACTGAAAACTAAAAAAATAAATAAATATTTAAAAAAAAAAAAAATCTTTGAATCTTTGGTTATTTCCTTGGGATAGATTTTCAGAAGTGGAATTAATGTGTCAAAAATTATAAACATTTGGGCTGAGGTTGTGGCTCAGTGGTAGAGTACTCGCCTAGCACGTGCAAGGCCCTGGGTTTGATCCTCAGCACCAAATAAGAAATAAGTAAAATAAAATAAAGATATTGTGTCCATCTACAACTAAAAAATAAATATTAAAAAAATTATAAACATTTATAAGTTTTTAAATATATTTTGTCAGATTCCTTTCCAAAAAAGAATTGCTCCAATTTATTGCCACCAGCCTGTTTCACTACACTGCCCACCACTGATTTTTATATATATATATGTTGTTGATTTGATCGGTTAAAAATGGCATCTCTTGGCTGGGGTTGTGGCTCAGTGGTAGAGCATTCGCCTAGCACGTGCGAGGCCCTGGGTTCCATCCTAAGCACCACATGAAAATAAATAAACAAAATAAAGGTATGGTGTACAACACTAAAAAATAAATATTTTTTAAAAATGACATCTCACTGTTTAATTTGCGTTTGTTTATTTACAAATAAAGTTGACAGTTTTTTATAACCATTATATCTTTTCCTTGTTTAACTTAACCAAGTACCTATGTGAAATTAGTTGATTTTCTTTGGCATTCTTCACTTCTTCTGTATCTAGGACAAAGTGTTAAAGAGTAAGGCTCTTTGGAAATGGAGTCTGATAATTAGTAGCACAAGAGCCAGGCATGGTGGTGCATGTTTGTAATCCTATAGGCTCTGGAGGCTGAGGCAGGAAGATCGGAAGTTCACAGGCAGCCTTAGCAACTTAGCGAGGCTCTAAGCAACTCAGTGAGACCCTGTCTCAAAATAAAAAAATAAAATGGGCTGGGGATGTGGCTCAGTGGTTAAGTGCCCCTGTGTTCAATACCCAGTACCACCCCTCCCATCCCCCACAGGAAAAAAGTATAGACATGGAGAGAAGGTTTGGGGGTAGGGTAGTGTTTGTAGGGTTAGATAGATATGAAAATACAATATGTTTCCTTCTCTCAACTTCTCTGTAAAACGTTCTGTGTCTGGTATAAAATAGCTTGTGCATAGAGGCAATAACCCTCAACTCCCAACCTTTCCCCTAAAAAGTTCCCCAGACATATGATAATGATTCCAGTTCATCAAAAAGTAGTTCTGTAAAGGTCAGGCTTTTCTGTCTATAAAGGTGATGATGATGCATGCCATGAAAAAGAAAATACCCAGAATCAGTATTGAGGGAGTATTTCCATGAATCTTAGATCTGAAGTTATTTGTCTTTTGAAAGTTGTGTGGAGCCAGACGCATTAGTGCATACCTGTAATTCCTACTACTCAGAAGGCCAAAACAGAAGGATTGAGAGTTCAAAGTCAGGCTGGGTAACATAGCAAGACCTGTCTCAAAAAAAAAAAAAAAAGTTGGACTTAACTGCAATATTTTCAATTATTTTTCAAGATTATAAAGTAGCCACATAAATAAGATCTCTTCTTTCTGATTTTCCACTTCCCAGCGTCTATAGAGAAGAACTTCAGGAGTCACTGCTGTAGCACAGCTTAGATAACTTTTCTATTCACTTAAACCTGTCTCCCCTGCCACAGCATTTTAGCCCACAGGTAGTGGGATTTCCAACGAAGAAGCAATGAGAAACTCTGCAAAACCTAGGCAGGATTTGCCAGCTCATTTATTCATTCAGTATCATTTTTGAGCACCTCCTATTTGCTCAATGCTATGGAGGCAATAAGGTGGAATCTCTGTATTTGGGGAGTTGGAAGAGTAAACATGTCAGCAACCAACAATTAGAGGCTGAGTTGTAGCCTCGTAGTACCACACTTGCCTGAGTGAGGCCATGGGTTCGGTCCCTAGCATGCACACAAAAAGATGATCAGTGACCTACCAGATACTAAGACATCTTATAATATTATAGAAATTACAACTAGTGAGCCAAGGAAAACATGGTTTATTAGATTAAAATCAGACTTGTTAATTTTTCCAGAAAATATTTATAGCATATCCACTATATTCTTAGCACTGTGCCTGTTAGGAATTCAGTTTCTAAATATTAACTTCTAAGTTAATACATATTCATAGTAAACTTGTGCAAACTCTGACTCAGTGGTCCTGACATTTAGATCATTCCCTGATTTTAGAAGAGTTTTGTATACCTTCCCATCAGCAGTCCCCAGATCAAAAGTTCAGCTGAATCCAGTTACTGGTTCTTGCCTAGGTGATTTTAATTCCCTAACTGGCTAACTGCCTCTGTAGTCTGTTATATAGACAGCTACTCTCTTGAAACAACTCACATCCTGTCACCTTCGAAACCTGTGGCTTCTTGCTTTCTTCAGAGCTCCAGCCTGCTCCCAGCCTTGCTTCAGTGGGCATCCTCCCTTCACACTTGCCTCTGTGACCCACTTGGGCTCTGTACATTCACGCTTTCTGGAACTGTGGAAGCCTTCAGACACCAACTTCTGCTATTTATTTATCTGTAGAAATTCTTATTGTCTTTCACTGTCCACTCAACTAAGTTATAAAATTTTTTAAAGTGATTTCATTTTGCTTTGTACTATATTTTTTCACCCCACTGAATTCTAAACTCTTAGCACAGATTTTATGTGTGTATTCTTTGCAGACATGTAAAGGAGAGATTCAGTTGATCAAATTAGCCATAAAACACTTCTGAGGGCTGGTATATAGATCAGTGGTAGAGCTCTTGCCTAGCGTGTGCTGGACCCTGGGTTGGATCCCCAAAACCCCCACATGCCACACCCCCAGAAAAACACTGCTGAACCTGTGGGGCTGGAGATGTGTAGCTAAATGATGGAGCTTGAGCTTAGCACACACAAAGCCACTGGGTTCAATCCTAAACCGCCCCTCCCCCACCAAAAAAAGAATCACTGAACCCAGAGACACTCTCCTCCCCAAAACATTTTTTTTGAGGTTCTTGGCTTCATGGATATAAGGGTACAAGATGCCAAACATGTAAATATACCAGGCTTTAATACTACATTGTAATGAATGCTATAAGAGAAAGATCACAGAGGAGTTGAGCTTTGGACTAGAGAACCATAGTCAGATTATAAGGAATGGCAGACCCACTATACCAGGGCCCCACAGAGGAGTGAAAAGCAGAACCAGGGGAGGTGCACAGGGCTCAGTCATTATGGCCAGTTTTGCTGGGAAGGCATCAAAGAGATCCCAGGAGGAGAGAGCCAGTTCACAAATAAGTAAGATACCCTGCCCTCAGGCTGTGTAGCCAATAAAAAAAATCTTTAGATTCAGTATATAGTTGTTTCTACTTGTATCAGATTCAGAAAATGAAATTAGCCAGAGTTTTAGATCTGTTCAGATATAAAATTTATCACATAAAATACATCATATGGGCCAAGGATGTTATTTCAGTGGTAGAGCTCTTGCCTAGTACATACAAGGTCCTGGGTTCAATAACCAGCACTGCAAAATCTAAAAAATGAAATTTATCATATATATCTTCCAGTCGCCAAACTGAGTGATTGGTCTTGCAAGATCATTCTCATGCCAAGCTATTTCTTTTTTAAAGCCATTCATAAAATTGTTTTCTCCCCCCCTGCCTTTTTTTTTAGGTTGAATGCAATTCTCGTCTCAACCCTATAAATACAACTTTGCTAAAGGTAATATATCTTCTTCCTTCACTGCCAACCACTTGTGAGTAGATTATACATGCTTCAAATTTTAGTATGTTTGTTAGAACCATTGCCCCAAAAGAGGTAAAACTTCTTTTTCTATTAGTTTCTGATGCTCTCTTCTTTTTTTTTTTTTTTTTTCCTCAATATATATTCTAGTTGTGGGGCTGGGGGTGTAGTGTAGCTCAGTAGTAAATTGTGTGCTTAGCATATATGAGGCCCTGGGTTCAAAAAATTATATTTGTATACACTTACATATATACACACATACACATTCTCATTGCAGAAAATTAAAAAATAGCTGGGCACAATGGTGCATACTGTAATTCCAGCAACTCAGGAATCTGAGGTAGGAGGATTGCAAATAATTCAAGACCAGCCCAGACTTAATGAGACTCTGTCTCAAAATAAAAAGGACTGGATATATATAGCTCAGTGGTAGAGTACCCGAGTTCAATCCCCAGTACTAATTTTTTTTTTAATTTTTCATAAGTCTGCTGCCCACAGGGAACTGCCTCTGGTAAAATATTGGTATCTCTTTGCTATATGTTTTTTATCATTAAGATCAGAGTATATTTAGCAGGCACAATGGCGCATGCCTATAATCCCAGCTACTCTGAAGCTGAGGCTGGAGGATCACAAGTTAAGGCCAACCTTAGGAACTTAGTGAGAACCTGTCTCAAAATAAACAAGAAAAACCTGTAATCCCAGCAATTCAGGAGGCTAAGGCAGGAGGATTGCAAGTTAAAAGCCCGCCTCAGCAAAAAGCAAGGTGCAAAACAACTCAGTGAGACCCTATCTCTAAATAAAATACAAAATAGGGCTAGGGATGCGGTTCAGTGGTCAGGTGCCCCTGAGTTCAAAAGGACCTCAAAAATAAATATAAATAAATAAATAAACAAGAAAGAGGAGGAAGCTGGGTTTATAACGTGGTGTCAGAGTACTTCTGGTTCCATTCCCATACTGATGGTGGGGATGCAGGGGGAGCCAGGCACAATGCACATACCTATAATCCCAGCAACTCCAGGCTGAAGCAGGAGGATCACAAGTTCAAGGCCAGCCTGGGCAACTTAGTGAGGCCCTGTGTCAAAAGAAAGGACTGGTGGTGTGGCTCAGTGATAGAGGACTTCTGGATATAGTCCCTTATACCATGCACACACACACACACAAAAAAAAAAAATTTAAATAAGAGGATGTTTGTTGTCCTATATCTGTTTTCTTCACATTTATGACATAAATGTTTTCCCATGCCTTAAAAATTTCATAAACATTATTGTGTTATGAGAATTAAGGTAATAGATGGAAATATTCTACACATGCTAAATCTTGCTGAATAGGTAAGGAAGCTTCCAATTACAATTTTTATAGTAGTGAAAGTGGATGCATTTTCTTTCTCTTAGAGCAAGTAGAAAGTGACTCTTACTAAATTTCTAAGGACAATATCAAGTTTCTCCACATTTCAAATGTATCTCAGTTAAGAGTTCCAGCCTAGCATTATCTCAACCAGTTTTCCCCAAGCCTCTGTTAATAGGTAGCTAACCTCCTACCTGGACTACTGGAGAGTTAAATGCTGATCTTCTTTGCTTACTGCTTTTTCAGTCTGAAAGATCTTTACCTTCTTCAATTTGTCTTTGAAATGTGCTTAAAAGGGAAGCATTGTCACCAGAAGTAGCCCATAGTTTCTAGAAACAGACCATGAGGTTAATGCTCTGAAGTGACCAAACTCAGACTGTTCTTGGTTCCAGATCTTGATGGGCTTGTCTAAAATATGAATGAAAAGTTTGTGGTTTCAAATTAGAATCAATATTTAACAGCACCAAATTAACTCTGAAATAGCCAAAGATAAGATTATTTCTGGGAAAATATGCCCATCTGCTACAGCATGGGGCAGAGTGGATAGCTCCTATGGCTGACTGAACTCTGATTCTCAAGCAGTTTGATATGGGTATCACTCTTAGAAATAGTTACATCCAGTATCTTCTCCTTGCATATAGGAACTGTTTTATGGTTCTGTTCAGTTTTCAGCTTTTAAACTTCATGAAAATTGGGGCTGGGGATGTGGCTCAAGCAGTAGCGCGCTCGCCTGGCATGTGTGCAGCCCGGGTTTGATCCTCAGCACCACATACAAACAAAGATGTTATGACCACCGAGAACTAAAAAATAAATACTTTTAAAAAATCTCTTTCTCTCTCTCTCTCTCTCTCTCTCTCTCTCTCTCTCTCTCTCTCTCTCTCTGTCTCTCTCTCTTTAAAAAAAAAAAAACTTCATGAAAATTGAGTTTATGCCAGTTTGGTGGTCTATTTTATATTTATTTGTCAAATTGAATGTTTGTTTCTCATCTTATGCCTGGAATTTTGAGGAGACTTGTTTCTTGTTAAGAAAGTTTTAATGTGTCATTTAAACCCTGGGGTTCATGTCCCTTTTAAAAAACAAAAAGGTTGGCTGGGGATATAGATCAGTTGGTGGAGTGCTTGCCTCACATGTACAAGGCCCTGAGTTCAATCCCCAACACCACCAAAAAAAAAAAAAAAAAAAAGGCCAGTCAGCCTATGTCCTACAGTGTCTGAAAGTGTACAACAACTGGAAGAGAAAGGCCTAAGCTCCTATGTAGCCATTATGCCCTGTGCATCTCCAAGAGCTTATTAGAAATGCTGGTTCTTAAACCTTACCCAGATCTATTCAGTCAGAATCTCTAAGGTAGAAACCCAAGAATCTGAGGGCTTTTATTTTTGTTTTAAGTGGTGCTGGGATTTGAACCCAGGATCATGCACATGCAAAGAAGTATTCTACTACTAAGCTATACCCTAACCCCAAGAATCAGAGTTTATTTGCTTTTTTAATATTTATTTTTTAGTTGTAGTTGGACACAATACCTTTATTTATTTATTTTTACGTGATGCTGAGGATCGAACCCAGGGCCCCACACGTGCTAGGCAAGCGCTGTACTGCTGAGCCACAACCCCAGCCCAAGAATCAACAAGTAGTTCTGATGTATACTAGCCAGCCTATAAGAATAACTGGTGTTAAGGCTTATAAAGTAAAAAGCAACCACACCATATCCTGCTAGAGAGAACAGTGGCACCAAATGAATTGGTGGGATTCAGCTTCTGCTTTTGATCAGGAACTCCCCTGAAAACAGTATATAGAGTTGAACGGGGACTTCAAAATCACAAAGCACTGAGAAGTCAAGGTCACCCTGTTTGAGTACTCCGTAAGTAACATTCTTCAGGTAGAGAGAGAACAGGGTTGAAAGTTTAGTAGCTTATTCTGTCACCCTGCCATGAGCCAGAAAGCCAGATACAGCTTCTTGGGATAATTAAGGACTGAGTAATTCTTTCCAATTTCTATCTAGCATTTCCATCTTTATAAAGAGTACATTGAAGGTTGGGGTTGGGGCTCAGCAGTAGAGCTCTTGCCTGGCATGTGTGAGGCCCTGGGTTTTTGATTCTTAGCACCACATATAAATAAATTAATTAAATTAAAGACATTGACAACTAAAAAATGTTTTTAAAAAAGTACATTGAGGAGATGTAAACCTGTAAACAGTTGAAGAATCCAAAATTCAATATTGTCCTGTTTGAACGGACTGGGATGTTTAGAGCATTTCCCTCAAATGTAAGTCCCAGCTGACTTACAGATTTTTCCTCTTCTAGATGGCAGACTGTGGGGGACTGCCCCAAGTAGTTCAGGTAAGAAATTTTGTTTTTTAAGAAAAAAAAGCACCCATTCTGTTCTACCTCTTTGCCTGTGAAAAAAAATAATGTGTTTTTGTTTTATCCCCCAGCCCGGGAAGCTCACCGAGGCCTTCAAGTACTTTTTGCAGGGAATGGGCTACAGTGAGTAGTACACAACTTTCTGTCTAGTGAAGATTTATGTAAGATGGGTCAGTTTGACATCTGGGAGGCCATAATTCTTAGGGTACATCCTCTGGGCTAGCCAGCATTGACTAAAGTAGAAACTGAAACGTTTGTGGAACATTCATTTGTGCATATATATACATATATGCACATATATAATAATGCACTTATTAAGTACATTTGTCAGGCAGTATATATGCTTAACCTAAGAGGTAAGTTCTGTTATTAGTCCCATTTTATAGAAGAGAAAACTGAGGATCAAAGAAGCTAAGCACATTCCCAGCATAACAGTGCAGCTGCAGAGCCATGGTTCAGACCTTGGCAGTCTTACTGCAGAGCCCACACTTTTAACCACCGAAGCTTAGCCTGTCCCAGACATTAATCAGAAGTTACAATTTGCATTTGAACTTAGCTGGTTAATAACTGGCCTAGAGAAACAGAAGTGAGACTCCAGAAGAAAAGGGTAGGGGTAGTGTCCTCAATGAAATCTGTTCCACCACAAGAGATGAACTTGCAGAGCAAGTGAAGGATGTGTCCATATCATATGCTGCTGTCCTGGTCTCATGTATTATGAGACCCATGAGCCTTGTTGCAAAAAAATCCACACTTGCTCCTTTCTTGGAGTCATAAGAATAAAACCCTTTCACCCAGATATAGAGCTCTTTACCCAATCAGGTGATTTTTTTCCCCCCATCTTTGGTATCTGTGGAAATGGCCATTCGTGAGCTGCCTGGGCAGCTGCTCTGATCAATTAGACCTGGGTAGAGCCCTGTACCCGCCAGGCAGACCGTGTGTGTCTTGTCTAGAGTTGCTGTGTCGTCCCATCTGTGAGTCGCTACCAACCGAGCCCACATCCATGGCCCTCTAGCTCACTGGGAGGGCTAACTTAGTAACCCATTCTTATCCATTCCTAAGAAACAGCTGATCTTGTAGCTCATTTCTGATCCAAAGTAGGGTGACTATGTAGAATGGAGGGGAGAATAGTTTGTCTAATTGAGAGAAATGACATCCAAGATGATACTAAAGTGTCACTCAACCTCTCCTCTTCTCTGGGACCATAAAATAAACTGATCCCTTGCTCAGAGTATTCTGTCTACTAGGCAGCCAGGGTTGCTACTTCGCACTCTAGATCACTAACCTTCCTCTTCCTGTGTCCATCCTGCTTCCAGTCCCGTATGTGCAGCTCAGTCACCTCAGCACCGAGTCAGGTACCTTCCTCTGTGCTGGCCCTACCCGCTCCCCGCCATGCTCTCCTGGCTGCATTGGCTGCCTGCAGCATGTCCGCAATTTTTCTGTGCAGTGAGAGCCTGATAGAACGTGGCTCATTGTGCTCCAAGAGTTTAGCCTACTAATCCTGTCCTGGTGCTCCAGGAGGAAGAAAGGATCCAGTTATAATGCCTAGGCCTCCTCTCATCTTTCTAAATCCAGGGTCACAGCAGCAACTGAAACTTGATAGGCAGGGCCCCTCTTCCGCCACCTACTACTAATCTTTGAGGTAACCTCCAGACATGGGAATTGAAGGGGTAGCCTTGACTCTAGGTAGAAATGTTAGTACCTATGCCAAGAGAACTCCACAGGTAATGGCATCTTTTGACTCCAGTATTGAAATGACAGCCGGGTGGAGGCTGGTGCCTGAGGTTGAGAGGCAGGGAAGGTCCTGTCCCAGGCCAAAATAGAAGAACATTCAGGTCAGGGCTGGAGCTGGGGCTCAGCGGTAGAGTGCTCACCTTGCACGTTCGAGATCCTGGGTTCAATCCTCAGCACCACATAAAAATAAATAAGTGAAATAAAGGTATTGTGTCCAACTACAACTAAAAAACAAATATATATATAAAAGAATATTCAGGTCAAAGCAAGGGCAGAACAGGAGTCTGAATTAAACATCCCCAGAGCTCTTTCCTCTGAGGCAATCTGTATAGAGATCAGTTCCTGCCCCACCTATCCTGGCCTCCACCATGCCTTCCACACACTCTAGACAGCCAGGGTAGCCTGTGGACACGGATGGTAGTCTCGTTGTATCGGGCTTGCACTGTGTTTGTGAAACACCTTCATATATGTGTGGTCTGTCTTTCTTTTCTTTTGATTTAGTCTTGCATGTACTGCAGGTTTTGGCTTTCCCAAAGCCTCCCTCCTAATCACTGAACTGTGTGGGCACAGCTAAGAATCTCTACTCTGGTCTTAGGGCTTCCCTTTCTTCTGCTGACTAGAAGAGCTATTCCAGCCAAACCCAGAGAATTAAAGCAGCCTTGCATTCAGTCACTAATCTAGAGCAATACTAGAGAGTGGGGATGGCTATATCTTGTCCTGGGTGTCATTGTAAGTGGGTTGGGAAAGCTAAACATAAAGCCTTTGGTGAAACATGTAAATTAGCTGAGCTTAACTAGGGCTGCATCTTCTAGTCCTCTTGGTTCTTTGTTACAGTACCATCTGCCAGCATGACCCGGCTTGCCCGATCCCGAACCCACTCAACCTCGAGTAGCATTGGCTCTGGAGAAAGTCCCTTCAGCCGGTCTGTCACCAGCAATCAGTCAGATGGAACTCAAGAATCCTGTGAGTCCCCTGATGCCCTGGACAGACACCAGACCATGGAGGTGTCCTGCTAAGCAGTTGCTCCTCCCCGGACCATGCAAGTCTACCCTTCTTCAGACGACACTCCATAATATAACATTTCATCCCGTAAACTGGCCTCCTCTATCTTTAACTCATGCATGGCCACTGAACCTCTCCTAGTAATCTGGATTTATCATTCTCTGCCCACCTACCCTTTTTTTGTATCTTCCAAGAACCACATTCATGCCATTACTGTAACATTCCAGCATCTTTAGCTGATCTGATCTCCACATCTTCTCTTGCCAGCTTTTTCCTATGTTCCCCTAACGATGTATCTGATAAGATTCTTCTATCCCAACTCCATGTGTGTGCAAGCACGTGTGTCTGTGTTTGTGTGTGCATAGTTCTGTGATTTTAGACATGCTTCCTTGTGGCGCTTCTGCAAAAAAAGAAAAAGGGACTTTTTTTTTTGCATTCCCAATGGTGTTTTTGAGGAAAACGTGCAGAACAGATATTTAAATGGGGAAAGCCACTAGATTCTCATCTGGTTCCAAATTGGTCAACAAGATTTGCAGAGTGATTTCTGAAGAGAGCAGCTCTGAGGAATGTGGAAAAGCATAATTACTGTTTGTACCAGTGATTGATTGTGACCAATGGTAGAAGTGTTGCCTGTCACATAGAGAGGTAGGCAAAGGGGCCAGCCACCTCCCTTTGTCCAAGTGGATTCACATATGCATCCTATAAAGAAAAGGGAGGGATATATCCTACTAGGAGCCCATGAACAATGAGGTTCTAATACAACAGGGAGTTTACTCCAAAGCAGTGGCTTAATTACTAGATCTTAGCACAGAAAGGTGGAAAACAAAATGCCAGGCCTCCGCTCTGCTGTCGCTGAGCATCTGTTACCATTTATCAGACATCTACACATCTACAAGAAGTGCCTCCCAAGTCTGTGGTGGAGAGTGGTTCTCCATTCCTCAGTCCCAAAAAAGGGAGAGGTATGGCCGAAAAATATGGTGAGGACATGAAAGGGGCAAGAGCAATGGCCATTAACACAATTTCATGTTGAGTAACTGTAGCCATGATTTAAGCAGACTCATGGAAGCCAAACTAAATGGATATAGAAACCACTTCTGAGAAAGATTCTTAATCCTATGAACTCCCTTTTTATAGAGGGGGGAGGGGCCAGTCTGTAAGGGCAGTCACATCCAGGTAAAATTGTAGCCTCCATCTGCTGTCAGCAAGGGGGTCACTGCTGGGAGGAGGGTGAGATAACTGTGGAAATCCATGCCATAAACAGGATCCCAGCTCTCAGAAACAGGAGATGCAAGCTCAGGGTTACACAGTTCCGAATCTTGAGAAGAGACTTTTCAGACACATTGTTTGCTTTCTGCCAAGATAAGGAATGCATCACTCTGCCAGAGTACAACTTTTTACAAATTATTAAATAAAGCTGTATATGTCTCATTGTTACCTGATTGCTGGTGTTATTTTTCTCAAGCCACTCACTGGGGCTCAGGGAGTGGCTGAATACTGTGTGCTGGTTCTGTGCTCTACATTTTCACATTTGTGATCACTTATCCTACCCAGTAACACTGTCCATTTATAGGGAAGAAATGAAGCTTCAGGATAATTTGTCCAAGGTCATACAGCTAGTAAGCGCAGCCTAGACTAAATCCAAGTCCACCTGACAATGCTGTTGTTGATGGAGGAGAAGCTGAGGTCTGGGAAAGACATTCCACATCTTGGCTCTGCCATGTGTGTGGAATTGCTGGATCCCACCCATCAGGTAATAATCTGCAACCACGGGCTGGGGATGTGGCTCAAGCAGTAGCGCGCTCGCCTGGCATGCGTGCGCCCCGGGTTCAATCCTCAGCACCACATACAAACAAAAATGTTGTGTCGGCCGAAAACTAAAAATAAATAAATAAATATTTAAAAAAAAAAAAAAAAAAAAAAAATAATCTGCAACCACTTTTCTGGGGTTCTTTAAGAGACTAGGCTGTGTCCCTCCATAAATGGCTGAATTTGCACCCATCAAGAATAATTTCAGGCCAGGTTCAGTGGTGCATGCCTGCATGTAGTCACGCTCCTCAGAAGGGTGAAGGAAGGAAGATCACGAGTTCAAGACCAGTCTGGGCAACTTAGCAAGACCCTGTCTCTGAATAAATGAATTGAATGAATGATGGAAAAGGGGGATCTGGGGGGTGTAGTGCTGTGGTAAAGTGCATTCTTAGCATTTGTGAGGCCCTGTGTTTGAACCCAGCACCAAACAAAGGAAAGAAAGGCTCACATACTTCATCAAGTTCTCATGGCAGCCCTGCAAAGTGGGAGCATCTGTTTTACAGACAAGGAACAATTCAGAAAAGTTGAGTGATTTGACCAAAGTCACCTAGCTTGAAAAAGTAGTTTCTAGTTCTTCCAGAATCAATGCATTTTTATGTTTTCTTCAGCCTTTCATTGAGCACCTTTAATAGGCAAGGCCCTTAGCACCTTCCAATAAGTTGCCTTCTGTTGACCCAATGAAATGGATACAGAAACAGGCCCAGAGTTAGTTTACAAATGGTCAAGAAACTAATAATTGACTATATGGGAAAGTTCCCTTTACTCCATTCAACACTTCTGTGACAAATTTGAGGGGTTTTTCCCTGTACCAACTAATTCTCTTAACAGTTTGGACACCAACTAGGTATCTTACAATTCAATTAGAACACTATCTAGAGTTAGTGCAGACCCTTTAGTCCCACAAGCACCCCCCACTTCACATGCCAGTTGGAAGTAGTAAATCCCATGTTACTCTCACTTCTGTACAACTAGGGTACAAATCTGATTCACACAGCTGTCTCCTCAGGCTTGGCCATGTGTTTTGATGGCTCACAGAACTCAGGAAAGGTGTTTACTAGTTTATTAAAAAGGATAAGCCAGGCATGGTGGCACACACCTGTAATCCTAGTGACTTGGGGGAGGGGGGGGGCTCATGAGTTCAAAGCCAGCCTCAGAAACTTACTGAGACCTTGTCTAAAAAAATAAAGAGGGCTAGGGATGTGGTTCAGTGGTTAAACACCACTGGATTCAGTCCCCATTACCAAAAACAAAGAATGCTCCTCTCCTCTGACTCTTTCAGCTCTGTTACCAAGTCCCTGCAGAGATACATATCAAACCAGCCTTCCCTGGGAGCAAGGGATCAGCAGAAGTGAGCTCTTACTGGCAAGGAACCAGATAAGGCTGCAGAGTCTGAACTAGATTAAGAGCATTTCAGTACAATGCAAGTTTTTGTGTTAAAGAGCATCTGTCTCCAGAAGTATCAGGCCCCTTGAGGGGGAGGCAGCAGGTGGCTGCATTAAATTTTAATGAGCTGTGGGCAGTGTAGTTCTGTCAGATCCTTTATCCTACACCACAGATCCTCATGCTAAGACGTGCATCAGAATCACCTAAAGTACTTTTGAAAACCTTAGGGGGAGGGTGGTGTTGTGGCTCAGTGGAAGAGGCTTCTCTTGCATATGTGAGGCACTGGGTTCAATCCTCAGTACCACATAAAAATAAAGGTATTGTGTCCATCTACAAATGAAAATTTTTTTTAAAAAAAAGCAACATTCCTGGGCCCTGACCTCAGCATTTCTGATTCAGTAGATCTGATGGGAACTGAGGATTTGCATGTCTAACAAATTCCCAGGTGATGCTGAGGCTGCTGATCTGATACCATACTTTGAGAAATACTGTTGAGATTTCCACCCAATACTGGGGATTGAACCCAGGGGAATTTTCCCGCTGGAGAATAAACCCAGGACCTTAAATATGTTAAGTACTTTGGTGGTAGAACTACCACTGAGGTATAGCGTCAGCTCCCAGATCTTGCTCTTTAAAGTGTAATTCCCAGACCAGCACAATGGATATCGTCTTGGAAGCCTGCTAGAAATGCAATATCTCAAGTGAGCACAGTGGCTCCCTAAGGAGCATGGATCCCTGTCCTATCCTATGATCCCAGGTACTCCGGAGACTGGTGTAGGAGGATTGCAAGTTCAGAGTCAACCCGGACCAATTAGTGAGACCCTGTCTCAAAAAACTAAAAAGGATCAAAGAGCAGGGGGTGTAGCTCAGTGGTAGAGCACCCCTGGGTTCAATCCTCAGTACTGCCAAATAAAAAATATTTTTTTTCTTGTACAGGGAATTGAACTTGGGCACTCGACCACTGAGCCACATCTCCAGCCCTTTTGTTATATTTTACTTAGAGACAGAGTCTCACTGAGTTGCTTAGTGCCTCAATATTGCTGAGGCTGGCTTTGAACCTGTGATCCTCCTGCCTCAGCCTCCCGAGCCGCTGGGATCACAGGTGTGCGCCACCGTGCCCATCTAAATTACTTATAAAGAGAAAAGAGATGCAGAAAGAGAGATGGAGAACAAAAGAAGATAAAGGGGGAGAGAAGAAAAAAGGAAGGAGGGAGAAAGAAATGCAAAATCTTGCTGCCCACAGTGTCGTACACCTGCAATCCTAGCTACTCAGAAAGCTGAAGCACCAGGATATAAATTTCAAGCCTAGCTTGGGCAACTTGGTGAGGCCCTGCCTCAAAAAATAAAAAGGACTTGGGATGTAACTTAGTGGTAGAGTATTCCTGAGTTCTATACTCAGTACCACAAAAAGAAAGAAAAATGCCAAAATTTGAGCCCCACTTCAGACCAACTGAGGCAGAATCTATAGTTTAGGGCTGGGGATGCAGCTCAGTGGTAGAGCGCTTGCCTAGCATGCATGAAGTCCTGGGTTCCATCCCCAGCACCACAAAAAAGTAAAGTGTGGGAAGGCAGTGCTTCCCAAACTTACCAAAGGATTCTCTTGGAATATTTAAAGTTTAATTCCTAGGCTTCTCCTCTGACAACCTAAATTCAGAAGGCATGAAAGGATCCCAGAAACAGTAGTACTAAAATTAAGTTGCTTCAGTGATTACTATGGTCAGGCCAGCATGGGAAACCCCTGCTCATTTCTCTCAGACCCAGACCAAGCCACAAAGCCAGAGAAGAATCTCCTGCTCTGGGATCATGCAGAGGCAGCCACTGCTACCCTAGAAACAGGAACTTGGGCAAGGTGGCTCCTCAATGGTCTCTGATGCCGTCAGAGGAAGTGAGTGGTTGTGAGAACCACAATCTGCAGACAGGAGCCAGAGCTCAGAGGAGGCATGCCTGTGTCTGTGACAGTCACAGATCCCTAGGCCACCTGCCTTGTCCTGCTGTGCTGGTGAGGATTGCCCAATCTGGGGTCCCTAAGGAGCCTGGGTCCCTGTCCTATCCTGGAGTACAAACTGCTGATCACAAGATAGATGCTGAACTAAGCCACTCTGACATCAAGAGTCCTTCTGAAGTTCCTCTGAGTCTGAGTTCTGGGTGGCCTAGGACCAAGGACATTGGCAGATTTCCAGAAGGGACCCCCAAAGCCCTAAGCTGACCAGCCAAAGCATGGTTTTAGCTGATGTCCTGCCCAAGTCTCTGATGACAAGAAACTAGTAAGTATACTTGCTTCTGTTTCCTGGTGGGCTCAGCATAGATGAGGAAGAGTGATGCCCTCCAAGGCTGGGAGTGGGCTTTATTTACAGTTAGGAAGCAAATGTTCCAGGAGGAGGGGAGGTGGTTCTACTGGGACTGTAAGAGGTGGTTTCTGGGACCCTGAAGGAACTAAGATCCCCTCTCCCACTTTGACCACCTCCTAGAGATTTATTTTATTCTCCAGCTTGTTTTTGTACATTGCCTGTTCTAGACCCCTCTTGGTTAGTTACTTGTTGTGTGACTTTTGGCCCCTCTCTGGGCCACAGTCTTTCAAATTCAGTTGAGTAAGAGGGCTGTGGATTATCCTCTCTGAAAACACCCCCAGCTGCCAGATCTTTCAAAAGAGTGAGATTCTCAGTTGAAAAAGCAGGAAAGGGTTTGGGAGTGTACCTCAGTGGGGCCCTGGATGCTGTTCTCAACTCCAAAAAGAAAAAGAGCAAGAGGCCCCCCTTTAGCTTAATCCAAATTCCTCATTCTTACCCCCACTGCTGAAAAATGATCTTCACAGGCACCGAAGAGTGGATAGTAGTCCAGCTCTGCACTAACCAGCTGCCCAAGCACGAGGTCATCCTCTGGGGCCCTGGTCCTTGCATCTGAAATGAGACTCAAGTGGGATGATCAGAACAAAGCCGGGCAGTGTGCTGATCTCAGCTGCCTTTTACTCTTTCCTGCCACCCACTCACACAGGTCCCCTAGAAAGTGCCTAGCACACAGTAAGTTGCTGAAGTATGTGTGGTTAATGATTCGATTTCCTCTTATAAATATTGCAGCCCACACCTCCTTCTCCTGGGCCTGCCCTGCTGCCACCTGGTCTTCATATTGCCTCAGGGGCTTCCTGGCCTGGACCAGATCAGGTGGAGAAAGCTGCAGACCCAGCATGCATGCAGCTCCCTTATTGCCCTGGCGCCCATCCCCCAGCCCCACCTGCAAAGAAGTCCTCTCTGAGTTGATTGCAGTTGATGATTGTGGTCTTGCTGAAGGAGGGGAAAGGAAACTAAGCCTTACTGACACCTGCTCCATGCCAAGCTCCTCCCCTTCTCACAACCCTGTGGAGTCAATATTAGGATCCCTGCTTTGTCTAAGGACACACAGCTCAGACCAGGCAAGTCTGAATAAGTCACCCATGCTACCCAGGTCAGATGGAAAGTGAAGCATTTGTCCTGTACCTCATACCCAAGGGGTAAGGACGGGCTGGGGCAGCAGGGACTCTGAGGAACCAAACTGAAATGGTGCCCTAGCGCTTAGGGACCCAGCACCATCTCACTCCAACGCTGCCAGATCCAAAAAGACTGAGTAGAAAATGTGCCAAGTGATGGCCCATCTTGCTCCTGTCTCTGAACACTGAGCTCCGCATGGAGAAGCAGCAGCAGACAAGTATTATGATTCCCATTGATGACATGGGACTGGAGAACAGAGGGCAGGGACCTGGCACAAGTATTCCATCCTCAAAGGCAGGATCTTTACTCCTCAGAGAAGACTGGCCCAGGAGGCCACAGACGTGATGGGCATGGTTTTCATCCAGGCAATGTGGGGTTCAAAAGCAAGGAAGGTGACCACCATGTCACCACACCATTTTGTGAGTTCCCCTCTCTAACTCCCCACCCTTGCTAAAGAGCAAAAACTCTGAATGCCAGCTAAAGGAAAACAGACTGGCATAATCTACTGAAAAGCATAAAACCATCCGAGAAAAAATACAGAACTCAGCCCAGCCCCCAACATTTTGACACAATGTTTGGAAAGATCAGCATCACTCTAGAACCTGGGAATGTGAATTATTCTAAGGACAAGACACCTGTCCAAAGAAATAATCATTTCTGTTCGTTTAGTTAACGGGTATTCAGTGCCTTCTGTGGGGGTCTCACTGGATGCTGGGGAAAGGAGCATGGAACTGTAGGATAATGGCAGATCAAGCACTTGAGTGTGAGGCTGGGGATGTGGCTCAGTGGTGGAGAGCTTGCCTGGCATGTGTGAGGCCGCAGTTTGATCCCCAACACCACAAAAAATAAAATAACTTTGTAAGGAACACAACAGGAAGTTAGAGGCTTCTGAGAAGTGACATTCAGGACAAGAGAAAGGAAATGTAGGGCCTGGGTAGGTTTTTCAGGGAATTATCTCTAGGAGCCATATGCTGGGTGTTGTAATCCCCATTTTTCAGATGCGGAAAAGGAGGCACCAAGAGAGGAAGTAGTCTGACAGCCCGTTGCCCAGAGCCTTGCAAGTCACTGCCATACAGCCTCCCTGGCATCTTACTCTGCCCTGTAACACCAACAACAACATGTCCAATGTCAGCTCTGATTGTTTTGACACTAATCCCCAAACCCTCTGACTCCACTTGCCACCCTGACCCTAGCTGTGGCTCCTGGTGTGCCTGGAGTGAGCTCACTGTCAGGCCCCTTTCCCTTCCCATACAGTAGTAGAACACGAGCCCACGTCTGAGAAGTGGTTCCAAGTGGGCCACGGGAATTCAAGGGAGGATCAGCAAAGGCTGAGGATTCAGGAAGAGCTGGCTAGGAAAGGGCAGGATACAGATAGGTCTGAAAGGGGAGGAGAGGGCAGGCCAGTCATGGAAGGCCCAGGAGCAAAGAACTGAGCATGGCTGCAGCCTAGAGGAGAGGGAATGCAGAGAAAGCAGCTTCACAATTTGCAGGCAGCCTTGGGTCTACAGGAGGAGGCTGGAGTCTGGTCCTGGGGAAAGGCCATTCCCCTAAGCTCTCCAGGAGATCATCAGGGCCCAGTAGGAGAGAGATGGGTATGGGTATCTGAGACCAGAGCAGGAGCCATATGCTCTGTCCCCATGGCAGCTTCTCTTTCAGGTCTCCCTGGGTGGTGTGCTTCTAACAGTTCTGCTGAGGAAGGATGGGAAGCCTGCCCAGCCGAAGGAAAACCCTGCCAAGCCCAAGTTCCAGCCCTCCTGTCCCAGGCCAAGGACCTGAGCTCATGCAAGCAGGTAGGCTATGGGGCCTGGGCAGGCAGCATGAGGCTGCACAGTCCCACACTCCACTACCTCTGTGCCTTCATGACAGGCAACACCTGCACATCACTAGGTATAGACCCAGCACCTACTGTTCTTCTTAGTGAGCCATGAATGTGGGGGCCCTGCTCCTATGGAGATTACTTTGAGGTAGAAACATTGAACCACCAGATAAAGGAGAAAACATGAGGGTCTGGGGCGTAGCTCAGTGACAGAGCTCAAGCCTAGCATGCACAAGGCCCTGGGTTAGATCCTCAGCACTGGAAAAAAAGTAACTCAGTTCCTCAGTCACATGAGCCACATTTCAAGGATTTGGTAGCCACATAGAGCTAATGGACCTTATTGGAAAGCACAGAATATAAGACATTTCCAACACTGCAGAAAATTCTCCTGGACCTCAGAAGAACTGTGAAATACTTGATGCAAAATCAGGGCTCCCTTACTGGTGGGAAAAATAAAATAGCACCTGCAGTATGTATCCTGAGCCTATTACCATGATTCTCTAAGACAATTCTGACTAAAAATACCAGCTTTTAAAACAGTTGGGCAATTTAAATATCCTAGAAATTTTAGTATTTTTACATCAAAACCATGGCCTCTGGTCTATTTCTTGTTCTTTGAAACATCCCATAAATCCTTTCTCAAATCACATCCTGATTTGGAGTTTGGATAAAGTATTAGGGGCAGGGGCTGTAGCTCAGTGGTAGAGCGCCTGCCTAGCATGAGGCCCTGGGTTTGATCCCCAATACCGTGAAAAAATAATAATAATAATAATTAAGGAAAGAGAACCAATAGGGTGGTGGGGGAGAGATATCCATTGTTAGGAATCAGCTCACGTGAGTATGGGATTGTCAAGTCTGAAGTCTGCCAAGCAGGCTGCAGACCCGAGGGGAATCGGTGCTATGGTCCTGAGTCCAATGGCAATCCACAGGCAGAACTAATCCATGTCCTCAAAGGACCTTGCGCGTCTCTCATAAGGCCCTTGATTGATTGAATGAGGCTCACCCATGATAATCGACTTTACTCAGTCTACCAATTTAATTTTTTTTTAAGAGTATCTTCACAGCAACATCTAAACTGGTGTTTGGCCAAATATTATCTGGGTACTGTGGCCAAGCCACAATGACCCATAGAATTAACCTCACAGATAACAAGATCACTCCAAGCCAAGCCGTGCTTCTAGAAGGACGTGGGCAATTAAGCTGGACTAGAGACTGCAAAGCTAAGATGTCTGGGTATCAAGGTTTGGGTAGGAGCTGTCCCCAACCCCAAAATTCCCCTATGGTGCAGGGCTTCCTTCCCTCTCCTCTGCCTGAATCCCTTATTTCCCTAATGGTTGCCTCTCCCAGGCCCACAGGCCTTGGCACCCTAGGTCCCAGAGGTTTCCTGTTGGGTCAGGAAAACAGTTGCCTCCTTGTAGCTACCATCTGCACTGAGAGGCCCTGCAGAAAGAGACCTGCAAACCACAAACCTCCACCTTGGCTTCCTCCAAGCCTAGCCACAGGCAGCGTCCTGAGGCTGCTCTGAGACATGCCCAGGGCTACTGAGGGTGGTGACCACTCCTGTTGTACAGGGCCCTCCTTGCCTGTGGGGCCCTAGGTGAGCCAAGCTCTCCCTGGCATAGTATCTCCAGGGAAGGAGGGAGGAAGGAAAGGAAGACCTCTCAGTAGATCTGCCCCTGTCCCAGCCGGAGTGTGAGTTTGGGGTCACTCCCTCCAGGAGCTATCTGTCCATCAACTTAGCCTCCCTCTTAAGCGTACTGAAGCTCAACTGCAAACCAGTCCTGTGCCAAAACCTGAAGTCACAGCAATGAACAGGCAGGCATAGTCTCTGTCTTTAGGGACAGTTGAGCCCCAGAAACAAACCGTGAACCAATAATGACAGTTGTGTTCAATTTGGCAACTGCATGCTCAGAGAGACTCTGAGATTGTGTGCAGAGGGCCAAGTCAGGGCTGGCTTTCTGAGGAGGTGAAGGGTGAAAGCAAGTCAGCCAGTCTGAGTGGGGACAATTGTGAGAGGGTCAGGCCTTCCAGAAACAGGAGGGGCCCTTCCAGGCCTCTTTGTTCCATTCTTGCGGAGTGACCTCTGTAAGACTTGTGTTGTTTACTCAAGCAGCAGGCATTTCCCTGCACCATGGGCTGGCTAGGCTTGTGCTACAAAGAGCACTCAGAGACAGAGAGACCTGGTTCCTAAGGAGCGCCCCCCCCCCCCCAAGGGATCTATCTCAGAGGGTGTCTTTGAGGACATGTGGGAAAATGTTCATTCTGAAATCAGTCTCACTCTTCCCTTGGCCACCCATGGCAGAGACCCTTCAGCCACCTCCCAACCTCTGGGTCCTTGTCTGTCCATCTGTGTCTGCCTCTCCCTGTCTAGACCAACTCCATCTCAAAGGCATCTCAGAGTCCTCAGACCTTAACTCCTCCAGGAACATCTAGGAGACCAATGAATTTTTCTTGCTGACCTTGTGCTTTTAATAGCTTAATGCATTTAGGTGCTAACAAGTCTTTCAGGGACCATCCCTAGAAAGGATCAGCAGGGTAGGATGCAAATGAAGAAGTTTCCAGAAACCACTGAAGGCAAGTTTTTCAGACCTAGAAGTCCCTGCATACATAGTGGGGTCTTGTTAGACTGGGTTGGCTGATCCCTGAGGTGGGTGGGGGATGTTAGTCGTGTGCTAAGAGAGCTACTTGCTGCTTGAGGCTCAGCCTCAAAGTTGGACCTCCTGGCTACCACATCCTCAGGACCATTCCCAGGCCAGTAACTCCCCTGTGTAGATCTCAGCCTCCTAAGGAGATGGAGCCCCTCCTGAGAGATACATTTCTACCCAAGCCCTTCTCCTCCTGCCAGGGTGGCGTGGTGTAGAGTCTGTGTTCTCACTTCTCCTCTGAGTGCCTGTCAGGGCCCCAGACCTCCCTGCACAATGGGGTTGAGTAGAGAGGACCATCCAGGAGGGCTGACTGAAAGCCCTCACTGGGCTGGACATACAGGTGCTCAGAGAGTGACAGTGGGGAGGAGGCCTAGAACTTTGGCAGCCCCCAACTCCAGTGTGGCACCTGCTCTGGGTTAGGCCTGGAACAGGGGTCTGGAACGGCCTCTCAGGGGGCAGCATAGACCTCCTCCTACTGCCCTGGGCAGCACAGCACCCTAGAGTTACAGAGCCTATTCATATCTGTCAGCTCACAGGCCCCTCCACAAGCCTGAACAAGTCAACAGGACCAGGAATGAGGGGAGCAGTGGGGTCCCACAGTGGAAGGGAAGGTGGCTTTCACTTTCCAGTCCTTTTCTCCTGTCTCCCAAGAGTGAGTGCTCAGGGCTGGTGCTCGGCCATGCCTGCCCCAGGGCTCCAGGGACCCAGGCTCAGCTGCTAGCCTGGCCTGAGTTTCCTTCCCCAGTTTTCAGAGGTCATGCGCACTCATAGTACCTGTCGCATCATCAGAAGCTAAGACCACACTCATACTTGCTTAGGGTTTCTAGGAGTTTTGTTTTTGTTTTTTGTTTTGTTTGTGCTGGGGATCAAATCCAGGGCTCTATATGCCAGACAAGCGCCCTAACACTGAGCTGCATCCGCAGTCTAGGGTCGTAGGTTTTGAGTTTCTGAGCAGCAGAATTACTTCATCAAAATCTCTGTGAAGAGCGTGGCACGGTGAATATACAAGGGATTTTAATATACAAGGGATTGAACCAAACAGCACTTAACCACTGAGCCACATCCCTTACCCATAATCCCAGTGGCTCGGGAGACTGAGGCAGGAGGATCACATTCAAAGCCAGGCTCAACAACTTAGTGAGGCCCTAAGCAACTTAGTGAGACCCTGTCTCAAAATACAAAAGGGTAGGGGAGGGCTGGGGTTGTGGCTCAGTGGTAGAGCGTTCGCCTCACACATGCAAGACCCTGGGTTCGATCCTCAGCACCATATAAAAAAAATAAAAAAGTGAAATAAAGGTATTGTGCCCAACTACAACTAAAAAATAAATATTAAAAAAAAAGAGTAAGGGATGTGGCTCAGTGGTTAAGTGCTGTTTGGTTCAATCCCTTGTATATTAAAAAAATCTCTGTGAAGAGTTGTATATAAAAAGGAGTCATAGGGGCTGGGGTTGTGGCTCAGCATGTGTGAAGGCCTTGCCTAGGACATGTGAGGCCCTGGGTTTGATTTTCAGCACCACATATAAATACATAAAATAAAGGTCTATCAACAACTACAAAAAAAAATTTAAAAAGGAGTCATAACCAGGAGCCCCATTCCTCTTTGAACTCAGAAACTCAAAACCTTCTTCTTGGTACATGAGCTTGAAGCCCCCATGAGGACCCCAAGAACTACCTGGGCACCCCCAAGCTCAACAGAGCCCCCTGGAAGAACTTCAGACTCCAGGTGGCCTTCCTGCAGGATGCCCTTGAGAGGGTGAAAGAGGGAGCCAGACCCAGACCAGATGTCACTAGACCTGATGTCTGGAAGGAATGCTGACCAGGAGAGTGACTGTCTATCTCTCCATCCAGAGAAGAGCAAGGCCACAGCTGTGGCTCTGGGCAGTTTCCCGGCAGGCGGCCAGACTGAGCCGTCTCTGAGACTAGGAGAGCCATTGACCATCCTGTCTGAGTAAGTCTGTGGGCTCTGGGCACCTAGAGATGCACTAAAAGGGGAGAGGTGCTTCAGAAAAAGCCTGAGGCCTTTTCTGAAAACCTCGCAGGTGATCATGGCCCTGTCTGGGGTTTTAAGCAGCTTGACTACCTGCAGGGAGAGACAGAGGGGCTGGGGCCTTGGAACAGGGAGTTTTGGCTCATGCCATCTGCTAGCCACCCTGTCCAGGAGGGGTCGGGACTGGCTGGTGGAAACAGGTGGCTGCAGGAGTCAGCTGAGAGGATCCGTGTGAACCCCAAGTAAGCAGTCCCAGGGTCTTGACCCTTCTGAAAGAGGTGCCCTCTCTGCTTTCTCTTTCAGGGATGGAGACTGGTGGACAGTGCTGTCAGAAGTCTCAGGGAGAGAGTACAGTGTCCCCAGCATGCACGTGGCCAAGGTCTCCCACAGGTGAACACACTCTCACCCCTGCCTGCCTTCAGGGATCTCCTTCCCACAAGCCTGCTCCCCCATGGCCACCCCCAGCCGGACACTGAGTGAAGCTGGGGAGTGAGAAGCAGGCCCAGGCTCTGCTCGGCAGGAGCAGAGAGCAGCAGATCCCAGCACCACTGGCCCTGAGACAGGAGCCTGGGGAGGTGGCTGGGGAAGACCCCCCAGAGGAGGTGTCCTGGTCAGGGGCTCTGGAGACCATCCAGGATCTAGTGGTGGAGAGTGTGAGAGGCATATGTGAGAGGTGGGCACAGTCTGTAAATGTCTTGAGGCAAAAAAAATGGGGACAGTTCTCAAGAAGATGAGGACTTGGAAAGGTAAGAGGAGAGATACAGGGTGCTGGGGGACTGGGCCATGGTGGGAGAGAGGCTGGGATCACCCTAGAGGGAATGAGGCTTGCAGCAAAAAACACCAACTGACCCCTTGGTTGTTCTCCTGTGCCCCTATAGCTAGGACAAACTGGAGGGGATCTGAGTCCCTGAGGCCTGTTCTTCATGGTGCAGAGAGAACTGTGAGACCCAGAGTGCAAGGGAGAGAGGGGGCTGCACCAAGGTCACACAGAGCAGTGGAGGGTTCCAGTAAGATCTTCATGGCCCATCCCCAGTCTCCTTGCCCTTCCTCCTCCAGGTGGCTGTATGAGGGCCTGAGCCGGGAGAAGGCGGAGGAACTGCTGTTGTTGCCTGGGAACCCTGGAGGGGCCTTCCTCATCCGGGAGAGTCAGAGCAGGAGAGGTGGGTGAAAGGCCCCAGCCCTCCGGTGTAGAAACAGCCTAGGAAAGAGTCACTCAGGAATGAGGGTAGACCAGGGCCTGCCCTTATTTGAACTGACTGTGACAGGGTCACAGGGTTCTTAGTCCTCTACCTCAGTCTCCCCGTGGAGCCCCATCCAATATATCTTTGCCTCTTTTCTCCTTCCCTAGGGAGCTCCCTAGGTTGACCTCTTCCAGCCCCTCCTGCTAATATCTTGGCCACAACAGCAACCCCACCCCCGCCCCCATAAGCTGGCTGGGGCAGGAGGATGGCCCCTGTGCAGCCGCTGGGAACAGGAAACCACAGCAGTGGTGCTGATGGGGACCGGCCCTGCAGACCAACAGGGTGAGCCAGCTGGAGAAGCCACAGGAAGTGCTCTATGCTCAGTTACCCTACCCTTTCTCTGGCCTGGTTCAGCCCCAAGAATCAGGTGACTGGCCCTTGTGGTCACTCTGCCCTTTCCAAAGAAGACACATATACAAGAGAAAAATGGTCAACTGTAAAGGAGAAAGCCCACAGGAATCCATAAAGATCTTCAAGGATCCACATAATTGCTGGGATTAAGGTCCCCGTAGGCAACTGCAAAAGGGGATGCCTCAGTGTGCAGCTCTCATCAAAAAGGGAGACGTGTAGGGGCTGTGGATATGGCTCAGTTGGTAGAGTGCTTGCCTCGAATGCACAAGGCCCTGGGTTCAATCCCCAGAACCTCCACCTATATATATCTATAGATAGATATCTAGATAGATACATAATAATGATAAAATAATAACAGCTGGGTCCCCTCACCCAGAGGGGACCTTGGCTGCTGGGTGGAATCACCAGGGGAAGATTTAGAAACTCTGGATGCCTGCAAGCCATCTGTTTAATTTCTGATTTAAATTACTCAGGAATGCATCCTGGGCTTTGGAAGATGAAAGTGTGCCCCCACCCCTAGGGGACTCTGAGGTACAGCCAGCATCAGTGAGAGAGAGCAGGGCAGGATTTAGAAACTGGCAGTGCAGGCCAGGCTGGGCAAACCCGCTGCAAACACCGCTGCAGGCAACTTTTGTTTGAGGTATTTATTTATAAGTAAATGTGTCCTGGGTCACAGTGTAAAATGTTATTCAGTGGTTTGTGGTTTAAAAAAAAAAAAAAGTTTTTGAAAGCAAAGTTCTAGGGGCCCAGGCAACATCATGAGATGGTGGTTCTCAGATCCCAGTGCATAGTAGACATCAGGGAACTGGTCAGCAACATCAGCTCTTGGGCCTTGCCACCCACCTACTGATTCAGGCTGCTGGGGACAGAGGCCAGAAATATGCTTCCTTTTTAAGCTCTCTGGATGGTTCTGCTGTTCTCTTAAGTATGAAAAAATAGTTCTAATCTAGGGAATTCAGAAGGAAATAAGGAGACAACGTCAGGCTGGGGGCGTGGCTCTGTGAAAGCTCCTGCTAGGCTTAGACAATGTCTTTTATTCTCACCTTATGCATCTTGTGTTTATACAATGAGAATTAACTGTTGACTGAGTCAGTGACAGCAGAATTAGCTTTCCTGGGGCCAAAGTCCAAAGACTGGAAGGGTACTCTGCAGGGGCTGTAGTCTATGTAGACCAAGGTGGAGGGTCTGGGACCCTGAGCTCCCAGGAGCAGCAATCAGGCCTGAGGACGAGGAGAGGTCCTGCATCTCCCCAGAGTCCTCGGACTCACCTAGTCTTGCTCTATGCCTATGGAGAGCCTTATTCTAGGCTCAAGTAGGGCCCAAGACCTCGGTTATTAAGCAACTTTGTGGAGATCTCAGGACTGTGCCAGAGGTCAGTGCCGGGGTTAGGGACAGGTCCCAACAGCACCCCTCACTTCGCCTTCCTGCTGTCCTTATGCCTGTTCTGTGTTGGGCACTTTAAGGGAGACTGATGGTTTCTGCCCCCTGGGGGGCTCATCAGTCTCCTTTATAGACATAGAACAGGCAGGGACAGCAGGAAGGTGAGGTGGGAAGCACTTCCTGAGCCTCTCCTCTGCATTAGGCTTGCTAAGTCAGGACTCAGGTCCTCAGGCAGCAGACAGGGAGGTCTGAAGGTCAGTATCCTTGAGACCATCAGCTTCTTGGACATCTCAGCAGGGAAAGTTCAGGCAGGTGATAGACCTACTTGTTACACACGGCTCCTGATCTGAGCCTTCACACCTCCTCCCAGCGTCACTGGAACAGCTGATCCCAAAGGTCCTGGATGTGACTTTGCCTAAGCCTCCAAAGCTTTCCGGAATCTGGGACCTTACACGTTCCCTTTTTTCCTGGTGGGTCCCTTTCTAGGCCCCGCATGGCTTCCACAGTGCCCTCTGCCCACCGGGTGTGCTGTGAGTACTGGTTCTTTCCTCTGCTTCCTCCTGACACAGTGTCCTCTCCCAGCCTGAAAAGCCTCTCCTCCATTGCTTCCCTTGCAAACACACACTTGTCCTTCATAACACATTCCAAGTCACCTCCAGATGCTGTTTGTCACACTTTGCTCTCCCGTAGCATCCTACAAAGACCTCTTCTGTAGCTATAGTAAATTTATTTCTTAAAATCTGAGTATATTATCTGATGAGAAAGACACAGGAACTAAATATCCAAAGCAAGGACTACTAGTGGAGTGAGATGGCACACACCTGCAATCCCGGTGACTCGGGGTACTCAGGAAGGAGGATCACAAGTTTGAGACTAGCATTAGCAACTTAGTGAGACCCTGTCTCAAAATAAATAAAAAGGGCTGGGCATACAGCTCAGAGGTAGAGTGCCCCTAGGTTTAATCCCCAGTACTGAAAATAAATAAATAAATAAATACAAGAAAGAAATGAGGACCGTTAAAGAAAACCCTGGATGTGGGATATGCTGGCAAGACAGCTCTTATTTCCCCAGAGGATGATGATTTCATCATACCTGTGTCTGGGCCTGGTGCAGTGTCCAGCATATAGTAAGTGCTCAAAAGATGTTTACTGAATAAATGAGTCAGTAGGTGAGCATACCTATATATGCAGACAGGATGGAGAGCTGGGGTAGACTGCACCCCAACTGGGAAGGTCCAGGTCGTTTAAAGCATCAGACTGCCAAGGACAAAACCACAGTTGGGCCTGTGTGTTCCCAGTATGCTGTCTCAGTAGGGTCTGGTCCCAAGAGGCCTTCTGTACCCAGGGCTAGCAGATCCAGGAAATGCACCATGTGTTTTTGCTCCAAACAATGAAATGATAATAAGCCTTCAAGGACCAGTCCCATCTGTGCAAGAGGGTGCACACCTACAATCTCAGCAACTTGAGAGACTGAGGCAGGATGATCTAGGCCAACCTGGGCAATTTAGTAAGACCCTGTCTTACTAAATTGGGGGGATTACCAGGGATTGAACTCAGGCACTCAAACACTGAGCCACATTCCTGGCCCTATTCTGCATTTTATTTAGAGACAGGGTCCCACAGTGTTGCTTAGGTCCTCGCTAAGTTTCTGATGCTGGCTTTGAACTCGCGATTCCCCTGCCCCAGCCTCCCGAGCCACTGGGATTACAGTTGTAAATGCCTGGATCCAAATTTTAAAAAGGCTATAAATATAGTTCAGTAATAGAGCATTTGCCTAACATGGGCAAGGCTCTGAGTTCTATTCCCAGTATTGCAATATAAATAAATTAATTAATTAATTTTAAAAAATCATTCCCAATACCATCTGTGCTTATAAATAGCAATAGGAGTGTAAATGGTGACAAGGGGTCCTTAAAACTACTTGTAGCCATGGCTCTGTGTGATTAATGGAGAAACATTCATTCAACAAGCAGATATTGCACATTGACTCTCTGCCAGGCGCTATTCCAAAGGGCAGGGATTCAGCAGTATAAAAAGCAAGATCCCATCAGACACAGTGGTGTACACCTAAAATCCCAGCAGCTCCAGAGGCTGAGGCAGGAGGATCCTGAGTTCAAAGCCAGCCTCAGCAACAGCGAGGTGCTAAGCAACTCAGTGAGACCCTGCCTCTAAATAAAATACAAATTAGGGCTGGGGATGTGGCTCAGTGAGTAAGTGCCCCTGGGTTCACTTCCCCATACCAAAAAAAGATCTGAGAGGATGGTATGCCTTGGAGACACAGTAGTGAGCATGGGCAGCACAGTTCATATATATAGTTATATATTTTCCCCCAGTGCTAGGTTTCAAACACACGGCCTCATGCATGCTGGGTAAGCACTGTGCCATTGGGCTACACCCCCAGCCCCAGCAGGGGTATTACAATACGTGAATTTGAGTCCAGGGGGTCTGGGTTATAAAGCAGATGTCCTGGGGCTGGAAGAGAGAAGCAGGTATTTGGCACTGGCTGGGAGCATGCTGCAGGAAGGACAGTGGGATACCAGGCAGGTGGGGTGGCAGGGCCAGTCACAACTAGCCTTGATAGGTAAGCTGTTCCCACAGAGAGTTGGGCAGAGCTGGCCTTTTATCCTGAGCCCACCAGCCAGATCTGCAGTGTATCTATCACCCTTTCTGCTCACGCCACCAGCACTGGGGACTGAGCCCCACATCCTAGCCCTTTTAATTTTTTAATTTGTTGTTGTTGAAACAGTGTGTCACTAATTTGCCCAGACTGGCCTCCAATGTGATCCTCCTGCCTCAGTATCTGAGTAACTGGGATTGTAGGCAAGCGCCACCTCTCCTGCCCCATTCTGGTTCTATTAACTGTGGTGACTCTGATCAGAGTCATGGCTGAAGAACCATGCCAAGGGTGTGAGGTCTTGGTGACTAATTCGGGTGGATTAGTTAGCCTTCGGGGCCCATGTTCAGGTACTTCGCCTTTCTCAATTGCACAGCTTTTCCAGGGTCACAGCATAGCTCCAGAAGAGACTCCTCTTCTTCTTTTTAAAAAAATATTTATTTTCTAGTTGTAGTTCTACGCAATACCTTTATTTTTATGTGGTGCTGAGGATCGAACCCAGGGCCTTGCCACAACCCCAGCCCAGAAGAGACTCTTCTTAAAGGTACAGAGTTCCAGGCACTCCCAGAGTCAAAGAGAATTCACTAAGAAAAGGAGACCCCTTAATACATACTTCTTAAAGTATATTGACTTCAGGTCATCATTTATTCTTATTTTGTGGTACTGGGGATTGAACTCAGGGACTCTCTACCACTAAGCTACATCTCCAACACCCTTTTTTGTTGTTGTTGTTGAGACAGGGTCTCACTAAGTTAGCCCAGTCTGGCTTGGAACTTGTGATCCTCCTGCCTCAGTCTCCTGAGTCACTGAGATTACAGATGTGCCCACTGTGTCCAGCTTTGTTCACCTTTTAAATTCACTTTGCAGTTCTAATAGCTTTTTTTTTTTTTTTTTTGGTAGATTCCTTAGAATTTTCTTCTATATAGGATCGTCTTATCTGGAAGTGAAAACATTTTTACTATTTATTTTCCAAGCCAAGAGTGGTGTTGCATACCTATAATCCAAAGGATTTGGGAGGCTGAGGCAGGAGGATCACAAGTATGAGGCCAATCTTAGCACTTTACCAAGATCCTGTCTCAAAAAAAAAAAAAAAAACTTGGTTTTGCAGCACAGTGGTAGAGCACTCCTGCGTTCAATTCCCAGTGCTAAAAAAAGAAAAGGAAATTCTTTTCCATATGTCTTTTATTTTCTTGCCTAGTTGCACTTGCTAGGATCTCTAACACAATATTATTTAGAAGTGATGAGAACATTATTGCTTTGTTTCCAATCTCAAAAGGAAAATTTTAGTCTTTCTCATTCAGTATGACGTAGGTTTTTCTCAGATGTTCTGTATAAGGTTGAGAGGAAGTATCAGAAATGTCCATGGTCCCCCCCACACACCGAAATGTCCAAGTCTTAATCCCAAGAACCTGTGAACATGTTACTTTATTTGCAAAAGATAGTTTATGCAATTGTTTTATGACACTGGGGATTGAACCTAGAGCCTCACACCTGCTTGGCAAGCACTCTACCACTGAGCTACATCCCCAGCCAGCCTTTGCACATGTGATTAAGTTAAAATTATTGTTTTATGAACCACCCCCACCCCTAGGTTCTGGGGATCAAGCCCAGGACCTTGCACATGCTTGGCAAGTGTCCTACCTCTGAGCTACATCCCCAGTACCAAGTTAAGGATTTTGAGGTGGGAAGATGGTCTTGGATTATCCAGATGTACCCAATGTAATCACAAGGATCCTTACAAGAGAAAGGCAGGAGAGTCAGAATTAGAGATTGGAAGGTGTCACTGGCTTGGAAGATGGAAGAAGAGGCTCTGAATGAAGGAATGCAGGTGGCTTCTAAAAACTGGAAAAGGCAAGGGAATGAGTTCTCCTCTAGAGCATGCAGAAGGATCATAACTCATGCTGACACCTTAATTTAATTAATTAATTAATTAATTAAGACCAGGGATTGAACCCAGGGATGTTTAACCACTAAGCAACATCCTCAGCCACCGCCCCCCACTTTTTGAGACAGGGTCTTGCCAAGTTGCTTAGGGCCTCTCTAAGATGCTAAGGATGGCTTTGAAATTGTGATCTTTCTGCTGCAGCCTCCTAAGATGCTGGGATTACAGGCATGTGCTGCCACACTTGGCATTATTTATTATCTTGAGACAGGGTCTCAATAAGTTGTTTCAGGAAATTGTTGAGACTGGCCTCAAAATTGAGATCTTCCTGCCTCAGCCTCCCAAGTCACTGGGATAACAGGCATGTATCACCATGCCCAGATTTATGGTAGTACGTTACAGCAGCAATAGGAAACTTATATACTAATACTTTTTTTTAATGCTGAGAAAGAAACCCAGGGCCTCACACATACTAGACAAGTACTCTACCCGTGAGCCACACCACCACTGATACATTTTCTCCCCTTTTTTCTTTATCCTTGGTACTGGAGATTGAACCCATCCATGGGTGCTTTATCACTGAATTACATCCCTCTTTCTTTTTTTTTTAGTTGTAGATGGACACAATGACTTTTAGTTATTTTTATGTGGTGCTGAGGATTCAACCCAGTGCCTCACACGTGCCAGGCAAGTGTTCTACTACTGAGCCACAACCTCAGTCCATCCCTAACTCTTTTAGGGTCTCAGTATATTGCTGAGGCTGGCCTCAAACTTGAGGTCCTCCAGTCTCAGGCTCCTGAGTAGCCCAACTAATATGCTTTATTATTTTATTTTATTTTTTTGGTACTGAGGATTGAACTTTTTTTTCTTTTTTTTTTTTTTTGAGACAGGGTCTCATTGAGTTGCTTAGCATCTCACTGTTGCTGAGGCTGGCTTTGAACTCATGATCCTCCTGTCTCAGCCGCCCAACCTGCTGGAATTATAGGCATGTGCCATCATACCCAGCCCAACTAATATACTTTATATTCAGTTTTTGTTCATGCTGGTTATTTAATTCTATTAAAACATTTTTTCTGCATTCTTTCAGGTGATCATCTTTTTTCTCTTTTATTGAATCAACCTAGTAATTACATTTATGTTCAATTTTTTTTGTGTGTGTAACTGGGAATTGAATCCAGAGGCATTCTCCTCCCAAGTCACATCCCCAACCCTTTTTATTTTCTGTTTTGAGACAGGGTCTCAACCAGTTGCCCAAGGGTGTGAGGTCTTAGTGACTAATTCAGGTGGGTTAATTAGCCTTCGGAGCCTATGTTCAGGTACTTCACTGGTCTGGATCTTGTGATCCTCCTCTCTTATCCTCCTAAATTGCTGGTATTACAAGCATGCACCACTGTGTCCAGCTATGTTCAATTTTTAGATCAACCTTGCATTCCTGGGATATAGTCAGTTTGGGAGCTGGGTGTGATGCCATGTACCTATAGTCCCAGCTACTCAGGAGGATCATATGTTGCTGATTCAATTTGCTAACACTTTAAGAATTTTTGTCAAGTATATATGAGGGATATTAGCCTATGGTTTCCTTGTGATGTTTTTGCTTGGTTTTAATATCAAGGCAATGGTAGCTTTACGAGTTGGCAAGTGGTCCCTCCTCTTAGAGTTTACGTAGAACTGCTATTAATTCTTTCTTTATTATTATTTTTTTGTACTTAGGATTTAACCTAGAGTAGTAGTTCTTCTTTTTCTTCTTCTTCTTCTCTTCCTCCTCCTCCTCCTTCTTCTTTTTATATGTTGATGAACCTTTATTTTATTCATTTATTTATATGTGGTGCTGAGAATTAAACCCAGTGCCTCACACATGCTAGGCAAGTGCTCTACCACTGAGCCACAACTCCAAGGCCCCCTGGAGGGCTTCTTTACCACTCAGCTTTATTGAGCCCCTTTTATTTTTTATTCTGAGGTAAAGTCTCACTAAATTGCAGAAGCTGGCCTTGAACTTGAGATCCTCCTGTCCCAGCCTCCTGAGTAGCTGGTATTACAAGGCAGACATCACCACCACAACCTGCTTCTTCTTCTTTTTTTTAATTTTTAATATTTATTTTTCAGTTTTTGGCAGACACAACATCTTTGTTTGTATGTGGTACTGAGGATCAGACCCGGGCCGCACGCATGCCAGGCGAGCGCGCTACCTCTTGAGCCACATCCCCAGCCCCCTGCTTCGTCTTCAAATGTTTAATAGAACTAACTTATTTATTCCCTCCCTCCCTCCCTCCCTCCCTCCCTCCCTCCCTTCCTTCCTTCCTTCCTTCTTTCCTTCCCTTTCCTGTCCTTCCCTTCTTCCCTTCCTTGCTTTCACATTGGGTATTGAACCCAGAGTGCTCTATTTCTGAACTACATCTCCCCAACCATTTTTTTAAAATTTGAGATATGTGCCCAGGCTGGTCTTGAACTTGCTATCCTCCTGCCTCAGCCTCTCTTGTGTTTGGGATTACTGTGCCCAGTTCTAGTGCCAGAGTTTTCTTTGTGGGAGGTTTTAAAATTATGAATTCAATTTCTGCAATATATATAGAATATTCAGATTTTCTATTTCCTATTCAGTGTTTGCAATTTGTATCCTTTAAGGAATTTGTCCATTTGTCCACTTGGTGGAATTTACGGGCATAAAATTGTTCATAATATACTCTTATTACTCTTTGAATGTCTTTGAGATTTAATGACATCCCTCTTCATTCCTGATATAGGTAAATTGTGTTCTTTTTTCTATTTTGCTCAGCCTAGCTGGAGCTTTATCAATTTGATGTACCTTTTCAAAGAATCAATATTTGGTTTCATTGATTCTTTTCTATTTTCTGTATCATTTATTTTTTTCATTTCTTCCTACATAAATTTATTCTTCTCTTTCTAGCTTAAGATGGAAGCTTAAATAGTTTTATATTTTTCTTCTAAAGTAAGTATTTAAAGCTAGTGTCCCTTTAAGTACTGATTCTGCTGCAGCCTGCAAAAGTGTGTGTATATGTGTGTGTGTGTCAGGAATTGAACCCAGGGGCACTCTACCACTGAATGTTACATTATTTTTTATTTTGAGACAGGGTCTCACTGAAATGCCCAGGGTAACCTGGAAATTTTGATCCTCCTGCTTCAGCCTCCCAAGCTGCTGGAATTACAGGTGTATGACACCACACCTGGCTTCCTCAGCCCTTTTAAAAATTTTCACTTAGCCTCCCATGTAGCTGGGATACAGGCTTACAGGTGGGCGCCACTACACCTGGCTTTTAATTTTTGGGTACTGGAGTTTGAACCCAGAGATGCTTTACGACTGAGCTACATCCCCAGCCCTTTTTGTTTTTTTGAGACAGGGTCTCACTAAATTGCTAAGGCTGGCCTTGAACTTGGGATCCTCCTGCCTCAGCCTTCAAGATACTGGGATCACCGGTGAGTGCCACCATGCCTGGCCCACCCCCTTTTATTTTTTAAATATTTTGTCAGTAATTGGAGGACCTTTATTTTTATTTATATGCAGTGCTGAGAATAGAACCCCTCACACATGCTAGGCAAGCACTTGACCACTGAACTACAACCTCAGCCCCCGCCCCTTCTTTCAATTAACCCTTTTTAAAATTTTGAGACAGATTCTCATAAATTGCTTAAGCCTCGATGAGCTGCCAAAGCTCACCTTGAATGCAGTTCTCTTGCCTCAGCCTCCTGAGTCACTAGGATTACAGGCATGTGTCACCATATCCTGGCTTTTATTTTGTGGCACTGGCACTGGAACCCAAGGCTTTGCACATGATAAACATACCGTCTTATGGCTGAGGCCACACCCCCAATGGACCAAGTATCTTTTTTATTATTAATTTCTAATTTTTTGTTAGGTTAGAGAACATACTTTTTATTGTAACTTTTTTTTTTTCAGTGCTGAGGATTGAACTCAGGTCCCTGTGCAAGGCAAGTGCTCTACCATTGAGCTACACATCCCAATATGGCCTAAAACTTTGATCCTCCTTCCTCAGCTTCCCGAGTTGCTGGGATTACAGGCATGCACCAGCTTGTCCACACAAAGAACATACTTTTAATGATTTAAATCCTTTTAAGTTTTTGTTTTGATGACCCAGACTACTGGTTATTTTGAATATTCCAAGTGTATTTGAAAGAAAATGTTTTGTTATTGGGTGTAGGCTTTCAATTGTCAAATTGGTTGATTGTACCATATTGTTCAAGTCTTCTATATCCTGACTGATTTTGTTTCCTATCAATTACTATGAGATGAGTGTTAAAATCCTTAATTATAATTATGATCTCAAATTATGATTTCTCCAGTCAATTGTGTTAGTTTTTTTTTGATACCAGGGATTGAATGCAGGGGCACGCAATCATTGAGCCATATTCCCAGCCCTATTTTGTATTTTATTTAGAGACAGGGTCTCACTGAGTTGCTAAGCCCCTCACCATTGCTGAGGCTGGCTTTGAACTCGGGATCCTCCTGCCTCAGCCTCCTGAGTCGTTGGGATTACAGGTATGTGCCACCACACCCAGCTAGTTTTGTTTCTTATGTATTTGAGTATCTGTAATTGCATGCATACAGATTTAAGATTTTTCTTTCTGCTGGGTGCAGTGGTGCATACCTGTAATTTTGGAAACTTGGGAGGCTGAGGTGTGAGGATTCCAAGTTCGAGGAAAGCCTCAGCAATTTAGTGAGGCCCTCAGCAACTTAGTAAGACCCTGTTTCACAAAACAAAAAAATATTTTTTTCATTTTTTTAAGTACTGGAACCAAAAGCTTCGAACTCACAAATATCAGGCAATCAGGCAAGCACTAGACTATATTCCCAGCCCCACTTTTTTTTTTTTTTTTTGAGACAGAATTTCACTAGGTTGCTGAGGCTGGCCTGGAATTTATGGTCCTTTGGCCTCAGCCTCCCAAGCCACTGCACCTGGCCAATTTTTGTCTTTTTTTGTATCAGGGATTGAACCCAGGGGTGCTTAATCATGGAGCCACATCCCCAGCCCTTTTTAAAAGAAAAAAAAAACTTTTTAAATTGTAGATGAACACAATACCTTTATTTTATTTATTTTTATAGTGCTGAGGATAGAATCCAGTGCCTCACACATGCCAGACGAGTGCTCTACCATTGAGCCACAACCCCAGCCCCACAGCCCTTTTTGGTTTTTATTTTGAGACAAGATCTTGCTAAGTTACTTAGGATCTTGCCAAGTTGCTGAGGCTGGCTTTGAATTCACAATCCTCCAGCTTCAGCTTCCTGAGCCGCTGGGATTACAGGCATGCACCACCAGGACTGGCTTGATTTTTGCCTTCTTGATGTGTCTCTCTTTATCTTTGATAATATTCTTGGTCTTGAATTCTGTCTTGAATTTTGTCTAATATATTTTTTATATTTATTTTTTAATTTTAGGTGGCAACAATATCTTTATTTATTTCTATGTGGTGCTGAGGATCGAGCCCAGTCCTCATGCATGCTAGGCGAGCGCTCTGCCACTAAGCCACAACCCCAGCCCTTGTCTGTCTAATATTAATGTAGCCCCTCCAACTTTCCTATTTTGTGGTAAGTCTTTTTACTCTAAACCTGTCTTTTTTTTTTTTTTAGTTGTAGACAGACACAATATTTTTTTTAATATTTATTTTTTAGTTTTCGGCGGACACAACATCTTTGTTTGTATGTGGTACTGAGGATCGAACCCGTGCTGCATGCATGCCAGGAGAGCGTGCTACCGCTTGAGCCACATCCCCAGCCCCAGACACAATATTTTTTATTTTATTTATTTTTATGTGGTGCTGAGGATCAAACCCAGTGCCTCATATATGATAGGCATGCGTTCTACCACTGAACCACAACCCCAGCCCCATAAACCTGTCTTTTTGAAAAAATGTCTTTTTTTCCCCATAATACTGGGGATTGAATTCGAGGGTGCTCTACCCTGAGCTGCATTCCCAATCCTTTTTGTTTTTTGAGACATGGTCTTGCCAAACTATTCAGGTTGGTCTCAAACGTGATCCTTCTGCCTCAGTATCCTAAATCACTGGGACTACAAGTGGGTGCCACTGCACCTGACTAGCCCTTTAATATTTGAAGTGTATTTATCATTAGTTGTTTCCTCTTTATAGAGTTTGATAATTTCTTGCTATTATTTCACTCAGTACTGTCCTCCCATTTGACTTAAGATAATGAATCTGGGCCAGGGTGTACTGGCACATGCCTATACTCCCAGCAACTCGAGAGAGTGAGGCAGGCAAGTTGGAGGCCAGCCTGGGCCACTTAGCAAGACCCTGTCTCAAAATAAAACTTAAAAAGGGCTGAGGATGTGGCTTTGGTGGTAGAGCACTTGCTTAGCATGTGCAAAGACCTGGGTTCAATCTCTAGTAACAACAAAAATAAAGGTATAAGAAATGAATCTGGGCTGAGGAAGTAGCTTAGTGGTCGAATAAGGTGCTTATCATATGTGAGGCTCTGGGGTTGATCTGCAGCAATGCAAAAGGAAAAAAAAAAAAAATGGTTCTACCTTAAGTTCATAAAGTACTTTCATTTATGTCCTAATTTGTTAAAAACTGCTGTTGGGATCCTATGTATTATATGTGTGTACATATCATTTTTTTTTCTCTATTTTTCCTTTTTTTTTTTTTTCTCATACTAGGGATTAAACCCAGGGGCGCTTAACCACTGAACCACATCCCCAGCTGTTCTTTTTAGTTGTCAATGGACTTTATTTTACTTATTTATATGTGGTGCTGAGAATTGAACCCAGTGCCTCACCCATGCTAGGCAAGCGCTCTATCACTGAGCCACAAACCCAGCCCCATCCCCAGCCTTTTTTTTTAAAATTTTTTATTAGTTGTTGATGAACCTTTATTCATTTATTTGTTTATATGTGGTGCTGAGAATCGAACCCAGTGCTAGGCAAGCACTCTACCCCACCCCTTTTTCTACTATTGAGCACATATGAACTGTTAGCAGTTTTGGTTGTTTTCACAAATGATGCTGCTATGAATATTCATGTATTTCTAAGGTAACATGCCTAGGATGAAACTGCTGGGTTTTAAGGTATGTGAACGTATAATTCAACTGCTTAATGCCAAACTGTTTCCAGAGTGGTTTGTACTAGTTTCTCTTTTCACCAGCAGGTAAGGGAGTTTCTCTGCCTCCTTGCTGACATCTACTGGACACATATTCACCTTACAACACTTCTGCCAACATTTAATATGTTCCTTTACACAGTACTGACCCTGTACGGTCGGGGCTCTGTGCATGATGCAACTCTTCCTCACAAGACCCCATCTATTATACACATGTCACTTATGACCAAGAAAGCAAGTCTGTGGCCTGTCTCTGCCCTACACAATTCCCTAAAGCCTGGGCCCTGTGGCCATAGCTTCTTTCTTCTTCCAAGCTAGGCAGGATCCCAGCAGGGCCTCAGTAACACCCCTGAACCCCTTTCTCTGCAGGCTGTTATTCCCTGTCTGTCCGACTCAGTCGCCCTGCATCTTGGGACCGGATCAGACACTATAGGATCCAGCGCCTTGACAATGGCTGGCTGTACATCTCACCACACCTCACCTTCCCCTCACTGCAGGCCCTGGTGGACCATTACTCTGGTATGGCTTTTCTGTTTTCTTTCCTAATAGACTGGATAAGGGTCTAGGGGGTAGAGTGTTTGCCTGTGGACACTTCATAGCTGGAGAATATCCAGACACAAGAGGAGCCTCCCCATCTTCCTGCCAGTAGCTGCAGAGATACTGTCTTTATCCCAAGCTGATAAAGAAGCTACAGGTCAAATATGAGCTTGGCTGGTACCTCAGCCAAAGCCCCCCGCAGCAGACAGGGCTCCCCTCAAAGGAAGTAGGCTGAGCTGTTCTTGTGTACAATGCAGTTCTGACTCTCAGCATTTTCTGGTGCCTGTCTTACAAAAAGCACTGGAAAATAAGAAACCAGGTCAGAGTCAGGGCAGAAGGGAAGATGACTCTTAGTAACACCGATCAGCAGTTTTCTAAGCAGGATAGTTCCACACAATAGATACTGTCAGTGCTGTAAATAGAAATGAGCACCCCTTGGCTTGTTCTTCCTAAAACATGATCCTAACTATTAGTTAGGGCCCAAAGAAGTCTATTAATTTACCCAAAATTTCAGTGGATTAAGTTAAGTCTCCCAAAACAGCCCACAATAACTTGTAACTGCACCTCAAGTCTCCATGAGACCAACAGCTTGGGGCTCAGGTCCTACTGCTCTTTGGTAACCATATCCCCTCCCAAGTTAGGGCAGGTGGTGGTGGGGTAAGTAGGGCTGGTGTCAGCAATGTCAAGGGTGTGGGTCTCTTCCTCAGAGCTAGCAGAGGACATCTGCTGCCTCCTCAAGGAGCCCTGTGCACTACAGAGGCCTGGCCCAATTCCTGGCAAGGATATCCCCCTACCAGTGACTGTGCAGAGGACATCAATCAATTGGAAAGAGCTGGACAGGTGAGGAGACCACTGGAAACATGAAAGCAGAACAGAGAAGCATTAGAAGGACTCACTCTTAGGAACCCATAACCCAGAATGGGTCTGTCATGCTCAGGGACACCTGGGAGTCAGAGAGCTCTACCTCCAGGCTTGGCGGGTATGTTGGGGTGAAGATTGTTAGGAAGGAGAAAGCCAGCATGGACCTCAAGGCATTTAGGGTGGAAGGAAAGTAGGAGGAGGTGAGGGAGCAGAGTTCTGACTGCAGAGGTTCAGATGGGGTTTGATAGGGAGCAGGTACTTGAGTTTGTCAGTAAGAGTGACATGGAGCTATTCTGAGAGCAGTGGACCATGTGGTGAGTGCAGGGAGGAGGCAGCTCCCTCACCTGGCTTTCCCCATCCACAGCTCCCTCTTGTTTTCGGAAGCACCTGCCACAGGGGAAGCATCTCTTCTTAGTGAAGGGCTCCGGGAATCCCTCAGCTCCTACATCAGCCTGACTGAGGACACCTCTTTGGACAACGGCAAGATTAAAAGCAAAGGTCGAAAAGGAAACCAAGTCTGTGGCACTTAGAACCCCAACTCAGCTCATCATGGGCATCCCGGGGGGCAAAGCATCCAGCTCCACCTTGAGCCTTTGCTCCTCCCTCACTTGGCTCCAAGAAGTCATTTACTTCCTCTCAGGCAATGACTCTATCTATGACCTCTAGTTCAAGTGGAGGGCAGTTGAGAACAGAGCCAGAGCTCCAAAGAAAGTAAACAGCCAGGTGCAGTGGCACATGCCTGTAATCCCAGCTACTTGGGGCCCTGAAGCAGGAGGATCTAGAGTTCAAGGCCAGCCTGAGCAACTGAGTGAGACACTGTCCCAAAATAAAACATTTCAAAAAGGGCCATGGATGTAGCTCAGCAGCAGAGCACACGTGGTGCTTAACCATATGCAAGGTCCTGGGTTCAGTCCCCAGTACTGCACACACACAAAGCAAACACCCAGTCAGTTCCCAAATTTGGGATTTCCAGTACCACCCAATCTACTGCCTACCAAGTCACTCTACCTCCCTGCTAACCAGCCTCACCTACAAGGTAGAAACCACTACTAGCACCAAGGAGAAGCAAATCATTTAAAGAAACTGTACAAGAACAAATAAAAGGTCTGGGGTTGTGGCTCAGCGGTAAGGCGCTCAAGGTGTTGTGTTCGATCCTCAGCATCATATAAAAACAAATAAACAAACAAATAAATCAAGCAAAGGTATTGTGTCCAACTACCAAATAAATAAATAAATAAAATAAAGAACCGTACAAGTCTTGATCAGAATACTGCCACACCTTGGGGAGGGACAGTGGCTCATGAGGGAAAGGAGAGCAGAGGGGCTGACGGCTTACCACAGCAGCAGATCCTGGGTCGTCTAGCCTCCATTTGACTCCCAGAGCAAAGAGAAGGACTGCTGATAATCCAGGTCACGAAGCACCCTCCTTGCCCCTACCACCCCTGCCAGCACTTCTTTGCACAGCCTCAGCTCTCTTTAGTTTTGTAGCTTATCATTCAAACCTAGCCAAGCTTTCCCAACCACCCCGATCTTGCCATCTTGTGATCAAATACAAAATGACATTTTGGGGCATAACACACTGTGGGCCAGGCCCTTTCTCAGTGCTGGGCAGGGGCATCAGAAGTGGTAATCACTCTTTCCACAACCCCAAGACCAAGGCCATGCCTGTTCCCTAAAGAGAAAGACACTTGGCTGAAGCTGCTGAGGGAGCAGACCGGGGAAGGGGGGATAGGCGGAGGCGGCACCTCTGGTACTTCTACTTGGTTCAGAGGCTACAGGTGGGTAGGAAAGGCTTTACCAGGTATCATCGACAGGTTCTCAGTTAAAGATTTATTTATTCAAGTATCTGAAAACATTCTACAATGCAAACTGTTATCAGATGCTGCTTGTACTGTGCTAATGACCGCATACATACTGCCATACTGTTTTCAGAAGACTTGAAATGCCACTGATAGTTAAAAACTGTACACCTGATGGAGAACCAAGGAAGACAATTTAATGTTTCATCCCGATCCAGAGGTGCATCAAATTAAATGACAGCTCCACTCAGCAAACAGCTGTTACATGATGGTATCCAAGAAGAAAGTTGGTGATGGACAAATTCAGAAATGCTTCCCCCAAAGGCAGATGATTCTTTAAAAAGTTTCAGGTCATGACCCTTGCAGAAAACACTGACGCCCAACACACTGATTCTCAGTCCAGGAAACACGGGTCTTCCAGGTTCCATGTGGCTGGGGTGTCCCAATGATGATGTTTCTGCTGTAATTAAGAGGGTCCTTTGGACTGGACAGGGAGCAGGTGGGAACTGTACATCTTCAGTCATAGTGAATGGCAGTGTAAAAGATGATCCAAATGACCTACAGGGAAGACAAACAATGTTGATGTGGCACCTGGATCTACAGAGGCCTATAAGTCCACAAAATAACAATGTCAGATAAGAATGTGCACAGGGCACTCCCCAGGGGCTACCCAATGCATAACCTGCAGGAGACCTAAGTTATTTCATCAAAATCGGCTGTCTCAGATCACAGGACCGCTCCCTTATGCTCCAAAAGGGACCCTCTGAATACCCACCTCCCCTCACCAAACAGCGCCCTGAGCCCCAGAGAGTACTGTGGGGTATACAGGTGGAATTGATACAAGTAGAGCTGGACTGCTAGCAGGTGCTCAATTTACTAACAAGTGTAAAAATAGCCTTCATACTTTTAGCTTTCCATCAAAACAGAGATTATTATATTTTATTTTACGTTTTGTAGATGGACATGATACCTTTATTTATTTTTATGTGGTGCTGAGGATCAAACCCAGTGCCACATGCTAGGCAAGTGCTCTGCCACTGAGCCCCCACCACAGCCCAAAGCAGAGGTTCTTAAACCTAGCTACCCTTTCAATCTCTCGGAACCTTTAAGAAAAACAGGATTTCCTGATGCCACCTCCCAAGAGATTTTTTTTTAATGTTTATTTTTTAGTTCCAGGTGGACACAATATCTTTATTTTGTTTTTATGTGGTGCTGAGAATCGAATCCAGTGCCTCACGTATGCCAGGCGAGCGCGCTACCACTTGAGCCACATCCCCAGCCCCCAAGAGATTTTATTGGTTTGGACCAGGGTCTGGACACAGGATAGGTGTATTTAAAAAAAAAAACCAAAACAAAACAAAAAAAACCTTTGAATATATAATTCACATACCAGGAAGTTTACTCTTTTTTTTTTTTTTTTAAAGCATATAGTTCAGAGGTTTTTAGTACATTCATGAAGTTGTGCAGACATCCTCACTAACTGATCCAAAAATAACTCTCCAAAAAGAGCCTGTTCCCATGATTAGTTATTACTTCCTATTTCTCGCTCACCTCAGCCTCTGGCAACCACTAATCTATTTTCTGTCTCTATGGACTTGCCTATTTTGGACAAGTCACATAAATGGTATCATACAATAAATATGGTCTTCTGTCCGGATTCTTCCACTTAGCTTTGTTTTTAAGACTCATCCATGATGTGTAGTACACATCAGGACTTATTTCCGTTTCATGGTCGAATTAACATTCTGCATGTTTTAGCTGTTATGAATGTTCTAAATAATAATGTCATATATATTTTTAAATGTTTCCCAGTTTCTCATATGTAGCCAAGGTTGAGAATCAGATGCAGAAGTAGACAATGGGTCCTAGATTTACACTTTCCGGGAGACTGTACAGCATCCACATCACATCACAGGGACAACCTGGCTCAAACATGTCCTCCAACTTCAGGAATCTTGAAAAATGGCACCTTAGTTGCGCACAGTGGCATACACCTATAATGCTTGTTCTTGGGAGGCTGAGACAGGATTATAAGTTCAAGGCTAATTTTGGCAATATAGTGATGTCCTGTCTCAAAAGAAAAATAAAAAAGGCTGGGGGGGCTGGGAATGTGGCTCAAGCGGTAATGCGCTCGCCTGGCATGCGCAGGGTGCTGGGTTCGATCCTTAGCACCACATAAAATAAAAAAATAAAGATGTTGTGTCCACTGAAAACTGAAAAATAAATATTAAAAAAGTTCTCTCCCTCTCTCTTAAAAAAAAAAAAAAAGGCTGAGGAACTGGGGATGTAGCCAGTGGTAGAGTGCCCTAGTACTTCAGGGGAAAAAAAAAGATGGCCCCCCAACCGTAGTACAACTTAACTGGCTGGCTCTATAAGAATGGTATCTCAGGAAATGAATAGAACCTGCTCTAAAACTTCCAGCTACATACCATGAACAAGGCAAAAGATGTCATAAATCCTTCTTTTGTTAGCTCCCAGGTGCCACCATATTCTTCTTCATCGATCTGTAGATAGTTGCTGAAGTAGAGGTACAGGACTCCTGCATTGATCAGGCAGAATCTGGAATGAGGGAAGATAGGCACCAAACACAAGCTTAAGCTTAGAAGACTCAAAGCTCCCACCAGCAATGTTCAGCTGCTAGAGCACTCACTGTGTTCCACAGCTCGTGTTTGTGTCTCTTACCACCAGGCAGGGATGACCTGGACAGAAACAAGTTTTGGGCTCAGGAAAACCAGTTCAACACGTTTTCCTTCATTGTTATGAGAGCTGTGTAAGGCTCTTAATATCTGTAAAATGGGGATGCTGAAAAGTATGTGGCAGGGAAAATACTACTTTAAAATGCCTAGACCCTCAGTAGAGCTGCCCACCTGACTGGGCTAGAGATGTAAAAAAAGACTATTTTTAGTTGCCCAGAAAACACAAAAATTTAAAAAATTTAAAGTAGGGGTTGGGAATGTAGCTAAGTGGTAGAGTACTTATCTAGTAGGCATGAAGCCCTGCGTTTGATCCCCGACACTGCAAAACAACAAAAATTCAAAGTATACATAAGTTTTCCAAGCCTCCTCCTCCTCCCAAAGCAAAACATAATGACTTACACCAGATGTGGGCCTTCACATGACTCCAGATGAGGGGTGGCTATGGGATAAATGGTAAGCTGCTGCTTCATGTCCTCACTGCACAAGGAGCAGCACATGTCCCCTGCACTGTTCCCTAGGGCAGATATTTGGGATGTCTACCATCTGCTGCTGGTTTTGATGCACAGGTGATTACAGCAGCTCTTGCTCTATTAGGGGCCTAAGAACAGCAACTAGAGTGGAGCTGAAACCAGTGGTTTGTTAACAACCCCAAGAAAGTCTCTGACCCACAAAATATATTTCACCAATACAGGAATTAGAATGAAGTGAGCAGAAAAAATATGACCGTTCTTATCTCTTGTTTTCTTCTCCCAACCCAGTACCGGGGATTGAACCCAGGAGTACTCTACCACTGAGCTACATTCTCAACCCTTTTTATCTTTTATATGAGACAGAGTCTAAGATGCCCAGGCTGGCCTGGGATGGCAGGCGGTTCCATCGTGCCTGGCTTCATCTCTTGTTTTCACAAAGTTGTTCTACCTTTCTTGTGATCTTTAAGTTACTTAATCGAATTTAATGGGGGATCATGTGCCTCAAGTCACATCCCTTCTGAAGACAGAGATAAAAAATGCAATGATTGGGGTGTAGCTCAGTGGTAAAACAAGTATTTAGCATGTGCAAGGCCCCAGGTTCCATCCCCAGAGCCAAAAGAAAAAAGCAGAAGCCAGGTTCTGTGGTGCACATATGCCTGTAATCCCAACAGCTCAAGAGGCTGAGAAAGAACTGCAAGTTCAAAGCCAGCCTCAGCAACTCAGTGAAGCCCTGTCTCTAAGTAAAATACAAAATAGGGCTGGGGATGTGGCCCAGTGGTCAAGAGGCCCTGAGTTCAATCCCGGGTACAAAAAAAAAAAAAGCAAGCAGAGAGAACTGGTTCCTCCCAAGGGATGAAGTGTGCACTGGTGTAAGGCAGTACAATGGTGCCTGACAAGTGTAAACTGGCTAATGAAGGGTGAGGAGACCCTGAGGCTGAGCAACGATGGGTAGGTAGGGTGTGCAGATTCAAGAGTCCAGTTTGAATAGTGAGAATATGGGCTTTTTCCTGAGTGAAAGGAACAGGGGTGGGAAAGACTGGTGTAGGCATGTACTCAGATTTCAGGACAGGAGGGCAAATACAGTTTGAGGACAGGGTCTGTGCAGTTAGCTGAATGAGGAGGTAAAAAGGGCCAAAGGCTTTAAGCCTAAAGGCCTGGGGAGTACAATGGTTTCAATAACATCACCAGGGAGTCAGGAGGAACAGAGGTTTTTCTTGGACTTCAAAACATAGTTGTTGCCTTGGCCATGTTGTGGACACATACTTATCACCTGCCAGAAATCTTGAGACTCAGCCAAATCTGTTTACCTTCCTTTGATAGCTTCATTTTGGACAGACTGACTAAGTGGTTCTAGTTGGAGACTACAGATAGAAGTTCAGGTTCAGACAAAAGCTGGTCTGGAGAAGAACTGTGGAGCCAAGGAGCAAGGATAGCGAGAGAGAGAAAAAGGCTGACAGGCCCTGCCCTCCTGGGATTACATACTAAATAGAAATTGAAGTCACAGAAATAAAGACACTTAAATCCAATATTTGGTGGTCAAGGGAGAAGAGTAAGAAAGGTCAAAAGTTTAAGGCCTGTCTGGGTAACTTAATGAGACTCTGCCACAAAATAAAAAGGACTAGGGATATAGCTCAGTGGGTAAAGTGCTTGCCTTGCATGCACAAGGCCCTGATTCAATACCCAGCACCACAAAGTAATTAATTAATTAATTAATCAATCAAAAGGGCTGGGATATAGAGCTCCTGAGTTCAATCCCCAGTACCAAAAGAAAAAGGACTAAAAGGACCCATACTAAGCTTTAAGGATGAGTATAATTTGTTTTATAAATGAAGGAGAGTTGCAAAACAACTGTGAAGACAAAGAAATTAATGTATCAGATAGGGGCTGAAAAAAGAACATGAAAAAAACTTTCACATTTAAAAAAAAAATTCTATCCTAGGGCTGGGGGTGTAGCTCCATGGTAGAGCGCTTGCCTAGCTTGTGTGAAGCCCTAAATTGGATTCCCAACAGTGTGAAAACAAATTTAAAAAGATTAAAAGTCTACCCTTGGCTGGGCACAGTGTGGCGCACACCTATAATCCCAGAAGCTGGGGAGGGGGGAGGGGGGCTGAGGCAGGAGGATTGTGAGTTCAAAGCCAGCCTCAGGAAAGGCGAGACGCTAGGCAACTCAGTGAGACCCTATCTCTAAATATAATACAAAATAGGGCTGAGGATGTGGTTCAGTGGTTGAGTGCCCCTGAGTTCAATCCCCAGTACCAAAAAAAAAAAAAAAAAAAGAGTCAATGGAATTCCTATAACTCCAGCTACTAAGGAGGCCGAGGAAGGAGGATCACAAGTTCAAGGCCAGCCTCAGCAACTTAGTATGACACTGTAAACAACAAAAAGGGCTGATGATGTAGCTCAGTGATAGAGGACCCCTGGGTTTGAATCCCAGTAGTAGGAGGGAAAAGAATTTTTTTTGAAGAAGCATTCACTGAGCATCTATTCTCATATGCCAAGCTCTAAGAGAGACCCAGAGGTAGGAGGCAATGGGCACTATTTCTCTCTGATAATGCAAAACCTCAGCAGGCAAAGCAAAACTGTTACCTCTCAGGCAAATTATAAATAAGGAGATCAAGGAAATGGTTTTATATTAACTGGCTCTAACTGGAGGCTACAACAGAATAAAATGAAGAGCAGCAAGCTGGGGTCTGGACAGAGGGCAGTTAAGCAGGAAGGGGAGAAGGTCACCAGAAATGAGCAACAGGGCCATCCTGCCCTAAACCAAAGCAGCTGGGTCAAACAAATAGAGAAGGAGATGTAGGGAAAAATCAAAGTACTTGGCTCTTTCAATGAGCAGGGGGAAAGTTGCCAACCAAAAAGAGGGAAGAGATTTGTCTGGGGTGAGAGAAACTGGCTCTGGGTAAACAGTGTGGGACTGAATCCCAGAAAACAGGCAGTCCTGGAAGAGTGGCACCATGCACTATGGTGAGCCACTCCCATGCATCTTGTTTCCTGTTCTCTCAACAGGTGTTTCTTTTCTTTTCTTTTTTTTTTCTTTTCTTTTCTTCCTTCCCTCCTTCCTTTCTCTCTCTCTTCTTTCTTTCTTTCTTTTTTTTAAATACCAAGGTCTCCCCAGGTTGTTTAGGGCCTTGCTGAGCTGCTAAGGCTTGCTTTGAACTCATGACCCTCCTGCCTCAGCCTTCTGACCTGCTGGGATTTCAGGCGAGTAACACTATAGCCGATTCAGGTCATGTTTTACCACTCTTCTTGAAGCTAGTCATGTACCAGTGGCACTGAAATAGTCATGGAGTGCCTGTGATGTACCCAAACATGACATTTAGCAATTCACTTGCATAATCTCATTTATTTATTATTTATCTCTCTTATTGCCTTCCTTTTACTGAAGAGGATTATGTATTATGAAAGTGTCAGACCTAGAACTTAGAACAATTTGTAAGCCTTAAACTACATGCTGCTCCAGATAGTGTGATGGAATCTCATGTTGTCCTAATCCATCCTGTCTAGGACACAAAACATCCCTTTGTCTACCATATCCACACAGTATATGCTACCTATCACACTCAGGCACTCACTCAGTAGGCATCTTGGTTATCAGATTGACTGTGGCAGTATGGCAGTGCTTGTATTCAAGTAACCATAATTTTACTTACTAATGGCCCCCAAAATGAAGAAACAGTGATGCTGGCAATTTGGACATGCCAAAGAGAAGCCATAAAGTGCTTTCTTTAAACATAATCTAACATTATCACTGGAAGATAATGAATATATTACAATAAGATATTTTGAAAGAGAGAGGAAGAGACCACATTCACATAACTTTTAATACAACATATTGTTATAATTTGTTGTTTTATTTTTAGTTGTTAATCTCTCATTCTGCCTAATTTATAAACATCATCATAAATATATAAGTATAGGAAAAAACAATATACATAGCATTCAGTGCTTTTCATAGTTTCAGGCATCTACTGGAGGTCTTGAAATATATCCCATCTGGATAAGGGGGACTATTGTACATTTCTTTTGGATTATCTTTTTCAGTACCAGGAACTGAACCCAGGGAACTTAACCACTGAGCCATATCCTCAGTCCTTTTTTGTATTTTATTTAGAGACAGGGTCTCACAGAGTTGCTCAGGGCCTTGCTAAGTTGCTGAGGCTGGCTTTGAACTTGTGATCCTCCAGCCTCAACCTCCCAAACTGCTGAGATTACAGAATGCACCAACACGCCTGGCTCTTTGGGGTTATTTTCTGAGAAAACAGAAATGGGATTAAAGGCATATGCCACTGTGCCTGGCTATATTTCTTTTTTTTTTTTTTTTTTTTAAAGAAACTTGCAGGGCTGGGGATGTGGCTCAAGCGGCAGTGCGCTCGCCTGGCATGCGTGCAGCCCGGGTTCGATCTTCAGCACCACATACAAACAAAGATGTTGTGTCCGCCGAAAACTAAAAAAAATAAATAAATATTAAAAAAAAAAGAAACTTGCAGCTGAACCTTTAGACTGGGGGATCAGGTGCCACTCAGCTGCAAGTTTTTTTTTTTTTTAGAGAGAGAGAGAGAATTTCAATATTTATTTTTCAGTTTTCGGCAGACACAACATCTTTGTTTGTATGTGGTGCTGAGGATCGAACCTGGGCCGCACGCATGCCAGGTGAGCGCGCTACAGCTTGAGCCACATCCCCAGCCCTATATTTCTATTTGAATGTTTGAAATGTATTTCATCCCTTATACCCCAAAGAAAAGGAATCATAAGAAATAGGACTACCCTGAAACAACCAATGTGGTTTTCCATGGGAACAGGACACTTATATTGCCTGTATGAAAAGAAAAAAAGGTAAGATCCTCCATTTCAACAATAGAATTCCCAGGATTCATACTGGTCCTTCCTTCCTTCCTTCCCTCCCTCCCTCCCTTCCTTCCTCTCTCTCTCTCTCTTTCTTTCTTTCTTTTTTTTAAGGTGCTTAGGATCAAATTTAGGGCCTTGCTTATGCTGGAAAGTGTTCTATCTCTGTGCTACATCCCTGAACCCCCTATGATTCATATCTTAAGACAACTACTTTTTAATTCAATCTGAGCACATAGACTTACTTTTATTAGCTTGTTAACAAACCGAGCCATGACAAGGGGCCGGTGTCAAGTGTGCTGCCACTGGCCAGAGGAGCACAAAACCTGTAAGGTGCAGGGTGCAATGGTGCACACCTGTACAACCAGTTATGCAAGAGGTTGATGCAGAAGGATCAAAGTTCAAGGCCAGCCTGGACAACTTATCAAAACCCTGTCTCAAAATAAAAAAAATAAAAAAGGTTGGGGATATAGCTCCAGTGATAGATGCTTGCCTCACAAGAGCAAGGTCCTGGGTTTGATCTGAAGTAACACACACACATTCCCAAGTAGCAATGGCCCTTTCTATAAAAGGAAACAAAACCTCTATTTAAATAGAAATATAGCCAGGCACAGTAGCATATACCTTTAATCCCAGGCCCTCAGGAGGTTGATGCAGGAAGACTTCAAGTGCCAGGCCAGCTGTGACAACTTAGCAAGTATGTCAAGTGTGCTGCCACTGGCCAGAGGAGCACAAAACCTGTAAGGTGTAGGGTGCAGTGGTGCACACCTGTACAACCAGTTATGCAAGAGGTTGATGCAGAAGGATCACAAGTTCAAAATAAAAAATAAAAAGGACTGGGGATGTAGCTCAAAGGTAAGAGACGTCCCCTAAGTTCAATCTCCAATACCAATAAATAAATAAATAAATAAATAAATAAGGAAATGTAACCAAGCTGGATGGCATACACTTGTAATCCTGGCTACTCAGAGGAGGCTGGGGCAAGAGGACTGCAAGTGTAAGGCTAACCTTGGAACTCAGGAAGACCCTGTCTTAAAAAAATAAAAAAGTGTGGGGAAGAGGTGTGCTGCTGCTGGTGCTGCTAGGGATGCAGTTGGTTCAGTGGTAAAGTGCTCCTGGGTTTAATCCCCAGTATGAAAGAGGGTGGTGGTGGGGAACAAACCATAAAAATGCAAGACTTGGGCTGGGGTTGTGGCTCAGAGGTAGTGCGCTGACCTAGCACATGCAAGGCTCTGGTTCAATCCTCAGCACCACATAAAAATAAATTTTTTAAAGGTATTGTGTCCAAATACAACTAAAAATTAAATATTTTTAAAAAATGTAAGACTTACCCTGCGATTCCCAAGAAACCTCTCAATGGTAAAACTCCCCAAATGACACCCAGCACCACAGCGATGATCTGTCGGAACCAATAGATCACATCTAAAAATTCATCCTGTAGAAAAAACAAATAATGCATCCATTATCTGAAGTGGTGCCATAGCTATAAGTGGGGAAACAAACAAACAAACAAAAACCAACTTTCTGCTAAACACATCTTTCAGGGAATGGTATGTAATTCCTGCATCACCTCTTATGTACACTCAAATGTGGCAGGAAACAATATAGACATCTTAAGTGATTACTTCCAGAGCCTGTGCTCTACATTAAAATTCTAAAGGTCATTTGCTTTTTTTTTTTCCTTTTTTTTTTTAAAGCTGTATAAATAAAATAACTTGTAACGACATGGCTTTAATAATAATTGTGCTACTGGCCACATGTAACTCTTAGCTGACTGGGAAGACCTCATAGTCCTTGGGTAGAAGAGCTATTAACCTAGTAAGTACCACCTTTTTATACATGGGATTTTTGAGTAAGTCACAGAAGAAAAGATCGGAAATAAAATTGTTGGAGGCAGGTGACAGTATGTCTAAATTCCACAGAAGGAAACAGAAGACTCAGGTTTCTGAATTGCCCTAGATTTCAAAAACCAGTCCTTATACCAAGAAAGACAGAAATGACACAGCAGATCATCAAGAGACAGCAGATTTTGCAAAAGCTGGGCAGGGCTGGGGGCAGGACAAGTGCACCTTCGGGAAGTGCCTACCATCCCCCCTTACCGGAACTCAAGGAAGGAAAACCTAACTTCAACAGTCCAGAAAAAAACAATGAAAAGACTGCAAATATAACATTTTTTTCAGACTACCTGGAATCAAGTTGTTTGTGATAGCCCCTCCAGATATATCATGGAGCAGAGTTAGGAAACATCCATTCAGCTTCTCTGTATGTAACCAAGAAGAACATCCTGAAGCCCTAACCATTTATTACACATATCTGGTATTAATTCCTTTTTTTAAAGTGCCTTTATTTCTATGTGGTGCTGAGGATCGAACCCGGGTCCCACCCATGCTAGGCGAGAGCTCTACCGCTGAGCCACAATCCCAGCCCCCAATATATACATATACAATTGTAAATGGACACAATACTATCTATCTATTTATGTCTTGGTGACCGAACCCAGTGCTCAGGCTTGCTAGGCAAGCGCTCTACTTTCCTCTTACACACTAACCCCAAAAAGTGATCGCAGACTCATACTCATTAAGGTATTCAGTATTTCTCACTCAACAACTAAGCCATAGCAGCTCACCATTAAGCGCGCCTCAGTACGTTCTAAACTTTGATGCATCGTGGCACGACCCACTTCAGTGACTGATTGAGTACTGGGGGATTATGCATGGAGAGTACCTGGCACAGGTAGTATTGAGGACTACTCTGGTACCGTTACTGTCTGTCCTAACTTTCTCAAGACTGAACTGGGAGTAAAAGGCGGAGGCTTAATCGAAGCTCACTCACGCCAAGCGGGCACTTGCCCTGCCGGCAGATGACAATTCTTCTGCCCCCATTTCACAACTCCCATGTGACCAGGCGGCTTCATCCAGAAGCGAGCCCTGCTGTCAAGCCCATGCCTGCCAAGTTCGCCCCGCAGCCTTGGGGCACCGGCCCTACCATCCCACTCTATCGCGCCCGGGCGGGGACAGGCCCAGGCCCACCATGCCGTCCCCTCAGCCCCAGCCGACTCCTCGAACCTGCGCCTTCGCCAGCACCGCCCCCCACCCCCCGCACCTTGTCCTCCCAGGCCGCGTCGCTCCGCAGCACTTTGCTCCAGACCGAGACTTTGAGGGCCCCGTTGGCCAGCTGCGGCTGAGGCGGCTCCTCCTTCCGCCGCCCGCCGCTCATCCTCCAGTCGCGCCGCCCGGGCCGGGCCTGGGGCGCGCGGGCAGAGCCAAAGGTAGTCGGAGTCTGAAGTCGCGAGTCACGGCGCGCGGTGCGGCGGCGGCAGCCCAGTGGTCCGGTCCCACAGCGCGCTGCGAGTCCTCTCACTTAGCCAAGCTGCCGGGCTTTGCTAGCTCCACCGAGCAGGCGCCGCGGAGGGAGGGGCAGCGCCGCGCTTCATGCGCTCCCGTCGACGTGCCCACGCAGCCAATCGGGAAGCACGCAGTTGTCCGAGCGAAAGAACGGCCATCGCCTCGGCGCAGGCGCACTGCGCGAGGCGGAAGTGACGGTAAGCTTCCGTCCGACGCGCGATAGGGTGAGAGGGAAGGGACTACACTTGCGGGGAGGCGTCACGAGCGCGCGGACTCGCTGTGGAGATTGAGGAACCGCAACAGAGGAGAGAGCATATGTTGGACATGAGCGTCGCCCTGTCAGTTACAGCTAGTCCCTTGAGCCACCGGCTGGAGCGGCCCTGTCTTTCTTGAGGCGGCCTTGCCACCCTCCCGCCTGCAGAACCGAGATCTTACCCCCCTGGGAGTCCCACGCTGCCCTCGCGATCATTCTTCCCTGAACCTGCAAGTTCTGCAGGACCTTGTTCAAGATGTTAACTCTTAGTTGTGACAGCTTAGCGTCTTAACTTGCCCGGCACCTTCTGTTGGCAAATGTGAACCCTCAGACCCCAAGAGAGGAAATAATTTCTAAGGCAAATTGGAACAAGCTGAGATCTCTTCGGGGATATAGGACGGAGAAGACACTTTATTAGGTATCAGGATATCTGACTGTTCATCTATTGTGCCCTCTCTACGTGCTACTTCACAAAGTGTATTTCTGACCAGCAGCAACTGCGTCTGCTCACCCTAGACCTACTCAATCAGAAATTCTGGGAATGGGTCCCTTATCAAAAGTATCTGTGTTTTAACAAGCCCTGCAGGTGGTGCCACGCACAGTGTGAGATGAAGTGAATTGAGAGATCAAGACACATCACTTCTGTGCAGTGGGTTTATAGAGGCCAAGTAACTTGCCTGGAATCTCTCTTAGTCGTTGGATCTGATTAAAATCTGCCCTCTTAACTCTTTTTTTTTTTTTTTTTTTTGTACCAGGGATTGAACCCAGGGCGCTTAACTCCAGCCCTTTTTTTATACTTTTTTAAAAGTTTTTAAATTTTTTTTTTTAGGGGCTGGGGATGTGGCTCAAGCGGTAGCGCGCTCGCCTGGCATGCGTACGGCCTGGGTTCGATCCTCAGCACCACATTCAAACAAAGATGTTGTGTCCGCCGAAAACTAAAAAAAAAAAAATAAATAAATATTTAAAAAAAAAAAGAGAAGGGAAGGTTTATTAAATTTTTTTTTTTTAGTTGTCGATGGACCTTTATTTTTGTTTATGTACTGTGCTGAGAATTGAACCAGTGTCTCACAAGTGCTAGGCAAGCCCTCTACCACTGAGCTACAACTCCAGACCCCTTTTCTATATTTTATTAGAGACAAGGTCTCGCTAAGTTGCTTAGGGCCTTGCTACATTGCTGAGGCTGGATTTGAATTTGCAATCTTCCTGCCTCAGCCTCCTGAGTGGCTGGGATTACAGGCGAGGTGTCCAGCTCCTTATAACTCTTTTTTTTTTTTTTTTTTTGATAGGTGGACACAATAGCTCTATTTATCTATTTATTTTTTTAAAGTTTTTTTAGGTGTAGTTGGACACAGTGCCTTTATTTAATTAATTTATTTTTTATGTGGTACTGAGGATTGAACTCAAGGCCTCACACTTTCTAGGCAAGTGCTCTACCACCAAGGTATAGCCGCAACCCTCCTCAACTCTTAAAGAGTTAAGGTGGCCCACGCCTGTAATCCCAATGGCTCAGGAGGCTGAGACAGGAGGATCATGAGTTCAAAGCCAGTCTCAGCAAAGGCGAGGCACTAAGCAACTCAGTGAGACCCTGACTCTAAATAAAACACAAAATAGGGCTGGAGATGGGGCTCAGTGGTTGAGTGCCCCCTAGTTCAATTCCTGGTACTAAAAAAAAAAAAAGACTTAAAATGAATAAGGTCAGAAAAGCCTTTGCCTTTGCTGCCCAGTACAGTGGCAGACACCTGTAATACCAGTGGCTCAAGAGGCTGAGGTAGGAGGATCACAAGTTCAAAGCCAGCCTCAACAATTTAGAGAGGCCCTAACAACTCAGGGAGACCCTGTCTCTAAATAAAATACAAAAAAGGATTGGGGATGTGGCAGTGTTCAAGCACCCCTAGGTTCAATTCCCAGTACCAAAAAAAAAAAAAAAAAAAAGCCTTTGCATACCTGTCAACATTCATCTGTAGTTAGGTCTTCACTTTAGGTGAACAACAGAATCTCCTACAGAGCTTTTCCCAATACCTTATTTGATATTTTCCATTCCAGTCCTACTCCCAAGATTGAGTGAGGCTGGCCCCCAAAGGTGATACACACTAACAATCTTTACTGTCTAGAACGGATGGAAGGGCCTTACCTTGATATGAATGTACAAACTTAGTACTAGTTTTCACATGAATCTTGTTCTTTACAGCCCTTCCTTTTCTGAATCAATTCCCCTCTCATATGCAAAGTATAGCCTAACCAACTTGCTCTAGTTTGGAAGAGTATCATTGGTATAAACCTCTTTTTACAGACTCCCTGGTAGCATGTAGTTCTGGCAACAAACTGATTACTCTATCATAGAAAGTTGAAAGAAAACCTAGCCCATGACCAGAAGGTAAGTTTTCACCCTATTTAGTCTAAAAGTGAAGATATGTAATGTGGAATCCGATCTGTGGGAGATTAGGGAAGACAGCTGTGAAGCAAGAGGGAGGAGTACACTCAGGGAGATGAAACCATGTAGGCTAATGGTAAGGAATGAAACCACAAGTAGGAAAAAGAGCAGGAAGACTCATGTAGAAGAATTTGGTTTTATCCCAAGGGTTGAGGAAGCCAAAGAAAGGATTTGAACAGGGGAAGTGATCAGGTTTGCAATGTAGAAAGATCACTATGGGTCTGAGTATGTAGCTCAGTGTAAGAGTGCTTTCCTAGCATGTGTAAAGCCCAGGGTTCGTTCCCAAGTAAAGCAAAAAAAGAAAAAGATCATCTGGCTGCTATTTGAGAGACTGGATCAGAGTGGGAGACGCCTTTAAGAGGCAATTAAAATCATTAGGTGAGAGTTTCTAGGACCCTGAAGATGGACAAAATTGTACTAAAAAGGATTTTTTTTGCTGCGTGTGGTAGCCCATACCTGTAATTCCAGCTACTTGGGAGGCTGAGACAAGAGGACCAAGAGTTGCAGGTCAGCCTCAGCAACTTATGAGACTCTGTTTAAAAAAAGGGTGGAGGACCAGGCACAAGTACTTAAGTGGTTCGGCATTTGCCTAGCATACCAAGCTCCTGGCTTCAATCCCCAGATCTGCAAAAAAAGCCAGGTGAGATGGCTGTAATGCCAGCTACTCAGGAGGCTGAGGCAGGAGCACCACAAGTTTGAAACCAGCCTGGGCAACTTCATGATGCCCTATCGCAAAATAGAATAAAAAGGACTGGTAGTATAGCTCAGTGGTAGAGCACTTGCCTAGCATTTGCAATACCCTCGGTTCAATCCTCAGTACTTGAAAAAAGAAATAGTTCTTTGGAGCTGAGGAAAATGTAGCTCAGCGGCTTATACAGCATGCCTGAGGGTTTGATTCCCCCATACTGAAGGAAAAAAAAAACTTATAAATTTAAAAAATTTAAATTGTATGAAATATACATAACTATATATATATATATATATATATATATATATATATATATATATATATATATATATAATTTTAACAATTTTTAAATGTACATTTCAATGACATTGAGTACATTTATTTCAGTTGGGTGTTGTGGTACACCACACCCGTGTTCCCAGGTACTGGGGCAGCTGAGGCAGGAGTATCTCAAATTCAAGACCTGCTTCAGCAACACAGTGAAACTCTGTTTCAAAATAAAAATAAAAAGAGTGCCCCTGAGTTGACCCCAGTACCGAAAAAAAAAAAAAAAGACAGTCATGGTGGTGCACACCTATAGTCTCAGCCACTCAGGAGGCTGAGGCAGGAGAATTACAAGTTTGAGGATTACAGTCTCAGAAACTTAGTGAGGCTGTAAGCAATTTAGGAAGATCCTATCTCAAAATAAAATTTCAAAAACAGTTTAAAGGGCTGAGGATAGATCTCAATGGTAAAGTACCCCTGGGTTCAATTCTCAATGTCAATAAATAAATAAATAAATAAATAATAGAAGTACATTTCTTTGTTGTGCAGCCATCACCACCATTCATTTCAGAACTTTCTCATCTTGTGAAACCAACACTTCATATTCATTAAACAATGACTCTCCTTTCTCCAGCCCTTAACTGTCATCATTCTGCTTTCTATGAATTTGACAACCAGATTTTTAAATTTTTAATTTGTTATATATGACAGCAGAATGCATTACAATTCACATTACACATATAGAGCATACTTTTTCATATCTCTGGTTGTACACAAAGTAGAGTCACACCATTCGTGTCTTCATACCTATGTAGGGTAATGATATTCATCTTATTCCCCAGTCTTTCCTTCCCTGGTATCCACTCCTTTCCCCCCTCACCCCTTTGCCCTATCTAGAGTTCATCTAATCCTCCCATGCTCCCCCTCCCAACCCTACTATGAATTAGTCTCTTTATTTATTTATTTTTAATATTTATTTTTTAGTTTTCGGCGAACACAACATCTTTGTTTGTATATGGTGCTGAGGATCGAACCTGGGCCTCACGCATTCCAGGCGAGCGCGCTACCGCTTGAGCCACATCCCCAGCCCCAAATCAGTCTCTTTATATCAGAGAAAACATTCAACATTTGGTTTGGGGGGGATTGGCTAATTTCACTTAGCATTATATTCTCCAACTCCATCCATTTACCTGCAAATGCCATGATTTTATTCTCCTTTAATGCTGAGTAATTATTCCATTGTGTATATATACCACATTTTTTTTACCCATTCATCTACTGAAGAACATCTAGGTTGGTTCCACAATTTAGCTATTGTGAATTGTGTGGTTATAAACATTGATGTGGCTGTGTCCCTATATTATGCTGTTTTTAAGTCCTTTGGATATAGACTGAGGAATGGGATAGCTGGGTTAAATGGTGGTTCCATTCCCAGTTTTCCAAGGATTCTCCATACTGCTTTATATATTGGCTGCACCAATTTGCAGTTCCCCCAGCAGTGTATGAGTGTGCCTTTTCCCTCACATCCTCACCAACACCTATTGTTGTTTGTATTCTTCATAGCTGCTATTCTGACTGGAGTGAGATGAAATCTTAGAGTAGTTTTGATTTGCATTTCTGTAATTGCTAGAAATGATGAGTATTTTTTCATATATTTTTTGATTGACTGTATATCATCTGCTAAGAAGTGTCTTTTCAGTTCCTTGGCCCATTTATTGATTAGGTTATCTGGTTTTTTTTGGTGTTAACATTTTTGAATTCTTGAGCGGGTATGGTGGTGTACGCCTATAATCCCAGCAGCTCAAGAGGCTGAGACAAGAGAATCATGAATTCAAAGCCAGCCTCAACAATGGTGAGGCACTAAGCAACTCAGTGAGACCCTGTCTCTAAAAGGAATACAAAAAAGGGCTGGGGATGTGGCTCAGTGACTGAGTACCCCTGAGTTTAATCCCCGTTACAAAAAAAAAAAAAATATATATATATATATATATTTGAGTTCTTTATATATAGTAGAGATTAATGCTCTATCTGATATGTGTGTGGTAAAAATTTGCTCCCATTCTGCAGGCTCTCTGTTCATCTGATTGGTTTTTTTTGCTGAGAAGAAGCTTTTTAGTTTGAATTCATCCAATTTATGGATTCTTGTTTTTAATTCTTGCACTATAGGAGTCTTATTAAGGAAGTTGGTGCCTAATCCAATATGATGAAGATTTGGGCCTACTTTTTCTTTTAATAGGCGCAGTGTCTCTGGTTTAATTCCTAGGTCCTTGATCCACTTTAAGTTGAATTTTGTGCATGGTGAGAGACAGGGGTTTAATTTCATTTTGTTGCATATGGATTTCCAGTTTCCCCAGCACCATTTGTTGAAGAGGCTATCTTTTCTCCAATGTATATTTTTGGCACCTTTGACAACCAGATTTTACCTCAGATAAGTATGGTCTGTCTCCGTCTCTCAGTATTAGAAATATTTTAATCCATAAACTCAGGATATCTTTCCATTTATTTGATCATCTTTAATTTCTTTCAATGATTTTTATTTTAGTTTCCAGTTGGCAACTTGATTAATTTCTAAATGTTTTATTATTTTCTATGCTATTGTAAATGAAATTATTTTCTTAATTTGCTTTTCAGATTATTCATTGTTAATGTCTAGAAACAACTTTTTTGGGGTGAGGTTTTGGAGATTGAACCCAGAAGTGCTTTACCACTAAGTCACATCCCCAGTCCTTTTTATTTTTTATTTTGAGACAGGGACTTGCTAAATTGCTTAGGGCATCACTAAATTGCTGAAGCTGGTTTTGGATTTGTAATCCTCCTACCTTAGCCTCCCAAATTGCTGGGATTACAGGTGTGCACCACCATACCCAGGGAAACACAACCAATTTTTGTGTGTTCACTCTATTCTGCAACTTTGCTGAATTTATTTATTAGTTCCAACAGTTGTTAGGTGGAATCTTTAGAGTTTTCTACATGTAAGATCACATCATCTTTGAAAATAGAGAATTTATACAGGAAAAACAAAACAAAACACATTCTTTTTGTGTGATATTTATTCTGTCTTTTTAATGCTATATTGTTAAGTCTGACTTTAACCTCTGAGATTACTTTTTATTTATTTATTTTTTTAGTTGTAGTTGGACACAACACCTTTATTTCACTTGTTTATTTTTGTGTGGTGCTGAGGATCCAACCCAGGGTCTCGCACGTTTGAGGAGAGCGCTCTACTGCTGAGCCACAACCCCAGCCCCACTGAGATTGATTTTTAAATTAAATTTTTATTTATGGGCTTGGGCTGTATTTCAGTGGCAGAGCACTTGCCTGGCATACCTGAGGTACTGGGTTTGATCCTCAGCACCACATAAAAATAATCAAATAAAATAAAGACATTCTGTTCATCCACAACTACAAAAAAAAAATTTATTTACATGGGAAGTTACAAATTTATAGTATGAAGGATCCTTACTTAGATCCTGCAGTGCAGTACAAGGTCACACAGCAAGTTAGAGGTTAAATAGACATCTGAAACCTGAGCTGTTTCTCTGCTTAGCTTTCTAGGAGTAGACAAAGCCTAGCTGGCAGCCAGCATGGAAGCCCTTGCCTAAAAGGTATTTATGGGACTCAGAATTGTTCCCTTTCTGTTTTCACCCAAAGCTTTCCTTATCTTAGGAAGTGGAGAATCTGGCTAAATCCCAATGTATCCATCTGGTTAAAATAAACATCTTGGGTGGTCTAAAATGGAAAAGAACTTGGTGAAAAGTCAGTTTTGGAAGTGGGAGACATATTTGGAAGTAGGACACATTTTGTCTCAATGAGGTGTGGGATTTTTTTAGCACCAGTTGAACACATGGTCTTAGCCCCATGGCTGAGTATTTCCTCCCAGCTGAATACTTCTATATCCCTGCCAGCTGCTTGTGGTAGGGTTTGGGGAGGAAGGTATTCTCTGAAAGGTAAGACCGTGGCCCCCGACAGACACTGATGGATCCCAGAAATTAGTGGTCCAGGAGGATAACTACCAGCTGTTGTTATGAAGTAGAGGTCTAACTGCATATCCTGTTTTGTTTTTCTTTAAATGACCCATGAAAATACACAGAGTGTTTTGTTTTAATGTGATACTGGGGATAGAACTCAGGGACATTCTACCAATGAGCTACATCCTCAGGCCTTTTTTTAAGATATGGTCTTGCTAAATTGCCCAGACTGTCCTGGAACTTGCAGTCCTCCTGCCTCAGCCTCTAGAGTAACTGGGATTATAGCTACCACATCTGGCTCAAAATACATTTTAAAAAATTGTTACCTACATGGGACTGTTATTAGAAAGGTGGGTCATGTGTCCAGCCTCAGGAGTATGCTAATCACATTATCCCTATTAACTTGTATTATCTAGAGTTCTTGCTCACTTCCGGGCTCATCAGTTTGAAGTTTGGTGCAGAAGATAAGTTTTTGTTTCAATTCTTTGAAAAGCATTGTAAGAAGCAGCTCTCGTTAAGCAGTTGAACCATCCAAACCACTTCTCCTTTTTAGGGAAATATTAATATTCATTCTCCAGATGTAAATGAATTGAAAAATTTACTTTGAAGAGTTCTTCTAGCACTAACCTATTCTTCTAAGCTTCAGAGCCAAGTGTTCAGTTTAGGAGTAAAAAATCAGGACCTTGGATGAATGGGCAAAGGAATTGCTCCTTAATCTGGGTAAATTGAGTACCAATGGGAGATTAAACATCCTCTATCCAGGTATACTGGGGAGAAGTCAAGAAGCCACTTTGGTTGTATAACAGCTTTTGCAGGTGGGTACTAGGGATTGAATGCTGGGGCCCTTTACCACTGAGCTACATTCCCAGCCTTTTTAAAATTTTGAGACAAGGGTCTTACTTAATTGCCCAGGCTGGTTTGTGAGTCTTCTGAGTAGGGAGGATTACAGATGTATACCATAGTGTCTAGCCCCACCCAGTTCCTTTACCTAGAGGGGCATTCATTTTCTCTGTGTGCACAAAAATTTTAAGACATAATGAACATCACAAAGACCCACTCACAGTAAAACTACCATCACAGACCCTGGTTTCTGTACTTTGGGTTGACATTAGTGTGTTGTTATTTCCATGTGGTGGAAATGCATTCGTAGAGAAAAACCAACAGGGGGATTACTAGCTTATACAATAGGGAAGTGGGGTAGTACTGGCTTCAGACATGACTGGAGCACTGGTCTCATATCTACTTCTCTTTGTGCTGGCTTCATGTTCTTTTCCGAGAGGGAAAGGACAAAGTTGCCATTTCCCCAAGTTCATACCCTGATCACATAGCAAGCCCAAAGCTTAACTGCTGATCTCAGGGATACATATGTCCAGCGTGGGATACATATGTCCCCTGTACATTGTGATGAATGGGTTATAGAATAGGACTGGGGAAAAGAAATAGGGGCGCAGGATGTACAAAACTCACACAGATGGCTAAAAGGGAGAGTGAAGGAGGTAAGACAGAGTAAAAACAGTACTTGGTCCCCAGAGCCATAAAGGATCAATCAAGAACAGTTACATTTTAAAAATAAACAAAAACAGAACAACTTTATTTGACAAAAGACAAAAACAAAGTTATTTACAGTAGTTTTTTGCTCAAATAATTCAATGGGACAACTGTGCTTTATCCTCCAGGTTTACTTACAACCAAACCCAAGCAGAGGCTGCCCTATCCCCAGAGGCCCCATTTTACACAAGAAGGGAATGCCAGACAGAATTCAGCAGCATGGCCCCCTCTCCCCTCACAGTTCAGTGCACTGCAGGAAAGGAAAACCCCACTCCAACCCAGTACACTGAGTCACCTACTGTAGGAGTTACATTAGATCTGGGCTCACACACACCACTGGGGTAGGAGAGATGGAAGCACAGTAGCTTCAGAGCTTCAGCTAACTTGGAAGCTGCCATGTTGACCTTCCCCAACTGGGTCTGATGAGGGTGAAGATACCCAGTTCCCTGCAGCAAAGAGGCTGGAGGGAGGCAGAACAGAGAGCCTAGGAAACCTGCCCATCTACAGAGAGCAAAACTCCCTTTCTGTAAGTAACCTATTCCCATGCCCACTGTAAGGGACGGGCCAAGTCATTCAGGAGAGGTAGGGGAACCTCCCTGAGGGTGTCAGGGATCTCCCGAAAAAGGACAAAGTATATGCCCTTGCTGTGGCCAAGTCAGTCAAGACCCAGGAACCCCTTCCCCTCATGCCCAACCTAGCAATTTCAGGAAACTACAACAGGCCAGGGCTCCTGGCCTATCTTTTGGCCCAGTAACAATGTTATTCAGAACAAAAATATTTTGGCTAATAAAAGTCTAGGATTAGTGTTTCTTAAGATATATAAAGATGGGATATACTGCTGTTGAACACTATCAGCAATGAAACAGCAAAATAAAGGGTGGTGGGGTGAAGACCGATTGTGATGTTTCATTGGGAAACTCAGGCCGGGCCTTTGCAACTCCAGGTTAAAGAAAGGTGAAGCAAAGACACAAAAACTACGTTTCTGGCCCATTTCCAGCCCCACTGCAGGAAATTCCCTGCTTCTTCCAGGAATAGCTTCTACCACCTTTGTGGGAAAAGCTGCCTGTTCTAGTAGCTAGAAGGACTTCCTGACCAGCAGGTGGCTCACTGCTCCCCAAGTGGAGATGCTGGGAGCTTCTAATATTCCAGTCCCAAGTTTCCAAAGGAATTTTAAAACTCAGGCTGCAGGGCAAAGCCTTCAAGGAGAAAAAAAAAAAAAAAAAAGGTGGGGGGGAGTATTAACAAGGGGAAGAAGGGAAAAAAAAATAGCCCATTGCTTCAGTCTAGCTTACTCCCCCACCCCCACCCCAAAACAGAGTAAAAACAAATCTCTGGTTTTATCACCTTTCTCTGCTCTATGTCTAGGTTGAGTCAGGTTCTGCTGTACTCTCTCTTGGCTGTGGCTATGCCCTTCTGTGCCTGATGCAAAAGAGCCAATGCCAAATTTCTTTCTCTGCCCCACCTTTTTGGTAAACCAAAGGAACAATAAAACAACCATTTGGAATTTCTCATTTTGCAGAGATTTAGCTGGTCCCCCAAATAAAAATACTCCTCCCTTGTACAATAACCCCCAGTTGCAGTCATGAAATCATCACAGTGGAGGATTAGACTCCATCTGCCATCTTGCACTCTCATTCCCCACTCCTGCAATTAATGCAAACCACAGCAAAAGAGGAAAAATAAACAGTTTAGCAAAAATCTAAACATTCAACTGGAGTCGGTGCTGTTAAATGTGCTGGATCCCTCTTCTTTTGCCCACACTTATGAACATGGAATGTCCACACCTGGTTTGACAGAGGCACAGCTCAGGAGCAGCATGGACCCAGCATAGGTCTGAACTTGGCAGGTTTTCTGAGCCCAGCCAAGGAAAGCAGGCTGGAACCAAAGGTCCCAGGAATTCTCTGGAGGAGCAGCAGCAGCACCATGCCTATCTCCAATCTCTTGGTCTCATCACCGAGGACGACTGGAGACAAGGCAGTCAGCAGAGAGGTCCCTGTCCCAACGCAGTGACACTAGCTGGCATCTTCCTGCTGAAGACTTCTGGACAGAGGAGATGATACCGATGCTTGGCAGTGATCCATAGAAAACCCTCTGTATGGAAGGGAATCGAACCAGGAACCCAGAACACCTGGCTTGAGCCTTGAGCACCCCTGTAGCAGATGCCTACTTGGGGTTCTCAGAAACTAAAGGGATTGGAGTATGCAGCAACGGGGGTGCTGGGTCCTGCTGCTTCTGAAGCTCCATCTCGGCAGCCCTCTGCAGCGCCACCTCTACCAGCAGCTGGAAGCTGCTGAAGTCCTCCTTGTCCTGCTCTGGGGGTGTGGGCGGTGGTGTGTTGAAAAGTCCACCTGTGGGGCTCCCAGCCTCAGCCCTGGTCAGCAGGGCAAGTGTACTACCAGGGGTCACTAGGGACTTGGGGGACTCCAGCTCCCCTGGTGGGAAGGAGGCTGCTGGCTTTTCCCCCTGGCCTGTGTGGAGCGGCATGGAGCACACAGACAAAGAGAGCACATTGGTGGGGGCAGGTACCGACACTGCCAGCACTGAGGGGCTATTACCACGGGGCAGGGCCACTTCTGCGGCCTTACCGCCACGGCGGGAAATGGTGAACTGATTAGGGTCTTTGCCGTCCTTCCGAAGCATGTCTGGGAGAAGCCGCCGCCGGGCGTTGATGAACCAGTTACATATCTGGAATGAGTATAAGAGACTGATCAGTTCACTCCATCCAAAACTACTATGAAGTTCTAAGCCCCAGAAACAACATCAAATATAAACAAGGTCCCAGCCCTCACAGTGGGTCACAGAGGAGGAGAGTATATGAGAAATCACACAAACATAAACAGTGCTGGTGGAGACAATGACAAGGAAATCCAGTCTGGCCTTTGTGGATTTGGGGAAGTATTCCCTGAGGAAGCAGCTCTTCAACTGAGATCTAAAGTTATAAACAATTGATGAGGGGGGAACGGGCAGGGAGGAGTGGCAGGTAGCAGTAGAGTACCTATAAGAAACTCTGAAAGCAGGCCCACTTTGCTGGGCTGAGGATCCATTTCTTTCTCTCTCTTTTTTGGATACTAGGGATTGAACTCTGGGGCGCTTACCTAATGAGCCATATCCTCATTAACATTTCTGTATTTCTTTATTTAGAGACAGGGTTTCACTAAGTTGCTGAGGCTGGCTCTGAACTTGCGATCCTCCTGAGCTGTTGGGGTTACAGGTGTGTGCCTCAGTGTCCTGCAAGGATCCATTTTTCTTTCTTTCTTTTTTTTTTTTAAGGATCCTTTTCTTGATCAGCAACAAAACTATAAGGAGTGATTTGCTTTGTGGAAGCAGGGAGATGGGCTGGTAGTTCAGGTTACATTAAGGCATGAGGCAAGAAAAGGAAAAATGTTTGATCTATTTAGGAAACTGGAAGTGGCAGGACCTGCGCTGGATGAGTGTAGGTGAGTGAAGGAGAGAGGGGATGATGTGAAGAGTGATCCACTCCTAAATCTGAAGAGTGTTGGTGTAGGCTGGAGAAAAGAGCCACAAATTACCAAGGAACAGTCAGAAGAAAAATTACTGTTTTTGAGCAACACCAGGATTATGAGGCATGAAATTCTCCACTGCACACTGTGATATGCTACAAAACTCAAGGTGCCTGTAGATTCATGTGTCATATGCACACAGAACTAGGGATGGATTTCCAGGAACTTATACAATCTAGACAAGTACTCTGCCACTGAGCTACAATCCCAACTCTGTATTTGATTCGATTTGATTCTGAGAAATCGGATCACTACATTGCCCAGACTGCCTTGAATTTGTACTCCTCCTGCCTCAATCTCCTGAGTTACTGGGAACACAGGTGTGGCAGTGCACCCAGCCTCTAAGCTCTTTTGAGAACCAGCTTCACAGTTTCCAGTCTAGTCTTCTCACTGGTTGTCAGTCCCTTTCTAAAATGCAATGGCTCTCATTTCTGTTGTAGAAAACTGCCATTTTTGTCTTCCTACAGATCAGTCCAGATTCCAGAGCCTAGATATTAAAACAGTCCCCTGATGGGCATGGTGGTGCACACGTATAATCTCTGCAACTCCAGAGGCTGAGACGGGAAGACTAAAAGTTCAAGGCCAGCCTGAGCAACTCGGCTAGACCCTGTCTCAAAATAATAAAAAGGGCTGGGGATGTAACTCAGTGGTGCAGCGCCCCAGGGTTCAATCCCCAGTTTTTTTTCCCTCTCTCACGCACATACACCCCCCCCCCACACACACACACAAGCATAGGTGGGGGTGTATGGTAGGTGATGACTCTAAACCAACAGGGCTGATCCCACTAGCCCAGAACACTATGGGTTTTGTACATTTGTATCATCAGGCTTCTTTCTTGGCCCATTATTTGGGGCAAGCCCTTGGGTCCCATTTTCCCCTTGACTCTGCCTCTGTCCAGTCAAAGGAATAGCCACCTGTGACAGGAACTGTTGCCTGCCATAGCTCTCTACCTAGCTGGTTGCAGCAGTACCCATCCCACAGGTGACCCAAAGATAGCACTATGTCCCTGTGAGGGCAGAGTCAGGAACTTCTACGGCCCCTCTTTCTACATCCATTCCAGCTTGAAAGGACCTCAACCCTGAAGTTCATTCATCCCACTTCACTTCTGTGGTCTTCCTAGTGAAACTGAGCAGGCACCAGTAGCAGACACTAACCAGTGCTGGCAGAACTGAATCCTGAGTTGAAGTACAGGGAAGCCCCAAAGAAGAGATTGGGCTGAACTGCTGAGGAGGCAGAAAGAAGGAAGAAAACTTATTACACACCTTTGATATCGCCAGCCATCTCATTTGCATTATGTTTAATCTGCATACAAGCCTGGGAGATAGTGGGCAGTGTCCCCAAAGTATTATAGAGGGAATCAGAAGCTCAAAAAGGTGAAAGAGGGGCTGGGGTTGTGGCTCAGTGGCAGAGCACTTGCCTAGCATGTGTGAGACACTAGGTTCCAGGCCTCAGCACCACATAAATAAAATAAAGGTATTTTGTCTATCTACAACTAAAAATTAAAAAAAAAAAAAAAAAAAGGATGAAAGAACTTACAAGGCTCAGTTATTCAGCCTATAATCCCAGCTACTTGGGAGGCTGAGGTAGGATGATACCAAGTTTGAGCTCAGCCTCAGCAATTTAGTGAGACCTTGTCTCAAAACAAACAAATAAGGTTTGGTGGGGCTGGAAGCACAGTTCAGTGGTAGAGCATTTGTCCAGCATTTGTAAGGCCCTGGGTTCAATCACCAAAAACAAAAAACAAAAACCAAAAACAAAAAGTCTGGGGACATGGCTCAGCAGTAGAGCACCTCTGGGCCCAATCCCCAGTATTGGAGGCTGGGTGTTGTTGAGATGAAAGAACTTGCCCAGAGTCACGCAGCCTCTGAGTACAGAGCTAATATAGCTAAACAATCATCACTACAATCCTAATAGCAACACCTGAACACAAAACATCAGGTGCTATTCAGAATATCTGACACCTAATTATTTAATCTTCAACAGCCTCAGATGGGTCTGTGATGATCTGTTAGAGAAACAAGAGGCCTTGGTCAGGGAGGTTCAGTAATTCCTCAAGATCACAGTACAAAGGCTGCAATCTGACCAACAGTGAGTTCCAGGCACCCTTGTTAGCCAGCCTAGGGGCATCGGCAGGAGACCCTTTCTTTCCCCTGGCTCAGGAGCAGCGCCTTTCAGCTATCTTCCTTCCATTTCTCCTCCCTCCCTCCCTCCCAAGGCATCTTCCTGGGCTACCTATGTTATAGGAGGGCACTGCACCTGTCCACCCCAGCCCTAGATGCAGGCAGTCAGTCAGGTCACAGTGACCTGGGCCAGGCAAAGTCAGGACAAGTCTAGCCTTGAAGCTGTTTCAGGGAGGGGTGCCTGGGTGCCCACTAGCAGCTGTGCGGACACCTAGCCCCTAGCTGCATCTCCCATTTTGGCTTTTGATTCACAGAAGAGAAAAACAGGAAAACGGCCCCTGTACCCATTCCCCTGAGTGCTCACCCAGGTCCACAGAAGACTTGGCAGCCTACTGTCTGTAGTGTCTCCTTGTCCTATAGAAATCCCACAGCTGAGGGCGGCCGGCAAGGCAGGAGGCTGAGGAAGCCGATTTCCTAGCCCCTTCAGCTGCCCACTCATGCCTATGTCAGGAAAAGAGCACGTGACTCGCCCTCAATCAAGGTCCTCCAGAGGCGATGGGAAGGAAGCCAAAGTGAATCCTGTGATTTGTGTGGCAGCACACAGGCTGCGTCCCTCAGAGCCTGGCTGTCATCAAAGGGCTCCATGGAAAAGCTGCTGCCTTGTCAAGGTTTTTTTTTTTTTTTTTCCTTAATCAGTGGCTGAGGTGGGAGGAAATCACTGGAAAAGTAGAGGGGCTCCAGGAAGCTGGCGCAGGCCCTGAGAATGGGAAAAGGGGGTCTGAGGAAGTGGGCAGAAAGCTTTCATTCTAGTGCCCCCTCAGCTGTGAGAGAGCAAAAGGAAGAAGTGAAGGCGTGCTGAGGCCTTTCCCACACCTTGCAGCACCATCTGCCCAGCAGCCAGCAGTCCCAGGTGTTCTAAAAAGCAGCTGGCTGTATTACAATCACCTTGAAAGTGATTGAAAGGATGGGGATGTGGCTCAAGCGGTAGCGCGCATAAAGCGACCCGGTTCAACACCACATACAAAACAAAGATGTTGTGTCCGCCGATAACTATAAAACATAAATATTAAGATTCTCTCTCTCTCCCCCTCTCTCAGTCTCTCTTTAAAAAAAAAAAAAAAGAAAGTGATTGAAATTTTTTTTTACAGAGCTATTTCCTATCTGCTTCATAGATAGGTGGGGGTGGAGTCAGGATTTCTCAATAAGTGAGCAGGAGAGTTTGCTGATTGGGCTTAGGATGACCCGGCTGGTGTAACTTGTCCTTGTGGGCAGAGCCTTTTATTTAAGCAAAAACATAAGCTCAAAAAACAAAGATGGAGCGCCTCAGGAGTCTGAGGCAGGAGGACCAGGAGCTCAAAGCCAGCCTCAGGAAAAGCGAGGCTCTAACAACTCAGTGAGACCCTGTCTTTAAATAAAATACAAAATAGAGCTGGGGTTGTGGCCCGACGGTAGATCGCTCGCCTCGCATGTGTGAAACCCTGGGTTGGATCCTCAGCATCACATACAAATAAACAAAATAAAGATATTGTGTCCATGTATAACTAAAAAATAATAATAATAATAATACAAAATAGAGTTGGGGATGTGGCTCAGAGGATGTGGCCCCTGAGTTCAATCCCTGGTACCTCCCCCCACCCCACTCCCCCAAAACAACCCCAGAGATGATAGGTGGGGATACAGCGTGTCTGTGGGAGGACTGAAAGGCAGCTAGCTTTAGAGCCAGGGAGAAAGGGAGCAACTGAAGATAGTCACTGGCTGCCAGGAGGCCCGACTGCCCCTTCCTCCCACCAGCATCACCACAGAGTCACCACAACCTCTGCACTAGGCTCCTTTCTCACTCTAGGTTCCTGAGCCATGAGGGTTCAGGAGAAGCTCCTCTCAGGAGGGGGCAGAGAGGTGCTGGTTCTGTTTCCAGCACAGAGCACTGGACCTGACTCAGTACAGCCCAGTTAATGTTGGAGGGAAGGTGGGTGGCACAGAACCCTCCCAGGCAGCCCCAGACTAGAAACCATAGAGGACTAGAAACCACAGAAGAGTCCAACCTTAAACTAGGAATAGAGGGTGTCACTGGGACCAGTGAATATCCTTCACAAGAGACTTTTTTTTTTTGGTCTTACTCTCCCAACTGCCTTGCTCTGGGCAAGTCCTGGCAAAGCAGTCAGTTAAATGACTCATTGACTTGCTAATGAGATTGCTCCTGGGGCCCTTTAAAGGAGACTTTCAAAAGAGATGCCCCAAGGAAAGAAAACAAGCTTAGCCAAATGTGAATACCTGTTGAAATCTGTGGTATTTGGAGTTCATTGCAATATTCTTACTTTTCTGGATATTTGAAAATGTTAATGATAAAATTTTAAAATGTAAATATATAGGGGTCGAGCTCAGTGGCACACGCCTGTAATCCCAAGGACTCAGAAGGCTGCTGAAGGAGGATTGTAAATTCAAGGCGAGCCTCAGCAACTTGTGGAGACCCTGTCTCAAAACATAAAAAAATAGGGGCTGGGGTTGTGGCTCAGTGGTAGAGGGTTTGCCCCACCTGTGTGAGGCACTGGGCTCAATTTTCAGCACCACATATAAATAAATGAGTAAAATAAAAGTTCATTCCAGCAGCTTGGGAGGCTGAGCCAGGAAAAAAAAAGCCAGCCTCAGCAACTTAGGGAGGCCCTAAACAACTCAGCAAGACCCTGTCTTTAAAATAAAATGCCAAAAAAGGGCTAGAGATGTGGGCAGTGGTTAAGTGCCCCGGGTTCAATCCCAGGTACCAAAAACCAAACAAAATTATTTTCATAAAATAAAAGGGTGTAGGATGTAGCTAAGTGGTAGAGTGCTTGCATTACATGCATATGCTTAAGTCCCGGGTTCAAGCCCCAGTGGGGAAGGGGAAGGGATGGCATGGGGAAATGGGGAAGGAAACAAAGAAGCCTCCAGGAATTTAAGCCAATTTTTCCTGACTCAGGAGCCTGTTTCCTTAATTCTGACATTTCCAATGCTTTATCATTATTTTCTGTCATTTTAACAGTTTAATACCAGGCATTGAGCTAAACACTGGGACTATAACAAAAAATGAAAGGAGGTCTCTTCCCTCCACACCTCCAGAATTTGGTGCCATCTAAAACTTAGCCAGTCAAGTGTCTCAATGTTAGGTCCCAGTCCAGTTGCTGTGGAAACACACAGCTTCCTCAGGGGTTGTGAGTCCCTTTTTCTGAGGGGGACAGCAGTTTGGGGTGGAGATCAGTATGTACAGCAGGAATGTGGGGGAGCAGATAAGACAGGCAGGTGATGTGATTAGGTTGGCAGGAGACACTGAAGAGTTTTAAATTTCAGAATAACAAGTCATCATCAGTCAATGATGACATGGAGAAGCATGGGAAAGAAGCTACATTCCAGAAACATTTAAGGGAATTTATACAGGGCAATCCTAAACAAGCTGAGAAGGGGCTGTGGAAGGGAGCCCCTGAGAAAGGAAGGAGCCAAGTGGGAGAGTTCTCAGGCAATCAATCTGAGGGGCCTGAGAGGCTCCAAGACAAGTGCATAGTTGGGCTGATCTGAGATTCATGATAGTGTCCCTCAAGGAGTGCCACATGGTGCCCACTGTTTCCTAACTCTAGCATGACTGGCGCACAGTGGCCACCACTGGAGACTCCCACCACTGGAATCCAATGGCTGATCCTTGCCTTGGACTTGTCCAAGTGGACCTGTTGTCCTAAGGGACCCATTAGTTCTCAACGAGGATGTCTTGGCTTCATGTTTCCACTGTGGTCATGGGTAGGAGTGGCCACTAGGACTCACCTCCAGAGTCAGAGCCTTCGTACCACTATATACTGGGACAGTCAGCAAAATACCATGGCCACTTTAATATAGTTAGAAGGAATTTCCCTGTTTTTATATTTACCTACTTTGAAAAATTATTTGGTTTTATACTTGCGTATAGAAGCAAAAAGCAAAAGTTTTTTTTTTTTTAAACCTTGTTTTATATTTGTACATACTTAAGTGAAATGATTCAGGAGCCTCTGTTTCCTTAATTCTGAAATCTCCAATGCTTTATCATTATTTTCTGTCAATAGAGTGCTTACCTAGCACATGTGAGGCCCTGGATTCAATCCTCAGTACAACATAAAAATAAATAAATAAAATAAAGGTACTGACAACTACAATTAAAAAATAAATACTAAAAAAAAAAAAAAGGATTCAGATTACTATCTTGGGGAGACAGGTCCATGAATTTTTTTTTTTCTAAAGAATTGGTACATGTATCAGATTTGAGAAAGTGTCCCTGACAAAAAGTAATTCCAATACAGTGACAAGTGGTTTGACAGAACAGGTATGGGAATACACAGCAGTGTCCCCAAACCTCAGCTGTGGGCCACAGAGTGTCTATACGAGAAAGAGGGGCTTGAATGGAGTGGGCCAGGTAGGAAAACTCAGGGCTGTGCCCAGCTGCTCCCAGCCAAGGGAGAAAGCCTAGAGGCCTGAGGGTCAAGGGCCAGGAGGAGCCTGGACCCACCCCAGGTAGGTGGGTTCAGGGCAACATCAGATTTGTGCTTTAGTATTCTAAAGAATGGACTGAAGGAGAAGGCTGAAGACGGTAAAGAGGCTGTCTGGGTGATCCTGGCTTTTGGGCTCTAGACCTTTTGCCTGTGCTGTTCTACATTCTGTAAGTTCAAGTCCACCTCTTCTGGGAACTTTGGGTCTATTTGAAGCTGCAGCCCAGCCTGGGCCGAGTTTCTGCTACCCTTGTCCCAGCAGAGATCACTTTTGCAACATCAGTGGCCAAGCCTATCTCCTACCTGACCCCATGCTTGATAGTCTTTAGGGTGTCCCTGAGGCATGGAGCTGAGTACAATGGGGGAGCTCAGGAGGACCCTGAAATGCTTTGTGTTACTAGGCACCCAGGGTCATCCAAGACTTTCTGCACTAGGGGAGAAATGAGGATGAAGTCAGGAGCAAAAGCACCCACTGGGTACCAACCACGGCATAGTCAGCCTTGAATTCTTCTCAGTCCCTCCTCTCTATACCCTAGAAAAATATTACAACCACCTCCCTTTGTCCAGATAAGAAAATAATGAGGCTCAGAGAGATGGCAGTGACTTGGCCAGGGTCCAGGCTTCCTCATGTGGAGAGGATGGAATCTGAGTCAGGATCTGTAACTCTAGATCCCTTCTTGAAGACGGACTAGGATTAACCGCTGCCCATGAGCTGATTCTTACTGAGACTCCTCTTGGTGGGGATAAGAGCTGGGAAGCCAGGGAGAAAGCAGGAGGATCAGAATGGAGTGAAAGGGAGGGAGGCAGCACTGTGGAGGGGAGTAAACAGCAGTGACAGGGCAGGGGCAGAGGGCCCAGGGGAACTGGGGGAGGGGCCCAGCATGTTCCTGAAGGAAGAGGTGGGGGCCAGCAGGGTGGGGGTTACCTGCCAGGCTTAGGGCCTACTATAAGTCCCCCAGGGAGGTGAAAGTCAAATTGGACACAGACAATGGTGGTCTAGGGTATCCTGCCTTAGCACTTGAAAACAGTAAAAGCTGGGCGCAGTGGCTCACACCTGTAATCCCAGCAACTTGGGAGGCCAAGGCAGTTCCAAAGCCTCAGCAACTTAGTGAGGACCTGAGCAACTTGGCAAGACCCTGTCTCAAAAATAAAAAATAGGGGGCTGGGGATGTGGCTCAAGCGGTAGCGCGCTCGCCTGGCATGCGTGCGGCCCGGGTTCAATCCTCAGCACCACATACAAACAAAGATGTTGTGTCCGCCAATAACTAAAAGAAATAAATATTTAAAAAATAAAATAAAATAAAAAATAAAAAGGGCTGGGATGTAGCTCAGTGGTGAAGCACCCTTGCATTTGTTCTGCAGTTAATGATGACACCTGGGCACTAACAACCAAAAGAAAACAGCAAAGACACCTAGATGTCAGCAACAGAACAATTTAAAGGAGATGTTACTTTGCACTCCATTTTTTTTTTTTCCCCCAGTGCTAGGAATGGAAGCCAGGCCAAGTGCTCCACTGAACTACATCCCAGCCTCCTGACAACTATCTTTTGAGTGTGTGCCTGTGCAGTTTTTGTTTTGTTTTATGGAGATGATTAAGCCCAGGGGCACTTAATCACTGAGCCACATCCCCAGCCCATCTTAATATTTATTTAGAGATGAGGTCTCCCTGAATTGCTTAGGGTCTCCCTAAATTGCTCAGGCTGGCTTTGAACTCGCAATCCTCCTGCCTCTGCCTCTCAGCCACTGGGATTATAGGCGTGTGCCACCATGCCTACCTTCCTGTACAGTTTTCAGCGCACTTTCACATCCCGTTCTGAATCTATTCCTCATAACAGTTCCATCAGGTAGAGGAATCTAACCCTCACTTTACAGATGGATAAAGCAAGACATAGCGCACAGTCCTATGGTAGAATTGGGTTTTGGACCCGGAACCTCTGACTTCTTCCAACTCATTTCTTAACTACCTTGCAGAACCCCAAGCTGCCCCACAACCAAGACCCCAACCCAACAGTGTTATTAATGATGACACCTGGACACCAACAACAATTCCTTGCCTCTTCAGAACTTTTCAGAGTCTGAAATATAGCTGCAATGACCTTACTTCACTGTCCTCCCTTTAAGCAGGGAGATTGGGTGTTCTCACCTGACCCAAGAAACTGAGATACAAAGCCACACTGTAAATCAGTGACAGGGCTGGCTCAGGTCTAAAACTTACCTGCAGCACTGAGAGGTTGGTCTGTCCAGAAAGGCTCAGCTTCTCCTGCTCTGAGGGGTAGGCGTTGTAGCGGTGCAAATACAGCCAGTCCCGGAGGATCTTCACGGACTCCTTGGGTAGGTTCCCCCTGCGCTTCCTCTTGCCCGCCAGGGAGAGGAGGCCTTCATCTTCACCCAGATCACTGTCCGACATGGTGCCTAGGAGCTAGGCTGGATCTTAGGTGAGCCTGGGACAAGTGGCATAGGGGACATCATTACTGTGCACTTACTGCCACTTACCCTGTTTCCTAGTTTGCTCACTACTACTACAGCCTGAGATTCCAGAAACTGAGGAGTCTCCAAAGTCTTTGGCTATACCCTAGCTGAAGAAACTAGAAGGATGAGTGCAAAATGCCACCGTTTCGTGGAGCCAGATAGGTGACTACTAAATGAGCGGCATCTGGGCATGGTGGTGCACACCTGTAATCCCAACTACTCAGGAAGCTGAGGCGGAAGGAGTGCAAGTTTCAGGCCAGCCTGGGCAACTTGGTAAGAACCTATCTCAAAATTAAAAATAAAAAGGGCTGGAGATGAGGCTCAGAGGTTAAACCCCTCTGGGTTCATCCCTGGTATCAAATAATCTAAAATGAATGGCAACTCAAGTAGGAAGACTATAAATCATTACGACTATGATTGAAATCTACTGTACCCAGCATTTTATTTTACTTCATTTAATTCTCACAAACCCCTCTGAGGGAGAAACTATTCATATTGTTTTATAGATGAGGAAACAAAGAAAATAATAAGAATGCAACCCGGGTCCACACAAAACCTCATACACAAATGTTCACAGCAACCTTATTCACAGTAGCCAAAAGGTGGAAACAACCAAGTGGCTATCAACAGATGAATGATTTGTGATTTACTTATACAATGAATATTATCTGTCCAAAAAAAGAAGTTCTCATATTTTCTATAACATGGACGGACCTTGAAAACATGCTAAGTAAACCCTCAAAGAGGCTAGCCACACAAGACCACATATGGTATGTTTCCATTTACAATGGAATGTCCAGGATAGGAGGCTCTATAGTGACAGAAGGGAGATTGGGCAGTTAGGGCTGGGGAGGATAAAAGAGTGATAGCTACAGGGAATGGAGTTTCTTTCTGAGAGGATAAAAATATCCTAAAATTGACTGGTAGTGATTGCTGCACATGGTTGTAAAAATACTAAAAACCACTGATTTATATACTTTAAATTAGTGAATTGTGTAGTATGCAAGTTATATCCCAATAAAAAGTTACTTTAAAAAAATCCCATCTGCAGGAGTTATTCAAGTAGGATTTGGGCTCAGGTAACCTGCTTCTCCCATCCCTTTGTGATCTCTACATTATCTTGCCTCCCAGGTCTCCCAAGGCCAGTGAGGTGTCTGGAAACTATAATCACATGGTCCTGCAACAAACCATGTAATATTTATTAAGCATCTACTGTGTACCGTGCCAAGAGTAGTGAATTATCCCTACTGGTTGTTTCTTAGATACTCTCCTTGTTTAGGCCTCAGCCTGGTCCCAGGCAAGGCTCTATCTGGTCCCTGCCCTACCCCCATTTGGCTGTGTGACCCTGGGTAAGTATCCTTTCCTCTCCTGGCTTGAAGTCCCCCCTCCTTCACCTGTCAAACAGAGGAAGGTTTTTTTTTTTCCCTAGATAACCCAATTCAGCTGCTCATTCCCCCCCCCCCCCAAAGTTCTTGTTCACACAAGCAAAAGAAATTTACATTTTAAAAGCAAAAGTTCTAGGCCAAGCCTGATGCCAGAATCTCAAGGCTCCTCCCTTCTCAGCCTTTTAACAGCTCCCCAGCAGCCTGGGCCAACAGACTCTGGCATCTCCCAGGTTTTGTTTCCTCGACTTGGGTCTGAGCCCAGATCTCTGGGCCAGTGAGGCCAGGCTTTCGAGGGAAGGGTCTACCCTCAGCCAGGCCACCTGGAGGTGAGACAGGCACTGCTTAGACGTGCCACTCCTCAGAAAGCACCACTGCTGTCTGCTTTCTGAGGTCAGACATTTCTAGCTGCCAGGGCAGCTGGGATCTGGGCTCAGGGATGCAGCCCTGGCAAGCAGTGAGAAGTTTACTCAAGGTTATCTGTACAAATTCCACCCTGGCTGCCAGCCAGAACCCAATCTGCAGGGTTCCAGAGGTAGGCCCCGGGGATGACCCCTTAGTCTGCACAAACCTTTCCATTTCGGTGTTCTGCTTCCCAGGCCGGCCTACAGTCCTGCAGGTTTCCCACATACTTTATTTCAGTTACACATCTTGCCCACCCCACAGGCAACTCCGATAGCGATCAGGTAACTGGCACAGCCCACTGCTGAACTCCTACAAGCCCCATGATTTTCAGACACACATTGCACGCACACAGCTTACAAACCCCAAGCCTAGCACCAAAGACTGTGACCCACTCAACTAGCCCAACTCCTGCATCCGCCCACCCACGAACTCCAACCGACCCGCCCACCCACGATGTCCCAAAGGGGAAAAGCTCTGGTCGTCATCACATCAGCGGTCAGCTCAGAGCCCCTCCGACACAACACCCAGTGCACCCTCCTACATGCTCCCACGACGCCACCTGCAGCCACTCCCGCAGGAACTTTCTGACAACTCCCCCAGCTCGGCCGACACTCCCCCGGGTCGCGCACCGGGGCTCACATTCCCAGCAGTTCACACAAAGCGCGAAACCTCCCCCGCGGCCCAGACAGAGCAGAGCACATGGCTCCCGGGGCGGCTAGGAGTCGGCCGGCGCTCCGGGCGCCCGCACCCCCGGCCCCCCACCCCAGGTCAAAATGCGCGCAACAGCTCCTTCGTGGGCCTGCAAACCCGGAGGGGCTAGGGCTCTGGGGAAAAAGTAAACTCACGTGTCTGAACAGGGGCAGGAAAAGTTTGGTTCCCACCCCCTTCCCGGGCTGCTCGGAGCTGGCTGCCTCTTCGGGGCGCGGGGCCGGCGGAGCGTGCGCGCTCGGCTTTGTGCTCCGAACTCGGCCCGGAGGGGGAGGGGAGAGGAGGGGGCTGGGCTCCCACCTCCGCACCGCCCCCCCAGTCCTGCGCCCAGACTCCATGTTGTTCGCCCCCAGCCCCAGGGACCGCGCGCCTCCGCGGCGTGAGGCTCGGCTCCCCGTCGCCTGCTCAAGGTCCCAGCGCACAAACTTTCTCCCGGTCGCCGGCCCCACGCGCCCCGCTGCCTTGGCCCGCCCGGGAGTGACAGATGCCTCGGAGACAGACTTTCCTTTGTTCCAAAGGAAAGGGGAACTCGCGCGGGCTCCCCACCCGCCTCTCTCGGGGCCCTTCCCACTGCCCCCACCCCCAGCTGTCACCCTCAGCCGCCCCCTCCCCGGCTCGGCCGCGGGGGGGCCCTGCCGGCGGTTAGCAACGTGCACTTTTGAAACCAAACAAACCCGCCCCCCGCGCGCTCACCCCAGTCCGGGGCACTGGCGGCCCGCTCCCAGAGTGGGATCCTAGGGAGCTGGGCCCCCCAAAAGGGCCCGAGCGAACTTTCTCCCGGGGGCTGACGAGGCTCCCGCCAGCACTCCGCAGTCGGGACTCACAAACACACCCAAGCTCACACACCCACAATCGCACGCGCCAGGATGACGCCCCCTCCCCCGCCCGGCAGCGAAAAAGAAACTTTCCAAGTTGTCCGCGCGCCCCCACCCCCATCTCCGCCCCTCCTGCGTCCCGCACTGACTTTTCCCGGCGGCTTTCGGGCCCACGCGGCCTCGGGCAGGGTGCGGGGCGTCCCGGCCGGGGCGGGGGGCGCCGGGGGCGCGCGCCGCGTACCTGCCGGGCCTGACACCCGCCTGACAGCTCGCGGCTGGAAAGCACCTCGCGGCCTGACGTCAGATCCCCTCTCCTCCCCTCAGCGCGCGCCTCGCCCTCCCCCACCGCCCGGAGGCAGCAAACAAACTTTGCGCCCAGCGCGACCAACTACGCCCACCCCCCGCGGGGCGGGCCCGCAGCCCGGGGGCTCCGCCCCGCCCACCGCGCCGGAGGGGGCGGGCCCGGAGGGCACCTTCTTCCTGCGCCCACCCACCTCAGGAATGCCACATGGCCTCGGGAGGGAAGCGGTGGGACCTGGGCTCCCGCAGCCCGCTTAGGGGCAGGAAGTGGCCCGCTCCTCCTTTCGGAGAGCATTTCCGGAGCGCCTACTGTGTGCTCTTGGCCCGGGGTGGGGCCTTACAAAGGGAGAACTTTGCCAGTCCCGACGATTGCGTGTGGGCCCCGCACCAGAACTCGGGTCCGCGCCGGGATGGTTCACATTGCTTGGAGGAGAAACTGAGGCCAGTTAGTCCCAGACTTACCCCCAGTTGGTAAGGTGCCCGGCTCAAAATGCGATTCCTGTTCTGTCCTTAAGGGCCCACAGACTGGAATAAGGCTGCCCGGGAACTACCCCAAGCAGGTAACCTAGGCCTAGCATTCAAGGGCGGTCAGCCAGGCTGTGCGCGCACTTCTAGGTATCATCAGGTTGTGGGATAGGTGCTGCCTTACCTGTGAGCTGCAGAGAGGGTAAGCGTTTGCTTTTGTCACAGTTAAACAGTATCATTCAGCCAGGTGGGTCAGACAGCAAAGCCAGAGCCATCCACCGGTTGGGCTGGTCCTTGACAGGTTCTGAGGGGCCGGCTGGGAGCTTGCGGGCCTTGGCTGGTTCCTCTTTCCTCTGTGGTTACATACTGCTCCAGGAGCTTTTTCTTGACTTCCCACCATCCCGCCAGCGCTCCTGGTCTCTGAAGTGTGCACCCCACAAACCGGAAAGTATCTGCTGATCCTCGCCTAATTCGAACCAGGAAAACCCTCTTCTGGGCTACTCTTTCTTCGTCTAGGCCCAGATATGTGGGGCCCTTGAGATTAGAAATCAACTGCTTTGAAAATAGCTTTTTGTAATTTTTTTCTTTAATGCTCTCTCTTATTTATTGTTTTGTTATTGCTGAGATAGGTGCTCCCTATGTTGCACAAGCTGATCTCCAGCCCCTGGGCATAAGTGATCCTCCAGCCTCAGCCTCCCTGAGTAGCTCGGAATGCAGGCAGGCACCAGTAACTGGTATGTATGTATGTATTGGTACTGGGATTGAAATCAGGGGCGCTGTACCACTGAGCTACACCCCCAGCCAGCCCTTTTTATTTTTTGTTTCAAGACAGGTTTTTGCTAAGGCTCCTAAGTTGCTAAGGCTGGCTTCAAATTTATGATCCTCCTACTTCAGCCACCTGCACAGGGTGGGGGTAGGAATTACAGTAAAACCACAAAGTGACCAGGTCAACTCAGTTTTTTGTTTGGTTTTTGGTACCAGGGATTGAACCCAGGGGCACTTGACCACTGAGCCACATCCCCAGCCCCCTTTTATACTTTATTTAGAGACAGAGTCTCTTTTTTGTTGTTGTTTGGTACCAGGGATTGAACTCAGGGGCACTTGACTACTGAGCCTCATCCCCAGCCCTATTTTGTATTTTATTTAGAGACTTGCTAAGTTGCTAAGGGCCTTGATAAGTTGCTGAGGCTGGCTTTGAATTTGTGATCCTCCTGCCTCAGTCTCCCAAGCTACGGGATTACTGGAGTGTTCGACCATACTTGGCTTCAGTTTTTGGTCTTAATTACACTTTATCAGTGGAGAACTCTGGGAACAAAAGTTGAAAATTTTTTTTCCCCCAAATAAGTCCTAAGTCAATAGGGTCACTGATTAAATGACTCTTAAGGTTCATATGGACTCCAAAGACACCAGATTTCCTGCAAATGCATAGAACTAAGTTGGCCAGCTGCCTACTGTCCAAAATGTCAATGACGCTGCCCAGTTCTCTCCACTACACAGATGGAGAAAGTGAGGCCCAGTATGGTGGCCACACACAATTTCTAGGCCAAGTTTGATCTGCAGCCCTCTGAGAAAAAAAGGGAGGCTTGGGCAGTCTTAGGTAAGAAAGGTCAAACCAGTTGAGTCCTAACCTAGGGTTGCAGAGGATGCATGGGGCAAGGATCTTTAGGAGGTGGGGAATCTGGAGGGAAAATAAAGGTCTAACCAGGTGAGCTTCCTAAGTCTGTTGATGAAGACAGTGACTTCTCCCCACAACCTTTTTTTTTTGGTGTGTGTGTGTGTGTGGTGCTGGGGATTGACTCAGGCCTTGTGCATATAAGGCAAGCACTCTACCAACAGAGCTGTGTCCCCAGCCCTCTCTCCTACCCCTTTGCCTGCAACTGACAAAGCCAGTCTGGAGCCCCTTCCTAGACCTGGAGGGGAGGGAGGGAAGGGAAAGAGGGAGGCTGGTTGTGTATCAGGACTTCACAGAAACAAATTCCCTGTCAAAACAGTAAGTTTTTAGAAGTTGTAAGCTAATTTAGTCATTTTTTTTTTTTTCCTTTTTTGTGGTGCTGGGGATCAAACCCAGGGTCTTATGCTAGGCAGGTACTGGACCACTGAGCTACATCCCCAGCCCTGCTTTGGACATAGTTGATGAGAACTATCATGGGAAAACTTTTTCCAACTGTTAAAGTTGTTTTTGGAGACAGGTGTCCCACTAGATGGCCTAGGCTAGCCTCAAACTCCTGAGCTCAAGTGATCTGCCTCAGCATCCTGAGTGGGACAACATGTGTGTGCCACTGTGCCTGGCTCTGTCATCCCGTTTTGCCACACATTCTCTTTATTAAAAAATAAATAAAATAAAATTACTGTAGTGGGCTGGGGGTTTAGTTCAGTGGTAGAACCCTTGTTAGCATGCATGTGGTCTTAGGTTTGATCCCCAGCAATACACACATGCACACATGCGCACACACACACTACTGTGGCAAGAAACCTCTCCTCCTTTTTTCCCCACACATGAAGAAACTGTCCCTGAGAGAAGAGACTTGCCTCATGATGAGTGTAGGACCCAGTACTCCGGGAAAGATCTGGGCTGAGATAGGAGAGATGAGTGGTTTCGAAGCCCAATCTGATCTGGCTCTCCAGATCATAAGTCAGTTTCTTGCCTGAATACCAGAAAATCCCAGATCTCAGAGGCTCTTGGATGTGGGACTTTGTGTGCCAGTTTCTGGCATTGGTAGTTACACAGATGCAAATGAATGTCATATGAATTCACTTTCATTAAAAAAAAAAAAGTTAGGGACTGGGGATGTGGCTCATTGGTAGAGCACTTGCCTAGCATGTGCAGGGCCCTGGATTCAATCCCTAGCACTATAAGAACAACAAAAACACTAGCTGCTGCCCTTTTTTGGAAGTGGGAACCACCAGGGCCAGCATTCACTGAAAGCCACGTCTAGGCTTCAGCCTATAGAAGTTGGGGCTCTCTGGGGTATAAGAAATAAGAAATGCGTATAGCAAAGTCCAGTGCAAATGAGTGATTAAATAGATAGCTTGGTTGGCCGGCCAGGTGGTAGGACCTTCAAAGTGGGGGACTTGGCAGCATGAGCAGCAGGGCATCCTGGGCAAGTTCCTGGGATGGCTACTGAGGAGAGTTGGGAAGAGGCTGGAGGTGCATGGCCAGATAGGTCAGCTCTGGGTAATGAGGCTGGAACTGCTAGAGACCTCCCTGGAGACGGGGGTTTGTAGCTGTCGTGTGGATTTCCACTTATCAACATCTTTCTTCTTAAAAGTCTCCTGTTGCTGAACACAATAGTGCATGCCTAGAATCCCAGCTACTGGGGAAGCTGAGGCAGGAAGATCGTAAATTCTAGGCCAGCCTTGGCAATGAAGTGGGACCCTATCTCAAAAATAAAAGGGCTGGAGGTGTGGTGAACAGGTAGGGGAAAAAAGTCTCATCTTGTTGGTCAATCACAATTGACTGAACTTTTTCTTAGTTATTGGGCATTTACTAACTTAAATTTTTTTCTTTTGTGGTACTGGGGCTCAAACCCAGAGCCTTGCTGTTAACGACCCTTGCTAAATTGCTGAGGCTGACTTTGAATTTGCAATCCTCCTGCCTTAGCTTCCAAAGTTTCTGGGATTACAGACATGGGCCATCTTGGCATTGAAGTGGGACCATATCTCAAAATAAAATTTTGGCCATCATACCCAATTGAGGTTTAGGTGTCTTTTTTTTTTTAATATTTATTTTTTAGTTGTAGTTGGACACAATACCTTTATTTCACTTATTTATTTTTAAGTGATGCTGAGGATCAAACCCAAGGTCTTGCACTTGCAAGGCAAGTGCTCTACCGCTGAGCCACAACCCCAGACCAGTTTAGGTGTCTTTGAAAGGTTCTATGTATAGACTCGAGAGTCTGTAATTATAGGTATATGTGGATGTATTTACACACATACACATAGGTGTAGGTGTGCTTGTTTACTCACAGTGTAGGCAACATGGGGTTTATCTTTCCTTCTCCCTATTTTAACCTTTGTCAGTTTAACTCATAAGGAGTATTACTAAAACTGTGTATGTTTGACATGGATTTTTAAAAATTAATTTAAATTAATTTATTTTTGGGATTGAAATCAAGCGTGCTGTATCAATGAGCTACATCCCCAGACTTTTTAAAAATTTTAATTTTAAGGCAGGGTCTCACTAAATTTCCCACATTAACCTTGAATTTGTGATCCTCCTGTCTCAGCCTCCTGAGCAGCTGGGATTACAGACGCGCCATCACGTCCAGTTTAGGAGCAGTATCCTTACTTCTTAGAGGACAACAGACTGATTTTGGTGAGGGAAGGAACACTTTGAATGAATTTCTGTAGTGGACACAAATTCTCCCGCAGGAAGCAATGAAGCTTGCACTTTAACAACCCCTCTTTCTCTTCCAAGGCCCTGGGAGTTGTTATATATTTTTATAAAATTTATATAAAGTTAAGAAATTTTAGCAGGTGTGGTGGTGCGTGCCTGTAATTTCAGCAGCTCCAGAGCCAAGGCGGGAGGATCGCAAGTTTAAAGCAGCTTCAGCAACTTAACAAGGCCTCAGCAATTTAACAAGTGCTGGGGATGTAGCTTTAGTGGTTAAGCATCCCTGTGTTTAAAATAAAATAAAAATTTAATAACAATCAGTTAAGACCACTGTTTTATTCTACTATTTCTCCTCCTCACTGTTCCCTTCTGTCAGGTGACCTTGTATTGGCCCTGAACATTTTTGTGCATCTGGAAAGGCTGAGTTATGAATATATTTGATTTAGGTTTCTTTACGTAGTTAGTACTCACTTCCATGGACAGTTCATATATGGCTAAGTGTCCTGGCATTTGAAAGGCTGTCATGCCTCAAAAGTTTCAGGAACAGAGTTCCAGTGCAAAGGCATCTTGTGAGTGTATAATGGAGGCGCGTAAGTGAAGGAAGATAAACAGTTTGAAAGGACTAGAGTTAGAAGATAGTCTCCAGAAGAGTCTTCAAACCACGACAGCTATACAAATGGAAATGGAGGACTCAGTTCTTACCTATGCTCACTAAGAAGGGGAGTTTTCTGCTCCCCGGAATGTATTTGATAACACAGTGAATACTAGTATACTTGGACATGTTAGAAGACTGAATTATTGTTATTTTCTCAACATAAAATGATATTACAAAACCATTGTATTATGAAGGACAATGAAAGAGTATACCCAGCTGGGCACAGTGGCCTGCACCTGTAGTCGCAGCTTCTCAGGAACGTGAGGCCAGACTGGGCAAAATAACAAGACTCCATCTCAAAAAAAGAAGACAAGAAGAGCAGGCCCCCCAAAAGTAGAAAAGATAATACTATGTTGTTTTTCTTGAGTTTGTGATATGGCATTTGTCAGCTTTTAAAAATGTATGATTTCATCGGGCCAGTGGCACGTGCCCATAATCTCAGTGGCTTAGGAGGCTGAGGCAGGAGGATTGAGAATTCAAAGCCAGCCTCAGCAACTTATTGAGGCCCTAAGCAACTCAGTGAGACCTTGTCTCTAAATAAAATACAAAATAGGGCTGGGGATGTGGCTCAGTGGTCCAGTGTCCCTGAGTTTAATCCCTGGTACCAAAAAAAAAAAAAAGTATGATTTCTGCTGGGCACTGTGGTGCACACCCCTAATTCTAGCAATTTGGGAGCTGAGTCAACAGGATTGCAAGGTTGAGGCCAGTGTTAGCAATTTAGCAAGGCTCTAAGCAACTTAACAAGACTGTCTCAAAATAAAAATAAATACAAAGGGCAGGGGTTGTCACTTACTGGTAAAGTCCCTCTGGGTTCAATTCCCATTACCAGGAAAAAAAAAAAAAAAAGGGAAAAAAGTTTAGTGATACGCTAAACAGCTAGTGAGACCCTGTCCCAAAATAAAAAATAAAACGTGCTGGGAATGTAGCTCGTAGTAAAGTGCCTCTGGGGTCAATTCCCAGTAACTTCCACCCCAAAATTATGATTTCTTATTTTGAATAAATAGTCTATTTGTGCCAGATTATGTGTATTTTTTTTTCTTAATGAGAGTTCCAAAAATTACATAAGGGCTGGGGCTGGGTCTCAGTGGTAGAGCACTTGCCTAGCATGCATGAGGCCCTGGGTTCCATCCTCAGCACTGCAAAAAACAAAATGTACCTTTCAGGTCCCACAGAACCTCTATCTGCCTTCAGCCCTCAGGGTGACTATCTTGGCAAAGATTAAGCTTCTCTGTTTTGGAAGACCTGGTTACAACTTGTCTCCTCTAGCCCTTTGGAAAATGAAAATGTCTTGGCCTTTAACTTGATTTTGATTAAAATAAGACTTTATAAGGCCAGAACTTTTGCAGATTGAGGTGTGACTATAGTACTAGATTTCATTTCCCTCCTCCACATACTGTGAATCTTAGCAACCCCAGCATAGGAATTTTTCCTCTTGTTAAAGTACTTCACAGCTTCTGTTTAGCATATCTGAATTGCCAGCATCACTCCTCTTGTGTTTGGGGGCCATTAGTAAGTAAAGTAAGAGTTACTTGAACACAAGCACTGTGTCACTGTCAGGGCCAATGTAATAACCAGGCTGGCTGCAGATGGGCAGGTGGTTTACACAGGGTGGTTACCTTGGAAGGGGAACCTTTTTTGTGTGGCCTGGCCATAGCCCTCGGGGTAGGCAAGTGCTCCTACCAGCCATTTTTTTTCTTTTTTTCTTTTCTTTTTTTTTCATTTTGAGACATATCTCATTAAATTGCCCAGGCTGGCCTCAAATTTGGGATCTTCTTGTCTCAGATTTACAAATAGCTAGGATTATGGGATTACAAGCAAGGGACACCACACCCAGCTAAAATCTTTCTCCTTTTGTTTTGTAAAAACAGGCCTTTTTCTAGAGAGGCATGCTTGTGCTCACCTATAATTCCTGCAGCTCAGGAGACTGAGGCAGATTGCAAGTTTGAGGCCAGCCTGAACAATTTAATTTAGCAAGACCTTATTGCAAAATTTAGAAAATTTTTTTCCACATTTTTTATTAGTGCATTGTAGTTGTAGATATGAGACAACCCCTACACACATACACTTTCTTTTCCAATTTTCGCTCTAACTAGAGAGAAAACATACAGCTCTTGACCTTGAGTTTGGCTTATTTTGCTTAACCTAATGGTCTCTAGTTCTATCCATTTTCCTGCAAATGACATAGTTTCATTTTTATTTGTAACAGAATAAATCTCCATTGTATATGTATGTATGTATGTGTGTGTGTGTGTGTGTATATATATATATGTATATATATATATATATATATATATATATACCACATTTTCTTTATCCATTCATCCATTGATGGCCAGACACCTGGCTGGGCTGGTTCTATAGTTTGGCTATTATGACTTGTGCTGCTATAAACATGGGTGTGTGTTTATTGCTACAGCATGATGCCTTTAATTAATTAATTTATTTATTTTGGTGGGGGATACCGGGTATTGAACTCAGGGGCACTCGACCACTGAGCCACATCCCAGCCTATTTTGTATTTTATTTAGAGACAGGGTCTCACTGAGTTGCTTAGCACCTCTCTTTTGCCGAGGCTGGCTTGGAACTCTCAATACTCCTGCCTCAGCCTCCTGAGCTGCTGGGATTACAGGCCTGCACCACCACACCCAGCTAATCTATCTTTCTATCTGTCTGTCTGTCTGTCTATCTATCTATCTATTTATTGGTACTACAGATTTAACCCAGGGCACTGTACCACTGAGCTACATTCCAAGCCCTTTTTATTTTTTATTTTGAGACAAGTGCTCAAAAAATTGCTTAGGGTCTCACAAAATTGCTGAGACTGACCTCAAACTTGCAATTCTGCCTCAGCCCCCAAGTCAGGCATGTGTTGCCACCTTGCCCAACTGGGACCAAATCTTTGAAGAGATTAGTGATGCCATCTTCACAGATGTCAAAGGAGGGGCTCAGTCAGTTCATGGTGGAGCAGGTTTCTCAAGCCCCTGTCCTGAGGTGCATCTGGACTCCAGTGAGCCCAAGGTGGGCGCACCTTGGGTTCCCTTCCTTCCCTGAGCCCAGCTTCCCATCTGGGAAATGGGAATAACAACATTCTCCTGAGAGAGAAGTGACAGAATGGGGCTGGGGCTCAGCTCAGTGGGAGAGCCCTTGCCTAGCATGCGGGAGGCCTTGGGTTCAGTCTCCAGCACCACCAAAAATAAAAAAGAGAGAGAGAGAGAAAATGTTTGGTCCATCCTTTGCTGAGTGCTTGGCAACTAGTAAGAGAAAATTATAGAAAATATCTTGCTAGTCACATTTTATGACTTCCTGCAATTATTTCATTAGTGTTTCATAAATCTTTTGAGAGTTTCATATGGGAAAGTCTGGCTCTGTACTTAGTCACCTCAACAGCAATAGAATGCTCATTTTTTTGCCTGAAATAGCAGGAAGCACCACAGAGAAATCTGTCATTTTTGGTAGCAAATAAAGCATGTGCCACACACTTGTAAATGTACATTTTGTTTTTGTTTTTTTGAGTTGGTGTCTCATCATGTTGTCTAGGCTGGCCTTGACATCTTGGCTGAAGTAATCCTCCTGCCTCAGCCACCCAAGTAGCTGGGACTATAGGCATGTGCCACCTGGCTTGGTTAAACACTTGTGCATAAGTATTCGGAGTAGCTGGATTCATGATTGCCTCAATCTATAAGCAACCCAAGTGTTTATCAACTGGCAAAGGAAGCCTGCCCCCCCATGGTGCACACCTGCAATTTGGGGGCTGAGACAGGAGGGGGTCTTAAGTTTGAGACCAGCCTCAACAACTTAGCAAGACCCTGTCTCAAAAAATAAAAAAGGATGGGGCTGGGGTGGTGGCTCAGTGGCAGAGCACCACATAAAAACAAATAAACAAAATAAAGGTATTGTGTCCATGTATAGCTAAAAAAAATATTTTAAAAAAATTTAAAAGGCTAGGGATGTGGCTCAGTGGTAAAGTGTCCCTGGGTTCAGTCCTCAGTGAAAGTGGGAGGGGGGCTGGGGAGAAGGTTATAAAAGAACATTGGCCAGAACTAATTTCATTATGCACTTGAAAGTGGGAAAAAGATGTTGTTTTAAAAAATACCTACACCACTCTGGGACATGGATAAAGCAATAATAAAGATAAGCAAATTCAGTAACCACAAGTGGTCAGACTTAATCACACATCAAATTTAAGTCAACCAACAGCTCATTATTATTATCAGTTAATTATACTCTCCATTCTCTGGGTTAAGTTTGCCTTCTCATCATTAGAGATGGACACATTTTACACTGAATAAACAAAATCCTTTCAGGTCAGGTACCTTGAACCTAAGAGTGTCCCTTTAACTTAAGTGGATACCTTCCTTACAGGCAGATTTGGATCTGACTTTTTGCTTTTCTTGCTCAGAGGCGGAGTACTTATATTCTGTTTCTTAGGTCTTTGTTCTAAGAGCAGGGGAGCTCCGAGGGTTTTGGCCAGGGCAGCATCCTGGTTGGATAGGCCTTCAGGTCCCAGAAACTGCCTTGTGGAGGGTGGATGGGGACACTGTGGAAGCAGCAGCAAGGCCCTGCAGAGGCCTGGCAGTTCCTGGAGCTGTGTGCCTCAAAGGGATCCAGTTTCCTCTATGTAAATATTTCAGCTTTAAAGAAAGACCATCATGGCCAGGTGCAGTGGTGCACACCTGTAATCCCAGAAGCTTGGGAGGCTGAGGTGGGAGGATCGTGAGTTCAAAACCAGCCTCAGCAATTTACTGAGGCACTAAGCAACTCAGCAAGACCCTGTATCTAAATAAAGTGAAAAAAAGAAAAAAGGGCTGAGGATATGGCTCAGTGGTTAAAGCGCCCCTGGGTTCAATGCCCAATAGGGGCGGGGCGCCACATAAAGTCCAAAATGAAATTATGGACTTCTTGGCCAGAGCGGGAACCACGGTCGAGTCTGGGGGCTCGGGTGGTATTCTGCTCTTAGAACCCACAGTGTTTGAAGAGAGACTGGGAAAGGCACTGGGGAGGAGAGAGGATGCTGGACCAATCCAGGTGGGTGTGAGAACTGAGACTGAGAATTTCTGATTGGCCGCAGGTGCTCTTGCCCAAGTAAACTCCAGGGGTTCTTGCGAGGGAGGGCGCCAAAGGGAAGCCTCAGACCTGTCCTGAGTGTCCTGGGGAAGCTGGGCAGGAAGGAGAGCCTGGGAGGAAGCAGCTCTTCCTTCCTCGCCCTCGACCTCGCCCTCACCCTCTGCAGATGCCCTCCTCTCCCAGACCTCCCTGCAGCTGCGCATAGTGAGCAAAGGACGAGGCTGGTACAGGGTCTCCCTCACCTGGGCTTGAATCTGGGTCTGCTGTTTTCTAACAGCATGATCCTGGACAGGTTGATTTACCGTGTGTGTGTGTGTGTGTGTGTGTGTGTGTGTGTGTGTGTGTGTTTTACTGGGGATTGAACTCAGGGGCGCTCAACCACTGAGCCACATCCGCAGCCCTATTTTGTATTTTATTTAGAGACGGGCTCACTCAGTTGCTTAGTGCCTTGCTTTTGCTGAGGCTGGCTCTGAACTGCCTCAGCCTCCTGAGCTGCTGGGATTACAGGCATGCAATACCACACCTGGCCTTTCTTTAGGCTCTCTCTTTTTTTTTTAAGAATTTTTTAATATTTATTTTTTAATTTTGCGGTGGACACAACATCTTTATTTTATTTTTATGTGGTGCTGAGGATCGAACCCTGCGCCCCGCGCATGCCAGGCGAGCGCGTTACCGCTTGAGCCACATCCCCAGCCCTCTTTAGGCTCTTGAGGGCTCCTGGACCTGGGGCTGCTGGTCCCAGGGGATGACATCTTGGCATCTTAGACCTGGAAGGACCCGGGGCTGGCCCTGGGTTTGACCCACAGCACCAAGAGAAACAAGGAAAGAAAGGAACTGGAGGACTCTTACAAGCCCTGAAGGGCACCTGGCATCTGTGGACAGCAGACTGGGCTAGGAATTCTGAGTACTCTGTTCCAAATTTACTCAGTGACCTTGGGTGACCTCTAGTGGCAAAGTATGACAACACGGTGTCCCAGCAAGGATGTGTTTGTAGGTTTGTACAACATTTAGTTGGTATGTTTGCCTTTGTAGCAGTACTGGGTAGAAATGCTGTGTGTGTATGTGTGTGTGTGTGTGTGTACCAGGGATTGAGCCCAGGGGTGCTTTTACCACTGAGCCACATCCCCAGCTCTTTTTGTTCTAAAATTTGAGACAGGGTTTCACTAAGTTGCTTAGGGCCTGCAATCCTCTTGACTCAGTTCCCGAGTCACTGGGATTACAGGCATGTGCCACCACACCCAGGCTCCCGGCCCTTTTTGAGACTGGATCTTCCTAAATTGCCCAGGCTGGCCTTGAACTTGTGATCCTCCTGCCTCGGCCTCCTGAGTAGCTGGGCATACAGATGTGCACCACTGTGCCTCACTCTTCCCCACTTTAAGCATGCCTGTGTGGCTTGCCCAGCCCGTCTCTTCCTCTGGTGCCTCCTCCTCCCTCCTCCTGGGCTTTCTCCTAGCTGCTGGTCCTGCCTGTTCTCTACAGAACACTTTCTCTGGGTCCTGCCAGCCCCAGGCCGGCTCTGAGACCCGTGAGGCTGGGCTGAGCCCCTGTGCGCGTTTCTGGGGTAGTGAGTGGGGGCTAGTTGCAGGTCCTCAACTGAGGCTTAGGATCCCAGGGACATTCCTGATGAGTCCCCACCTTCCTCCAGGAAGGCTTTTGGTCTGCAGTGGTCCTGCCCAGATGTCCTGTGACCCTTTCATGGGGGTCACAGTGCACACCCTTGCCTGAAAGACCCACCAGGACCTGGGTGGGCACAGAGTGGGGTGTGGCTGGGACTGAGCCTGGGACTGTATTTGGCCTTGGTTTGGGGGTGAGGCTCTTTCGGGCTTGTTTTGGAACTGGGAGAGGAGGCTCCCCTGGGATTTGAGTGGGTCGAGCCTAGGCTTAGTTAGGGCCTCTGGGTGCTGCTCACACCCGCTTGCCCTGATCTCATACTGCCCTGCACTGTCGTCTGCCTGTCAGTGACCTCTACAGCAGGTCACAGGGCCATGGTGGGTGCAGCCTCTGTCCCCAGACCCTCCTGGGGCGGCTGGAACACACACAGACCCTCTGGGGAGCTCAGGCAGGGTCTGCTGCTCCCCATTTCCACCCAGCGTCCCCAGTGTTCCAAGGCAGCAGCTGGTGAGGAGGCTTTGGCTGGCTGGCTGGTGTCCTGGGGTGGCATCTCCTTTCCACTAATGAGGGTGCAGCCCAGAGCTCACCCTGTGGCTGCTTGGGGTGACAGGGTGAGGTCACCCAGGGCAGGTGATCCGGTCCCCACCTCCTCCCTGAGCTTCTGGGACACTGGCCTTATTCCCGCTCCGAGGCTGCTCCCTCTGCTGGTCTGCCTCAGCCGCCCTACTTAGGGGTCCTGGCCCTGAGGTGTCAGGGACACAGGGTTGGGGATTTCTGGTCAGAGGGGGAGCAGGGCAGCCGGGGAGTGGGGGTGGGGTGGGGGAGGCGAGGAGAAGGAGGGTTTGGGGCCCCAGGGCCCCGATTTTACCAAAAGCACAGTCACAGACCCTGAGTAGTGCTCAGCCTTCTATTGGAGACTCTGCCTCCCTGGGACAGGGGTGTCCAGGTGACCTGAGCATTCCCAGAAGAGTGGACGGGCAGGGGCGGGGGTCTGGTGCTGTCCACTTGGGGACGTGGCGAGCTCGCGCGTGTGTGGGTGCTCATGAAGTGCTGTTGACACCAGGACCCAGGGCCGCATCCCCCGGGCAGCCTAGGGACAGGCAGCCCTCACTCCCGAGGCCTTCCGTCTCCCTGGACGACGGTCCTTCAGGGGTCCTCGGCCCGTGTCTCTCGGGGCTGGACCCACCCCTGGGCGGCCCGGTGGTGCGTGTGCGTGGGGCGGAGGAAGGGCCGGCCGAGGGCCCCCGGGGCCTAGTCGTCCTTGTCCTTGGCCCCATGCTTGAGGATGCGGGTGAACTCCACGTAGTTGAAGTTGCCCTTCTTGTCGATGGGCGCCTCGCGGTACATCTCGTCCACTTCCTCGTCCGTGAAGCGGTCTCCCATGGTGGTGAGCAGCTCCCGGAGGTGGTCCTCATGGATGGAGCCTGGGGGCCGGGCCAGGGTCTGTGAGGGCAGGGACCTGGGCTGGACGCACCAGACCCCGACCCGCCAGCCCACCGTCCTTGCAGACCTCATGGCCAGAGAGAGGCCAGGAAGGTGCCACCCTAGTGTGCTCAGCTCAGGGAACAGGGGACTTGGGCCGGAGGGCCCAGGAGCGCTGCCGGGTCTACCAGAAAGAGCTCTGCCCTAGTCCTGTCTGCAGGGCGCGGGGCTGTGGGTGCAGGGAGTGTTGGGCACACCGTTTTACAAGTGAGCTCTGCAGTTCCACAGCCTGAGTTGGAATGGTAATCTCCAATCTTTGCTGTGTGACCTTGGGCAAGGTACCTAAGCTCTCTGTGCCTACTTGATCTGGAAAACAGGGCTGAAAAATCCCAACCTGGCAAGAGAACTATAAAGATGGGAAAATGTTCTGAACATGCTGGGGCCAAGGCAGACCTGGGGCCACTGAGAGTCCACTGTTGCCACCTTCACTCAGCATGTTCCTGGGGACAGCTATCTGCGGGACAGAGGATCTGGCTGGCTGGGACTGGCTTCTGTTCCTTGTTGGCAAGAAGGGCGCCTGACTTGATTTCTGGAAAGCTCTACAGCAGAGGGACAGTAGGGGTGGGGGTGGGGGTGAGACGAGGAAGTGGGGCGTCTTGGTGGGCCTGGGCTGTCCTGTTAGTGGCCCAGGAGAGAGCAGGAGGGGCCTGGCTTTGGCTGCTCTGGCAGCGGCACGGGAGGTGCCTGGTGGCCGCGGGCTAACCTGAGGCCTCCTCGTCGAAGCAGGCAAAGGCGTTGCGGATCACGTCCTCTGGGTCGGTGCCGTTCAGCTTCTCCCCGAACATGGTGAGGAACATGGTGAAGTTGATGGGCCCCGGGGCCTCGCTCATCATGCCCTCCAGGTACTCGTCTGTGGGGTTCTTCCCTGCACGGGCGGGTGGGCCGTCGGTGCTGCGTCCAGGCCCGCCTGGCACTGCCCTCCCGGCCCGGCCCAGTGGCCAGCTTGGGCAATGGACAGCACGGTGCTGTGGCAGGCGGCCTTCTGATTTGAGGCCTGGCCCGGCTGCCACGGTCCCCGGCTGCCACCACCAGTCACCCTGCCCGTCTGGTAGGAGCATCCCTCCCCTGTGTCTGCGCACCAGTGACCCCGTGAAGACAGCGTTGCCATTCCCACTCCATAGACAGGCAAGGAGGCTGGTCCAGGGCCACCCAGCCAGTAAACAGGGAGCATGACACCAAACCATTCGAACCCAGGTAGCCTGACCTTGAGCTCCAGACAGAATTTCAAAAGTGGTCAGAGTAGCAAGTTTTGGTGTCACGCAGGCCTGGATTTGCACCCCAGCTCTGTGCCTTAGTTTCCCATGTCTCTTAGGAGCACTGTGAAGATGAATAAGGTAACGGCTGCAAAACACCTGTAAGGATGAACTTATGGGCTCATCCAGCTCTACCACTTAGATGTGTGACACTGGACAAATTACTTAACCTCTCTGAGCCTCAGTTTCCTCCTTTAGGAATGATAATCATGTCTACCAGATAGGGAGGAGCCTTCGACGTCCCTATGGTTGCTGAGTCCCTATGGGATGGTTTGTGAAGCTGAGGCTTGGGAGAGCTAGGACCTGCAGGACTCGAGTAGAGCACCTAGGGCCACCCCACTCCCCTGGCTTCTGTCCCCCCCTTGGATGAAACTGGAGGGCCCCAGGTGAGAGCCCTGCTGGGCGACCTCCTGGGAGAGGGAGGCTCCAAGTGAGCCTGGCCTGACTCTAGAGAACCTGTCACTCCTACTCGGCAGGCAGGAGCCAGGGCACAGACGGGCAAGGAGCCGGTCCAGGGCCACACTGCCAGGGGAGGCAGCGTCCAGGTGAGCCCCCCTCAGGTGGCCTGTTCTCACCAGCTGCCTCAGGAGGGTGTGGGAGGCCAGGTGCCCGTTACAGGGGCAGGGAATGGGCAGCGCTAGGGCCTTTCCGGGTGCTGTTGGCTTGACGCTCTTGGCTTGACCACACGCTGCCCAGTGATGCCGGACTTCCTGCCTGGCTCTGGCCCAGGTGCCTTCACCAGGACGACAGCGCTCCAAGAGCAGCTGCCCACGGCCAGCACATGCGGAGCAGTGGCCTGGCCTCTGGAGCGCGGTTTCCTCACTGAGCAGAGTGAGTTGGAAGTGAGCCTTGGGCCCTCAGGTGCCAAGATGCTGACTGGAGAGGTCACTGAGGTGAGGGAGGGGCTCCTGTCCCCCGCCGGCTCAGCCTCCCCCTACAATGGAGCCTGCAGTTCAAACTCCTCTTCCTTCTTCTTTAATTCAGAGACCCAGTCTCACCAAGTTGCACAGGAGGACCTTGAACTTGCCCCCTGCCTCAACCTCCCAAGTCACTGGGGTCGCAGGCTTGTGCCCCCACACTGGCCCACAGCTCACTCTTTCATTCAGCTGCCAGTCCTCTATTTTTATTTACTTTTGTGTTTTTAAAATGATTTGTTTGTTTCTTATTACTGTTATCTGGTACTGGGATGGAACCCAGGGGTAGGTTTACCACTGAGCCACATCCCAGCTCTTTTTATTTTTTGAGACAGGGTCTCTAAGTTGCTGAGGTTGGCCTCAAACTTGCAATCCTCCTGCCTTAGCCTCCTGAGTCATTGGGATTACAGGCATGTGCCACCATGCCTGACCCAACCCCCTTCTTTAAATCAAATGTCACTGGGCGTCCGATTAATGCATCTGCCCAAGACGGCCCCACTCTGCCGTCAGCCTGAAAATCCTGTGCTGGACCCCAGACACATTCCGGAACTGCTCTTTGCCTCAGTTTCCCTGTCCATGGAGTGTGTGAAGCACAAGCAGCTGCCCCCAGGGCGGCTACCACAGGACTTGTGACAAAGGAAGTGCTCAGGAAGTGCGGAGCAGCCCTGCAGCCCCTGGGAGCCCGCACCACCCGCTGGCCTGGTCCCTGCTCACCTAGGGAGGCCAGCATGTCATGCAGGTCCTCCTTGTCGATGAAGCCGTCCCGGTTCTGGTCGATCATGTTGAAGGCCTCCTTAAACTCTTGGATCTGGGACTGGTCAAACATTGCGAAAACATTGGATGTGGCCCGCTGTGGCCTCTTCTTGGTGGTCTTGGCCTTGGCCCGCTTGCTGGACATCTTGGCTTGAGGTGGGTGGAGCTTCCCTGCAGGGAGGGGGTGCAGGGCATACCTGGGTCAGGGGTTCTCCCTGTCTCCCCCAGATGGCTCTCGGCTGCAGGCCTGGCCTTCACAGCCTCCCACAGGCTCAGGCCTCCCAACACCCAGTTCTTCACAAAGGCAGACACTAGGGATTGAACCCAGGGGTGGGGACACTTAATCACTGAGTCACACCCCCAGCCATATTTCTTTCTTTATTGGAACTGGGGATTGAACCCAAGGGTGCTTAACCATTCAGTCACATCCCCATCCTGCCCTTTTTAAAATCCCCATCCCTATTTATTTCATATTTTGAGATAGGGTCTCACTAAATACTGAGGCTGGCCTTGAACTTTCGATCCTCCTGCCTTAGCCTCCCAAACTGCTGGGATTACTGGGGTGCACCACTGCACCCAACTGGGCTCTGTGATCTTGAACAACTTCCTCTCCAAGCCCGAGCGTTCTCCTCTGGGAATGGGGATAAACTAACCAAGTGCTTGAAAAGCACCTGAAATGGTCCTGGCATAGAGTCAGGTATTTTTGCTCTGAGCGGGTAGAACATTTAGGACTAGACGTGTATGTCCTTTAATCCTGACAGCACTCACTGCCCGCTCTCTCTCTCTCCAAGTGGAAAGATGGGGCTCCATGGGGGACGCAGAGGGGGGTTCTGCTGGGCCTCCTTCTAGGAACCCTGGGACCCACAGGAGGGGCCTGACCAGCAGGCTGCATGCCTGACATTCCTCCTCCCCCTCAGCCCTCCCCATCCCGCGTGCTGCTTGTGGGAGGCTCTGGGAACTCTGAAGTCCACCCCCCACACTGCATGTCCTCCCAAGGCAGTCTGCCAGCCCCTGGGCGAGTGACAGGCCAGTTCTGGGCCCTGTCCTGTGCTTTCAGGGGACTGAGGTCCCCAGGCTGAGGGGCCAGTTTCTATTCTCATTGTGCAGATCCAGCCTAGCATCTTTGTCCCATTCACTGGCCTCTTGGAAGCGCTGGGAGGTTCCTGCTGCCCCCAGCTCCTAAGTAAGCCTGTGTCCTTCAGCCTGGCATTCAAGGCTGTGAGAGCCCTCCTGCCTCTCCCAGCCCGCACCCCTCCCTTCTCCATCTTGTGCCCAGGCCCCAGGCTTCCTCCCAGGCCCACCTGCAGGGCCCCTTCTTCTGGGCCAGGGCCGGGCCGGGAGCTGCTCTCCCCACCCTTGTTTGACATCCACACTTGAAGCCCTCTCTCCCTCATCCTGGGGCCAGCCGACTGGCACAGCCACGGCCACCATGGGCTGGGGATGCTTGGTGAGTGAATGGCTGTCTGAGGGCGGTCTGCTGCACAGATGGGAAACTAAGGTCCTCCCTGAGTCTTTGTCACAGCTGTGGGGACTATGTGCCAGAAGGCCTAGTCCTGCTCCCCTCAGCAGGCAGAGGCCCAGGAGGGGGGTTGTTCCTCTCTCCTTGGTTCCGGTTCCGAGCCCTGGTCCAGGGTCTCCTCTGCCTGTGCTACTGCTCTTCATCCAAGATCCCACGAGGACACCTTTCAAATCATTCCCAGACCTTGACCTTTTGCTTGCTTCCTTCCTTGTACTGGACTGAACCCAGGAGGGCTTTACCACTGAGCCCCATCCCCAGTTCTTATTTTTTTTTTTTAATTTTAAATGGGGGTCTCGCTAAGTTGCTGAGGCTGGCCTTAAACTTGTGATCCTCCTGCCTCAGCCTCCTGAGTAGCTGGAACTACAGATGCACACCACCATGTCCAGCTGGCCCTGGGCCTATGGAAGCTTATGCCCGAGCTGGGGTTTGGCCAGTCCAGTATGTCCTTGGGGCCATAGTTGCCTGAAGTCTTGAGACTGGCTGTCTGTAGCCCACCTGAGTGGGAGTGGGAAAAGTGCTGAGGGTAGGGAGTGCCATTGTCCCCAGAAACCCACCCCCTCCTCTCTGTGGCTTAGAGGGCCCAATTCTTCCCAAGCCCATTGTTCTCTGGGAACCTGGACTCATGGTGAGCAACAAAGGCTGCCACAGAAGTCCACTCTGCCCTCCAAGGCTGAGGTGGTCATCACTGTCACCATCTGCCTGCAGAGCTCTAGGGCAGGTGTGCCCAGGCTCACCCGTGCTCTCTCTGAGCCCACCGGGGCACTGTGCCTTTGAGGCCACCGGTCCCCAGCATGTGAAGGCCAAATAAGGTGTGCAGCCAGGATGTGGTGAGGGCACCAGGCCCCTCTGTCCACTGGCGTGACCTTGGGAGGAAGGGGTAGCGGCTCCAGGTGTGCGGTTCAGGCAACAGGCAGGAGAAGGCGAATGTGTGCCCCTAAGGGGTGAGGGCCAGTGGAGACCAAGACCCTGGCAGGCTTGGGTTGGGGGGCAGCAAACTGTGCCCCTAGGTCCTTGAGGCCTTGACAAGGAGGCTGACCATGCAGCTCCCCCCAAGGGGCCAAGGCCTGTCGCCACAAGCAGGTTGAGAGACCAGGGTCAGACACAAGCCAGGGGCCTTGGGCCCTGGAGCCAACCCTTCCTCCTCCCCAAGGTCCCAGACACCAAAGACCAGACAGTGGGTACTTGGCCTGGCTGTGACCAGATGTCACCTTTCTCCTATAGTGTCTGAAATTCTACCATAACAGCAAAGACCTGGGTAGAAGCCAGATCAGGCCTGTGTCCCCTTGCTGTGACTGGGCGATGCCAGGGGCCCTGCTAAGGGCTCCCCTCATCTGAGGATGAATTACTTGACTTCCCTCAGAGCTGCCAGAGCTGGAGGCTGAGAAGATGGCCCAGAGGGGGGAAGCTCCAGGGTCAAAACACACAGCACTTGGTGTGAGTGTGTGTGTGTGTGAGAAAGACAGACAGACACACGCTCCTGGTCACCATCCCTCTCTCCTGCCCCAGGGTGTGGAAATGGGATAGGAGAGGGGACATGGATGCTCTGGAAGGGCATGGAGGCTGGCAGGGCTCAGTATCCCAGAGGCACATGGCTTCTTGAGTCAGGGAGTGCCGGCCACCTCAACACCCCTCTGGGACCCCCGAGTTCTGGGCGTGGAGAGGCAGAGCGGGACAACTTGTTCCCTCGCCAAAGGACCACTGTTTCCCAGATCCGGGGACAGTCCCGCTGCCGCCCAGCCCCAGGCTCGGACCCCCGTGGGAGCGAGTGAAGTCGCAGCCCAGCCCGCACCACTGTCCACGCCCAGCAGACCCTTGCCTTCCCTGTCCCTGGGTCCTGCGCAGAGCCGGTGACGGCCGCGTCGCCTGCCAGTCCGACCACCTACTGTAGACACCCTGCGCTGGCCAGGGCGGGCTCCCACCTGGTGCCGAGAGGCGCTGGGGCGCGGAGAGGCGCGGCTGGCGATGCGCTCTGCCGGGGGCTCTGGCTCTGGCCAGGGTTGGGGCTCCCGCTCCGGCCGGGGCGGGGGCGGGGCCTGCGCCCAGGGGCGGGGCCGGGGCCGGGGCGGGGCCAGGCGGCGAGGCGGCCGCGCCTTACAAGGCAGAAGAATGTGCGTGCTGGGCCGGGCGGGGCCCGTGCGGAGGGGCCGCGCAGCCCCCCGGCCTTATTTGGCCTTCACGTGCAGGCGGGGAAGGGGGGCAGTCGGTTGACCACCCCCTTCGTTGCCGCTCCTGTCTCCAAAGGCGACAAGGCCCTTCTTGGGTACAGGGAGGGCAGGTGATGGGGGCGAGGAGGCAGAGCCTCCGGGGGTCCCCGCGCTCAGACTCCTCCCCGCATTTTTTCCCGAAGGCCCTGCTGTCCAGCGCGAGCCCCGTGGGAGGACTGGCTCCCAGCAGGCCAAGTATGGCCTTTTCCAGTCGGAGGCTGAGCTGGACAACTTGCATGTCGCAAAGGACCAATCATCCTCAGGCCAGGGGCCAACACAGCCTCCTGGGGAACTTTCCAGCACCCAGTTACTTACTCTGTAAGCCGTAAGGGGCACCTGCTATCCGCCTGGCAAGGTGCTGGGGACGCAGCGGTGCGCCACGGCCGCCCCCCAGGACGCGCTGTGTTTGTGGAGGGCGATGCCACGAGCGCTTAACTCCGAGCGTCTAGGACTGAGGACGAGGAGCCTGGACGGAGAAAAAAGCAGACGAGGGCAGAGTGACTGGGGTGTGTGGTCCGGGAAGTGACTTCTGAGCAGGCTGCAGTGGTGGAGTGAGCCCCGAGTGGAGCTCCCTGGGCTCCGGGCCAGGGAGCGGCAGGATGGGGTCTGAGAAGCAGGAGGAACTGTTCAGCGGATCTGAGCAGAAGGGAGGGCGACCTGCTTGTGTCTGCACCCGGTCCCCCTGCAGCCTGCCTTGGATAGACGAGGGGGTCCTGGACGAAGCAGGGAGAGTAGGGAGGCCGCCCAGCCCCGACGGTTCGGTTCCGACGGGAGGCGAGCAGTGCGGGTGGAGAAGGGTGGGCTCCCGGGCGTGTTTCTGTTGGTGCAGCCAATAGGGCTGCGGTGCACGGGGGTGGGGTGAAGGGGAAAATCAAGGTTGACTCCAAGGTTTTGGGTCTGAGCAACCGGAAAGATAGAGCTGTTATTTCCTGAGATGCGGGTGGGACACTTGTGGGTGGAGCAGGTTTTGGGAGTGATTTTCATTTAGACATATTAAATTAAAAAAAAAAAAAACTTTATTTTTTTTTTTAAGTAAGTTCAGGCTTACAATAAAGTTACAAGAATTGTACAAAGTACTCCTGTATACCTTCATCTAGGTTCTCCTTTGGCTTTTCTTTTCTCTCTCTCCATATATATATTAAACATATATTTATCTCCATCTCAACCATTTGAAAATAAACAGTATACATCATGCCCTTTTACCCCTAAATTTTCAGTATCATCCAAAAAAGAGTATTGTCTTACATGTCCTAGTACAATTGCAAAAATTAAAAAAAAAATCATTGATTCAATTACCGAATTTACAATCCATATTCCAGTTGTGCTAATTATCTCCATTTGTCATTTATAGAAATTTGTTCCAACCAAGGATCCGTCAAGATCTTGTGTTGCTTATTCCTCTCCCTGGTTGTTTTGTTTGCATGTTTGTGGTAAAATAACATAAAACTTGCCATTGGCCCTTTTCAAGTGTGGAGTTTTGTGCTGTTAAGTAGGTTTCTTTGTAGTGCAGCCACCAGCTGGGACTCTGTGCCCATTAGACACTAACTGCAGGTCCCCTCTTCTCCCAGCTTTGGTAACGCCATTCAGCTTTGCTTCTATGAATCTGATGACTCTCAAAACCTCATATGAGTGGAATCAGATAGTATTTGTCCCTTTTTGACTGGCTTATTTGTTTATTTATTTTGGCTTATTTTTCTTAGCATAATGTCCTCAAGATTCATCCAAGTTCAATATATGTCAGAATTTCCTTCCTTTTTAAGGTCGAGTTGTATGAAATTCTATCATGTTTTATGCCATATTTTGCTTTTGTATTCATTCTGCTGATGGATATTTACCTTGTGGCTATACTAAATTATGCTGTTACAATTGGGGGGAGTGTAGCTCAGTGGTAGGGCACCTGCTTAGCATGTGGGAGGCTCTGGGTTGGATTCCAAATAACCAACAAGACACCACACATTCACACACACACACACACACACAGAGTAAATGGATGAATAATGCTGCTATGAACATGGGTGTACAAATACCTGCCCAGTCTGGCTTTGAACTCCTGAGTTCAAGTGTTCCATGCCCCAGCCTACAGGTGTGTACCACTGGACGGAGCTAGAAATCCATCTTTTAATGCATTCATCAGTTAATGGACACTTGGTTGGTTTCCTCTTCTTACCTGTCATGAGAAATGCTGTTACAGACATTTGCATATGAGTTTATGTGTTGATATATGTTTTCACATTTTTAGGAATGTAGGATTTTCAGAGTAAGATCATTAAGTGTGTTAGTCCGCCTTCTGTAACTATAACAATTACCTGAGACAATTAGTTTATAAAGAGAAAAGGTTTATTTTGGCTCATAATTTTGGAAGTTGCAGTTCAGGATCAGTTGGCAGCACATCATTCTGAGAGCGTGTGCTGGAGTAGACTTACCTACATTGTGAGGCAGGGACAAACGAGAACAAAGAGAGGCCCAGGTCCCATAAGTCCCTTCAAGGGTATGCTGTCAGTAACCTAGAGGCCTCCCCTAGACCCTACTTCTTGTACTCTTTTTTTTTTTTAATATTTATTCTTAAGCATTAGGTGGACACAATATGTTTATTTTACATTTATGTGGTGCTGAGGATTGAACCCAGTGCCTTGTGCACGCTAGGCGAGCACTCTACCACTGAGCCACAACCCTAACCCCATCTTGTACTCTTTTCTGAGACAGGGTCTTACTAAGTGGCCCAGGCTGGCCTCAACTTGTGAGCCTCTTGCGTCAGCCTCCCAAGTATCTGGGATTTGTTTTTGTTTTAATATATTTTAGTTTTCAATGGATCTTTTACTTTATTTATTTATATGTGATGCTGAAGATCCAACCCAGGGCCTCACACATGCCAGGCGAGCACTCTACCACTGAGTCCCAACCCCAGCCCCACCATTTGTTTTTGTTTGTTTGTTTTTGGTCTTGGGGAGTGAACCCAGGGGCACTTTACCACTGAGCTACAGCCCAAACTTTTTTGTTTTTTATTTGAGGCAAGGTCCTGCTGAATCTTGCTAAGGCTGGCTTTGAACTTGTGACCCTCCTGCCTCAGCCTCCAGAGCAGCTGGATCACAGGCGTGCACCACGGTGGTGGCTGGTTTCAGACCATTTGCTGAGATTTCTTTTTCCACTGAATTGTTTGGCACTGTCACTTGTCAGTGAATGTATGGGTTTATTTTTGGACTCTGAGTTCTAATTCATTGACATGTATATCTACATCTACTCTTTGGCCCTAGGGCATAATCTTGTTTAGTTTTATAGTGGGTTTTGAAATTGTGAAGCATGTCAACTAACTTTATTCTTCTCTTTCAAGATTGTTTTGGCTTTTCAGGGTACCTTGCAGTCCCATGTGAATTTGGGATCAGGTCATCAATTACTGCAGAAAAGGGTGCTGGGATTGCATAAGGATTGCTTTGCATCTGCAGGTAGATCATTTGGTGTGGAGTGGGGCATGGGATGCTGCTGGGTTTCTGTTCTCGCGACTAAAAGGCTCAGGGGTTACTCCAGTTAAACTGACTGGGCTGCACGAAATAACCACACAAGAGACACAAATACTTTTTTCTTTGGGGTCACTGTGACGGCTCCTCTGGCCTTAAGGGTCCAGAGAGAGAGAGAGAGAGAGAGAGAGAGAGAGAGAGAGAGATAGAGCGCACACAGGTGCTGACCCCTTTTATTGAGGAGAAGCTATTCAAATGAGGCAAGGGGTCAGGTTTCAGGGGGCTGAGTCTAGCTTCATGATGTCCACTGTCAGCAGGTTGACTGACACCTGGGCAGGCCACACCCAAGGGCACAGTAAGAGAAGGGGACACACACAAGGCACTTCCATGGAAGATTCTATCCTAGACAGGGCAAGGGGTTATATTACAAAGGAACAGGTGAGCATAGCTTCACCCATGGGGCTATAGCAAGACACACCCATGCATGAGACACCGACCACATTTCTGTGACTGAGCGCCTCAGCACCCAGCCAGGGAATGTGACCCAGTCATGTGTAAGGTTGGTCTCCATTTAATTATATCTTTCAAGGGGCTGGGGATGTGGCTCAAGTGGTAGCGCGCGCTCGCCTGGCATGTGCGGGGCACTGGGTTCGATCCTCAGCACCACATACACATAAAATAAAGATGTTGTGTCCACCGAAAACTAAAAAAAAATCACATCTTTTAAAATGTGTAGTTTCTTGTTAAATTTTTCCAAAGTATTTTGTTCTTTTTGATGCTATTATACCTGGAATTGTTTTCTTAATTTCCTTTTCAGAGTATTCATTGGTAGTTGATCTGTGTTTATTCATGATACTTCTTCCACCAAGTATAAGGGTTCTCCCCGCACACCAACCAACTCTTCAATGCTCGGGACACCTATTGGGAGTTCTACAATTCAATTCAATACTGACAGAAACTGGAGTTAGCCGGCCGGCTGGGGCTGTAGCTCAGTGGTAGAGCGCTTGCCTAGCATGTGTGAGGCCCTGGGTTCGATCCTCAGCACCACATATCAATAAACAAATAAAATAAAGGCATGCTGTCCATCTACAACTACAAAAAATTAAGAAAGTAAAAGGAAAAACTCCCATAGGTTTAGTGCCTTTGTCCTGAAACACACGTATCAGGATCCCAGGTTACCCACACTTCTGTCCAACCTGGCTTTCATCAGGGGTTCCCACAGCTGTTCCCCAGATTTAAAAAAAAATATATTTTTGTAGTTGTAGATGGACACAATACCTTTATTTTATTTGGTTATCGTATATAGTGCCAGGAATCAAACCCAGTGCCTCAGGCACGCTAGGCACGTGCTCTACCACTCAGCCCCAGCCCCAGCCCCAGCCCCAGCCCAGGCCCAGCCCCGGCCCAGGCCCAGCCCCAGCCCCAGCCCCAACCCCAGCCCCAGCCCCAGCCCCAGCCCCAGCCCCAGCCCCAGCCCCAGCCCTGTTCCCCAGATTTAATAATTTGCTACAGCAGCTCACAAGCTCTTGGAACTCAGGAACACAGATTGCTTACTGTTGTAGGGTCATTTTAAAGACTAGACTCAGGACAGCCAAGAGGAGACAGACGCACGGAGCAGGGTGTTGGGGGATAGGGCACCCCTCTCCAGCTGGCCACGTCCAGAACCATGTCCTCACCAGCCCAGGAGCACTCCAGATTCTGCCATGTCTTGTGGAGGCTTCCGTGCAGAGGGCTGGATGATTAAGTGGAGCTGAGGGCCCACCCTGTGATCATGTCTTGGTGGTTTGGTGACCAGTTTCTGCCCTGGAAATGTCCATCACCCCCATCTCACTAGTATACATACAAATAATGACTCTGGAGATTCTGTGGAGCTCGGAGCTGTGTGCAAGGAACATTTCTTTTTTTTGTATCACGATAATGCACGGGGATATAGTTGGGTTTTGCGTACTGGTGCCTTCCGAAGTCATTTATCATCTTAATAGTTCTTCTCTAGATACCTAAGGACTTTCTATATGGAAAATTGTGTTTATCTACTACTATAGTTTTATTTCTTAATTTCTGATCTGGATGCCATTTATTTGTCTATGCTTATTAATTTTTTATTTTAATTTTTTTTAAAAAATTGTAATATTGGGGCTGGGGTTGTGGCTCAGCGGTAGAGCGCAGGCCCAGCATAAGCGAGGCCCTGGGTTCGATCCTCAGCACCACATCAAAATAAATAAATAAAACAAAGGTCTTGTGTTCAACTACAACTAAAAAAATAAATATTTTTTAAAAAATTGTAGTACCAATTATTTCCTTGCCTGATTGACTTGGCCAGAACCTCCTAACTGTGTATCTATACTACTGGAGGTTCTGGCCAAGACAATCAGGCAAGGAAATAATTGGTACTACAATTTAAAAAAAAATATCTATTTTTTAGTTGTAGTTGGACACAAGATCTTGTAGAAGTGGTGAGGAGGCCCTCTGGGCCTTGCTCCTGATCTTAGGGGGAAGCCTCAGACTTTTACCAGTGCAGTGAGCACTCTGAAGCTTTTTTTGCTGCCCTATATAGCTTGAGGAAATTCTGTTCCATTCCTACTTGGCTGGCTGTTTTTTATCATGAGTGGGTAGGTGAGGTTTTGTCATATATTTTTGTCACGCTTTTTCAGTATCCGGATGTCTTTAGTCTCTTGATCTGGAAGTGTGTCTTAGCTCTTCTTTCTCTTTCTTGACACATATTTGGAGAGCCCAGGCCTGTTAATTTGTACTCACTTGATTAGCTTCAGGTTTTTTTTTTTTTTTTTTTTTTTTGAGGGGGACACACTCTCACTATGTTGCTCAGGCTGGTCTCTAGCTCCTGGGCTTGAGGTCCTCTGGAGGAGCTGGGATTACAGGTGCGCCCTTCTGGGCTCCTGATTTTACATTTTTTTATAGGGATACAACTGCCGTGTGGGGTGCCCTTCTCAGTGCTTCACCCCGGAGACTTGTAGTAGCTGTTGTCCTCATTGTAGGCGATACTAACTTTGTTTTGGTGCTGTGGACTGAACCCAGAGCATCTACCACTGAGTTATATCCTCAGGCTGTGGATTTAAATGTAGGAGTTGTCAGTCTAGCCAGAAAGTACCTGAGGGTCCCCAATGGTCCTTTTTATTTTCTATTTTGAGATAGGGTCTTGATAAATTGTGGAGGCTGGCCTTCAATTTGTGATCCTCCTGCCTCACCCTCCTGAGTAGCTGGGATTACAGTGTGCACCACTGTGCAGGCAAGTGATATTAACTTTGACCACCTTGTTCAGGCAGTGTCTGCCTACAGAAAGTTACTACTAACCCCCTTTGTAATGAACATTTTTATTACCAAATAATTTACTGGGAGTTATTTTGACACTGTGAATATTCTGTTCTTCTTCAAACTTTCACCCATTCCTTTTTTTTTAATGTTGATGGAACTTTATTTAATTTATCTATTTATTTATTTATAAGTGGTGCTGAGAATTGAACCCAGAGTCTCACACATGCTAGGCAAGTGCCCCATTACTTTTTATTTTTGGTACTGGGGCTTGAACCCAGGGCTTCATGCATGTTAAGCAAGTGCTCCACCCTTGAGCCACACCCCAGCCTTCAACCATTTGTACTTTTTTTTTTTGGGGGGGGCACTGGGAATTGAACTCAGGGGCACTCAACCACTAAGCCACATCCCCAGCCCTATTTTTGTATTTTATTTAGAGACAGGGTCTCACTGAGTTGCTTAGCACCTCACTTTTGCTGAGGCTGGCTTTGAACTCAAGATCCTCTTGTCTCAGTCTCCTGAGCCATTGTGATTACAGGTGTGCGCCACCTGGGCAACCCCGTGGGCGTTCTGAAAGGCTTCTCCTGGCTGCCACATGGAAGGGGTTGGAGTGGCAGTGGAGACCAGATGGTTTGCAGCATCAGCCAGACACTGCCACTGTTGGAACCAGCCCAGACGCTGCAGCGACAGCATTCACCTGCATGAGCCATGCATGTCGGGGAGCAATGACTCTGTCCTGCTGTTCTTAAGGTCCCTGAGCCCAGTGCTGATCCTGGCGGGGGTGAGGTCTCTGCAGGACTCTGGGGATTTGCAGTCTTGGGGAGCTTGGGGTTCTAGAGAGGAAAGCTGGGCTCCTTGCTCTCAGGTGCGCAGCCCTGTGTGGGGGTTCTAGGGACTCATGGGTGGCTTATGGCCTCCTGTTCCCATGGGCCCCTTTCCTGGCCATCTTGTAGCCTTCCAGGGGTGCTTCCTGCCTCTGCCTGGGCTCCCCTCTGTCCTGGCAGAGGAAACACTGAAGCCACAAGGACTCTTTCCCAGCTTCTCTGGGAAGCTGCTCTTAGGCTTTCCCAAGGTGACACATCTTCCTAGTGGAAGAGTGTGCCATCTGTGGAGGGTGGGACATCATCTAAGTCATAATCTTGTCAAAACTATTTACTCTGAATCTAGTCAAAAGAAAATATAATAAATCCAAATTATGCAACATTCTATGAGATGCTTGGCTACTTTAACATATAATTATCAGGAAAACAAAAAGGCAGGGAAATTTTTTTGATTCAAATACTAGAGAAACATGGTAACCAAAATGAGCGAACCTTAACTGGACCCTTGATGGACAGGGAAAAGCCCTAGGGAGCATTACGCGGGCACTTGGAGCTTGGCACTTTAGGTGACATTAGTGCCTGGGCTCTGATGCTCTCCTGGGTAAGGGAGGCCCTGTCTGGAACATTCTTCTGTGGAATTTGAGAGTGATAATGGTAGGATTGCCAGGCACGAAACGTCTTCATTCTTGGCAGTTGCACAACATGTTTTGGTGCCACTCTGCCAGGAGGGCCAGGAGTAGAGGCCCAGATTCTGCATGTTGCTCCTCATCAGCTGGTGCTTCTGATATGGGCAGCAGGGTCCTTCCTGGGCCTCTGGCTGTAGCAGAAACCCTCAGTTTCTGAAGAGCTAAGGGCCACCCTAGGCCCTCCAGGCCCACAGTGGCAGCTGGGCTGCTACCTGCTGGTGGCCTTGAAGCCCAGCTTGATTCCTCACCTGCCTTCACTCACGGCTGGCTGCTGGGACCCTCTTCACTCACCTTGAGCTCACCCTGGTTGGTCTCAGGGCAGGAGTAGGTCTGGGAAGGCACAAGCTCCAGGAGTTCATCAGAGCCTCCCATGGTCACTGACACTCAGCCACCACTACCAGACACTGGGAGCCAGGAATGAGGGCAAGCTGCTCTGAGCACAGGGGGCTGGCTACAGGGTTGGGTGGGCTCACGGGGTTGGCTGGTGACGGGATAGGCAGTATGGACAAAGCTCTTTCTTGGGAAAGGGAGACCTGTGGTCACTGGTAGCCTGGTTTGGCTGGACCGAGAGGAAATGGTGACTGTGGTTCCACAGTCTGGCCTGAGGGCTTTCTAAAGGCACTTTCTTTTTTTTTTTTTTAAATAATTTTTTAGTTTTTGGCGGACACAACATCTTTGTATGTGGTGCCGAGGATCGAACCCGGGCTGCACGCATGCCAGGCGAGCGCGCTACCGCTTGAGCCACATCCCCAGCCCTCTAAAGGCACTTTCTCTCCCTCAGTTGGTAGGCAGGGTTGGCCCCTACCATGCCTTCTGCCTGGAATGCACTTTCTTACCCCCAAAGCTGCTCAGTTCCCCATCTTCTGGTGGGGACGAGAATGCTCCTGCCCAACCTGGAGGAACCAGCTCCGGGTTCCCGCAGCCTCCTTCCACAGCATACCCTTCCCTGTTGTAGACTTGAACTCATCACTGAGTTTCTTGTTTTTGTTTTTTTTTTTTCGTGGTGCTGGGGATTAGAACCCAGGGCCTTGGGCATTCGAGGCAAGCACTCTACCAACTGAGCTATACCCCCAGAGCCACACTATTGGGGTCTTTCCTGCCCAGTGAGATTGTGTGGCCTGCACAGCACCGCACCTTTTAAAGGTGAGTCAGGCAGAGGAGGCGGCCAAGCTGACTCTCCGGCCCCGAGCTTGGCAAGTGTTGGTACACGTGCTGCCCGGGGAAGCGGCACTGGGCACTGGGCAGCCTGTCCTGGGAGATGTGCAGAGTCGGATCCGAGGCCAGCCCGCGGGGCTCTGTAGGAGCAGCTCCTCAGGGAGCCTTTTCCTCACAGGCAGCTGCAGGGCAAATGCTGCACACTCCTTCCCAGGCCAGAAGAGCGATTGGCCTTTTCACCCAGGATCAGAGAGCTGGCGCAAGGCAGTCGGACTGCGGCCTGTCTGCTTCCTGGGGCGTCTACTGCCACTCCCCTCCCCCAGCCTGGCCCACGAACTGCAATAACACCTCGAGCCGGTACACGTTACCTCATTTATTCTCACAACATGCCTGTGAGGTAGGGAGGGGCAGGGACTGTCCCCATTTTACAGAGGAGGAAGTTGAGGCACACAGAGGTCAAGTGACTTGCCCAAGGTCACAGACGGCGGCCAAGCTGGATTGGGGCCCCAGAGCAGGCCCTTGGTTCACCCAGGGGTACCCCCTGCAGCACGCGCCGGACAAGAGGATGTCTCCAATGCCCTGGAGTTGTATGCCCAGTACCGAGCAGCCCCTGGCATGCCCAGTGCCCCGCTGCCCTTGCCTGGCCTGCCCCACCCCGCCCTGTAGGCCCGGGCCTCTGCAGCTCAGGGCTCCTGACACCCGGGAGAAGGGATGGGGCAGGGAGAGGGAGGATTGGGTTAAAAAAACAGAACGGACGGAAAACTCAAGAGGCTGGGCTGGCGGGGGTGGGTGGGTGGGACAAAAAAAAAGGGGGGGGGCTGCTTACACACAAGGTCTATATTTTTACACACACTTGTACACACACCTAGATATAGTACATGTAAAAATATATGCTATTCACACACCCGCCTCCTGCCAGGTGCCCCGAGAGCCGGTGGTGGCGCAGGTGGCAGGTGGGCAGAGGGCGTTGTTAAATATACACTCTAAGGTCTATGTGCATATGTACACATACGTACAGACACCGCCACCTGCCCTTGGGCACTGGACACAGGCGCGGCCAAGGACAGCCAGCCCTGGAAGCCACTCTGAGTCCTAAATTTTCTTTTGCTGAAGGAAGAAGGGGCTGGAGAGAAGGGAAAGACTGGAGTCTGGACGCGTAACCATGGCCGTGCCTCATTCCCCCAGAGACCAGCGCGTTCCGCATCTGCTCAGAGGCAAGTCCTGTCCGACGTCCCTGGGGCAGCGGGAGGCCCTCCGCCTGTGCGTGCGTGCGTGAGTGCGTGCGTGGGAGACTGTGTGTGAGCACTTGGTGGTGGGGGGGAGCCGTCCGGCTCTCTGCTCTCCCGGCCTCGACCCCAGAGGTGGAGACGCAGAAGCCGCTGGCCATGGTGGTGTCCCCTGTGTGAGCTCTGAAGGGAAAAGAAAAATGTAAGAATGAAAAATCCAAGGTCAGCGCAGGGTAGCTGGGAAAAGGAGGGACATGGCAGGTGCCCAAGGCTGCCCTTGGACGGTCGTCGTCTTGTAAACAAGCTAGTTTAAGTTCTCATTAGATAGAACAAGTAAAAAGACCGCAGTCTGAGGCTGGGCCGGGAGTTGCCGAAGTCCACCTGTCCAGTCCACCACGGCCAGCGGGAGGGAAGGGAGTTTTTAGCTTTGTTGAATTTGTGTGTGTGAAGTCTTCATAACCTAAAGCTGGGAGGGACCCAAAAAAGCCAAATCGTGAGCCCTTGTATGCGTCAATTTGAAAGTTGGCTCAGGGTCTCTAAAGAGAATAACCATACTAAAGGTTGAGAAAATTTTGTTCCATTCTCATTAAGATTTTTTTTTGTGTTTTTTAAACACTTTAAAATTGTTTCCTTCCTTCTTTCTTTATGGTCTCAGAGCCTGGTCTGGGCCTCAGGGACATAAATTTCGATGCTGTCTGCGCTCTCTGTGGCCGAGTTCTGCCGCACGGAAGCTGCCCGCTTGGCTGCCAGAAGTCTCTTGCGGGCCTCCTGACGCTGCTTGTCTCCTGCGTCTGAGGCCTTGTCGCGGCTCACTGCTGGCTTGGATTTGGCTGGCTTCTTTGGGACCGGAGGGGGTGGTTTCTTCTCTTCCTTTAGTAAGACAGTGAGGAGGGAACAAAAATAAAATAAAGGTGCCACGTTTTGTGTGGCGCTGCCCCCAACTAAATGCTGCAGCTGGATCTCCCACCCCAGCCTCCCTGCACTGGGCACAGCAACACACCTGGAATCAGGAAGCCACAAGAAGCAATGATAGTGGGAGTAGCACAAGGCAGAGGAGCAAAAAGCAAGCCAGAATCCTAGAATGTTCTAGCAGTAAAGGACAGACAGGTCACCTGTTCCCACCCTGCTCTGAGCCACTGGGAGCCTGAGGCTCAGGCAGGAACCAGCCTAAGTCCTCCAGTCAGAGACAGGCCTCCGACTCCCTGGTCACACTCTGCACGCTCTCCTGGGGATCAGAACTTACAGGGGCCACGGCCCAACACAGCAGGTCCTACTGATTTACAAAAGGAAGCGTGAGCCTCAGGGAAGAGGCTGTTGCCACAGGAGGGGGAACAGGTCCAGACCCCAGCACTCCTGGTAGTAAGGCCCCAGGAGAAGGGACCTTTGGCTGATTGCAAAGTTCCAACAGCCACGTCTCCAGTGCTGTGGCACGGCCACATCTCTCCCAGGACTCCCCTTCTCTGAACATGCAGGGCAGGCTGGCATGCTTCAGGGGCAGCCTCAACTACACAGAGCGAGCAGCAGGCTGGACAAGTGCCAAGCATGGACCCCGGCAGTGATGGACGTGAGCCCCAGCTCAAGACGACACACGGAGAAGGGAGCCAAGCAGCACTGACCGATGTGGGCAGCGTTATTGTCGACCAGGAATTTGTCCCTGGACTTCCCCTCCGCACTGCTCCATGCTCACCTTCCTCTTCTCGGGGGTCTCCACCAGCTGCCAGCTGTTGGCCTTGAGGTGGTAGAGTTCATCAAACTTCATGCTGATGTCCTCGATGGACAGCTGTAGCAGGTCCCAGAACCCTGCCAGGTCCTGGGCTGTTGGACGTGGGTTGGCATCAGGGTTCTGTGGGGCAGAAGGTGATCAGTGGGTGGGCAAGGCAGAAGCTTGTCCTCCTGCCCACACATGGTCCCTTGGCCCTGCCAGTCCTAGAGGGGCTTTTGAGTCTAGTCCTGCTCCCTGGTTCCCAGTGCCTGTGTCAGTAGCTGGGTGAGTAAACAGAGCCAGCTTCATGTTGGTGTCAGCCCCAGAGGCAGGTGGGCCCTTGGAAGGAGGAAACTGGTTAATCACAAGAACAGGCCTGGCCCACGCCTGTGGACCGAGGCTATCATCACCACCGCAGGACCACGTGAGGAAGGTACTCATTTCCTCATGGATGCCGCAGACCCAGGGGTTCTCATTTTACAGGGAAGAAACACTCTTGACTGGGGTCTGCCAGTGAGGTGGGGACACGCTGGACTCACTCCAGGTACATTGATTACTGGACCCATGCTGTCTCCTTCCTGTCACTTTGTTCCATGAAAATACAACCTACAAGTGCCACAGGCCCCACTCCTGGAAGTCCTCCCTGCTGGTTCACCGCAGAGACTCACACAGGTCCTCCTGACAGGTGACCTGGAGAGGAGGCCCACTGAGGCTGGCGGGGGCGTTCCTTCAGTTCTTACCTTGCGTGCTGTCTTGGGTATAGAGAGGACTACAGAGAAGTCGGTCAGTGCTGACTGACCAATGCTCACATGGCTGTTCTGACTCTGTGGTCAATGATCTTTCAGGAGCGCCACTCCTGGTTCTGTCCTGTGCTAGGCACGGGAATACACTGCGACCATCTTCCCAGTGCCATGAGGAAGCAGGACCTTCTCCATGCTATGGAGGTTACAGAGGCTGTGTGAAGGGACAAGAGTCACACTCACCAAGTTCTGCTCACAGAGGCCCCGGAACTGCTGGAATTTCTGGGACATCAGTAGCTGGGCGCTGCCCACAGCACTGAGGACTTTTCCTAAGACTGAGAGAAAAAGGGGGAAAAGCCGACTTAGGCAAGCACAGGGTTGCTGGGGTGGGTCAGGAACACATATATAAGTCAGTATCTGGCGATGGGTTGGATCTTCATTTATTTACACATTAATCCATTCTGAGAAAAATGCAAACAATATAGATAAAGTGAGCCCTGTTTCTTACTTCTTAAGGACATTTTATGGCAATAAATTTGGAAATTAAGCTTATATGAAAAAATTTTCAGAAAAATATAAATTGCCACCAAGGACTCAAAGAAATAGAAAATTTGACTTTTTTTTTCCCTTCAGAAGTCAGAACTTGAACTCAGGGCTTTGTATTTGCTAGGCAACCACTTGACCACTGAATTACATACATCCCAGCCCATTTTTATTTCGAGACAGGGTTTTGCCAAGTTGCTCAGGCTAGCCTCCACCTTGTGATCCTCCAGCCTCAGCCTCCTAAGTCAGTGGGATTACAGGTATGTGCCACTGCTCCTGGCTAGACTACTATGTGTGTGTGTGTGTGTGTGTGTGTGTGTGTGTGTATATATATATATATATATATATATATATATATATATATATTTTTTTTTTTTAGTTGAAACAGAAGTTAAAAATTTTCCCCTCAAAAGAAACATGCTTGTTTGTCCTCAGTGTCTGGGTCAGTATTCAAGTGATGAATGAAGACAGCCAGTGCAGCCCTAGTGTGGTATGTGGTAGGTTCCTCGGGAGAAGGGACAGCCCTATCAGCGAGGTTTTTACATAACCTTCAAGGAACAGAAAATCCTACCTTACATATAGACTGCATGGAAAATAATATAACTTACTTCAGAAACGCTGTGGGCCGTCCACCATGCCAAGAACACTTTGATTATTAACATAAATATGAAAGCCTTCAATAAAGCATAAGCAAATAGAATCCAACCAAAGAGTTTCAAAAATAAACATCCTAACCACTAACTGTTCAGCTCAAGAGCATGAAGTTGTTTTTTTAGTGTGACTTTCAGTTTTAAAGTCACAGCATAAAGACAGTATTATCGGGGCTGGGGATGTGGCTCAAGCAGTAGTGCGCTCGCCTGGCATGCGTGCAGCCCGGGTTCGATCCTCAGCACCACATACTAGCAAAGATGTGTTGTGTCCGCCGATAACTAAAAAATAAAAAAATATTAAAAAAAGTTCTTTAAAAAAAAAAAAAAAAAAAAAAAAAAGACAGTATTATCCCCTCACCCCGCCAGGAGGCCCTGAAAAGCCAAGGACACAGAAGTCAAAATGCAGATTGTCTCCCCAAAGCTCAGGTGCGACGGAAGCGGAGGGCAGCTGTGCACAGGGACAGCTGTGGTCAGGCTCAGGTGAAGGCAGCAGGTTGGAGTGCTGCAAAGTAAGTGACACCAAGGAGAGAAGGAGGGTGAGCTCTGCCTCGTGTGGCTCTGTGGCAAGGAAAAGGCAAACGCCTGGGGTGGGCATCACCACCTGCCAGCCTCGGATGGTCCTGGTCCCTCTCCCACAGGAGCTACTTACAAGAGCACACTGAGGGAGGACGTGCCTCATTGTGCAGGTCGTAAGAAAAAGAACCAAAACAGGAGGGCAGCAGATGCCCTAGGAACTGTCAAAGCACAGAACGTTCACCAGAAAACTGGTGCCAGGAAATAGATAAAAACTGGGATATTTAGCTATGAATATGTAAAAGAGAGGTCTGAAGCTGAGACAGAGGTGCTTCAAAAAATGATGGATGATAGGACAGTGGAAGGCGATAAACAGGAGCTCTGCGGCACCAGAGCAAGAGAAACGCAGAGCCAGGGCCGCAGGCAGCACAAGGTTCACCCTGCAGAAAACTGACTGTTAAGATTGCACCTGGGCGCCTTTAAGAAACAGAAGCAGCAAATAAATATACTAGAAAGTACTATGAAAAAGAGAATGGGACTGTTGGGAGTGGTGGCACATGCCTGTAATCCCAGTGGCTTGGGAGGCTGAGATAGGAGGATCACAGTTCAAGGCCAGCCCCAAAAATAAAAAATAAAAAGGACTAGGAATGAAGTTCAGTGGTAAAGTGCCCCTAGGTTCCGTTCCCAGACCTCCCCCCACCAAAAAAACAAAAAAAAAGGAAAAAGAAAAAATATCGGGAGACATGGATGAGAAAGAATATGTATCTATCAACTGTACAAAAAGGGGAGAATAGAAAAAAATGGAAGAAATATTTGGAGAGATCATGGTTAAGAATTTTCTAGAAATGGTTAATAACACTAGTCCAAAGAGCTAGAAAGTCAAATGAATCCCAAACAAAAACTGTCTTATTCACAGCTGGGTGCGGGGGTACAAGCCTATCATCTCAGCACCTCGGGAGGCTGTGGCAGGAGGATTATGAGTTCAAAGCCAGCCTCAGCAGCATCGAGGCACTAAGCACTAAATAAAATACAAAAAGGGCTGGGGATGTGGCTCAGTGGCCAAGTGCCCCTGAGTTCAGTCCCTGGAACCAAAAAAAAAAAAAAAAAAAAAAGTTTCTGCTTCAAAGGACACTATGAAGAAAGTGAAAAGGCCACCCACAGAGGTTCTGAGAGGAGTGGAAGGGCCCAGGTAGGGTGCGAGGCCAGAGGATGGAACCCCTCTATGACATGGAAGCTGGCCGCCTAGGACTTGGGGTGGGGATGTTGTGAGGCCCTGTGTCTTCATTGAAGCAAAGCAGAAAAGTAGTGGTTAAGAGGCTGAGAGTGGAGCAGAAAAGACCCCTGGAAAGACACATGGTGTATTGTGTTGATCAGAGACACACCGAAACCTAAGGACACAGAAAGTTTACAAATAAGAAAACGGTATACCAGGTAAACACTAAAAAAAGAACACTGACAGAGCTCCAATATGTAAGTGGATTCTGAGCCAAAAACTCAGGTCCCTACATATTGGTCAAAGGTTCCATTCACCAGGAAATTTAAAACATTTCTTCTTCCTTTTTTTTTTAAAAAAAAATTAACCCTTTACTTTCTTTTTTCCTTTAATTTTATGTGGTGCTGAGGATGGAACCCAGGGCCTCGAATGTGCTAGGTGAATGCGATATCACTGAGCCACAACCCCAACCCCTTAAAACATTTTTTAACTCCCAATTACTTAAATGGGGAAAAAAATTGTTAACTCGTAAGTATCTAATAATATAACTTAAAAAATGTAAAGTGAAAAGTGAGAGACAGTAAGAAGCAGTATCTACCACCGGAGCGAGGACACAACATACTTGTTTCAGTAGCTAACAGGTAAAGTGGCCCCCAAAGGATTTAGACTCAGAGAATACTTAAAGAGCTTGATCCAAAGGATAAATTACAGAACTCTAAACACAATATCTATAAAATCTGCTTTATTCTCATAGAATGTGGGCCATTCATTAAAACTGAGAGCATGCTCAGCAATAAAGTATACAACACATTTTAAAGAACTTCGGTGGCCCATGCCTGTAATCCCAGTGACTCAAAGGCTGGGGCAGGAGGATCACAAGTTCAAGACCTCAGCAACTTAGGCCATAAACAACTTAGAGAGGCCCTGTCTCAAAATAAAAAATAAAAAGGGTGGGGGATATGGCTCAATGGTAAAGTGCCCATGGGCTAAATCCCCCGCACTCCCCCACTCTAATAAAATAAAATAAAAAAGAACTGGCTAGCATACAGGAATGTTTTCAACATTCATACATCTAGGTCAGAAACCTGTAATGAAAATGTGATTAATAAATCTCCAAATGCATTAAAAACAAAAACATATATTTTTAAATAACCCACTGGTCAAAGAAAGTGCATACTTTAACTTGTCAGTGGCTAAAGTTGTACTTGGAGAGAAAGGCACAGGCTTCAAATCCTGTAAAAAAAGGACAGGCTGAAAAACAAATTGAGCATCGATGTGAGCTACTGGAAAAGAATGACACAATTAGTCCAAGGGGAGCAAATATTAGGGGACTAATAAAATTAACAAACCATACCAGATTGATCAAGATTCTTTAAAAAATGCAAATAAAAGTACTAGAATTCCAGGTGTGGTGGCACACCTATAATCCCAGTGACTCAGGAGATTGAGGCAGGAGGATTGCAAATTTAAGACCAGTCTGGGAAATTGAGCAAGATCCTGTCTCAAGTAAGAAATAAACAGGGCTAGGGATATCAGTGGTAGAGCCTCCCTGGGCTTAATTCCCAGTACTGAAAAAATTTTTTTTATTAGGGTACAGTTGCATGTGCCTGTAATCCCAGCGGCTCAAGAGGCTGAGGCAGGAGGACAGAGAGTTCAAAGCCAGCCTCAGCAACTTTGTGAGGCCCCCTAAGCAACTTAGTGAGAACCTGTCTCAAAATAAAACATAAAAAGGGCCGAGGGTGTGGCTCAAGGTTCAGCGCTTCTGGGTTCACTCCCTGTTATAAAAAAAATTTCTTAAGAGAACCAAAATTTATCAGAGTATCAAATTGAAAGTTTAGCACTAAAAAAATTTAGTAACTGTAATTAATGGAGCCAGGCAGAATGGCACAGGCTGTAATTCCACTGACTCAGGGGACTAAGCAGGAAGATTGCCAAGTTTGAGGCCAGCCTTAGTAATTTAGTGAGACCTGCCTCAAAATAAAGTGAAGAGGGCTGAGAAAGTCACTCAGTGGTAGAGCTCTTGCCTAGCATGCAGGAGGCCCTGGGCACAATCCAATACCATAAAAGGAGGAAAAAAATAATATAGCAGGTGGGTTTAACAGATTGGTACCAGGGATTGAACCCAGGGGCACTTAACTACTGAGTCATATCCCTAGCCCTTTTAAGTTTTTTGAGACAGGGTCTCATTAAGTTGTTTAGGGCCTTGCTAAATAGCTGAGGCTGGTCTCAAATTTGCAATCCTTTTGCCCCAGCCTTCCAAATCATTGGAATTACAGGCGTGTGCCACCACGCCCAGCCAAAAATATTTTTTAAAATGAAAGAAAACCATGAATATTTAAAGATAAATACTAGAAGGAGTTCTTTAGGAAGAAGGAAAGTGATTCTAGATAGATGCATAGAAATTAAGAAAGGAGGAAAAAGTGAAATGTGGTTAAAGATAGGTAAATATTGATTATAATACTGACTGTAAAAATATTTATAATATAGACATATAGCAGCAGAAGTACAAAACACAGGAAAGGAATAAATAGGATCAAGGTGTTCTCATAATCTGGGGAGTGTTCAAAGTACAAATTTAGATTAGTCTTTTTGCAAAATCAAGGATGAAGCAAGTTGTAATCCCTACGGTGACTACTACAGGAATTCTAAAAACAAAGAGAAAGTGGAAAAGAAAGCATCAGGTGTGGTGCACACACCTGTAATCCCAGCAATTTGGGAGGCTGAGGCGGGAGGCTGAGGCAGGAGGCTCGAGAGTTCAAGGCCAGCCTCAGCAACCGAGCAAGGACCTAAGCAACTCAGAGAGATCCAGTATCTAAATAAAATATAAAATTTATCACATTACCAGATTAAAGAAAAGCCACATAATTATCTAAATAGATCCAGTAAAAACTCCAATTATATATATATATATATGTAATGTGTGTATGTGCATGTATGTGTATATATATACATATATACATATATATATATATATATTTTTTTTTAGACAGGATCTTGCTAAGTTGCCCAGGCTGGCCTCCAACTTCTGATCCTCCTGCCTCAGCCTCTAGCATAGTTGGCCTTACAGGCATGTGTTCCTATACCGAGCTCAATAATTTTCTTTCTTTTTTCCTGTACCAGGGATTGCTTAACCACTGAGACACATTCCCAGTCTTTTTAATTTTGAGATGGGGTCTCCCTAAATTGCTTAGTGCTTTGATGAGTTGCTGGGATTATAGGCATGCACAACCTCACCTGGCATCAATAATTTTCTTTACCAGAATTAGAATAGCTATAAATAGCTATAAAAACCTACAGTATCATATACTACTCAATGGTACAATGTTAAAAGCAATTTCTTATTTACAAATAAATTAGTAAAAATATAACAAGGTTTACAGATATAAAATAAATATAAAAGCCAAGATCATTTTTTAGCCTTTTTTAAAAATATTGTTTTAGTTGTCAATGGACCTTTATTTTATTTATTAATACATGCTAAAAATCGAACCCGTGGGCTGGGGATGTGGCTCAAGCGGTAGTGTGCTCGCCTGGCATGTGCAGGGCACTGGGTTTGATCCTCAGCACCACATAAAAATTAAAAAAATAAAATAAAGATGTTATATCTACCGAAAACTAAAAAAAAAAAAAAAAAAAAAAAAAAAAATTGAACCCGTGCCTCACACAAGCTAGGCAAGTGCTCTGCTACTGAGCTACAGCCCTAGCCCAAGGCCAAGAGCATTTGAATAAATAGCAATAATAAATTATTATCCTATAAAATAAAATGAATGATAGAGCCTCACCTCCACAGAAAAATCAATTACAGGGGATCAGGGACTTAAATGTGAAAGGTAAAACTTGAAAAACTGTTACTAAAAGTAAATAGTAAAATATCTCTTCAGACTTTGGGGAGAAAGATTTTTTTTTTTCCTTTTTGGTGGGGGTTGTTTTCTGAGACCCTTGCTGTATTGCCCAGGCTGGCCTTGAACTCATGATTCTCTTGCCTCAACTCTGGATTACAGGAGAGCATTACTGTGCCTGGCAGAAAGAGAGCTTAAGAACAAACCGTATGTGTAAACATTGATAAATCTAACTACTTTAGGGGCTGGGGTTGTGGCTCAGTGGCAGAGCACTTGCCTAGCATGTGTGAGGCACTGGATCGATCCTCAGCACCAAATAAAAATAAATAAAGGTCCATCAACAACTAAAAAATATTTAAAAAATCTAACTACATTAAAATTAAGACTTTTTGTTAATTTAAAAGATACTATAGCTGGGCATAGTGGTACATGTCTATAATCCCAGAGAGTTTCGAGGCAGGGCAAAAGGACTGCAAGTTTGAGGCCAGCCATAGCAATTTAATGAGATCCTGTCTGAAAATAAAAAATAAAAAGGGCTGGGGGGCTAGGGATATAGCTCAGTTGGCAGAGTGCTTGCCTCACATGCACAAGGCCAAGGATTCAATCCCCAGCACCACAAAAAAAAAAAAAAAAAAAAAAAGGCTGGGGATGTAATTCAATGGTAGCACACCCCCAGGTTCAATGGTTCAATCCCTAATACCACCAAAAAAGAAGAAAAAAAGACACCATAAAGAAACTGAAAGGACAAGTCATAAACTGGAAGGAGATATCTATGGTATACGTAACTAATAAAAGTTCCGGAATCCAGATATGTAAAGATCACCTACAGGCAATATGAAAAAGGCAACCTAATAAAAAAATGAACAACAGGGATGGGGCTGTGGCTCAATGGCCGATCGCTTGTCTCGCACATGTGAGGCCCTGGGTTCGATCCTCAGCACCACATAAAAATAAAATAAAGGTACTGCGTCCGACTAAAACTAAAAAATAAAATATTAAAAAAAAAAAACAATGTTCTGGATTAGACAAAGGGGAGTGAAGAGAAGGGAGGGGGGATGAGACTAGGAAAGCCAGAATGAATCAAACATAACTTTCTTATGTTCACATATGAATAAGCGACCAGTGTAACTCCACATTATGTACAACCACAAGAATAGGAAGTTATACTCCATGGATGTACTGTCACTTATAACTAAAAAGAACAAATAAAAAATTTAAAAAATGTTCTGAATTGGCCAGGCATGGTGGTACACCTCCTGTAATCCCAGTGATTTGGGAAAGTGAGACAGGAAGACCTCAATTTTGAAGTCAGCCTGAACAACATAGTGAGACCCTGGTCTCAAAATAAAACTATAAAAAAGGGATGGGGATGTATGTAGCTCAGCAACAGACTGTCCCTGGGTTCAATCTCTAGAACCATACTAAACAAATGTTTAGAACTGAAAACTATAAACAATTCAACTGCTCATTAGTGGAATGGATAAACCATGGTATATTCATCAAGTAGAATGCTACACATCAATGAAAAGAACCAGCTTCAGGCATAGGCATTAACATGGAAAAATTTAAAAAAAAGATGAATAATAAAGTCAAGTCTCAGAAAAATGTTTCTATTAATATAAATTTGACAAACAAGGAAAACAACATATTCCTTAGGAATATATACACATGTGGTAAAACTATAAAGAAAAGCAAGGATATAATTAACACAAAATTTAGGACAATACTTACTGCTTGGAAAAGAAGGTAATATATCACTGGAGTTCAAAGCAATTAGTAGGAATAAACCCAGGTATATAAGAATCACATTGTAAAGGGATTATGCTGTCTAAATTTGAAATAAAAAACACCAACTAGACAAAATTCCAAGTCATCTACAGTATATGCTAATTACAAAAATGTGATTAGGGTTCAGTGGTGCACACCTGAAATACAGCTATTGGGGCAGCCTGGGCAACTTAGTGAGATGCTATATCAAAATAAAATTTTAAGCTGGGCGCAGTGGTGCACACCTGTAATCCCAGTGGCTTGGGAGGCTGAGGCAGGAGGATCGAAAGTTCAAAGCCAGCCTTAGCAAGTTAGCGAGTCCCTAAGCAATTCAGTGAGACCCTGTCTCTAAATAAAATACAAAATAAGGTTGGGGATGTGGCTCAGTGGTTGAGTGCCATTGAATTCAATTCCCAGCACCAAATAAATAAGTAAATAAATAAATAAAATTTTAAAAAGGGTGAGGAGCCAGGAGCAGTGGTGCATATTGATAATCCCAGTGATTCAGGAGGCTAAGGTAGCAGGATGATAAATTTGAGGCCAGCCTCAGCAATTTAGTAAGACCCTGTCTCAAAAGAAAAAAAAAAAAAAAGACGTGGTGAGGCTAGGAATGCAGCTCAGTGGTAAAGCACCACTGGATTCAATCCCCAGACAAAAATAAATAAAAATAAAAGGGCTAGGCACTGTAGTTCAATGGTAGAATGCTTACCTAGCATGCTTAAAGCCCTGGTTTCAACACCCAGTACCATGAAAAGCAAAACGGTAAAATGGTGAAAGGTTGGAATTAAAACAGATGGAAAGAGAGAGACATAGTCAACAGACACCGTGCAAAGGAAGTCGGTCAGCGATGTTCAAAACACACAGAACGAGATGCTCAGGCAAAACAAACTACATTCCAGTGAATACTGTGGATCATTAAACATTCACCAGTAATATAATAATTCTGAACTTGACATAGCTAATATATCTTCAAAATAAAGACAATGTGACAGAATTATAAGTAGATAAATTCGCCACTTACAGAAAATGGTGTGATACAGACACATCCCTAAAATACAGAGCAATTACACGGAAAACAGTAAAAAAAAAAAAAAAAAAAAAAAAAGCTACTCTTTTGGAACACACGCCCCTTCCCCCTCCAGTTTTCATGCCTTGGCCTGCCCAGAGCAGCCTCCCACTCTCCCCAGATGGCTGCTCCAGATCTGCTCTCCCCAAAGCCTCAGCCCCTGCTACCTCCTCACATGGAGCTGATGGCTCCGCTTTCCCCTGCCACACCTCTGCTCAAATGCTGCCCTCCTCTACCACACACAGGAGCCCTGCGTTCCCCTACTCTAACAAGGTCACTCTTAACAACATACAAACATGCCTGTATTGCCCTGTTTAAAAAACAACACTTCACCACCCACCCTCTCCTTCAGCCCTCTACTTCTCTGCTCTTTAGTACAGGAAAAGCCATAGATAGTGTTGTCTCCAGTTACTCTCCTTCAAGTTTCTCTTACTCCTTCTCTAATCAGGCTGCACAATTCCTGATCCTGCCATCTCACCAAAATGGCTCTTCGAGGTCTCACATTAGGAGATTGTAGTAGAACTCTGTCATTATTAGAAATCACAGATAACACTGGTCCTTGCTACTTTGAAGTGACAGAAATTAGATTCACAATAGATCTTGTTACTTAATGCATTAAAGAAACATGTGCTACTATATCACAAAATTTTAATAACTGCATATTAATGTCATTGATAATCTTGGTATAATTTTTACTTTTTGCATTTAAGACTACTATTTTGAGAAAGTGTCCATAGAAGTCTATTTTTAATAAGACCTGCCCACAAGAACTGTTGGGCAGCATCTCAATGCTTCAATCATACCCTAATTTTAATTTTTATCAAAATAGTTACTCATAATTAAAGTTAGTGGAATAAGTGGAAGGATAAACAACAAAAACAGATAAACTTCATCAAACTTAAATATTTATGCATCAAAGCGCACTATCAAGAAAGTGGTAAGATAGCACAGAATATAATATTTGTAAGACATATATATGAAAGGGGCTAATATCCAGAATATATAAAGGATTCTTAAAACTCAATAAAAAGGCCAATTAGCTGGCAGCAGGGGCATCTGTTTGTAATCCCAAATACTTGGCAGGCTTTGAGATAGGAAGATCAAGTTCTAGGCCAGCATGGGCAACTTAGCAAGACCCTGTCTCAAAAAATAAAAATAAAAAATAAAAAAATAAAAAGCTTGGGGTTGCAGCTCAGTGGTATATTACCTTGGGTTTCAATTCCCTGTATGTATGTATGGATGTATACATGCATGTATGTTTATTTTTTAAAAAGGCCTGAAGGTATAGCTAAGTGGTAGAGCATTATGAGCAGTTGCCTGGCATGTACAAGGCCCTAGGTTCAATTCCCAGTACCATACACATTCTCTCTCTCTCTCTCTCTCTCTCTCTCTCTCTCACACACACACACACACACACACACACACACACACAGGAATCTAAAAAATTAGAGACAATATAGGGAAACACAAAAACATATATACAAGTCTTGGGGCTGGGGTTATAGCTTAGAGGTACAATGCTTTCCTAGCATGTATGAGGCACTGGATTCGAAGCACAACATATAAACAAACAAACAAACAAATAAAGGTATGTGTCCATCTACAACTAAAAATATATTTTTAAAAACCCCATATATATAAGTCTCAAAGAGACAGAAGATACAATACACATAAAACAAGGACAATCTCTTATAAAAAAGGAACAGAATAAACCTATTAGCTCTTATTTAGATGGCTGCAGTCAAGGTTTGATGGGCAGGGTTGGAAGATGAAGTCAAGAAAACCTCCCAATTTCAATAGATTTCTCCATCAAAGATATTAAGAGCCAATAAGTTCATACAAAGACACTCAGCATTGCTATTTACCATGGAAATGGAAATCAAAACCACAATTAGATCATACTTTATACCTATTAGGATGGCTATAGTCAAAAAGGTACTGGGAAATTAAAAGCTTCATACACGGCTGTTGGGAATGTTAAATGGTGTAGCTGCTTGGAAAGCAGTTTCACAGCTTCTCTAAAAGGTAAACACAGAGTTACTGCATGACCCAGAATTTCCAGTTCTAGATATATACACAAAAGAAACCAATAAACATTCATATTAAAACTTGTACATGAACCTGGGAGCAACAGCACATGCCTGTAATCCCAGACTCAGGAGGCCAAGTTCAAGAACAGCCTCAGCAATTTAGTGAGGCCCTAATAAGCAACTTAATGAAACCCTCCCAGTCTCAAAATAAAAAATAAAATTAAAAAGAGATGGATGGGGATGTAGCTCAGTAGTAAGTACTGCTGGGTTCAATCCCCAGAAAAAAAAAAATTGTACTTGAATGTTTACAGCAACATTATTCATAGCAGCCAAAAATTAAAAATAACCCAAATGTTCACCAACAGATGAATACATGAGTAAGTTGTAGTATATTCATAAAATAGAATGCTATTTGGCAACAAAAAATGAATGAAGTATGGAAACATGCTACAACATGGATGAACTTTCCTTGAAAACATGCTGTGTGAAAGAAGTCAGACACAAAAGATCACATATTATATGATTCCATTGATATGAAATGTCTACATTAAGCAAATTATATAGAGACAGAAAGCAGATTAGTAGCTGCCTATTGATGGTGGGGGAAAGACAGTTTATGAATATGGAGTATCCTTTTGGGGAGATTAAAATGTTCTGGGCACAGTGGTATACACCTATAATCCCAGTGGCTTGGGAAGCTGAGGCAGGAGGATTGGAGTTCAAAGACAGCAACATCGAGGGGCTGAGCAACTCAGTGAGACTCTGTCTCTAAATAAAATATAAAATAGGGCTAGGGATGTGGCTCAGTGGTTGAGTGCCCCTGAGTTCAATCTCCAGTACCCAAAAAAAAAAAAAAAATTTGGAATTAGGTAGAAATGATGGTTGCACAACAATGTGAATGTACTAAATGTCACGGAATTGTACACATTAAAAGGGTCAATTTTATGGTATGTGAATTATATCTCAATAAAGCTGTTACAGGGCTGGGATGTGGCTCAATGGTAAGAGTGGACTTGCTAGCATTTGAGAGACCCTATCACAAATAGGGAGAAATGAATACATGCACAGTTTCCAAAAATTTCTTTCTAATGTATTCCAGTAAAATGACAGACAAAAACCAAGAAAGCAGAAGACCATGTGGTCGAAAAAGCAGGATGCCCATCATGGAAAAATGCCAAGGACAATCCCTGGTGTTGCAAGGAAAAATCTCAGGGACAGCAGCTAAACAGCAGAACAATAAACCAGGCCCAAGCAGAGGACAAGGGGGCAGGAAAAATATGAAATCATGAGATTTATCTGATGATTTGGAAAATACTATTGATGAGCGTTGGTGGATCTGGTGGAGCAGGTAGAGAAATTACAAATAAGAATTTAGGAAAAATGGGGCTGGGGTGGTAGCTCAGTGGTAGAGTGCTCACCTAGCATGCATGAGGCACTGGGTTCGATCCTCAGCACCACATAAAAACAAACTAATGTATCCACCTAAAAACTAAAAGATACATAAATAAATAAATAAATATTTAAAAAAAAAAGAATTTAGAAAATGAACCAGGCCTAATGGCACACATTTGTAATTCCAGCTACTCTGGAGGCTAAGGCAGGGGGATCTAAAGTTTGAAGCCAATCTGAACAACTTAACTAGAACGATTAATCTCAAAAAGATTAAAATAAAAAGTGGGGCTGGGGATACAGCTCAGTTGTTAGAGTGCTTGCCTTGCATGCACAAGCCCTGGGGTTCACTCCTCAGCACCACACACACACAAAATAAATAAATAAAAATAAAAAGGATTGGGGATGTAGTTCAGTGCCACAGCACTTTCCTAGCATGTGCAAAGCCCAGAGTTCAATCACCAGTAACCCCTGCCCCGACAAATTTAGAAAACAGAATGTACCACAAAGGAAGTAATCATTCTAGGAAAAACAGAATGTATTAAAAAAGAAACTGAAATAATAAATTAGAATGTAGTAAACAATAGCTGCATACTCATAGTAAACAGAAGCATTGGCTGTTACTTAGCAAAAATCCACATGAGGTCATATGTGGAGGGTGGGGTGCAGGAGGTGGAGGTCTTTTGATGGGTCTAACACTCATTTATTATAACATGAAATCACCACATAATGATGACTAATTTTAGAGAGGAAATAGAAAGTAATCACATTTTAAAAAAGAAACATGAAGGACTGGGACTGTAGCCCAGTGGTAGAACGCTTGCCTAGCACACGTGAGGCACTGGGTTCAACCCTTAGCACCACATAAAAAATAAATAAATAAAATAAAATTATATAAAGAAAAGAAAAGAAAAAGAAACATGGAAGCAAATACCAGAACAGACATCTGATCAGAGCTAGCAGTGGGGAAGACTGCAGTGGGAAGTGGCTGGATAGTTTGTCAGGCGCCTTGGGTGTTTTCTGATCCTTGCCTCTGGTTTGATTTTTTTAAATACCTCATTGTATAAAGTTATTAGGCACATACCCCACAACAGTTCCCTACACACCTGGGTGTATCAAAGCTGGGAACTGGCCTAGAGGACCATAAAAACTGATTCCAAAGCGCGCTGTAAATCATCAAAGGGTACACTCCTCGGGCCACCCTGGCAGGGTTACTGGAATGTGAATCTATCGTATTGGACACTATGAAGACCTGTCCTTCCTGAACTTTTGTGGAGGAGGAATTAATGGGAAGCAGAACTTTGGCTGAATGAGGTCAGTGCAGAGCAATAGGCTGGAGCTTCCCAAGGGCCTGCCTTTTCTTGCTTTGCTGCTAGGCAAGTACTCTGCCACTGAGCTATACTCCAGCTCGATCTAGTTCTTTCTTAAACTCATTTCTTAGGATTTTTTTTTTTTTTTTTAGGCATGGTATAGATAGAGATGGTAAGTGGAAAAGTAGAAAACTTCTGTTCCTAACATCCTATCAAGGCTCTGTCAGATTTCTGGTGTTTGGCACACAACAAACAATAAGGAGTTGTTGATGGAACTATTATGGTACCAACTTTCTCTGTGTTCCGCACTCCATCAGGCCCTTCACACCAACCATCACATTCAATCCTCACAACACGCCTATGCAATTCAAGAGGAGGATTAGGAAATAGCCTCAGAGTAACCTGAGTAAGGTCACGTCATTAGTAGGGAAGAGCTGGGATGCAAATTCATGTGTGGCTGAGCCCATAGCCTACACGACTAGCAGCTATTGCCTTAGTCTTAGTCCTAAGTAGAAAGACATTTAGTTGGTAGGTAAAGATGGATGGCAGAAAGGAAAAAAATGAAAGTAAAACTGGCCCAAGAACAAAATCTAAGAGACTCTCCCCAGAGGCCTAGGCTGGCCAAAAGCTGGAGAACAGCCATGTGCCCCTGTTCCCTTGCCCCAGGGGGTCATTCTTACAGTACACACCTTCTTCAGAGAGGTTGTTCTCTTTGGTCTCCTTGTCCATCTGGCAGCACCAGCCTTCCAGCCGCTCTGTCTCTGCCTGAAGTAGCTTCAAGAACCAGTAGCCATCTCGGCGGCAGGCCCCAGGCTGTACTGGCTCTGATGGGGAGCTGGAGGAGGTCTCGAGCCAGGGGTCAGGTGGGGGCAGCGAGGATGCCTCAAGGGCAGGGTCGCTGTTGTCTCCATAGGAGAGGTTGCGCTTGATCTGGGCAATCTTGGGGGCCTGCCGGGGGCCGGCATCAATGCTGATGGAGTTGGGGTGTGGGGTACAGTCCGGGAGGCTCCTCTCAGATGACTTACAGCTGGAGTCATTGGCATCCTGGGTATCGGAGTCTGTGTCCCGTCGGGAGGACATACTGTGAGAGGGGGCGCTGCTTCTGTGGGTGGGGGGTGGATGGGGTAGGGACAGGAAGGAGCGAGTCACCAAAAGGGCCAGAGACCAGAGGCCAATTGACCCGGACACACGGGAGACAGAGAAACGGATGCATCATCTGCTCACCATGCGCCTGAAGCGGGTCCCACAGCCCCCGTCTCATTCTCTGCTCAGCCCTTGCCCCGTCCCACCCATACCCACACGCACGCACACACACACGAGGACAAGGTCATAAGGTTGCCTGTTTACTGCAGTGGGGCCAGGAAGACCACCAACATCAGGTTAGCTGGGGCCATGTCCCAGCCCAGCCTTGGCCCCCGTGGGCTGACTGGTCTCACAGAGCAAGTGCTCATTTGTCCACCCACCCACCCCCTGCCCAGCCTCCCACGCCTGGGCCACGCCAGCACCCCAAACCCAGCTTGGTTACTAGAAATCCAGCAAGGAGAAGTGGGTTAGGGAGAGCAGGAGAGGTGAGAGCAGAGGGAGGGAGAGGAGGGGGAGAAGCGGCCACCACCTCTGTCCAACTTACCGCCAGTCGTCCTCTACCTGAACCCCGATGGACTGGAATTTGGTAGCGGGACTGGGCTCCTCTTTTGGCACTGGCTGAATGCAGTCAACCTTATTGAAGGACAACGACAGCAACGGCACGGAGACAAAGACAAAAATAAAAAACAAACACCACACTTGCTGCTGAAATTCACATTAGTGGGACGACGCAAACGGACGTGTGGACAGACAGACACGAGGCATGCGGACACTGCACGTAGGCCCGAGGCCGGACCAGGTTAAGCCGGGCACTGCTCATTCGCGCAGAGGCGGGAGGTGGGGTGGGGTGGAGATGACTGGCTTTCCCTACTCTGAGGAGGGTGCCATCACATCGATCGCTTTGGGTCCGTTGTCGTCCGAGAGGTGGGAACCGTTCCTTCTAGTCCTCTCCTTTACACGCATCAGAGAGAAGAAAAAAAAGGACAACGAAAGAGAAAGAGAACACACACACACACACAAAGCCATAGCCGTTATCTGGTGCAGTTGAAGCTGGGGGCTGTCTTGAGGCAAAGATCACTCCCCCAACCCTGTGGCTGAAGCCTGGAAGGGCAGGTTGGAGACCCTGGACCAACGGCAAACTGTGGACAGTGGTACTGGGTTTGAGAACTGCCACCAAAGCAAGAATTAGTGAAGCCCGGAACACTATGAGATGCTGTCCCTGGGTCTCAATCACAGTTGGTCATAGTGAGGCCTCCTTCAGCATGAGTGGGCAGCAGAGCCGACGCCACGCCAACACTTGTTTTGTAAAGGGGAGGAAATGTGGCAAGAGCAGTGGCCTGGGCCTGCCCATCTCTTCTGGGACAAAGGAGCATCCAGACCAGCCCTCTCATCATGGCTTGAGAATGAGGAGTCAGGGTAGCCTCAGAAACTGGAACTGTCCAGTCACTTTGTTTCATGAACAGAACAGGGACTAGGGAAGCTTTCTGGCATGGGGATGCAGCCATATCGCCCCCAGGCAAGAGCCAGCTGAGGGGGAGCAGCATCACTGTATCTTCACGGAGCTGCAGTGAGAACAAGGGACAGGATGAAGCCAGGGAAAGAGACACTCAGAATGAGTCCAAGAATGATTTTGTCCTGTTTTATGTAAAAGGACAAGGATGTCCTAGTTCTCTTGGGCCTTCTGGGAAGATAGGAGGATCTGGTTTGGCCAAAAAGAGAGTGGGCTGCCTAAAGATGGGTGGCTGGGATTACAGGTTACTCCATGCTCCCGAGAATCCCATCTGGAGAGGCTGGACAAAGTGGGGGGTGAGTCCTTATGAAGAAGCCCAGCTGGATGGAGCCAGCAGGAGCACAGAAAACAGGAGAGTCTCCTGGCCAACTTCCTTCCTGTGTATACACAGGGAAACCAAAGCCTGGAGATGCCTCTTGGCAGGTATAAGCTAGTCCAGTGAAAGGACCTGCCCCGTAAGCTTTCTCTATTCCATTCAATGTCCTTGTGTCCCACGTTCTTTTCCATGCTAGTGTTTTCTCATTAGCTTGGCCACATTCACTCGCACAGGGGTGGCTGGGGAAATGAAAATCCCTTCAGCCCTAAGCCCCAGTGCACACCACTTTGATCCACCCCTGGAAGGGTTCTACCTCTCCCTGAGCTCTCTGCCCACTGTAGCAGCCTCTCTCTCTTTGCCTTGAGTGTGCCCTACTTTCTCCTTTAGTCTGAAGGACCGAGGCAGACAGAGTCCTCTCACTCTTGATTTAAAGCAACTCCTGAAAACTATTAGGCAGCCCAAGTTGGCCCCACTCAGCTAACAGAAGACACACTGCTAATGTTGGGTGCATGCAGGAGGTTCCACAAGGCAGGGAAGGGGAAAACGGGTGCTCCTTCCTGCTGGTTGGATATGAGTGTGTAGTGGCATTTGGCTTCTGGCAGGGCCCTCTGGCTTAGGCCACATGGCCCTGAGGAACCATCTCACTGGTCCATTTCCCATGGATGGAGGCTTTGGGACCGGCATCATACTTTTCAATTTGACATGAGCCTGGTGCCTCAAGCCACCTACCTGTCCCCAAGGCCCGAGAGGGCTCTGGGCAAAGATCCCCTTGAGCAACCCCCACAGCTCAAGGGCCCTGGGTCCTGGGCCTGTGACCCTTCGGTGTTAATGTTCCACGCTGTTCCCACTGCCAAGCGGGGCTATGGCTTCCGAGCTGACCTTAGATTAAAGAACTGTTAGGCCAGTCCTGCCTCCCATGGGTTGGCTGGCAGGGCAAAGGGTGGAGTGGACAGACAGACAGTGGACAGCAAACAGTGGACAGGAGATGGCTGGCTGAGTGTAACTACATTCACTGGGATAACCCACCAGAGGAGCAGGAATATATGCCCACGGCGCAGGCTCTGCAGCATGGTGGGTGGACACGAGGAGAGCATGCCTGAGTGAAGTTTGGCTCAGCCCCTTGGAGGAGACCCCCAAAATTGACAGATAAACCACCTTTTCCCAAGAGACCTAGTGGGCCTCCGCCAGATGTAATTACACGCAGGCAGGTGCACAGAATGGACTGAGGACACAGTGCAAAAGGGGCTCCTACTTGTATTCCTATTGATGACAGTTTCCGTTTGGGGATGGCCTCAGAGTGAGACTCGGAGCTGGTCAGCGTCCCTTGTTCGTTCTTCAAAGCTGCATGTTTTGGAGGTGGCTCTGGGGCTTCAGGGGCTGGGGTGATTCCGCCCCGTGTCACGCTTGGTGGTCGGGTATTGCTGTCTAGGCTGTCTGATGAGTTGCTTAGGCCCGACTGGCTTGTCACCTCACTCTTGTGGTCCTGGCTGTCCAGATAGGTGTCCTGGGCAGACTCGGTACTGCTCTGGACTGTGACGGAGATGAAAGGCTTTGATGTGGTACGTGGAGGGACTGGTGGTGGGGTCTTCTTATATGCCACTAGGCATGATGAACCTGTAGGTTGGTGAGAGGAGAAAGTGAAGCCTCCAACCCTCTCAAGCCCCTTTCAAGACTGAGACCCTGCCTGACCTGGCCCTAACTCCAGCCTCAGACATTACCTCTATGAGGACCTGTGGAACAAGAATATGAGGTTCCCAACATCCAAGATAGACACTCACAGGCCCTGCCCACCACCATTTGAGGCCAAGGCTAGGAGGGAATGCAACATTAACCAAGGACACTGTCCACCTCAGTCACACACAAAGGTATTATTCAGCTGGGGCATAGGATAGATGGCCAGGTGCACTTAAGTTCAAAGCCCCAAGGCTGGGACAGAGCCTGACCCATGCCGGGAAGAGGTGGTGGTAGCAGTGGAGCTCAAGACAGCTGAGGAATGGTTAACTTTGCTTTCCTCACAGTCGCTGAGACACCTACTCCTCCCCGGTCTTTTCCTTCTTCTTTTCACCCTATCTCTTCCTTCTGTGTGGATGTGCCTTCCCATCTTTTCAAAGATGAACTTATCTTTCAGGACTTGGCTAACCCCTTTCCATCTTGCCTTTATCACCCCACCTCCTCCTCCTCATGTGACTACCCACATAACAACCTACCATCCCCAAGACTCCATCACGCCTGGTCCAACTCCCTGTCTTCTGCTAAGATTCAGGGAATCAGAAGCTACCAAAAGTGGGCTCTGAGAAATTTCTGAATCACATTCCTAGCCCCGCCTGGGTAGGGCACTCAGCATGGCATAGGATACCACAGGCCAGTGTCTTGCTTCTCGGAGGCTGCACTGTCGGAAACAGAAGGTGCTCTTCCAGGAGTGCTGCCCCTGCGAGGGCTGGGTCTGCCCACTGTCCTTTCTCAGCACCTTAACTGCAGGTGCCCTCTGCCCTGTGGGGATCAAAACAAGCCCTGCCTCATCCTGGGAGTGGCAGCCAGATGAGCCCTGCCTTCAAAAGCTACCACTCACACAGATGGTGATAGCCCAACAGCAACTCACAAAACAAGGCCCAGTGCCATAGGGGACACGGATAAGGGAGAGCAAAATCCTTCTTCCTGCAAATTGCACATACTATGCAGTATTACTACACAAATCTATCAGAAGAGCTAAAAGGAAGTGATAACATTAAATGTTATGTGGATGTGGACAGACTGATGGCACAAACCACCCTGAAAACAGAATGCATTTTCTTATAAAATCAAACATGCAATTAGCATAAAACCCAGCAACTGCACCCTTGGGCATTTATCCCACAGGAATTATATAGCGAGAATGTTCAGGGCAGCTTTATTTGTAACAGCCAAAAGCTGGAAACAACCTAGATGTCTGTCAGTGGGTGAATGGTTAAATGTACTGTGGTACACCCATACCATGGAATACTCCTCAGGAATAAGAATGAATGAATGATTGTTATAAGCAACAATCTGGAAAAAAATCACAAGCAAATTATGCTGAGTGAAAAAAAGCAATTTCAAAAAGTTCCATCCTATATAATTCTATCTTGATAAAATTCTTTTTTTTTTTTTTTTTTAAGTTACTAGAGATTGAATCCAGGGGTGTTTAACCACTGAGCAACATCCCCAGCCTATTTGGTATTTTTTTATTTAGAGACAGGGTCTCACTAAGCTGCTTAGGGCCTAAGTTGCTGAGGCTGGTTTTGAATTCACGATCCTCCTGCCTAAGCCTCCCGAGTTGTTGGGATTATAGGCCTGTGCCACCATGCCTAGCTATAAAATTCTTGCAATGACTTAATTTCAGAGATGGAGAAGAAATTAGTAATTGCCAGTACTGGGGTAGGAGAACTGAGGGGGAAAGCTGACAGGATGAGCAAGAGAAAAGTAGGTGTGGTTTAAAAACAGGAGGGACCCTATGTGGTGATGGCCTGGATTAGCATCTTGACTGGGAATCATTATATCTGCATGTGTTATGAAACTGCACAGAATTAAACAAACGTGCACATGTGAATATGACAGAAACTGGGGAAATACAAATAGATTGGGTGGACTGTAACTATGTCCATATTTTGGATGTGAGATGGTCCTACAGTTTTGCAAGATTTTACCATAGAAAAATACTGGGTAAAGGTCAATACACAGGAAACCCTGTCCGCCCCACCTTTTCTGGTACCATACTAGGGACTGAACCCACAGTCTCATACATTCTAGACAAGTGGTCTACCACTGAGCTACATTTATAGCCCTTTTATTACTTTTTAAAATTTTGAGACAGGACCTCACTAAGTTGTACAGGCTAGCTTCAAACTTGTGATCTTCCCCCCTAAGTCTTCCAAGCTGCTTTACAGCTGTGCACCACTGCATGCAGCTAAAGGGATCCCTTCACTGCATGTGAATCTACAATTACCAAAATATGAAAAATTCAGTTAAGGGCTGGGGAAATAGCTCAGTTGGCTTGCCTCACATGCACAAGGCCCTAGATTCAATTCCCAGCATGGGTGGAAAAATTCAGTTAAAAAAAAAAAATCCATCTGTCTTTCATCCAAGAGACATCTATGAAGCCAGGCTCTGTATTGGATTTCAAAAACTAAAAACCCTCATCAGCAGAGAAATGGGAATGAAATGAGAAATTCTAAAGTAACAGAAACCACAACAGAAAAGCCCAGGGAGCTGGAAGCTAGGTCCTGTGCCCAGCTTAATCTGGAGGTGATATGTTCTAGGAGCTCTGACCCAGAACACTTTCCATTCTGTTCAAAATTTCCCAGCCTTGCTTAGGCCTTGAGGAAATTCAGGGACCTCCCAGACAGACACACTTACAATCTCTGGTTACCAACCTATAAAGGGCAAGACAGCCTCATCTCTGGGTCAAGAAAAGAAAGTCCACAATGGAGTAGAAGGCAAGGTTAGGTCATCAGATGATCCTCCACTTACAACCTTGCACAAAAGGAGGCAAACCTGCTCAGGGAACAAGAGTGTCTGTTCCTGGCTGACCCTAATACACAGGCTGATGGCCCAAACTTGGGTCATTTACTAAGTTGTATCCAGCAGCTTTGGGGCTTTGTAACTTAAGATGCACAGAGATTCTATGAGGTGGGGTATCAATCATGCCCATTTTACAGATGGGGCACACAAAGCTCAGAAAGGCTAAATAACATGCCTTAGTCCATGTCAACCACATCTGCTTGACTTGCACAGCTACCTTACTCTGTTCCCCAGGCCTTAGGCCCCTCCCAGCTGGGCAGGGGCTGCAGGTGTTTGAGGCCTTCACTATGTTCCCACAGCTGGGCTCTGGGGCCAGCTGCAAGGCCATGCCTGAGCTAAGATCTCACTGCTGGGGTAGGAAGGGCTGAAAGGCAGAGACTTGGTTTCCAGGCCTGTCTCTTCTCAGGCAAGAAGAAGGCCCGCTTGCCCTCTGGCCCTTTCAGTATCCTCATCTATTCAGTGGGTAGGGTGGAGGTGTGGTTCTAACTGGGTAAGAGCACACCACATTCACAGAGCCTGTGGCAAACTCATCTTCTCATTCTTTTTTTTCCTTTGGTACTGGGGATTGGGGGGTGCTTAACAACTGAGTAACAACCCCAGCCCTTTTATATATATATATATATATATTTTTTTTTTGAGAGAGGGAGAGAGAGAGAGAGAATTTTAATATTTATTTTTTAGTTATCGGTGGACACAACATCTTTGTATGTGGTGCTGAGGATCGAACCCGGGCTGCACGCATGCCAAGCGAGAGCGCTACCGCTTGAGCCACATCCCCAGCCCTTTTTTTATATTTTATTTTAAGATAGGGTCTCTCCAAGTTGCTCACGACCTTGCTAAGTTGCTGAGGTTGGCTTTAAACTCAGGGACTCTCCTGCCTCAGTCTCCCAAGTTGCTGGGATTACAGGTGTGCGCCACCATGACTGACTCCATACATTTTTTCATTCAAGGACAGGTGTAGAGCCTCCCATCGCTGACAGGATCCCTTCATTCCCTCTTACTTGAAGTTCTATCATTTGAATACTCCTTTGGTGGTTATGAACATGAAAAGCCTGATTCAAATCCCAGCTCTGTCATTTGCTGGTGTGTAGCCCTGTCTCCTTGTAGAAAGGGAGTAATGAATTGGGCTGTATCACAGAAGTCAGGCTCAGCCTGGACTGATCCCACTGGTGTTGGGTACAGAGGGAACTGGGCCAGATTTCTACCACTCCCTAGCTACTGATTCTCTGATCAGCCCAGGGGAAGTTCCCCCCAAGAACTGGACATTTATAGCAGCAGTTGAAGCCAACCACTACAGAGCCCAACCAACAGCACCAGTTCACTGGGATTTCAGGAATGGATTTGTTTGGCCTAGAAAGTCCCAGGTTTGGGTGCTGATGATGGGAGAGGCTTTCCACACTAGATTAAAACATTGAAGCTGCCAGGCACGGTGGCATACACCTCTAATCCCAGTGGCCCAGGAGGTGGAGGCAGGAAGATCTCAAGTTCAAAGCCAGCCTTGGCAAAAGTGAGGTGCTAATAAGCAATTCAGTGAGACCTTGTCTCTAAAAATAAAATACAAACTAGCGCTGGGGGTGTGGCTTAGGGGTCAAGTGTCTCTGAGTTCAATACCTAGTACCAAAAACAAAACCAAAACAAACAAACAGACAAAAACCCCAGTGAAACCAGCCCCAATTTGCTCAAAATGAAAATGAATCTGCCCTGTAAGAGTGCAATAATTACTGTGCGGGAACTAAAGCCTGGCTGAGGCTGTGTGATCCCAGTCAAAGTCCTGGTGTCCACCTCTGAGGTGGGGCTAATACAGGCTATAAGGAGTCAGTATGTGTGATGGTCTCCAGGGTGTGGTAGGGAAGAGGTACCCCTTCTCTTGGGAGACAACAGGGCTGCTCACAGTCAGCAGTCTGGACAGAAGGCAGAGCTCCAACTATTCTCTCAGAGCTGACAAGGTCCAGGGTCCTGCTGAAGCACGCAAAGTAGGCAGTCATTGGAGGGAAAGTGAACTGGTGAGAGGCCAGGTCAGATGCAGTAAGGGCCAAATGTGATAAAAGTAAACTTATCTTGGATTCTCTGTCTCCTGGGGTTCAGGTCACAAACAGATAAATGGTGCAATTAAGAGGGTTTGGGGGGCTGAGGCCTCCCTGGGAGTGGGCATCTCTGCTCTGAGACCCACTCCCAGGGCAGGGGTGTGGAGCCTTACCTCATTTCCAGAGCCTGCATGCAGGAAACACAGGCCAACGCCTCACCCTTGGCCCTGCCAACATTTCAATCCATCTCTGCCCACTTCAGTTCCTTACATGTTTCTAGTGTTACTTTCTCTGAGAGCCCTTCCCTGACTACGCTCCTTTCTCCATCACCCAGGAACCTCTGTCAGAGTTGCCATCATTTATCTGCTCTTTTAAGAATCTGTTGCCAGGTACAGGCCAGGAGCAGTAGGGGGCATGCGTGTGTGTGTGGGGGGCGGGGGTGTGAAAGTAGGGGGAAACTGTCTTGGCAGAGGCCCAGGGTAATGACTCAAGCACAGAAGGCTGTCAATAAATATTTGTTGAATGAGAAAGTAAACCTCATTATCACTACAAAAAACCTTCAGGTGCCCAAAATCAAGATTATTTGGTGACAGGGAAGCCTCCTAACACTTTAGCATCTGAGATTGCAGACCCATTCCCCAATTCAGAGTCCCTTTGGCTTGGTCCCCACCCACCCATCTCTGCAGCTTCATCTTCTACTTGCCCACCCCTCAGCATGCCCCTTCCAACTTCAGAGAACAAAACACACCACAGGTTCATGCACCCAGGCCTTTGCACATGCACCTCTTCCTGCTAGAACATTTCTCCCTGCTCTTAGTACTTCTTGTCCTTCTGCCAGCCTTTTTACCCCAGTTCTTTCTGGTCCAGACAGCCAGTCCCCCTCCTTTCTCTGTGCATCATGAAACACTTGGGCTGTGGTCATGCCCCTGACTTAGCACGTCCCTTGTGTGTTGGTGACCCAGTGCCTGGCCCAGAGGGCACATAGCCATCATCTGCCAATTAAATTTTATAGAGAGGAGCCAGGCGTGGTGGTACACACTTATAGTCCCAGCTACCTGGGAAGATGAGGCAGGAGATTCTCAAGTTCAAGGCCAGCCTCAGCAACTTTGCAAGACACTGTCTTAAAATAAAATAAATAAATAGGACTGGTAATGTAAATCAGTGGTAGAGTGCTTGCCTAGCATGCATGAGGCCCTGGGTTTAATCCCAAGTACCACAAAAACAAGCTTTTAGAGGGAAGTAAGTGCCCAAAGACCCAAGATGTTGGAGCTGGGAGGCTCCCAATCCTCCAGGTTGTGACTGCTGTCCTCTCTACCTTAGAGAGATGCTCTACATGTCACAATTTACAAGATGGCATATGGGTCCAACTCTTTCTCCATTCACTCTGGAAAACTTGTTTTCCTGGGACACCTGGGTGTCGGGTATGAATACTCCTGCAGCTTGACTGCTCCAGATGGTCCTTGCACTTATTTTCAAAGATGAAGCGCCTGCTAGGACACAGCATAGAGACACATCAGGTGGGCTGAATGCTTGCCCAGCCCCTAGTCTCAGCCATGCAGGTCCCTCATGCCAAGCCTCAGAAAGGAACCAGTTGTGCTGTGCAGCCTCTGTTCAGTTTGTCCCTGGGCCTAGACATCTAGCCCAGCCTTCCTATTCCTAGTGCACAAGTTCTTGCTTCTTCAAAGTAGAAGCTGTCTTTGTCTCATTGTTTCTGTTTTCTCTCCCAAGATTTTATCCACCAATTAATCAGGTAAGAACAAATTTTTTTCCTTATTTTATTTTCTATGTCAAGGTATACAAGGTGGCCAAACAGAGATCCAGACACTCAGGAGTAGCTGTGACTCAATTTCCTGAGAGATTTGGAGTCTGATCCTACAAGTGCACTGGAAACAAGGCTGGATTTGATCCTGAAGGAGCTTGGCAAACTGGCTCTCAAGGGTGTGAGCCTGGCAGGGGGCTAGAGAAGAGGGGTCCTAGACTCCTCAAGAGGAGCACAGTCACAGTGTGAGAGCTGTGGCAGCAGGCCTTACAGAGAAGGTAGGGGACAACTCTAGGCCCACAGGAGTGGAGAGGGCTGGCATCAGACAGAGCCAGGTACCCTGACCTCCCTATGCTACCTCTGCCAGGCTTAAGAAAGAGCTTGTTGGAGGAAGGGTCAGGGCCTGTTCCCTCTCCCACCCAATAAGTCTGTCAACCATGCAACCAAACCAGGTGTTTCACTTGTGATCTATGGCAAAAAAAGAATTCAAAGGCTCCCACCCACCTGGTTGCAAATTCCTCCCTCCTTTCCCATTTCCTTCCCTGCACAGCTGGGGAAACTAGGACAGAATTCCAAGCGGATAGGTCAGGATCAGGTACAGAAGACCCTCTTAGAGCCACTTCTCTGTTGACAGCCCCTCTATTGCAATCTGAGCGCCACCTCCCTCACTGTGCCTCAAGAGTTAGCAACACCAGACTGGCACTTCTCTGGCCAACACCCTCTCAAGTTCATCTAGGATCCTCTACTGTTCCCCTAACTAGGCTCTCCCCAACTTTTTGTCCCATCCTTCCTTTCTCTGGTCTACAGCCAGCCTCCTCTAGATCTCCTTACACAATTCTGCTCCCTGGCCTTCCAACTCCAATGTTGCCCTTCCTGTCCCTCCTACCCTGGCCACCTGAGGAATCCAACCATGTCACTACTTTGTTTGAAAACTTTTGATGGTGCCAAAGGACTTGGAACTACTCTTTTCCCATTTCTGGAATACCCCTTCATGGGGGTATTCAGGGCCTCCAGAATCTGTACCTGCTTTAGGCCCTAATGTCTATAGCTCAATAGGTTACAAAGGTTTCACACTGGTGAAAATGTCCACAAAGCTCAGGGAGCCAGCCCTGTCCTGTTAGGCTTGCACAAAAGCCAAGATGCAGTCCTGTTTATAATGATTCTGAGGGTAACAGCTGACCTTACTGGCTGGAGCCAGGCCTGGGCAAGCACTTCTTGTACAGTTGATCCTCATTATTCATGAACTCTGCATGTGGGAATTTACCTACTCACTTAAATTTACTTGTAACCACAAGACCCATACTCAAGGGGCTTTTGCAGTCACTCACACACATTCACAGCTGAGGTGGAATAATGTGACACTCCCCATTTTCATTTTAGCTTTCATAAAGTAAGTCAGTGTCCTTCTCATAGTCTGTTTAGTGCTACACTTCTACCATTTTTGTGGTTTTGTTGGTTTAAAATCTCCAAGTTACTGATGAAGTGCTGTCTAGTGTTCTAAGTACAGAAGGCTGCAATGTGTCTTATGGAAAAAAGTGAGTTAGATATGCTTCATTCAGGGCTGAGTCAGCACTGTTGGCCACAAGTTCAATGTTAATGAACCACCTATTATATTAAGAGTCTTTAAGCAGAATCACATATAAAACAAGGTAAAGGTTTGCTGGGGAATGTGACTATAGGCTTGCAGCGACTCCATCTTGTCCATGGGAACAATGGTATTCGCTATGACTACGGAGCACTGACTTCAGCTGCATGCAAACTCACCGAATCCTCAAAACCAGGACCTAAGAGGTAGGTTCTGTCACTATCCCATTTTACAGAGTGATGAAGAAATTCGCCCTTGCTCAACTCCCAGCAAGGCAGTGTTAGGCTGGGGCTTGAACTCAGGCTACCCAAAGGCTGAGCCCTACTCTCTGCCCGCTCCACGGTACCAACTCCAGGAGGATCGAGGGAGGCAGCAGCCTTGGCCACCCACAAAATGGGGTGTGATATCCAGTGTGTTCTGGAAAGGAGCCAAATAGATGAAAGATGTAAAGTGTTCTATAATCATGGTGACCCTGCCACTCCTGCTACCATGATTTCTGGATGAAGGGGAGTGATCACCTCCTGGGAGACAATCTGGGGCCTTGTGGTAAAGGGATCTCTGTGAGCAAAGGATCAGCAGCCTAAGGCATGGGAAGACAGATGCTGAGCAGGGCACAGCATGGCCAAGTGGAACTGAGGTAGTCTAGCTGGTGGAAAATAGCTGGGGATCAAGGCAAGGAGAATAAGAGTGGACTGCCTCTTTTCAGTCGGGGGTCCTCGGCTTCCTGGGGCCACCTGTAAAATGGGAACAGAGGTAGCTTCTTCCTGTCCACAGCATCCCTCTTAAAAGTCCCTCCAGTTTGGGCTGTGGTCAGAATATTTTTTTTTAATTTATTTTTATGTGGTGCTGAGGATTGAACCCAGGGCCTCGCATGTCCTAGGCGAGTACTCTACCACTGAGCCACAACCCCAGCCCGGTCAGAATATTTTATAGCACACATGCCCTGACAACAGTGAGGATGTTATCACCTATTATCACAAAAGTTCCAGTGTACTTGGCAATTAGGCAGGGAAGTCCAAGGCCATCTCAAGCTGAGCAAGTCCAGAATGAATCTGAATCTTCTCCTCCCCCACACTAGCCTTGCTCTCCGGGGAGAGGGGACCTCATGTACTCAGCTATACATTCCTACCCTTCCTCCATTGGCAGCTCAATCCCTTGCCAGGAAACCAATATTATTACAGAGGCCTGTGGCCTCAGCCCTCTTACCCTCTCTTATTTGTGGTCTGACTAACTCAAAATCACTCTTTGAGTCCTGAAGTTTTTGTTTTTGGTACTGGGAATTGAACCCAGGGGCACTTTACCACTGAGCCACATTCCCAGTCCTTTTTTATTTTTTGAGACAGGGTCTCACTAAGTTGCTTAGGGCCTTAATAAGTTGCTGAGGCTGCTTCAAATTTGCAGTCCTCCTGCCTCAGCCTCCTGAGTTGCTTGGATTATAGGTATGTGCCACTGAGCCTGGCTGAATCCTAAGTTTTAAAAAACACAAACTGGATTACTTCTTCCCCTTTTAAAGTTCATCCCCACTTCATGACGAATAAAATCCACTGTGCTGACCTCAGCCATTACAAAAACTGGTTTCTGCCTACCCTCTCCAGCCTCTGCCCTTGTTCAGACACAGCAGCCTCTTTGCTATTTCTAAAATGCTCCAGGTAGTGGGCTGGGGTTGTGGCTCAGTAGTAGAGCTCTTGCCTAGCATGTCTGAGGCCCTGGATTCGATCCTCAGCACCACATAAAAATAAAGGCACTGTGTCCATCTACAACTAAAGATATATATATATATATATAAAATGATCCAGGTAGCTCCCACCCAGGGCCTTTAGCCTGCTGCTTCCTGTCTTCTCATCTGTGCAAGTCTGCTTCTTAACCTGACCTCAGTTCAAGGGTCATATCTTCAATGAGGCCTCCCTGACCGCCCTGCCTCCTTGTTTGAGGATACTGTTTGTTTCATTCAGGCACTGATCACTTCCAGTTCTCTTATCTTTTGTCTCCCCCCTACCATTTAGGGAACTTGAGTATCTAACATAGGTCCCTGAGGTTAAGTACCTTGGGTATCTTATATTATTACCATGTTTTCCTAGCACCAAGGCCAATACATGGTGAGGCTCAGTAAATTGAAAGAATGAATAAATCTCTAGGCTTGGGGAAGCAGAATGACTTACTCCTGGCTCTGAGTTGGAATCAGTAAGGTCTAGGCCAGGGCTCTGAACCTCCTTCGGGTCAGACCCCAGCACACACTCACATCCACCCCCACAACAGCACAATTTGATAGGAGGTAGAGCTTTGAATAGCTCTACTTTAAGTCGGGCAACAAGGCTATGGGAATGAGAGCTCAACAAACCCTAAGCAACAGGGAGTTGGAAATTATTTGAAAAATTACCATTCTTGAAAGAAAGTAAGCGGGCTTTCAGCAACACTTTGCAAGCAAGAGGCATCATGTGCACAGATTGTAAAGAACCATCCGTGAGCCAGTCCTGGGCTGGGGCTGACTTTATCCAGACAGCTCCGGAAGGGGAGGTAATGATCACTGATGTTTTATAGGTGAGAGAACAGGCATTTCACTTTTAGCTGTGCTTTGTGAGGCCAGGCTGCCAGGTCCTAAAGGCAACAATGGCCATAATGGGTCATGTACCTGGGGCAGGGCCAGCAACCCTTTTGGGCCTTGGTGTCCTCAGCTATAAGCTAAATGGGTTGACCTTGAATGGGGCTCACAAATTCAAATGTCTACAGGTCATCAAACCCCTTTGGCCCATATCTGCCATGTGGAGACTGGGCATAGCACTGTAAGAGATGCCAAATGTGCAAAAGAAGCTAGAAATCTGGATTTAAAAAAATACATAAAACCTCTGAACTCTTTAATGAAGTCAGTTCACAGTTTCAAGAAATACGGTGCAGGTATGTCTTTCCATCTAACAGACGGTGGCACATAGCCTGTGACCACTGGAGCAGTTGCCTTCAGACCTCTCATCTCCTTTGGAGTTTCAGTCCCCTTCTCTTGCTCCCAAGGAAGCCCGGCCATAAGAGCCTCCCCTTTCAAAGAAAAGGTAGGATCCTCAGGGAATCTTATAATGGGGGCAGCCAGAAGCACTTCTGGTAATGGCTTAGTTACCACTAGGCGAAGCAGGGAAAGCCCCCCTGGCAGGCCAACTCTGGTTTCAGGCTCTTGACATCAGGGTACCACAGTGACAGGACAGCTCCCTTCAGAGTGCAGATGGCTATCCCCATTCATGGCCTGGAACAACTGCCTGAGAGGGACTTGCTTGGTTCCCAGGGCAGTGCCCCTACCCCACTACCCGCTGCCAGCTGCTCCTTGGGAGAGGTATTCACATCCCAGTTGGGGTCAAGGGTGTGAGGGGCTTTCCTGACATTCTCATGCCGGAGGAAGTGGGGGAGAGGGTAAAAAGTGTCCTCTAGACAGACTCACAGTTCAGGGCCACTGCTCAGGGGATCAGGGGTTGCTGGCTGAGAGACTCCAGAAGCTCCAGGGCCTCTCTTGTTGCCTGGGACTGGATGTGAACTGGCCTGGCACAAAATTCTTCAGCTACATCAGTCTCTAACTATTCAGCATGTCTAGTGTTCCCACTACACACAGGAAAAAAACCTTGAGGCTTAGAAAAGTGAATCACCCAGGGTCGCACAGTCCATACTCGGAATCACCAGGCTCGGAGCCCAGGCTTTTGGAACAGAGCCAGTACTTCTATCAACTGCTTAGCCACACTTCCGGGCAGGGGGTTAGGTGCTAGTTGCCAGGGCCCGTCTGAGATCTTGGTCAGGCCAGGTCCCCCATAAGGGCACAAATGGGCCCTTATTCCTTGGGTCCTTAAGCAGGGTTTCACTATTTCCTTGTGGTTGGATGGTGAAAGCCTTTGGCTTTGCTGGCCATGGGGAGAGGGGCCTGCTGCCCCCAGGACATGGCTAAAAAAGCAACTTCCTGCCTGTGACACTGCTGCCTACTGCCCTATTTGTCCAGGAACACCAGGAGCCCTGACATGGGCTTCTCAGCCAATGAAGATTTCTTCAGTTTGGTGGAGTCTCAGCATAGCCTGCAAAGTAAGGCCTACAGAGGTGGAGTCACGTGTCCCAGGCCACACAGTTGGTAGGGTGCTAGACTGGAAAGAGGACAAGAAACCTCTGAATTCCAGGGCTGGGGGTGGAGGACTCAGAACTAATAGAGTAATTACAGAGATTTCCAAATCAGGTTCTAGGGATTCCCCAAAGGAGCCTCAGGAAGGCTCTGCAGACTCCCATCTACTCCAGGTCCCGTGAAGTAGCTTCATTTTCCTTTTTTCCACCATAAAAAAAAAAAAAAAAAACAACAGAAAACCCTCATATGGTTATTTTTTTAGTTTTTTTTTTTTGTAGTTGTAGATGGATGGCATGCCTTTAATTAATTAATTAATTAAGATGTTTGTTTTTTAGTTGTAGTTGGACACAATAGCTTTATTTTATTTTTATGTGGTGCTGAGTATCGAACCCAGTGCCTCACATGAGCTAGGCAAGCACTCTGCAATTGAGCTACAGCCCCAGCCCCCTCATATGGTATTCTGAGGCCCACTAGACTAATTCAATCTCTCATAGTACACATGGGGAAATTCGGGAGAGGCAAACACACTCAGGATCAGGTGGAAGTGTTGGGACCCTGGCCTGGGCTCTGAGTGTGAGGTGTTCCTTGTTCCCTCCAAACTGAGAACACCAGCTCAGGCATTGGGGGAGGGGCAGCCACTTGTGGCTGAGCCATGCCTCCTCCAGTCACTGACTGGGGTCACCCAAATAGCAAGTTGTTTTCCAAAAACCATTTCTATCACTACTTCTACTATATCCAGTAAGCAACTCAAAGGACAACACTCACCCCTCACCCATCCAGTGCTGGAACCTGCCAGATATCAGCTTAGTTATCCTCAGAGACCTATTTGCAGTGTCTGTTCTACCCTCTGGGACACCTTCTTATCACTACCCCTGGTGATGCCAGCTCCTAAGCTGCGGGCTTTGTCTTGTATATCAAAGCTATAACTACGTGTGGGGCCACTGGTGAGTAGAAGATGTCCACAGTTATGAGCTGCCTCGGCTCCAGCCCAGTGCAAAAGCTGGACATGTACAGCACATCTGGCCTGCTGAGGGAGTGACGGGAAGAGATTGCAAGATTTGGCTTTTGCTGTTGTTGTTATTATTTTGGGACTGGGGATTGAACCCAAGGGTATTCAACCACTGAGCCACATCCCCAGGCCCCTCCCCCCTTTTTTTATGAGGCAGGGTCTCACTACATTGCAGGCCTTCACTAAGTTCCTGAGGCTGGCCTCAAATTTGTTATCAGCCTCTTGAGTGGTGGGATTACAGGCATGTGCCACTGTGCCTGGCAAGATTTGGCTGTTTAAATACTATTGGGCTTTTCAAATATTGGTTTTAAAAGGTCAGCCTTGTTGCTACCTTTCCAAAGCCCTGAGGTCCCTGGAGCCCAGGCTGGTAAGTGCTACTTGGAAAGAGCCTCAAAAAAATACCCACACTTCTGGAGAGCTGACGTCAAACCCTGGTGATAGGGTCACAAAAGTTGGGCTTTTCAAAAGCTGCTGGAGACCTTGTGTCCCGTGTGCAAAGCCAGACACCGCCAGACCGTATGCACCTCGATTGCTAGCCTCTTTCATCATTCTGAATGACCAAGTGCATCCCAGAATAGAGAGAAGGTGTTAATAGGCTCATTCACTGTGCCTGGAGTGACAGGTGGTATATCAGGTGACAGAAGCAAGAGCCAAGAACCCTGGGTAGCCAGAGAGATGGACTGAAAAGAACAGCACAGGACTGAATGGGGAAAACCATGAGTTCAGTTCAGGTCAGCACAAGCAATGCTGCTCGCTCCGTGTCCTTCAGGCCCAGACCTAGAGACACAGGAGGGGAGAGGCCACCTCCTCAGATCTTACATTAACATCCTGGGTTTGGGGCTGGGGTTGTAGCTTAGTGGTATAGTACCTGCCTAGCACATGGAGGCACTGCATTCAATGCTCAGCACCACATAAAAATAAAGAAATAAAATAAAGGTATTGTGTCCATCTACAATTTTAAAAAGTTGTGATATATAAAAAAGATCCCAGGTTTAGGAGTAAAGCCACTAAAAAAAGAAAAGCAGTATGTGGAAAAGTGCCTTAGTGACTTTGCTATCACAGACACATCTGAGGCTACCCTGACAGAGGAAGGCACAGGACCAGAAAGGGGCTGTCTCCACTGAATTCTGGACAATACTGTAGTGCTGCTGGCAATTCTAGGACAAGGGATGTGGTCAAACTGGAGCCTGAAGAGAAGAGGGTAACTTGCACAGGGAGGAGTCTCCAATCCATTCCACCATTCCACTATAGCAAGAGCTTATTTGCACAGGGGACATCATGCACTGTACCCTGGGCTGGCACCAGGGACTAGGATATGTAGTTCTTGTCCTGAAGAAAATCATAGTAAAGTGCAGAGACGACAATGACATTTCTACTCCTGACTGGGCACCATGGCAGCCATATGAAGCAGCCTGAGAAAGCCTGGAACTGATTCAACAAGTGACATCTGTGACATACTTATCACAAAGGGGGCATGTGACAAGTCATGCCTGGTATAAATGGGAGGGGTTGCTTGCAGAGACTGGGCTGGATAGCCTGGAGGAGGGCCAGTTGGGAAAGGCATGATTACTGTCCTCAAATACCTAGAAGAGCATCACATGCATGTGGCCCCGGGGGAAGGGCTGTTAAGGGGAAGCAGACAACTGCTCCTATAAAGAGGGGACTTTGAAGAGGTGGAGCTGGCCAAAGACGGAAGAGGGGCCTAGAAGATGGCCAGCATGGCAGGACACAAGCACAGTGGATGCTGGAAGGGGACTCAAGCCTCCACAGGTGTGACCCTCAGGATTCTTCCCAGGCCTGAGATGCTTTCTTTGCCCTCTTATTTCATATCCAGTTCTGGATGTGATATTGGACATCATCTTTGTGTATGTGACATTCATAGTTCAAACTTTTTTTTTTTTTTTGCCTCCAGAGAACTGCTGCCAATAAGCAGAAAAGGAAAATGTTTATGCAGCCTAGTCACAAGGGAAATGACATGAGGACATTAGGACCTCAGACGGCAAAATCAAGGCTTCAACACCTTTGGGGAATCCACAGCACAAGAGCCCCTATTTAAGTTCAACCCCAGAATGAGATCAGCTGACACTTGTTCACTCCTCCCTGCCCCCAGGAAATACTTGGTTATGTGCTACTGACTGAAGATTTGGAGTCCCTGTTTCCCATGTTCACTCAGCATCTGACTTGGGCTCCCTGGGCCTCAATTCCTCCATCTATAAAATGAAAGTGATACTGGCTTACCGTGAGAACTATCTAAAGCTCCTGTGAGAGTTCCTGAACAGTCAGGTGGGAAAGGGCCTGGTGGGTGAGGAACCGACACTAGGATAGCTTCAGGGGCCCCATAGCTGCTGGGGATTTGGCAGGTCAGAAACCAGGAATTCTTGGCCTGAGCAGAGGTGAGGGGTCATAGTCTCTCCAACGGGCTGTGCTGAGGAAGGTTCAGTGTCCTGCCTGAGTACACAGCTATCCACCCCACCCCACCACACCATGCTTGTAACACTTTGGTGTAGGGACCACAGGCCTCCTGGCCTTGCCAACCATCTCTCCAGCTTCTTGTCAACACCCTCTTCATGCCAACACACTGTATTCTCAGCTTCCAGGTATTGGCACAGGCTGTGAACAGCCTTCTTCCTCACTAATTCTGCTTCTTTCTCTAGGTCTGTGCCAGCATCACTCCTCCAAAAAGCCTTCCTACAGTCTCCCCAGGACCCTCTGTGGCTCCTCACTGGGCCAGCACCCGTGTTTAGGTGTCCCACAGCTCCCTGTCCATCACTGTGTGTTTATACCTGTTTATGTTCCTGCATCTGCCTTTAGACCCTGAGCTTCCAGAAGTCAGGGACCATGTGGTTCACATCTCCAACTCCATCCCTGGACCAGAAGAGGCACCAGGTTGCTGACACTTGTGAGGTAGGACTCCATCTCTAACTTGGCTTTGGAAGACTCTGAGGACTCAGCAAGTAGAGCCTGTGAGAGGGGGCTTGGTGTGCAGAAGACAGAGGAGAATGATCGAGCCGTGACTGTGCTACTCCATCATGCCCCCATATCCCTCACTGCTCAATTCTCCTCCCAAACACTTCTGAAAGCACAACACGATGCATTAAGGAACATTTTTTTGAAAGATCATTAATCACCGCTCCTGTCCATAATACCCTGCCCCGACATGGCACAGTGTTAGCCACACCCTAAGAACTATCTAAATATTATTGACTAACAAGCCTAGTTACCAGGTATTTGCCATCTGTTCAAGAACTGACTATTGCAGAAGTCCAGTCACTATCTGAAGTCCTTATACTGCATCTTATATTTGATCCACACAAAAAGATAGTTTCACCATCTACCCTGGTGTTGCTAAGGAAACAGCCTCAGAGAGGTTGAGGGCTCTGCTCAGCATCACACAGCAAAGTCATACTCTATCTGTTAAGTGAATGCAAACCTTACAGGTTTCAACCTCCAGGACCCAATCTTCATGGTATTCAGTTTCACAAGCAGCAAAAATACCAGCTCGTGTCAGTAAGACTGACACACACAATCCTACAGAGCTTAGAAGTCTTAAAACGTTAAGTTTGCCCTTCCTATAAGCAGGTGGGATGTGGCAACATTACACTTTCACAAAGACCCTAAGCTCAAGCCAGCATCTCGAGGAGCACCTGAAGAAAGTGGATTTTACCTTAACAACTTCTATCCCTCTAAGGAGATCGTCTGCCCTGATGTTTTTACCAACACACTTTCCCAAGCTTCAGGCTGTCCTGTCAGACCCTTTTCTACTCTCACAAAGAGACCTGTGACATCACTTGCCCCTTAAACAGTATGTTCCCCTCTCAGGATTGCCACCCATTGGTAAAAGTGAGGAGCTGAATTAGGTTGGGGGTGGCACCAGGGGATGGCATTCAGGTTCCACCTGGCACATTACTTCTGGTTTCCTGCCTGTGTTGAGAAGACTCCTGAAAGTGTGACCAGGCTACGTGGGAGTGCTGTGAGTGACTGGTGCTGCTACCATAGGTCCAATATTAAGAATAATTGCCAAGTGCAATGTACTTGCTATCACTAGGCAAGATAACCACCACATAAACACTTTAAGATGCTGTTCTGAACAATCAGTGAGGTGAATAGAGAGCCTACTAATTTCAAACAAATTTTTACCACATGCACGCCAGACAGAGCACTAATCTCTAGGATGTATTAAAAAAACTAAAAAATCTTTTTTTTTTAAAGTATTTATTTTTTAGTTTTTTAGGTGGACACAATATCTTTATTTTACATTTATGTGGTGCTGAGGATTGAACCCAGTGCCTCATGTGCATGCTAAACGAGCACTCTACCACTGAGCCACAATCCCAGCCCCTAAAAAATCTTAACACCAAAAAAAACAAATAACCCAATCAATAAATGGGCCAAAGAACTGAACAAACACTTCTCAGAAGAAGATATACAATCAACAAATATATGAAAAAATATTCAACATCTCTAGCAATTACAGAAATACAAATCAAAACTATTCCAAGATTTCATCTCACTCCAGTCAGAATGACAGCTATGAAGAATACAAACAACAGTAAGTGTTGGTGAGGATGTGGGGAAAAAGGTATACTCATACATTGCTGGGGGAACTGCAAATTGGTGCAGCTAATATTGAAAGTAGTATGGAGAATCCTTGGGAAACTGGGAATGGAGCCACCATTTGACCCAGCTATCCCACTCCTCGGTCTATACCCAAAAGACTTAAAAACAGCATACTACAGGGACACAGCCACATCAATGTTTATTATCGCACAATTCACAATAGCTAAATTGTGGAACCAACCCAGATGCCCTTCAGTAGATGAATGGATAAAGAAAATGTGGTATATTACACAATGGAATATTACTCAGCATTAAAAGAGAATAAAATCATGGCACATTTGCAGGTAAATGGATGGAGCTGGAGAATATAATGCTAAGTGAAATTAGCCAATCCCAAAAAACCAAATGCCAAATGATTTCTCTGATTTAAGGATGCTGATTCATAATATGCTGTGTGGGCGGGGAGAATGGGAGGATTAAATGAACTCTAGATAGGACAAAGGGGAAAGGGGGAGGGAGTGAAATGGAGGGGGTATAAGGGTAAGAAAGACGGTAGAATGTGATGGTCATCATTACCCTAAGTACATGTATGAAGACACAAAGGATGTGACTCTACTTGGTGTACAACCAGAGATATGAAAAATTGTGTATGTAATATGAATAATGCATCTGTTGTCAGAATTTTGCAATTTAAAAAAAATTTTAAAAAGATGCTATTCCTTTGATGCAGAATCATCATCCCTACCAAAACCTTTACTTCTGCCCCCATCTGCCTTGCAGGTTCAACAATGCAGGAGCTTCTCAGGCAATGTTTTAAATACAATAATGATGGGAAAGCAACCACTAAAAAGTCCACTGTTCTTTGAAAGACTGACCAACAAGGAATACTAAACCTACTGAGTAAGAGTAGCTGGGTTTCAACCCAGTGTTGGCAGTTAAGTGCTACATGATCTTGGACAAGTCACCTTACTTCTCAGTCTCTATGATTCCTAGTTTCATTGCATTTTACCACACTGGACACTAAATGAGGATTCTCAAGGCTGCAAAGGGAAGTTTATTACTGTCTCACTGATTCTGGGCAGTGTTGTCCCATTTCCCAGCAGAGGAAGCTGAGGCTAAAAGTAGAGGGACTTGCTCTAAATCCTAAAGCAAATAAGTGGCAATTGGAGGTATTATGCCTGGGTTCTACGATTAGATCCATGGTCTTCCCTAACCCATCTCCTGCCTCCATGGTGAAATTAGCCAATCCCAAAAAATTGGTGGCGGGGGTGGAAGGGTGGGGTTGGGGTGGTGGGTGTTTGCGGACAGGCTCCTCACAGCACCAAGGGCTTTGGGAGCAATGCTGCCTCTGGAGGAAGCCCTCCCAAGAGATCATCAGTCCTTTAGCAGTTCTGCTGGAACACAGCCACACACAAGCTCAGCTTTGCAGTGTGCATTAACTTGGAGAATCATCTTCCTAAGAGTTAATTACTCAGAGATACCCCCAACAGCTTTTCAAATACATATCCTTAAAAAGGGCTAATGAGGGGCTGGTGTTGTGGCTCAACGGTAGAGCACTCGCCTTGCACATGCGAGACCCTGGGTTCAATCCTCAGCACCACATACAAAAATGAATAAATAAATGAAAAAAAAAAAGGGCTAGTGAATGAGGCACCTGGAGTAATCAAATTCACAGAGACAGAAAGCAGAATGGTGCTTGCCGGGGTGTGGTGTGGGGAATGGAGAGAGTGTTTAATGTGTACAGTTTCACTTTGGGGTGGTGACAGCTGTATCACAAGAGAAAATACTTAATGCCAGTGAACTGTACACTTAAAAATGGTTGAAATGGTAAATCTTGTTATGTATATTTTGCCATACTATTTAAAAATCAGACTAATGAGCAGTTCACTAATGAGCAGCTCCCCCAGCACCCTGCATTGGCTGCAGGCAGACAGATACCTCCTGACTACCACACCCTTGTGCGGGGCAACAGTCACATCAAGAAGCGTGGGAAGCTCATTTTACAATGAGCCCCAACAGTTATCAAATTACTTTGGTTTTTCTCACTGCAAATCCCTAAGTCACAAAATAAAATATTTAAAACCACTTTAAGAATTTTTTTTTTTCAGTATCGACGATTAAACCCAGTGGCACTCTACTACTAAGCTCTATTTATTTATTTATTTTTGAGACATGGTCCCACTAAGTTGCTTAGGTTCTTACTAAGTTGCTGAGGCTGGCTTTGAACTTGCCATCCTCCTGCCTCAACCTCCTGAGTTGTTGGGATTACAGGTGTGTGCCACCATACCTGGCAGAATTTTTTTTATTTCTAATTTGAGTTAAATGTACTTGTGAGCAGGGGCTGATTTATAATCTGCCTACATTCTCTTTCATGAAATTTAGGAAATAAAAATAAAAATAATTCAAATAAAAAATAGAGATTGGAGCCAGGCATGGTGGCACAAGCCTGTAAACCCAGTGGCTCAGGAGGCTGAGGCAGGAGGATTGCAAGTTCAAGGCCAGCCACAGCTACTTAGCAAGACCCTGTCTCAAAATAAAAAATAGAAAAAAAAGGACTGGGGATGTTGCTCTGTGGTAAAGCGCACCTGGGTTCAATTCCCAGTTACCTCCCTTAAAAAAAAAAAAGATTGGAGGTGGAGGTGTTTAAGGGTAGTAATATATGTTAGTATCCTGGAACCTTGGAAAGGAGCAGGATAGGAGACTGGGTAAAAATAAAAACCAAAAATCTTTAAAAACGAAAAGTAAAAAAATGTATCATAAATTTATGATTTTATACAATACAGGGGGAAAAAGGTTATTTTAATCCCATTGCCCTAACACAGTGACTCTTTTTATTTTATTTTATTTATTTTTTAGGTGTAGATGGACATAACACAATGCCTTTATTTTCATGTGGTGCTGAGGATCAAACCTGGTCCCGCCCGTGCTAGGCGAGCGCTCTACCGCTGAGCCACAATCCCAGCCCACACAGTGACTCTTAAACTGACTTTTAAACTAAAGCCAAGATTGCCATTTTTGTATGGCAATCTTGCTAAAATTAAATAGAAACTTCTGCTATGACCTTCTTAAACAGCGATTAAGGGAGAACAGAACAGTGAATCAGGACTTCAAATCTTGACTAAGCTGGGTATCTCTGGGCAAGTCACTTTACTTCTGTTCCATTACCTATGAATTAATAACTACGACCTGCCTTCTTCAGCAACAAGAGAAACCACAGTACTCCGTGCCCTGGGGCTCCCCCAGAGTGGACAAAGCTGTTCTCCTCAGACCTAACTGGGCTTACCAACCCACCCAGATGTGACAGCACCTCTTGGGTTCTAGCAATACACCAGCCACTCCCACCTCAGGGTCCACACCTGCTGTTTCCAGTCCTCTCTGAACTGCCTCCTTCTACTCTCTAGTCACTATTCCCAGATGCCCTCCCAATCTCTTTGACTAGGTCCTTCTCTGCTTTTGTTTGTTTCCTTCAGGGGTCTTACTGCCATTAGATGATATTTTGCTTTTTGTTAACTCCTTGGACAGGGACTCCAAGTTGGATGGAAATCAATCTTATTCTCTACTCTCCCTGGCTCCCAGAACAGCACCTGGTATTCTAGGTATACAAATGGCTGATTGTTTGAAAGAGAAGTGGAGGTGGGGTGGGGCAGGAGAGAAGAGGATTCTAAGGAACCTCCATCCTCTCTCCTTGACTGTTCCCAAGGATTGTTCCCAAGCACTGTCATGCAAACTCCTTTTGAGGAAGTGCTGGGACAGCAGGAGTGGTGGTAGCCCTGCCTCTACTGGGTGCTGTCAGGCAAGCTCTGCTCCCCCAGTCACCCTGCATTGGCAGCAGGAAGACAGATACCTCCTGACTACCACGCCCTTGTGCAGGGCAACAGCCACATCAAGAAGTGTGGGAAGCTTGGAAAGGCAAGAAAGTTCCAGGAGAGTCTGGAACTATTCACAGCACACTCAATCACAAGCTTCTGTCCTCTCCCAGCAGGAAACTGCCCACACGAGTGATGACCCTCCAGAGACAAACCCCAGCTCTCGGTGCCCAGCAGACTCTGGCCTTGGACGATCCTCTCCAGCTGATCTTGCTTATCTTGACTCCTGGACAGCCTGCCCCTTGTCTCCCCTTAAGAATTCTGTCTACTTGAGCCTGCTCAGCTTGGATATCCTGAAGGATATCTCATCCCTAAAGTCTGCCTTGACTCCCTCCATATTCCCATCACAGTCCTATCCTCTAAACAGCCCATCTAGTCCACCTACATCTTTCCAGGCACGGGATGCAGGCAGGCTTTAGCTACTTTTAAGTCTTCTCTCCCCACGGATGTCAGTAATAGCAGCAGCTGACCCTTAATGCCTCCTCCCTACCAGGTACACCTTTCTTCCTGCTAAGACTATAGTCAGGATATCACCACTTCTGTTTGCAAGTGAGGAAACTGAGAGGTTAGCACCTAGTCCAGTCTCACAGCTCTAGTGGCAGCCTGGAGTCTGAACCCCAGCATTCTGACCCTGAACTATGCTCTAACTACAGGTCTGTATGACTTCTGGGGTGTGGGCTTCTCACTGTGCCTAGCTCAGCCACACCCATGTAGGCTTAATAAATGCTATTCTTTTGCATTCCAAGGAAGCAACATGGCCAGTGTGAATTATCAATACAAGCCATTCAATAAAAGGCTTCCAAATCACCTACTATGAGCTTAGTGGGTGCTCTCAGGGAGTAAACACCAGCTCTGTGCTTATTAGTATTAGGGACCTTGTAATTGTGCAAAGAAGAGAAAAATAAAAATCTTATTTGTTAAAGCAACCAAATAGATACCATATCTGTTCAGGGAAGTCTTGAGAATTTCCTTAGACAAAGCACAAAGAATAGGATCTTAAGCCCCCTGCTAGTTAGATAACAGCTAATCTTTGAAATACACAGGCTGACCAAATGTGAGTTTCAATACACCAGCTTCCTGGAACCAACTGAGGAGCAGAGCTGAAAGAAATCCCTGGCCAAGAAATGACTGGGGACTCTAAGGGATGGGGCACAGGAGATCCTACCTGAGGCCATCACCAATTCCAAAACAGAGAAAGGTGAGAAGCCACCCCCATCCCTGTCCTCTCTAAGTCCCGGAGACTGAAACCAGGACCAGGGTAGAAAGGTTTTCGGGACAGCTAGGTCCTGAGAAGAAACACTGGCCACAACACAGTTGAGGTCTTCACAGCAGAGAGGTGCACTCACTCTTACCTTCAGGGACAGTGAATTGTTCTGTGGAAGCTGGGATTCTTTCCCTGGGAACACAGGCCAGGCTTGGCTCAGTCCTCACAGCCAAATGGGAGTTTAAAAGGCAGCAGCTCTCCACCTGGGGGGCCCAGGGGTGGGACCACACCCGGGTGAGGCTGACTTCACTGAGGAACTGGCCCACTCCCAGACTGCCCGGCCAGGACGCCACCGCCTGTCTGTAGCCTGGCGCCTCTCCCTGAGGCGCCCCACCCACCCCGCCAAGCTTCCCGAACCAGGGCAGGAGTGGGTAGGGATGAGGTCTGCTCCACTCCTAGTGAGGCCTGCTTGGCCTTGGTTCCCTAACCCTTCCCCAGCCTGGACTGGGTCTGAAGCTGCTGCTTCCTGCTTTGCTGTTTTCTTTCACTTTGGTTTTTGACTCCAAAGTGAAACTAAAGGCTGAGACAACGTGGGAAAGATGGTGAGCACTAAGGACTGGGAGAGTTAAACACCTGGCTTCTAATCCCAAAAAGAGGGCAGGCCTCAGTTTTCACACTGACAAAATGGGAGGGCGGAACAAAGCTAGGGACTTTAAACATCAGACTTTCCCTTCCTCAGCCCTAACACCACTGGGGGATAAACAGGAGCTTCAGAGATGAGCCATGGGTGGCCCAAAGCACCCTGTTAGCCTGTGAGAGGAGGCAAACTCTGGCAGCAGTGTAGACATCCTATTGGTCTCCTGGATTACCTCTCCCCTATCTGCCATATGAGCTCCTTCATCCTGTGCTGACACTCAAAGGTTCGGGCAAACTGGGGTGGAGCAAATTCAGAAGGCAGAACAAATTCAGGGGACCATGTGTTGGCACAGTGAGAGGGGACACCTGCTATGGGCTGCCCTTGAATTCCCAGCCTCAGGGCTGATCAGGCCATCTGCAGCCCACTTGGGACCGGTCCAAACTTCAAACTGACCCTAGAGTATCTACATGGTACACCTAGCTAGGACCACTGCACGGGAATCTGTTTTAGGATATTCCCCACTGGCTGCTTTATCAAATATTTATAAGAGCCCAGAGACAAGAAAAAGGCAAGTAGGAGCCTCCCAAACATTCAGCTGAGGGAAACTGAGACTCAGAGGAAGGCAGGGGCAATGGCCAAGCCAGCATGGGGATTTGGGAGCTTGGTAAATATTTAAATGTCTCACCTGCCTAGCTGTTGCCAAGCAAGTACAACGCACACATGAGAGGCTCATGAAAGACTACAAGTGGGAGGGAGGAGGGTCTGTCCCTGGAGCCTCCTGACCTGTGCCCCAACCTAAATTTCAAACTTTAAAAATAAACTACCTGATGAAAAAAATTAGTGTCTTTCCCACCTAGATGCCTGTATAGTCACTATCAACAGATTTGATATTTCCAAATATCAAATCAGGTCCCAAGGTACCCATAACAGAGTCCCCTCACTCCCTATCTTGGTTCTACTCCTGCTTCTGCTCCAATCTATTTCTGTCTTTTGTTGCTTACTTCCTTCCCCGGGCACCTTACTAAGGAGAGTAATCTCCTTGGATATGGGCTGCTGAGCGACACTGGCAAACTCCTTTCTTTCTCCAGCCTTGCTCCCCCTGTAAAACTGTGGGCTGGATTAGGATAGTGGTTTCTTTCCTTTTCTTTTTTTTTTTTTTAAAGAGAGAGTGAGAGAGGGAGGGAGGGAGAGAGAGAATTTTAATATTTATTTTTTAGTTATCGGCGGACACAACATCTTTGTATGTGGTGCTGAGGATCGAATCCGGGCCGCACGCATGCCAGGTGAGCGTGCTACTGCTTGAACCACATCCCCAGCCCAAGGATAGTGGTTTCTTAACCAAGGAAAAATGAATTTGAATCTGGTGGTGGAGTGCTTTTAAATATATATACATTTTCAATGTGGTACATATACACAATGCAATACTACTCAGCTTTACAGAATGAAATTATGGCATTTGTAGGTAAGTGAATGGAGCTGGAGAATATCATGCTAAGTGAAATAAGCCAACCCCCCCCCCAAAAAAAAACCCCAAAGGCCGAATGTTTTCTCTTATGATAAGTGGATGCTGATGCATAATGGGCGGGGGTGGGAGTGGGGAAGAATGAAGGAACTTTGGATTGTGAAGCGGGGAGTGAGGGGAGGCGAAGAGGGTATGGGGATGGGAAGGACAATGGAATGAGATGGACATTATTACCATATATACGAGTATAATTACACTACCGGGTGACTCTGCACCATGTACAGCCAGAGGAATAAGAAGTTGTGCTCCATTTATGTATAATATGTCAAAATGCATTCTATTATCATGTATAACTAATTAAAACAAATTTAAAAAATAAAAATTAAAAATATGTATATGCATTTTCAGAATGGAAAAGGCAGCAATTCGAAAATTTTGGACAAAATTTTAAGTGCACAGACTCTCAGAAATAGCAATCTCACTTGCAGGAATGGCTTTTGCAGCTACACATGCATATAGATATGTAGGGAAGGTGCTCACTGCAATACTGTTTATAGCAGCAAGGCTGGGGACAACCTAAAGGTCCCAGAGTAAAGGAACCAACAAGTAGGCAGTAGTCTACTATCAACGAAAGGCACATGCTTATGAAAAAAGGTCACGGACCTGGGTGTGCCCACAGAGGAATAAGCTGCAGTGGAGACACATGTTGGTGGAAAAGGCAAGATACAGAGCAGCAGGTAGAGGAGATGCTGCCAGTTAGGTAATAAAAAGGGATTCTACTGACATAGCTGCCCATGTATGCAAAAAATTTCTGGAAAGAAATATCAAATCTGGTGACAGTGACTATACAGGCATCTGGGTGGGAAGGACACTAATTTTTTTCATCAGGTAGTTTATTTTTAAAGTTTGAAATTTATGTTGGGGAACAGGTCAGTGGTAGAGGACTTACCCAGCCTGTGCAAGGTCCTGGAATTCAATCCCCAGCACCAAAAACAAATAGTTTGAATTTTCAAAACATATATATATATATATATATATATATATATATATATATATTTGCAATAAAAATCTGACTTCTACATACAAAAAACAACTCTAGCAAAATGTACCCAGAAATACCTCCCTCTAGATCTCTGGCATCAGATTCCTAGTGAGCAGGACTCAGGCACCCAGATTTTTTTTTTAAATATTTTTTTAAATTGTTGATAGACGTTTATTTTATTTACTTATATGTGATGCTGAGACTCAAACCCAGTGCCTCACACATGCCAGGCAAGTGTGCTACTGCTGAGCCCCAGCCCCAAGGCATTTAGATTTTTAAGTGTCCTCTGAGAGTATACTGGGCAGCCCAAACACTGCAGGGCTTGAGCAGGGGTGTCAAGGAAAATTCTAAAGACAAACATGGCCTTGAGGACAGAAGGATTTAAAGGTGGCTTTTTTTTTTTTTTTTTTTTTTTTTTTTTGAGAGAGAGAGGGGGGGAGGGAGGAGGGAGAGAGAGAATTTTTTAAATATTTATTTTTTTTAGTTTTCGGCGGACACAGCATCTTTGTATGTGGTGCTGATTATCGAACCTGGGCCGCACGCATGCCAGGCGAGCGCGCTACTGCTTGAGCCACATCCCCAGTCCTTGAAGGTGGCTTTGAATGCTGAACATGTACAGTTGACATGAAAGGGGTCCTACCAGGAGGGACTGGGAAAATGAAGTCAGGCTGGTAGGAAAGGGGAAGGAATGTCTCTACTACAGGATCCTGGTTGGTCCCTTTCCTCCTAGGTTTGCTTCCATTCCTGAGAAGGGAGGGAGCTGAGCCAGAGTCCTTTCCAGACTCGCTATCTGAGGACCCACCTTTATTTCATCTCATTTAATATTAAAGGAGGCAGGGAAGGTCCCCAGCTCAGCACATGGCCATAGGGCTCCACATCTGTGCAGACCGTAATCAAATATTTCGAGGCTGCAGAAAAGTCAGGCAAGGATCTTAAGCAAAGGAGTCTTTGGGTGATGTCCCACAGGGAAAAGGAGCAGATGGCTTTCTGCTGAGATGCCCTTCATCACCTTCTTGTCAATAATTAAGTCATTACTGAAAACCTCTTTTGTTACTTTTGAAGTTCAGTTTTTAGAAATGTACTTCAGCTTACTTTGCCATCATACTCCAGGCTGAGGGTTCATAGTCTAAATCCACAAGCCCAAGCCAAAGGAGTGTGCAGGGGAAAGAGCCCAGGGTAGGGGTGAGGAACCCACGGGTGGAACCTGGCCACAGCTCAATGTAGTTGCACTATGAGAGGTCAGATACCTCTCCAAGATTCCCAGATTACTCTGCCTGTTAGTGTATCCCCAGGGCTGGCTCAGGAGCACCATACACAGTAGCACTTGATAAATGTTGAATAAATGAGCAGCTCAGCTAGGGTAAGCCACTTTCTATGAATGAACCTCAGTTTCCTCTTTTAGAAAATGAAGATGACAAGAATAGTAATGACCTCCTAGAGTTATGTAAGGATCTACTGAGATAATGTGGACAAAAGAGCTTTGCAGCTGGATGTGGTGGTGCATGATGTAAACCCAGCTACTCAGGAGGCTGAGGCAGGAGGATTGCAAGCTATAGGCCAGCCTCAGTGAGACCCTGTCTCCAAAAAAAAAAAAAAAAAAGGGCTAAGGACTAGGGATGTAGCTCAGTGGACAACACTCGCCAAGTTCAATCCCCAGAACTACCCATCCCCCCAAAAAAATTATTTGTGAAACAAAATGGGCTAAAAAGAATGAGCAAATTTATGAGAAACCATCTTGCAAATGGTAATCAAATGAATTACTACAATTGAGAGAAGTGCAGATCACTCTAGTCTACTGTTCCAATGTCCAAATGATATTTTTTAGGCTGTTTCTGTTCCAAAAGCAAATTATTCCTCTTCAAAACCTTTGTTAAGATTTTGATATGTGGGGCTGGGGCTGTGGCTCCGAGGTAGATCACTTGCTAGCACGTGTGAGGCCCTAGGTTCATCCTCAGCCCCACATAAAAATAAATAAAATAGAGGTATTATATCCAACTACAACTAAAAAAAATAAATATAAAAAAAATAAAATAAAAGACCATTATCTACTTAAAAAAAAGATTTTGGTATGAGACAGGTGGATCGTGAGTTCAAAGCCAGCCTCAAGAAAAGTGAGGTGCTAAGCAACTCAGTGAGATCCTGTCTCTAAATAAAATACAAAATAGGGCTGAAGATGTGGCTCAGTGGTCGACTGCCCCTGGGTTCAATCCCTGGCATCCCCCGAAAAAAGAGATTTTGGTATGAAAACATGGTTACAGTTACAATTGTACTTTGCATACAGCTGAGCTCAAAGAGAACCTGCCAAAGCAGACTGGCATATGGATGCTAGGGGTGTTTCTGAAGACAAGGGAGGAAAGGAATGAGGGGGACCTGGGGGTAGGCCTACTATGTGGTTGCTTTGCCTCATGACCAAGTTCACGCTCAGGGGTGCATATGCTGCACAGAAAGAAGAGAATGGCTAGCTGGGAGATCTTGACCAAACCATCAATTTCCTGGCTGTGCACTGTGACCAACCACTGCTGCTTTCCACAGTAGCTACTTGGTAAGTACCAGTCCTTTCTGTCTTCTGTCAATGCCTAGCTGTAGCCTGAGAAATCAGACCTGGGCTCCATCACCTGGTTCTTCTTTACTAAACACCTTGGGACAAGTCCCTTCCTGCCTCTATGGGTGACTGATTTCCCTGGCTGAGCTAGGGAACACCCTTTCTGTTGGGCACCAGCCAAGAATTCCACCAGGCCCAATGGTGGACATGTCCACTACTGGACTAGACACACATGCAACACAGCTTTGGAGGCTTCACACACAGCCTGCGGTATAAGCCTGCTGGTATGAGGACCTCCAGCTCCTTTGATTTTTTTTCACCTTGAAGAAATTCTAAGCTGGCACCCAACTCTAATCTTCAGGATCTTCAGAGAGTAGTTTTGTGGGCTTTAAGGGAGGTATTCATGTGCCCCTTATCCAACAGGCGAGAATGCTCAGAATCCCTAGGAACCTAACCCCAGAAGTTTCCTCTATAGGAAGCAGAGCTTAACTGTGGAAAGAACCAGGGTTGAAGACAATCAGCCTTGGGTCAGAGCCACATTTTTCTTATCTGTAAAACAGGGAAGATAAGTCCACCTGCTTCTGGCTTGTTGTACAGATTTCACGAGAATGCCTTTAGAAGCCCTGGCATAGAGCCGGCACAGAGAAGGTGCACAAGAAATGTACTCAGACTACCACTTCCTGCCCCAAACCAGTAACACTCAACGTCTTTCCCTCTGGCCCATCAGGCCCAGGGCTATCAGGGAGCCTCTAGTACTCCATCTGCCTCTTCCCACTCCAGTAGGCCCCACCAGAACCACGTCCTCCTGGATGCTTGCAAAGCCTCCTCCCTGTCGTCATTTTTATTCATTCCAATTCACCTAGCCTGATTCATGTAATCAAAAGTCCTCCAGTTGCTCTACTCCTGTTCTAAAACCTTCCATGGCTCCCCAATGCCTCTGCTCTTCTGGTGATGTTCAAGGTTACCTTCAATCTCCTGGTTCCACCTAGATCTTCTATCCAGCGCTGTGAGGCATCAGCAAAACTAGCACACTCTAGTTCTCCAAATCCAGGCTTACCTTCCAGCCCCTCCTCCCTCTGCCTCCAACAAACCATTCTCCAGAATGCCAGCTCCATCCTCTGCCTCTGCAAATCCAGCCCCCTCAAAGGGCTCTTGTTTCCTCTGGCTCACACTCACTTCTTCCTTCTCAGACAATGTCTTTCCTCAGCAGACGCTTAATTACAGACTGTCACACAGTCTCTCATAATTGTAGGCCTTGTCTCCCGTCAGACTATAGGTTCCCAGGGGCAGAAGCCTTGTCTGTTCTCCTTTCTCTCAGAAGCTGGCCCAGGCTGGAAGGGCAGGCTCCTGGTAAGAGAGTGCATCCCAAGCCCAGTTCTGCTGCAGGCTGGGTTGAGCCTAGCTCCAGCCACTTGGGACCACTTCTCTTGTCCTGTGAGGAAACTTCACTGGCCAAAGCAGACTTGCGAGCTCCAGTTCCCCACCTTATGATCCAAGTTAGCAATGCACAGGAGTCAAGGAGACCTGAGGGAGGCGGAGCAGTGGCTTTAGCCTGGCCCTGGCATGGTCTTGTTCTGTGATCCAAGCCATGTCCCTTAAGGGAGAATCCAATCCCTACTCAGGCCTGCTTTCTTACCATGAAGCAAGAAACAATCATCTTTTAACTCTAGAATTCAAATTTTATTTGTCCTTAAGGCAGCTTTGGTTTCTGGAATGGGTGGGTGAGGAACACAGCTGATTCCAGCTCAGGCTGAGTGAGGAAAGGCAGCCACAACCAGGACTTGATAATGCAGGAAGCCAAGAGGTAATCACACCACACACCTGAGCAGCCTCATTAAATTCCTGTTGATGAATGGCCTTCACTCCTGCTCAAGTGTTCCATTCCATAGCCCTCACTCTGGCCATGTCTGACAGTGTCTGTTGCCAAGGCCGAGCCAGGGAAGGGAGACTTGCTTCTACCCAAAACAAAGATAAGGATAATGATAACTGCTATTTCTTGAGGGGTCTTTATTACATGAATTCCCATCCTCACAGCAACCTGTGAGCTAGGTATTTCCATTCCTCCAATTTGACAGAGAAGAAAACTGAAGTACAGAAACCAATCAAGGTCACTCAGCAGGGACAAGTCAAGCTGTCATAAAAACCCAGGATACCCTCAGTGCCATTTTTCCCAGAGTGTAGCCAATAGGCTTTCAGCCTAGAATACTCTAGAGGGCTGTTATAAAAATTTGACACATGCCCCTAAACCTGCAAAATGAGAATCTCTGGAGATAGAGCTCAAGAACCTTAACTTCATAAAGACAAGGACTCTGAACTTTAAATAAGAGGAAACTGAGGCAGAGAAGTGAAGTAATCTGCTAAGGTGAAACTTTAAGTAAGCCAGGTAAGAGCCTAGGACTGAACTGACAGCTGGATCCCAGTGCCAGGTGAGACTTCCTGACAGTGTGGGACTCCAAGGGAAAAGAGGACAAAGGGGGAGGATACCGCACAAATAAAGCTTGCTTTCCTGCTGCAAAACTTTCACCTTCACTCCTTGGGGAGTGAAGAAATTCATACAGAACCCCACTGTAACCTTTCCCAAGAGCCCACCCAGCAAGACACATTCTGGAACCCATCAGAGCTTCTGGGAGAAAAGCCTGTAGTGTGTGGTGTCTATAACCAATATATCTCTGGCAGTGGCCCTCAGGGTGCATCTGGTTGCTACTCAGGATGAGAAAGCTAGGGGAGGTGGTGACTCAGTCCCCACCCAGCCTCAAGTTAGCCTCCTTTAAATCTGAGATGAGCTCAAGACCAGGAAAATGTCTGGAACAGATGCCAGAGAAGGAGGCCTGAGGGACAGGCTACCAGGCAGAAGCAGTAAACTTGGAGGAAAGCTGTGGGCTGCAGAGAAAAACAGACAAGCAGTATGGGCTCCAAGCCTATCCTGAGCCTAAGTGGGATCCAGAGTAGGTCCCTATCCCACTCAGAGCCCTCTATTCTCCATCCACTTGTGAAAGAGGGAGAATCCAATGGTTTCTGACTTCCTCCTGGGACTATTGTTGAGGAAAAGTAGTCAGGAAAGAGCCTGGAGGTTACACAATGCTGTACACAGCCAGAGAGATTAGAGGGTTATTCCTATTATTACTAGAAGAGTCAGAAAGTGCTTTCCCTGTTACCTGAGCCCCAACCACCAGGAGGGGAGAGGCTGGGCCTTTGTTTTATTCCCACAAAGAAAAAAGTAACCCAGATATTATTGGGAGGGGAGAGTTCACATTTATCACTTGCCTACTGGGTACCAGCTATTTTTTATATATATATATATATATATATATATATATATATATATATATATATAAAATCTCATTTGAGTCTCACCACAATCTTGAGTATAAATGATTATCTGGAGTCCAGATGAGGAAACTGAAGCTCAAAGAAAGTAACCTGTCCAAGTTTACAGAGGCAGTGAGTAGTGGAGACCGATTAAAACCAGGTGTCTGTGGCTCTAAACCTCATACTAGTTCCTCTCTGGAAAAGCTGTGTAAGAGGCAGAGCATGCCTTGTATAGAGACTCAGCACAACTGCCACCTCCTTCTTGAAGTCCTTCTGATCTTTGCCCAGACAGGACCTCTCTCCTCTGAAACCCTACATCATGGCATCAGCATACACGTGGCATCATTCAGCACATTTTCCTTGCTCTGTGATCAAGCATACTTTTAAAATGTAAGATGAGGCACAGTTGCAATCCCACCCAACATCTTCATTTTCAGCAGAAAAAAACAGAATTCCAGAGTCACATAGCATTTTGGCTTCAGAGTCAGGATCAGAACCTTGGCACTCTGCCTAACAGAATTTTAGGGATTCCATAATTTCAGTCAGTCTTAGGACAAGCATTCCTATTCCCATATTATAGATTAGGAAGCCAACACCCAAAGGAAGGTATTGACTGAAACCTCTGTGGGTCCTTGGCCCTTCTGGCCCTCATAGCCTCATCTCTAAGACTAGGGAGCTACAATAGCTGGTCTGATTCCCTGCTCTAAAGTTCTAGGACATCCTAGGGTCCCTGACAGCAAACTCCAGCCCTCTGTGGAGCCTTTCTTTGCGGGGCCTTTGTTCTCTCACTCTACAGTGGAAGAAGGAAAAGTAGCCATGGCTCCCAACCACAAAGTTTGTTTCCAAGTGCAACTGTCCCATTCTTAAACAATAATGATATGGCACATGGACAATCCAACTGTCCCAAGCAAAGACATCTATCTGGACACACATCCTCCTATCTTTACAAACCAGTGAAAAGCAACCAGGAATTGAGGCATAAATAAGGGACAGATATTTCTCTGCTCTCAGAGAGCAGATGTATTTCTGAACAACCAGGTGGTAGTGGAGTGGTGAATAAAGAACCCTGGACTGTGGGGTCCTGGGCTAGATCCCTGTCCCAGCTCTGGCAGATATTAGCTATGTACTCTCAGCAAGCTACTCCCCACCTCTGGGGCTCCATTTAAAGATAGGCTGACAGTTCACAAAGCATGTCAGATGTTTCATTTGTTTTTCATGGCAACCCTATGAGGCTAGCACACACAATGATTCCCTTTTTAGAAATGGGGAAACTGAGGCTTGGAGAGGTCAAAGGTCTCACTCAAGGTCACACCTCCTGAAGCTGGCAGACCAAGGCTCCAGAGGTCTTAGACAAACTCAGTACTCAGAGGTTGCCCAATTAAGAACAATTCCTCCCCCTATTCATCTTGAATCAAGTTTCAGCAAGACCAAGTCTCACAGATCCTTGTTCATCTACCCATTCTGGTGGCCTGCAAAGTTCTGGCCACAAACCTGATGCCACAGCCCAGCTGCCTAGGAGGCCGCACCCCCCTACAAAACTTCATTACTCAAGTTGGCAAGAACGCAGCCCCCACCCCCAGTCGATCTAAATAAACGCCCAAGTGATATCACATCCTGCTGGCTTCAAAATAGCCCAGGCCTGCCCACAAGCGATCAAAAGTGCCAGGCCATGCAGGGCCAAGCCTGGTGCGCCCTCCACACACACTCAAGCAACTAAAGCAGAAGCCTCAGAGCAGGAAGGCCCCCCTCCCTCCTTGCCAGACAGCCTGGCCCCTCCTTCTTTGACCCCTTTGCCGAAGGCCACAGAGCCTTCTTGCCCCAGCGCCAGCCCCTGCCCCAGCGCCAACCCCAAGGAGCCTCAGCCGCGGCCAGCCTGCGGGACGACTCCGACTCTGGCCCGACACGGACTCCCCACCACTCACATTGCTTCAAGAGCTCCAGACACAAAGCCATGAGGGCCGGATGGGGGTCAGAGACCCAGAGACCCGGCAGAAACAGAAGAAGGGAGAGGGAGAGACAGGGAGCAGAGAAAAGGGGAGACGGGACCAGAAAGAAAGCAAGAGGGGCCAAGAGCCCCGGGCTCAGAGGGGGGCCTTCAGCGCCAGAGACATAGCGTGGTGTGACCTCCGAGGCAGAAGTGGGGCGCAGGCAGAGCGAAGCAGGGGACCCCGGTCCAGAGAGAGAGGTGGGGTTGCTCAGAAGCCTGAGAGAACAAGGAGAAACAGCAACAGGGAACAAATCCAGGGAGGACAGGCTCTGCAGTCAGCGGGCTGGGAAGATATTGGGGGTCCCAAGGATAGCCCAAGGGATCTAGGAAGCCCTACCGGATATGGGGGGCACCCAGAAGAGGGAAAGCCCTGGGGGAAATATGGGCTCAGAGCAGGTAAGACCCCAGGGAATGGGAGTACAGATTGAAGGGAGCACCCCCGGAGGATGTGCGGGAAGCTCAGGGGAAGCCTTGGGGACAGTGGAAGTGTTCTAAAGGAGAGGCCCCGAAAGATCTGGGGGCGCCCAGGAAGGGAGGCTGGGGGATGAGAGGAGCGCTTTGAGGGGGACCCGAGATCGGGGAGCGAGGGAGGGGCCGGGTGGGAGCGCGAGGGCAGAGACAAAGAGACAGCGAGCCAGGGAGAGACAAAGCGGGCACAGCGGGGACACGGGCCGGAGGGTTGGCGGCCGGACAGAAGGACGGAAGCGCGTGGGGGGGCGGCGGACGGACGGGCGGACGGACGGACAGACGGGAGGAGGGCGGGGGCAGGGCAGGGCCGGGCGGGGGCGGCGCCCGTCTCCTCGCGGGGCCGCGGCTGCTCCGGGCGGCGCTGGGCGGGCCCCGGGCGTCCGGGCTGAGGAGGCGGCGGCGACGACGTGGACCGGACAGACGGACGGAGTGACGGACGGACTGGCGGCAGCTACGGCCAGCAGCGGGCACTCACCCTCCTCCCTCACGCGGCCCGGCCCGAGGCTCCGGTTTTGTACGCCCGAGGGGCGGGGCCTCCGGGTTAAAGCCCCGCGCCGGCTCCGCCCCGCCCCGCCCCCCGCGTCAGCCGCGCGCGCGTCGCCCGGGACTCCCGGGCTGGCCGGGGGCGCGCGCCCCCTCTCGGCAGGTGGCCCAGCGCGCGCGCGCGCGGCGGGGCGGTGCGCAGGCGCGCAACTGGGCACACGCCCAGGCCGGCCGGGCCTGGAAGGGAGCGCGCGCCCACGTCGGCATGCGCATGCCCGAGCTGGGGGCTCCGCCCCTCGAATTGCCCAGCCAAACCGGTTCCATCTGGAACGCGATGCGTTCTTAGTGCTGGAGGTGGAGCGGGCGGAAAGGCACACTAGTTCGTCCAGGAGTGGCCGGGAATACTGAGGCTCACAGAAAACCGCCTAAAGTGGCGTTCTCGCCCCTCATACATAGTCAGATTAGCCCTCAGGTCCTATACTTTGCTTCCTAGGTGAGTCTAGTTGCCCACTCCGCTCCACCGGTAGCTGTGCGCACTTGGGATCGTGGAGATGGGTTCCCCTGGGCTCCAATCTCGGCTCAACCACTTGAAGCCAATGTGACCTTGAGCCATTCAACTTCCCTGCTCTTTCCCATCCTCCTCGTTTAAAAGAAAAAGGCAAAAGTACAGCTGTGTCTATTACTGCCCCCACACCAGCCAGTTCCCCGTGCCCTTAGCGTCCCTCTCCTCTTACAGTCCAGGTCCTTTGCTTCCCTGCATACCTCAGGTCGCTCCTACCGTAGGTCTGCCCACTATCACAATTTCCCCCCTACGATGTGCTGAAAAATGAGAGAAGAGTCACAATTTATGTACTCAGCACTCAGTATGCACTCAGAAGCGTCCAGGTCCAAGACTTGGTGGAGCCCAGTGAGGAAGCCTATCTTTTGCCCTTGGGCTTTCTGTGAAGAAGTGCCCCATTTCAACAGTAAGGAATTTTGGTGCCTCATCACTCATTCTGGGAAGGCCTCGTGGATTCACCTATTCCCCTCTGACCCTATGGATTCTCCCCAGGTTTTACTGTTCCTTGCCTGAACACCAGCCTCTCTAATTCATCCTGCCCATGTTGCTACATGATTCTCCTGTGACCATATGTAGTTCTTTACCATGACCTTGGATCCGAGCCCCCCTCTTTAGGACAAGGGAGAAAAGGCTTTGAAATCAGGCAGACTCAAGAGGAAACAGCTCCTTGACCTACTTGGTGGGTGACCTTGGCTGTATGCTGGGGTACTGGGTTAAATCAGGAATGGCAGATATGGGTAGTTTCTGGCCACAGCAGACATCACTAATCAATGGTGGCACACTTATCTGCTTAACTAAATCTCAGTCCTGAGCTTTGAGGATCAGAAATGACACAAGAATTGAAGTCTGTTTTCAGTCTCTGGTCATGATGGTCTTTGAGGTTCCTTTTAGCCCTGACACTCGGAGGATCAGATGGGTTGAGCTGACAGGAGCCTGCAATGTAATAACCCGAGACTGGGGAGGGCGGGCTGCAGGGTAGACTTAGGGGAGGAGGTTGACTGGAGGGGTTTTGTCAGCCTCCCTTCCAGTGTATTCAATGTTGGGAGTCGGGGGCAGTGAGTCAGAGAAGAAACCAGGAGAGTTCTGGGGATTGGGAGAAGGGGCAAAGGGAGGGCAGATCATCCTGTGACTTGGTGACAGATAGGTACACAAACACAAACACAAATAGCCAATGTAAGGCCAGGGAGGGGTATGTATCTGCTCAGAGTGGCAGAGAAGAGCTGAAACTAGAACTCGGGGCCCTGAGCAGGGAACAAGTGTTTCTTGGGCCTGGAAGCTATCCCAGCTCAGCTTCAAGACTCCTATGGCCAGGGAGTGACCCCAAGTGTGTGCACCTGTGTGTATGTGTGTTCACATATGTGCACAAGTGTACACATACACAGATGCAGAGGATGCTATTAGCAGGAGAGGGGGTGCCACTCAGCAGCCCTCCACCATCATGCTTGTCGGGCCCCTGGGTAATGTCTCAGCTTCCAGTGTGATTCAGAGGGAGTGGGAGAGACACAGAAAGGAGGGTGGGGAGGGCCAGAAACTGAGAGGAAAGGAAGGAAGAGAGGGTGGGGGCTGGAAAGAGAGGAGTTGGGGAGAGAAACAGGCCAAGGGAGAGACAGAAGGCAAAGATGGATGGGGAGGGGGAGGAGGTGGGGAGGGAAGATGGCAGAGTAAGGGGAGGGAGGCTTTTCTCTGTTCTTCCTCTTGGAGGCCTACAGAGAGGAGAGGAAGGATGGGGGTAGACTGTGGTTACAGTACCTGTGTTCCCTCCCAGGTGGTCCTCTGGCTGGGGAGGGGCACAGACAGCAGCTGAGCTGCTGCTCCCCCCTATTGTCCCAGCTGGAACTGCCCCGCCTGCCAGTCACCTGCCAGAGCTATTTCTGGAATGTGGAATCTGGGTCAGAAAGGGGGAGGGAGGGGTGGCAGTGGCAGCCCTGGCAGCTGGGAAGTTGGCCAGCTCTGAGTGGGTGGGTGGGCGCTCGCATTCTGCCAGGTTGTCACTGCCTCAATAACCAGTCGTCACCCACGTCTCTCCACCTGCCAGCGTCTGGTCTGTGTACATATGTGCTCACATGAGAGAGACAAAGAACTTTCATGCCACTCAGCAGTGTGGGGCTCAGAATGTGTGTATGGGGTGGGCTAAGGGATGACTCCCTGGAGACCGTACTGAGGAAGGGGGCCTTCTGAGCAGGGAGATAGTGGCTGAGAGAGGGTGGGCCTGTGTGTGTTGGTTACCTGCGTGGAAGAAGGTGATTATGGGTAGGGCTGCCAGGTATAGTTGTATAAGTTTTATGCTGATTAAGGATGCCATGCATGGGTGGGGGGGTTGCCGTCCATAATAGAGACACAATCAAGTTATAGAATTATGATGACAAATTCCTGGCAGATGGAAGTAATGGATCTAATTATAACAGAAACTGTATATCATGACCCCTGTTCAGCAGATGGCAGTGAAGTGCCTGAAGAAGGAGCACCCTTTCTTACCTCAGTACATAACTGCCACATGAGCCAGCTGCAGTTCCAGTCACAGACTTAAAAATGTGGTGGCTTTGGTTTCCCCTGTGGGGTAGGTGAGTTCACTTGTTTGCATGAGGGGAAGAGAGGGTAGAGGAAGGAAGGGCAAGTTTGCAGTGGTCTGCAGTGGGTACTGAGGGGAAACTGGGAGGTCAAATTTTTTGGTGGTTCCAGTATACACCAAAGGCATGCTTTCCTCAAGGTTTGGAAGCGGGGCATGGGCCCTGGAGGAGACACATGTACAGGAGTGTGCATGCAGGTGTATGTTCATGTTAGGTATATATGTGTACATATAAGAATATCAGTATGCACATGTTTTTACATCTGTTTTCATACCACATACAGGTCGAGGAGCACAAGACTTGATATAAGTCTATAAGTAGGTCCATACGGGCACATGAGTCTAGGTAGCCATGAGACATTGCTAAATGATACCTTCTTAACTACCTTGATTTGGGCTAAAGCCTCCAAATGGAGAATACCTGGAGCCCCACATTTCTATATTTAGTGTCCACAGCTGTATCATACATATGGGATGTGCTGGGGTGCTGTGATTGATTGGATTATTGGCCTCAATTCTCAGCTCCTATTTGTAGTCATGCTGTTTGCTGTTACCACAGTTGCTTTCACTAAGAGTGGAATATATTTTACTGGACTTTGGTTTTGGACTCATGTAACTTACTTTGATCAACTGGATCAGAGAGAAACTTGAAATGTGTTTGCACAATGAGGTTGCCTTGAATATTTCTGCCATTACTATGGGAAGAACAAGCCCTGGCTAGGTCACTGATTCCAGAGCACCCTTTGGTCCCAAGATGTAGGACACATAGAGCAAAAACAGCTGACCTGCAAACTCATGAATGAGAACAAATGCTTATTATTGTGTGCCGTTGAAATCATGTGCTTGTTACACAGCATCACTGTGATAATAGTTGACTGATACAAATTGGTACCCAAAGTGAAGTGTGATAGCAATAAAAACCAAAAATATGTTGCATTAGCTCCAGGACCAAGTGGTGAGTAAACAGTGAGTGAAGTGTGATAAGGGGCTTGAAAAAAGATCCTCAGGATTATGTGTGGGTCCAAACTCTTGGTGAAACTGTCATCTACAGTAATTTGAGGAGAACAGATAGATTTGGGAAAGACAGTTTTCAGGCAAAATGTTGAAAGCAAGAGCTGACTCCTTTTAGCTGCTTTTGATAAGCACAAGAAAGAGAGGAATTCACAAAAGAAATGGCCAATCTGTAGAGAGTATTTAAATAGAGAAGTCCCAGAACTTGCTGAGCTGGAAAATAAGTCTGTTAACTGCAATTTCTCCAGCCAGTAAATCATTCTCAAATTAAGATACAGCCTGGGGATAAAGATCAAACTAAGGTTAAGATACTGGTTAAGATACATAATGGGAACCAAACCAAATTCAGGGTGTGGTTATAACACCTTTTATTAACACTCTCCAGGTACCACTAGTACCATCAGGTCAAAAGAACACCCAGAAAGCTTAAGGAAATGGTCTCGAAGAAGTCTACTATACCTAAAGAAGGCATAATTAAGTCAAGAGGGCGTGGCATGATTCAGACCTAATTGTGGCTGTGGCTTTGGCACATGGAGTACATAGAAAATCTATACTGTGGGCTGGGGTTGTGGCTCAGTGGTAGAGCACTTGCTTAGCACCTGTGAGGCACTGGGTTCCATCCTTAGCCAAAAAAAAAAAAAGAATAAAATAAACATATATATATATATATATATATATATATATATATATATATATATATATATATATATATATGAATGACTGAATTTACTTAAAAAAAAGAAAGAAAACACATAGTGTTTGAGATAGGTGCATGGATAACACTGATCAGCTTAGGTTAAAGGAACTGAGATGTGAAAAAAACATTTAGCTCCCGATTTCAGGTACGAAACAGGATATGGAAGGTGTTCAGCTGCCCAAAGAGCATATTTTCCATTATAGGAGATATTCTAGGAATAAACCCTATCCCACAGTATTTGCCTGACAATTTGTTGAGAATTACTTCTGACTTGCCATGAAGCAGTGAACAGGAGTATGAACTATAGTTAGACTGTCCCTGTTTTACCAAAGTATGTTGTGCCTGCGGGAGGGCTGGGCTATGAGAAGATGACTTGGTTTTTTAGATAATAGGTCAACTGATCAAGAGGAGCCACATCCAGACCTGACAAAGGTCATGAGGTCTTGATGCCATGATTGGATGAAACTCTGGGGGGGTTGTGGATAGTGTTTTCTGTGTGGGAGGGTGTGAATAACTGTGGCCAAGAGAGTGGACTATAGCAGATTGAATTATTATTTTTATTTTGTATTTTTGGGTACTGGGGATTGAACAAAGGAGGAGCACTTGACCACTGAGCCACATCTCCACCCCTAGTTTGTATTTTATTTAGAGACAGGGTCTCGCTGAGTTGCTTAGCACCTTGCTTTTGCTAGGCTGGCTTTGAACTCGCGATCTTCCCACCTCAGCCTCCCAAGTCACTGGGATTATAGGCTTGCACCACCATGCCTGGCCAGATTGAATTATTGACCCTGGTTCTTTACCCCTGTCTGTATCCACATCCTTTGCCATGTAAGTACAGTCTTACACAAGGCTGAGAGGGTACTTCATCCTTTGACTTTGAGCTCAGTCATACGACTTGCTTAGCCAATAGGATGTCAGCACATGTCAGACAAGTCAGGGCCTTGAATATTCTTGTGCAGCTGGTTAGGCTTGCTTTCTTGCCATCTTCTACCACTATAAGAACATGCCCTGGCTAGGCCACTGATCCCAGGAGGACTCTTTGGTCCCAGGAGGAGAATGGGAGATGTGGAACACAGCTGTCCTAGCTGACAAACTTGCAAGCAAGAAGTTAATGTCATTGTGTTGTACTGACTTTGTGATTGTTTGTTATGCAGCATTATTGAGGCAAAAGCTGACCAATAGAGGGGCCTAAACAGTTATGGGACATGTAGCCTATCATGTACCTTCAGTCCATTCAAGAGTAACTGGGGTTTGAGGGAACTGGTGAGTGAAGGCTTATTTTCAGGGAACTTCTGGGGATGCTGTTTGTCCTTTCAGGCTAACATTATGTTTAGAGAACTTCTCAGGTATGTGAGAATGTGGGGAATGTGATTCTTTACCAGAGGCTCTCATGGGACTGCAGCAGAGTGCCTGGGAGAGTCTGATGGGGCTTCCTTAGATTTGGAGGCCATAGAACCATGGTCTCAGCTCTGGCTTGGAGACCCCTAAAGAGAGGCTGGCAGGGCTACCCCTGTTAGCAGGTCTAGAAGGAAGGCGATAGCAGACCAGTCCATACTTCAATGTTCCACAGGGACAGGGCCCTCATCCTCACTTGGTTAAGTGATCATGAAGGGAGACAGTAGGATTGGAATTGTTGTCAGAGGATTCTGCCCCAGATGCCTGGCTAGCAGGCCAGGGTCCCTAGCAAAATGGCTGAATGGAACCGGGCATGGTGGCACACACACCTGTAAACCCAGTGATTCAGGAGGCTGAGGCAGAGTATTGCAAGTTCAAAGCCCACCTCAACAACTTAGTGAGACCCTGAACAACTTAATAAGATCCTGTCTCAAAAAATAAAAAGGGCTGGGGGTGTGGCTCAGTGGTAAAGTGCCCCTGGGTCCAATCCTCAGTACCAATAAATAAATAAATAAAATAAAAAAGCTGAGTGGGGAGGTGGGGACCAGAGAGAGAAGCTGAGGGAAAATAAGAAGGGGCGGAGTGAAGGGCATTGCCCGCGTCAGGAAAGAAGACCCAAGGAAGGCCCATCAGGCCATGGGTCAGCACCTGACATTCAGAGAGTCCCAGCACCACACAACACCTGCCCCATCTGCCTTTCCTTCCCATTCCACATGGAGGAACCAGAAATAAGCACTGGTGAACAAGGCAGAGAGAAGACACTGACCACCATCCAGCTCTCCACTGGGGGCTTCCCAGCCCATGACTGGCCCTAGCCACAGGTAGCTGGCATTTGAGTTGGACGAAGCTGAAGTTGTAAAATTGGATCAGAAAGGACTCCTAGTAACTGAAAAGGAGACTGATCTTTAAGTTCTTAAAGTGACCAGAAGAGCTCAGGGATTTGCTCCAGGTATCACCCAGGGACAGGGCAGGAAGACCCGAAAGGGTTTAAAGGGCAATAGTCAGGGCAAGTTGTTTCTTGCTGTGCCCCCTACAGAGATCAGCTCATTTAATCAGTAAATTGGCTACCTGTGTGTAGAATATCTGTGGGATTCAAGTTCATTAACTGACATCAGACACTGGCTGAGCCCATGAAACGGCCATCTCTTCTACAACAATCCATCCCCAGTTGCCCTGATTGTCAGGGAGCAAGTCTGACTAAGATCCAGTAACCAGGGCCACACTTGTCGCACTCCTACCACAGAGTGTTTAGATAGAGCCTCCTGGCTCCTACATGATAGGAGGGTGACAGTGAGCTTTAGCTCCCCAAGAGCTCTCTGGGGGTCTGGCTTATATCCCCAATTTATAGATGGGGAAACTAAGGCTCAGGGAGGAGAACTGCCTACCTAGAATAAGCTCAAATCTCTCTCTTCTCTCTACTAAACCAGAAATGTTGCTGTGTTTTCTTGGTCTTGACTTTTCTATTACTGCATGGCTTGCTCGGTCACACAGTGTTCCTTCTTCCTCCTATCACACAAGGGTTATCTTCAGAGGAGTCAGAACAAGAATCAGGAAGAGTGGCTTCTCCCTGATTGTGTGAGAGACCTGAAACTCCCTATGAGAAGGCTCCACACACATCTGCCCTCTCTGCAGGTCCTACTCTCCCAAAGATTTGCTTCTTTAATTAATCCCAACAGCAGGCCCACTTCAGTTAGCCTGCCTACCAGCATCAGGCTGCTGGAAGCCAGGAAGCCACCAAGGCCAGGAGTCTAAGCACCCCCGACCCCACCCAGTCTGCTTCTGCCACCCTTCCTTTGAGCTCCAGTTCACCAATCCGTCGGAAGCACAGGGCAAGGCCTTCTGCCTTCACTCCCAACCATGCTTCCCCGGGTGGCCAGCCCACTGTGGCTTCCTCCCACGCAGTCCCCCAGACTGGCCCACCAGGCGTGGTTCCTCTCGAAAAAACAAAATACAACACCCCCCATCACCGCCATACTCACTTGGAAGCGTGCGGCTGTTGCTGAGGCTGCCTGTGCTGGGCGGAGGGGAGAGGGACTGAAGGGAGACACTGTCCTCCTCCTGCGAGCAGCCTGCCTGGATGGCCCGCAGGTAGCTGTGGCTGCGGGAGCGGAAGTAGCTGGGCAGGGGCAAGTCTAGAGCCTCCGCCGCTGCCGATTCGGCTTCGCTACAGGCTGATTCGCAGGCTGCCTCGTACTGGTCACTCAGCTCTGCTTCCCGTACCTGTCCAGGCAAAGGCAGGCGTCAGTCCAGCTTTGCTCGTTATGGGGGAAGGGATGCTTGCTGGTCGTTCAGCTGCAGGGCTGGACAGTTGGTGGGCCTCACACAGCCCACCCACCCTCCCACCTCACTCCCAGCCCTTAAGAGATGAACAGCTCCTCTCACCTCTGTGGTCCTCAATTTCCCTGTGCCTACAGCGAGGAGAAAGTGGGACTATTGGAGGATGTTAACTAGATTCTAGCTTGCTAGCATGTCCGTATTGATCAGCCAGTTTAAGTTTATATCAATTCAGGGTGAAAGAAGTCTATCATCAATTAGTAATGTCCACCTTGGATATTGGCATGGGATCAGCAGTAGGTGTGCTGGATATTTACCATTTTGTCGTTGGATTTATTCATTTTACAAGGGGGTGAAATGCCAAAAGCAAACCCAAACGAAAATGAGGGGCAGTGAAGGGAAGACATTTTTCAGGGGCACCAGGGAGGAAGGAGCAGAAGCAACCCTCCAAATATAATTTAGGGAAAGTTACTCTAGCCCCAGAATACAGAATGGATGCTGGGGAGGGTGTCTGGAATGGAGGCAGAGGCCAGAAACGAAGCTGATGCAATAGCCCGGGGAGTAAAGATAAGTCTGGAATGAGGTGGTAGCAGTGAGGATTGATTAGTGACGTCTGCCAGGGACAGTATTGAGAGTGAAGGTGGGTATGCTGTTTGCCATCTCACATCTAGTTCAATCTCATCAGATGGGTCCATTTCCTCCAGATCATGGTCATCTAGGACCCTGCACATCTGACCCTTGGGGCACGAGCATAGAGGGCTCTCATACATGCACTCTCTGAGGGTTCTAGAATGGTTTTCTGACTCAGGACACGTGTCTCAGGATATGTTGGTAAGTGGGGACCACAATATAAATTGGGGAGTCAGTTGGCCAAACATAAACACTAGGTGGAGACCCTGAGGGGAGCCTAGGGCTCCAGGAGGAGAGAATTCCAGCTGATGGAGCATTATGTGGAGGAAAGGATGGATCTCATCAATGGAGTAGCTGAGTAGCTGTGTGACCTCAGGCCATCGTTGTGCACTCTGGGTCAGTCCTTCCTTATTACCTGCGTGCAACAGAACTGTCTGGGCTGGGCACTAGTCTGAGTGTGCATCAGGTAAACCAACTAAGTGGATCCTCAACCAATTTGGAAGGTATTTGCAAAGGTCTAAATTTGTGCTGTCTAATATAACTAACTACATGTGGCTATTTAGGTTTATTTATTTAGAATCATATAAAGTTCCATAGTCATACTAGTGACATTTTCTCACTTGCTCAAAAGCCACATGTGACTAGTGACCAGTGGCTACCTTAGACACGCATGGATTGTAGAACATTTTCCATCACTGCAGACAGTTCTACTGAACAGAGCTGCTAAAATAGACCACACGGCATGTAAAATTCACTTGGAGGGGGTATTAAAGCAACTGTGTTTATTCACCGAAGCTGCAAACTGAGGTATTTTGGGAGACCTTTGTGAATGCCAAGGGCAAGGAGACCTTGCTTTGGGATTACACCATAACGGCACAGCTCTGGAACCAGACCGCCAGGGTTTCAATCCTGGGTCCATTGTTTCCTTGCAATTTGAACACAGGCAAGTCACTTAAATCATTCTGTGCCTCAGTTTTAATTTATAAAATGGGGTTAATTCTAGTGTCAAGATCCAATGAACTAACTGGTGCTTAGAACAGAGTCTGGGAGAGTAAGCACCTGGCCACTTGTACCTGTAAACACAGGCAGCTACATAGGCTGTGTGCAAGGATTTACAAATGTTGGTTAAGATGCTCCCAAGTGCTGGGCATGGGGGTGCACGCCTGTAATCCCAGCAGCTTGGGAGGCTGAGGCAGGAGGATGGCAAGTTCAAAGCCAGCCTCAGCAACTTAGTGAGGCCCTAAGCAACTCAGTGAGCCTCTGTCTCTAAGTAAAATACAAAATAAGGGCTGGGGATGTGGCTCAGTGGTTAAGTACCCCTGGAATCAATCTCCCAAACAAACAAACAAACAAAAAAGATGTTCCCAAGCTGGGGTGCAGGGAGGGAGACCAGCTAGTTAGTGCTGCTGGCCTGTGTGTGCTGGGGACTGTCCTAGGGGCTTTATATGCTAACACATCACATTCTTACCACAAACCTATTGCAGTTAGGGGGATATAGAGGTCACCTGGCCCACTGTGGGCACCCTGAAGACTCTCTGGAATAATATGTTCAAAAGGAACACATAGCTTCTATGACATGGGGAGAGGGACACATAGGCATCTACAGTGGGAATCCGGAGATGGTCTGGTCCTGGCTTTGCTCTGTGTGATATGTGCCCTTGGACAAGTCCCTTGTCCACTCTTGGCTATAATGAAGGGTTGAGCTCAGAGCAGTTTTCCTGCCCCACTTTCTGGATTTGGGATTAGTAGGGAAAGAGGGCCTCTTCCAGGGTCAGGATAAGTGTTCATGGGAGGGGGACCCTCTGGGCAGCCAGGCAGTGCCATGACTGTGCTGCCTCTGCCAACTTTTGTAAAGTTGAAAAGTCTTTTCATTCACTTCAACACCCTCAAATCCTTCAAGGTTCTGCTGGGGCTCTGGAGAAGAGGACAGTCAGGGAATCTGGGAGCAGGGACCTGGCAGCCCCCTATCCAAACAAAACAGTCTCCCCAGGCTTAGGGGGAGGGGAGGAGAGGAGGGAGGGAGGGAGGAGAGGAGGGAGGGAGGGAGGGAGGGAGAGAGGAGGGAGGGAGGGAGGGAGGGAGTCAGAGGACTGTTAGGGAATACTTCCTATTGTCCTGAAATTATTTCTTATCCAATAGGACCTAGCTCGCTCTCGCTCTCTCTCTCTCTTCTGCCTCTCTCTCTCTCTCTGAGAAGAGGAAACTAAGGCACAGAGGAATGAAGCAACCAGTGGTGAGTGGAGGGTCAGTATACCCATGTGAGTCTCAATTCCATCTGCATTGGAGGGGCTTTCCTGTCATGGTTCTACCCAGGTTGGTGCTAGGCCCATTCAGACACAGACCTAAGGCCTAGCCCTGGACTTTGGATTTGGATGCATGAGAATAGTGAATATACTGACCTGTTGCTCATGGCCAAACAACTGGGGGATCAGGGAGGCCTGTCCAAAAATCTGCAGGAAAGAGAGGGTGAGGGTTATGGGAGGGCCAGGGTGGGGGCTGGGCTGGGTGATTCAGGTTCAGGTGCCAGGGAACTTAAGGTTAGCTGATCTAACCTCCTCCCCAGAATGGCTGGGGCCCAGATGCTAGGCGATATCACTTGGCTTCCTCTAGGGATGGGAGGCTCATTCCTGGGGCTGGACATTACTGAGGACTTGTGATCTGCTATTTATAAGTCCTTTTCTTGGTCTAGCCCCTGGGACCATGGATACTTTGCTGCCTTTCCCCCTGAGCAGGCAGCCCACCTTGATATGCAGATTAGGGATGGCACCCAGAGCTGTCTCCTCCCCAGGCTGGAACATCTCTGACTCTGGGGCTACATATGCAGCTCGGGTGGTTAAACCTTCTAGATATGAGGGCTTGGGGAGGGGAGGAGGACCCTGGACTAGGAGAGAGCCAGGATTGGGCAAGGAGCGATGGGTGAGATCTGCCTGAGTCCCCAGCCTGGCCCATTCCTTGAGACTTTCTTTGTAGTTAAAAGGAAAAGGTGTTCCAGGTGCTGGGGACAGGTGAGGGACGGAGACACAGAGAGACATATGGAGATCGATACACACTTGAGAGAGTTGGAGGACAATGTGAAGGAGGGAGATAAGACAGAAAAACAGAGGGGCCCAGAGAAACAGAAGGCCCAGGAAGGAGACAACACGATATGGGAGAGTCAGGGAGGGACGTGCCTGTTCTGTAAACACCTACTGAGCATGTGTCAGGTGTGAGGGACGCGGCGGGGGGACAGGACAACATGGTCCCTGCCTATAGGAAGATCCCAGTTTTAAGAACTGACCAGACAGTAAGTGAATAAACTAATATAATTCCTGTACTGAGAGCCTATGGCAGGGCACAGAAACAGCCTGGGGGTGGGGGAAGCTACTGTGGTGACCCAGGAAGGCCTCCTGAGGAAGTGACATTTAATCTGAGAGCCAGCTGTGCAAAGATTTTGAGGGCAGAACACTCCCTGGCAAGAGAAGAGTGACCTGAGTAGGAAGAGGTGTGGCCCTGGTGTGCAAGGAGCAGAGGGGAGGCGAGCCCAGCTGGAGCAGGATGAGACAGGGCCTGGGAGGGAGGCAGGGCCTGGGTCTTAGAGAGGCTCCCAGGTCCAAGGGATGACCCCGGCTTTCCCTTGGGGTGATGTGGGAGCCCTGGGAGGGCTTGAAGCTGCTCCTGACTGCTAAGAACACTTGGAAGGGTCAGTCTGAAGGCCAGGAAAGTTGTGCAGAAGGGACTTGTTGGGGCCTGGATGAAAGTGTTAGGGGCAGAGTGCTGGGGGCTGCGGTGCTCCACCCCTTCCCACGTCCAAATTCAGACTGGTGTTTGGAGAGTTGGGGGAAGGGTTTGGCCAGGCCAAGAATAATGGAGTGGTGGGGGTCCCCAAGCCTGCCTTTCTCTCGCTTTCCTTCCTCCATTTCTTTCTTTTTTGTGGTGCTGGGCATAGGAGGCTAGCGCTTTACCACCAAGCTCCAAGCCAGGCTCTCGAGCCTTCTAAGGGGTCCCCTGGCCCTGGCTCTGGCCCCATACCCGAGGGGCCAAGGCCTGTTCCCTCCTAGAGAGGAGGCTGCCTGCGCTGCTGCCCACACGCCTGTCCTCTCTGGGCTCATCTCCCTGTCCACGGCACGCAGGGAGCCCTCAGCCTCGGCTGTCTCCCTTCGCAAGCACTAAAGTATCGTGCACATGGCAGGGACTGGGTCCCTGCTCAGCTTTCCCTCCTCCTAGCTGTGTGACCTCACCTCTCGGAACCTCAGTTTCCTCATTTGGGCAATGGGGTTGTGGACAAAAAGGCCATCTTTGGGGTGGCTGGGAGGGTTCAAGGAACTGACAGTTGAGAATGCTGCAGGCAGGTGAAAAGTGCAGCAGTGTATTTCTCCCCATCAATGGCAGAGCTGGCTGGGCCCTGGATGTCAAGCTTCCCACTGAGCAGGGGGGCTCAGGGTTGAGAAGTAACTTGCCCAAGGTCACACAGCAAGATGATAATAGTAAGCATAAAGAGAGCCATGCTTTGCTGAACATATTAAGTTTTTCATCCTATTTATTCCTCACAACACTGAAACAGGAATTACCCTCCTCTTGTCCTAAATCAAGAAACAGGCACAGGGAGGGGAGGGGACTTGACCTGGTTTCCTACCATCAGTGACAAGAATGGGACTTGAACCCAAACCTTTCGTTTTCTACCCCATGGCTCTGAACCCAGTAGGAGCTGATAGGGCCAGAGCCCCTACTGGCAGCAGTTTTAGGTGTCCTCCCTGGATCCCCAGCTCAGGAGATGTGTATCAGACCCTGTGACAATGCTCTCCAGCCACAGGACAGTCAGTGGAGCAGAGAGACATACAGAGGTGGCTTCAGGAACAAAGGCCAAACAGAAGCACAGTGTAGACATCCGGGGATCAGATGGGAAGGGCTGGGCCTGGACGACTATCCTCCTGGGCAGGAGCTGGGGCTCTCCCAAGCCCACTGAGCTTCCAGCCACCTCACCTGGCTGATACAGCTGGAGTCATTGAGGCTGTCACTGATGGGGTTGTAGTCCTCTTCCCAGCTTGGACACTTGGAAGGCAGCAGCATGTCCACTGAATCCAGGCGGTCCAGACTCCTGGGCAAGGGGTAGGGGAGGATAGGAGGTCAGCCCACCCATTGTTCAGCCTGGGAAAGTGAGGTCAGAGGGTAAAAGACTGGCCAAGATCATTCAGTGACTGAGGGAAAAATGGAAGTCCCTGCCAGCCTGGGAGGGTAGGGGGTGATGAACAAGGGGAGAGCTCCCAGCTTTTGGGGACCTTATCTGTTTACCTGTAGTGAGCAGGTGACCCTCACCTGTCATGACCGCTCCTGCCACTAGGTGGCAGCACAAGCTTATATTTGACTTTTAAGGGAGGACGCTAGCTCAGCCTGGCCCAGCTCAGCCTGGCCCAATTCCACCACTCCCCTTCTTGCTCCCTCTAACCTGGGGCAACTAAAGAGACTGAAGAGTGTTTTAGACCCACAGCATTGACCGGGCCTGCCTGAAGGATCTAGTTCCACTGTGATGACCTGGTGGCTTCTTCCAGGTCCCAGAGGACTCATCACTAATCCCTATGGCTTCAGCTCTTCAGTCTTCTTCACATCTACCTAACCCCAGGCCTCCACCAACACTTTCTCTACAGGGAAAACATCCAAACATCCGAAGGTTCAGACTACTGACCCAGAGGGGGCTTGGACTGGAACCGAGCTTTCTTCACTGGGTGAACCTGGACGAGTCACCACCCCTTGCTTAAGTCTCAGCTTCCTCACAAATAAAATGGGGACGACACTGCCTGCCTGTTGTGGTGAGGTGTGTATCACGTGCTCTGGGGTAGGCGCAGTGGCCAGCAAGTCAAATGCTAATAGAGAGCAGCCGTTACTGTTACTGGTTTCCTCTTACTCAAGGCCTATGCCCTGGTCCTGCCTGCCTCTTCCACCTTAATGTTCACTGGTCACTCATAGAATGGCAGGTTCTCAGGACTAGAAAGGGCCTCAGGGTCATTCTGCTCAGCCCCTCACTTAAACACTGGAAAACTGAGGCTCAGAGATGGCTGCAACCTGGAGACCATTTCCTGCCTTCTGCCCCAGTCAGATTCCTGACTCCTCTGAGTACACTGCCCACTTCCTGTCTCACTGACCCCTGCCTGAGCTATTCCCTTCCCTCAGGCCCAGGCTACCTCCTCCAACAAGCCTTGGCTCAGGCCCCAGGAGTTGAAGACCAGAATAAGCTTGTTTCCTCTAATTCTCCCAAGTCTCCAGTGGTGGAGTTCCAGGCAGAGTGTTGGGACATGCAGAGGCTGGCTATGTCTCTTTGACTCTGTTTTCGCTCCCCTCCCCAATTCTGGAGCCCAGCACAGAGAGGGTCCTTCTCTGGGCAGGGCTGGGACATATGATGGGCTCACTAAGGAAGGGCTGGGGTGCCCAAGCTGAAGAAAGGATCCTCTGGGGCAGTCCCCTGTGGGGTGGAACTTACCTGGGGATGTGGCTCCTGTGGCAGAGTTTACCTGGACCGTTCATCCCAGCGAGGTTCTCATTATGGGCGGGGTCTACCAAAGGATGAGGCTCACCTGTGGTCAGGGCTTAACTGTGGGTGGGACTCATGGATGGTTCATGGTGGGGATCTTCCGGGATAACTTATCAGATGAGTGCAGGAGCAGCCTAAGTATGTGGATCTTATAGGAGCAGTTGCCTGGATCTGAGGTGGAGGGGCAGGATTCACTGTGGGCTGGGCTCTCCTGGAGTGGCCCAGGAGAGGGAGGCGAGGCTCCGGGGGCGGGGCATACCTGCAGAGGCTCACCTAGGGGCTTGTCTGCACCTGCTGAGAGAGGCCTTCCCCGGGTGAGAGCTCGCGGCACGAGGGTCGCACCTGAAGGGGCGGGGCTAGCACGTGGGCGGGGCTCCCGTTACGAGGGTGGTCCTTTTAGAGCGCAGGACTCGAGAGGGCAGGGCTCGCCTGTGGGCGGGACCCCAGGGGGCGGGGCGGCACGGTCACCTGCGTGGGTTGCTCTGCTCTCCCAGTGACTGCTGCGTGGCCCTCAGGTAGCTCTGGCGCCGCGCTGCGGTCTTGGGTGAAGGCTTGGGGCTGCCGCCAGACTCGTCGCTGTCCTCGTCACCCATGGCCTTGATGTAGCTGCCGCTGCGCATGCGCCGGCACGGGATGGGACCCTCGGCGGTGGCATCCGCCTCGCGGGGGGATAGCAGCGCGGTGCTCCACTCTCCACCTCCGCCGGGCACCTGGGGATATCGGGGGTTAGGACTCTGCAGGAGTGCGGGGGACAGCTAGGCCCCGGGCTCATCACCTGGAAAATGGGTCACGAAGGATTGTTCCCCACCTCGGGGAGTTGGGTCTTCTTATGCTGCTTTACTGTCGTTGAAACCACAGCGTCAGATCAGAGCCTTGGGCCCGGAGGGATTTCTGGGTTCAAGAACTGCTTCTGTCCCAGCTTTACTGTATGCCCTTGAACGAGTCTTGAACCCCTCTATGGATCCTAGCTGGGTTTGCCCCAGCAAAACTACTCCAAGGCCCTGGGGTCCCAGTGGCCTCTACAGCAGTCACTACCTCCCATCATTTCGTTATGTCATCCCAGGGGATGGCCTGTGATCCCACTGCATGGATGACACCAGGCCTGAGGGAGGGAAGTCGCTAGCAGAGAGGCTTCCAGACCCAAAAGCACAGCTTGACCCTAGAATGGGGGTCAGGGGTCCCTGGCACATCAGCATGGGGGTGGGGACCCAGAGTCAACATTCGTTGCCTCACAGATGGGGAAACTGAGGTATGGAGAACAGAATGTTTGCCTGGAAGTGGCAGCCATATGGCAAGCTGGAAAAAGGGCTGTTTACCATCTGAGCCCAGGGGCTGCACCCAGGGAACAGGGCCAGGATAGAGGCAAGTGAGGCCACAGCTTGAGGGCAGGCTGGTCTCCAGAGGTTATGGTGGAGGTAACAGCTGAGGGGACCTCTTGCCCTTCTGAGGGCAGGCTCTGCTGGCTGCTCTGGGGCAATGCACACAGTGTAACTCTCCTGTCACTTACACTGTTACGTACACACAGGGGACTTGATATGCACATCTCAGCGCTTCCATGCTGCAGAACTCAGAGCTGGGGCTTTGTTGTGTCCACATATCTCAACACACACAGAGCAGGCATACCATCCTCTCTAGGCTCCTAGTAAGTGCCCCCAGCACACCATACACTCCTCAGTGACACACACCGGCAGCTGGTTCATTCAGTGCACCCCTTCACCTGGACACACCAGCACACAGGGCAGGCGCACTTCACACCGCACATTTCTACTCTCACCAGCAACCCCTGCACTTGAACACACCTCTCACCATGCTCCCACCTCACTGTGTCCTCCCTGCCACACACAGGTGCCACTGCCAGGGCTGCACACTTCACCACAGACACCCAGACCACATGTTCCAGGGTACACAGCAAGCACACCCTCTGTCATGGCACAGATGCACACTCCCACACAGGCACCCAGACTTCTTTATGCCCTCAATGCATTGACAGGGTCCCGTCTGGGATGACCCCACCCCAGAGGCCCCCTTAGCCTTCTCATAACTCCCCCTGCTGACTGCCTAGCCAGTCACCATGGTCTGCAAATTCTACCTCCCCAAATCTTAGCTAGTCTATCCCCACTGCCCACAAGGAATGAGGCCTTGTGCATCTGTTACGGTTTGGATTTTAAATATCCCCCAACCTTTGGGCGTCATTGGACCATGAAGACTCTGACCTCATTAATGGATTCATCCACTGATGGATTCATAGCTTAATGGACTGTTGGGAGGTGGGGGAAGTGATCGCTGTTGGAGGAAGTGATCACTGGGGGTGTGCCCTTGAAGGGAATATTTTGTCCCTGGCCCCTTTCTTCTCCTCCCTCTTTTTGCTTCCCGGCTAACATGAGGTGAACTGCTTGGCTTTACCACATGCTCCCTGCCACCATGCTCTGCCTCACCACAGGCTCAGAAACGAGAATCAAATGATCATGGACTGAAACTTCTGAAACTATGTGCTAAAATGTATGTTTTCTCTTTTGAGGTGATTGCTCTCAGGCATTTTTTCAAAGTTCAGACCGTGTTTCTAACTACCTGCTCGCTGTCACCCAAGCAAGCAGCACAAGCCCCAGTTATGGTGTTATGGATGCATTTCCACCTGATCAGATCCAACCACACTGTTTTGAGAGGGAGCCAGGCCATGCACCATGCTCCCTGATGTCTAAACTAAGGAGGCAGACTGAAAGCCCCAGAGGTCCCCAATACAGTTAAAAAGCTGCCTAGCTTTCAACCTCCTCCTATTGAAAAGAAAAAATCTTCCCCCCCCCCCCATAGTCTGTCTCTGGAGTTTTATACAGAATGACAAGAACTCAGGGCTCTGTCAAACCTTGAAGTTCATCTCAGTCAAAATGCATTTAATATGACTTCCCCAGCGCTGACCAGGTCTCTGCTTGCACACCCCCTGGATGAGCTGCTCACTACCTACAGAGGCAGTGCCTTTCATTTGTGATTTGTTTCCTGAAACTTCCACGCACAGCACTGGGTGTGGCTCTGCACCCTCACCCCCAACCAGCATTTCACAGCCGCTCGCCCTGCCCTTGAGAGCCCCTGGGACTGTGCAGCAGCAGTGATGTCTCTGAGCCTTCTGCCAGTTTGAAGCTGTGTGGCCTTGGTACATCAGCCTCAATAGCCATTAGCATGTGAAAGAAGAGACACCCCCCAGCTGAGTTAGGCCCCCAGGGCTGGCAGCCCTCAGTGCTGGCCACCTCCCACTCTGACTCCTCTCCCAGCATCCTGATCATCAGGACTGTGTTAGTAGAATTGTCCATTTGTCCGTCTACCCTTCCCACATTTCCTGAGCATTTCCTCCATGCCTGACCCCAGGGACACATGGCTGCATCAGATGTGGTCCTTGTCCTCAAGGAGCTGCCAGTCTGATGGAAGTGGTGGGCAGGAGGCAGGAGGGGGATGGGATGGCACAGTTTCTAGATTTGCCTTCTAAGGGCACAATATCTTTATTCATTTTTTTTTTTTTAATGTGGTGCTGAGGATGGAACCCAGGGCCTCACACATGCTAGGCGAGTGCTCTACTGCTGAGCCACAACCCCAGCCCAAATGAATCCTCTTTTAGAAGGTACTACCAGAAGCCCATTTCATAGCTGAGGCTCAGAATGAAGCAACGTCCCAAGTAAATCTGCAGTACAAGACAGGCCTCAAAACTAGTGCCCCTATCCCCAGCCTTCGTCCCACCCCAACCCTGGCAGACACCCACCTGCAGGTAGTGGTAGGCTAGACCCTGGTGGCATGACTTGGACTTTAGTAGGCTCTTATCCAAGGTGGCTGAGGTCTTCTGGCAGACCTCATGGGCGTGGCTGAGGGTCAGAGTGGACCAGGAGCCCCGTTTGACATAGTTGGTGTCAGTGCCCACCCCAAGGCTCGGGCAGGTGGCGGGGGGTGCTGGCGGGGGTGGTGGGGCAGTCAGGTCGGAAGTGTTGCTCTTGGCAGCCTTGAGCATGTGCCCGCTGATGGTGTTGTAGGCATGCATGAAGTAGCGCGGTTGGGTGCGTTCAGGCTGGCGGCCCAGCGTCATCAGCCCGGAGGCTGGGCCGCTGCTGCGGAAGGCGCCACTCTCGCCGTCCAAGTTGTCGTCAGAACTCCACCAGCCTGAGATGTTGGAGCGGCTGCGCCGTTTGGGTTCCCCAGCCTTGGCCCGCTCCTTGCTTTTGGCCCTCCGGCCCTTGCCGTCCTCCATGCCACCTTTCTTGCTGCCATTGCCACCGACCTTGCCTGCTGTGCCCTCCAGTGAGGGTGCCTTAGTGAAGAAAAGCCTCTGGACAGAGTGGACCAGGTGGCGGATGCGGCCAGGGCTTTCACCGCGGGCCTTGGCCTCACCTCGGGGGAACTGGAGGGTGCTGAAGCCATCGCGGTGGATGGGCAGCTGCTTCTCAAACTGGTCCAGGAGGTTAGCGGGCAGCCGGTTGATCTTGGTGGCCTGGGCATGGCTGGGGAACGGGCTCTCCTCTGGCACCTCGAAGTGGGAGTTGTAGTGGATGCGGGGGAAGGTGCTGCTGGGCGGCGGCAGCTGGTTGTTGAGCGGGAAGAGACCGTCCCCTGGGAGGGTGTTCTGCCCGGGGAAGCGGGCCTCGCGGGTGAAGGCCTCCGTGGGCGAAAGCAGGTAGGGGTTGCGATCAGGCCCTGCGAACAGGGGCTCATGTGGCGGGTCCAGGCTGTCAGAAAGGTGGCGGGGGCGGTTGTCACCGAGGCCTTTCATGATCCCGGCCCGTGGGGCGGGGCCGTTGCCCTAGCGGGGCGCCCGGGTCACTGCTCCCGGGCGGCTGCTGTCCTAGGGAGAGAAGAAGAGAGGGCTCAGCGGCTCAGCTGGATTCGGAGGGCCAGGATGCCAGGAAGGACGGACCTCAGCATTGGGGGACCAAAGTCAGGGAGTCTGCCCTTGCCATGTGGGGTGGAGGAGGAGAACCCACGGGGAGGCCACGCCCTCTGGTGTCAGTGAGGTGATGGCTGCCGCCAGCCACCTGCTGGCAGACCACCTCTCCTCTCCCAGCTGGATGCATAGATCTTCATCATAACCCGCAAGCCCCTTGAGCAGAGCTCCCCCATCCTCCGAATTCCATGGTAGAGTGCGGGGTGGGAACAGGACAGCTCCCGCCCCAGCCTTTTCCACGTGGAGTCTGTCTCTCATCATGAGGAGCAGTGACCAGTGTATCCCAACCCAGTCCAGGCCCTGTCCACACCTGCTCCAACAGCATGAATGGTCCCCAGGAGGTCTGGTCTCCCCTGGGGAGATCCCACATTGGCCCTGGGAGCAGTGTAGGGTCATTTAGACAGAGAATCCCAGGGTCCCCAGTATCCAGGGTGCAGCCTAGAGGGGTGTGGGCTTCAGTGGGCATGTCCCCTGGTCTCCTGAATAATTCTTGTCTTATGGGAAAGAACAAAGCCCTTCAGAGAGTCAGAGAGGCCTTTAAAGAATAGGACCGCTGATCGAAGTGGTGCACACCTGTAATCCCAGCAACTAAGGAGGCTGAGACAGGACAATCGTCATTTCAAAGCCAGCTTCAGCAATGGTGAGGTGCTTAGCAACTCAGTGACACCCTGTTTCTAAATAAAATACAAAATAGGGCTGGGGATGTGGCTCAGTGGTTGAGTGCCCCTGAGTTCAAACCCTGCTGAAAAAAAAAGGACCAAAGCCAGGTGTGGTGGCACATACCTGTAATTCCAGAAGCTTAGAAGGCTGAGGCAGGAGGATTATGAGTTCAAAGCTAGCCTCAGCAACTTAGCAAGGTTGAGTGCCCCTGAGTTCAATCCCAGGTGCCAAATAAATAAATAAAAGAGTGGGACCCAGACAGGGGCTTGTCTTACTTGCAGTAGGAGCACGTTTTCCAACTTTTCATTTGGATAAGCAGAGGAATCCTTATGTCAAATATAAACCCTCTGTCCAAATCTGCTCTATCCCTCACTAAATCTGAGATGGAACTCAGGCCAGGTGTTGGGGGTCTCTGACCGACGAGACCCATAAGCTCACAGCCCATCATTTCCAAATTGAGATGAAGCACTGACAGCTTGGAACAGTTCCCAGAGTTGAGAACAGAGCAAGGTCTCACAAAGCAGTGGCACTTGGGTGCAGTCACTGTGCCTCAGTTTCCCTACCTCTAAAATGGGGAAGTTGGACTAGCTGGCTTCCAGGGTTTCCCAGCAGAGGACAGTGCTGGGGCTGACGCCACCAGCTGAGGTGCAGACAGGAGGCAAGACAGGAAGGCAGGACGAGGTGCCTCAGCAAAGTGGGCCCTGCCAGCTCCGCCAGCCTCACCCACCTTCTGCTCTCCACCTGTCAGCCAGGATCCTTGCCCTGCTCAGTTTCTTCATATTCTCTTCAGTCTTGGAAACTCCTACACACTTGCTTGTTTGCTAGTTTATTGTCTGTGATTGGACAGTGCAGTTCTAGGGTTCAAACTGCTTCCTGGAAACTACTTCCCTATCATCCCCGTCAAAGCTGGGTCCAGGACATTTTCTTTCTTTTGGGGGCGGGGGGTACCAGGGATTGAACTCAGGGGCCCTCAACCACTGAGCCACATCCCCAGCTCTATTTTCTATTTTATTTAAAGGTGTGTCACTGAGTTGCTTAGTGCCTCATTGTTGCTAGGGCTGGTTTTGAACTCTCGATCCTCCTGTCTCAGCCTCCTGAGCTGCTGGGATTCCAGGCATGGCCCTTTCTTTTTTAAAATTTATTTTTTAAAAAGGGTCTTGCTAAATTGCTGAGGCTAGCCTCAAACTTACTATCCTCCAGCCTCAGCCTTCTGTGTAGCTAGGATTATAGGTGTGGACCATTGTGCCTGGCTCCTTTCCCACCTTTTTAGGTTGGAAACCTAGCTCATTCACTCTCTGACATCCTTATATTCCAATAAATGTGTCAAAGAAAGGCTAAAAATCTCCCCCGGAATGCCTATTTGGCTGCAGCTCATAGATTTTATTTCTCCATAGTTTTCCCCCATTTTATTTAATCGAGGAGAAAATCATATAACATGAAATTAGCCATTTTACAGTGTGCAGTCCAGTGACATTTAGTACATTCACAGTACTGTGTAATGACCACTCCATCTAGTTCTAAAACTTTTTCATAACCCCACAGAAAATTCTGTACCATTCTGTACCCACTAAGCAATCGTCCCCAAGGCCCCTTCCCAGCCTCCAGTGTGCTCTCCGTCTCCATGGAGTCCCCTTTTCCCATAGGTTTTATTTTTAAATATAAATAACATAAAATTTGCCATTTTAACCATTTAAAATGTACAATTTTGTTCATTTACAATGTCATGCAAACACGACCACTGTCTATTTCTAAAACCTCTTCATCATCCCAAACAGGAACTCTGTGTGCATTCAGCAGCAATTGTAATCTTCCCCCTTCTCCCAGCCGCTGGTAATTTCTTTCTTTCTTTCTTTTTTTTGGTACCAGGGGTGCTTAACCACTGAACCCTATCTATCCCCAGCTGTTTTTATATTTTATTTAGAGACAGGGTCTTGCTGAATTGCTTAGGGCCTTGCTAAATTGCTGAGGCTGGCTTTGGACTGGAGATCCTCCTGCCTCAGCCTCCTGAGCCACTGGGATTATAAGTGTGTGCCACCACGCCCAGCTCAGTGTAGTTTTGATTTGCATTTCCCTGATGACTCATGGTGTGAATCATCTTTTCATGTGCTTATTGGCTATTTGTATGAATTATTTGGTGAAATGTCTATTGAAGTCCTCTGCCTGTTTTATAATTGGGTTGTTGGCCATTTTTGTTGTTGAGTTTGAGGAGTTCTTTATATATTCTGGATATTAAATCTTTTTCATATATATGATTTGCAAATATTTTCTTCTATTCTGTCCGTATAGGGTTTTTTTTTTTGTTGTTGTTGTTTGTTTTGGTACTGGGAATCGAATCCAGGGGTAGGTACTCTACTACCGAGCTACATCCCAAGCCCTTTTATTTTCTCTTTTGAGCCAGGGTCTTACTAGGTTGCCCAGGCTGGGCTCAAACTTGAGACACCCTACCTCAGCCGTCTCTGCACCGCACCTGGACCTACAGATTCTGGGTGGTGTTTTCCTTTCCCCGGGTGGGACCACTTACCTGCTCTTTCCTGCCTCATTAACCCTGAGGGACTTTCTCCCCCAGCACCCCCTGGCCTGATAGTTCCACAAAGAAACTGAGTCCATGTTGCTGAGGGCTCCCTGGGTGGAGTGAGACGAACTTGCAGGGGATGCCTTGTGGCCACCCAGGTCCCCTCGCACTAATGCTCTCCAGCTCCTGGCTGCTAAGACCACTCTTCTCGGCCACGTTCCTGCTGCACAATGCTCTCAGCCAAAGGAGAGATGCCTCTCCAGGGCTCCGCTCCTTTCCCAGGGGCAGCCTGATCCCATCACTGGTGGTTGCTTGGGCACTAGGATGGGTAGCTCGCCCGTTTCGTCCTGAGTGACTCTGTGACGGCAGTGAGGCCCGCCGCCTCCCCTGCCCGATTCTGCATCTCCCCCTGTGTGCATCCTGAGGCTTCCTGGGAACATCTCAGGTCCTCCAGGCTTCCTGGGGAGCCTGCTGAGGCACGATGGCAGTGGATTCCACTTCTCTGCTTCCTCCCTGCAGAACATTTGGCAGTCTTATGATTCCCTCTGAACCTCAGTTTCCTCTTCTATGACATGGGCAAGATGATCTTACTTCTCAAGATTATATTGAGGACGAATTGTGGCACTTTGGTGCCTGATCAAGGCCAGTCCCCACCCCTTCCTCCCCACCTTCTGCTGTGCTCTTGGGGACAGCCCAAGGCTTCAGGTGGAGGCAGCTGCACAGCACAGGGACCTGGATTCAAATCCTGGCTCTGCTCTTTTCTTGCTGTAGCCACTGGCTAGTCCCTTCCCCGCTTTGAGCCTCAGTGTCCCCCTCTAGGCAGCGGGGGTTTGTGTGAAGATGGTCTGAGTGTCGTCACTCTGGTTCCCTCAGTTGGGGCTTCTGGCTCGCTGGGCGCCAACTCCTCTGTCACCCAACACTCAGGGGTGGCAGGAGCCTCAGCTTTGGGGAGGTCTTAAAATAGGCAGCCTTGACCTGCGGAGCACAGCGGGCTGCCTTTGTCAATGAGCTATACTTAGGCCGTCCGGGTGCCGGTAATTGCCTCTCATTAATACAAGCCTCATTGCCCTCGTGGAATCGCGGAATCGCGGAGGAACCAGCGGAGCTGTGCCTCGGGAGGCCTCTCTGCTCCGCGGTGCCTCTGTGCCTGCAGCAGCTACTCACCACCTGCCTCGGCACAGGGCCTCCCCCCGCCCCACCTTGACTTGGAGCCAGAGCAGTCCAGCGAACACTAATTAGGGACAAGGCCAGGAACAGAACCCAGCATGGCTCTTCCAGAAGCACAACTCACCTGCTGCATCATTACCCTGATTCAGAACTCTCTGCGGCCCCCTCTTCCTTCCTCAAGTCCAAACTCCTTGGTGCGGCAAACAAGACCCACATCGACCTAACCCCAAATCATTTTTTCAGATATTACACACTGTGCTTCCGTCTTTACAGCTCTTTCCTTTAACCAGTTCAGGTCCTTTAACCATTCACAACTTATATCTTCTCTATTTGCCGCTCTTTGAGAGGTTGGTTCTGTCTAAGGTTGCATTAACAGAGGTAGAGTCTAAATGAAGGGAGGGGAGACCTGCTCCATGCTGAGCTCTGTCAGTGAAGGAGAGATGGGCAAGTATAGTGGATCATGGTGGTGTGCACTGAGTGATGAGGTCTGGAAATGAAGGAGTGGAACGGCTGAGTGTTCCATGTAGGAACCTCTACATGATGTGCGGAAGGGCAAAGGTAAGTTCTGTGGGGCTCAGGGCTTGGTGCTGCCTGGGCTAGGGGTGAAGGAAGGCAGGGGCAGGCTGAGCCGTGCCTTGTCTCTGGACGTCGCCTGTCCTCCCCTCCAGCTCTTGCTGCACTTCTCGCTACCTCTCCCCAGACACCCCTCCCGGCTAGAGGTGCTCGGCACACCCTCCCTCCGCTGATCTCTCCCTGAGGAGGCTTTCAACGCCACCTGTATCTGACAACTCCTGAACTCCTATCTTCTGCCCAATCTTGTTCTCGAACACCAGACTCATCTCTCTGACTCCTGAGTGACATGTCACCCTGGATGTCTGGCAGCCCCAGATGGAGTACGTGACCCCCCCACCTGCTGCTCCTGCAGCCTGCCCAGGCCAGTGCCTGACAACCCTGTTCTCCAGCCAGCTCGGCCCAGACCCGCAGGACGCACACCCACCCTGGCTCTCACCCACGTCCCGTGAGCAACAGATACTTCACGGCCAGCGTGGCCTTCAGCATGTCCCCAGCACTCCCCACGTCCCGCCACCCCTCAGCGCACCAGGGGCCGGGCCTGCACCCCCTCTCACCCAGGTCCTTCCCGGGCCTGGGAGGAAAGCCAGCTTCTCCTTGGCCCCCTGTGCCGACCCGCTCTCCCTGGGGCCTTAGTCTGTCCTTGAACGTGGCTCACTAGTTCCCACTCTTGCCCTTCCTGCTCTGGCCGCCGACCCACACGACTCTCCTTCACTTCATCTGGGCCTCAGCTCACCGCTGCCTCCAGAGAGGCCACCTCGACCGACTGACCAACAGTCCCAAAGTCCCTTGCTGCCATCTCACCAGATGCGTGCCCTCAGTGGCCCAGGACAGCACAATGGGTGCGCTGCACTCAGCACAGGGCCTGGATGAGGTAGATGTTCCTAAAGACCGTGTGAAATGACAGAGTGGGGCAGGCCTCGGGGGCCAGGAAACCAGGTGGAGGGGAGGTTTCCCAGTCAAGCCAGTCCTAAGGACCTGCCCTGAGGGCCGACCGTGGGCACAACCTTGGGGCACGCTGGGCGTGAGGCAGCTCTGGCTGGGGGGAGGTAAGCCCACGCCTCCACCTCGCCCCGGGGATGCCTACCTCCAGGAGACATGTCCTCAAGCACCACCAGGGCGGCCTGTGGGACAACAGGGTGCTGTGGAAATGACTGGGTGTGGCTTGAGTCCGGGTCAGGACAGCCATGGCACCTTCTGCTTTGCTCTCTGGGGCGAGTTGGCCGCCCTGTGGTGGTAGGTGCTCAGCGCCCTAAGGAGGGGTACGTGTGGGAGGAGCTGAGGCCGCCAGCCCTGCTCTGCCAGCCACGTGGGTGAGCCACCTAGGAGGCCACTTCAGAGGGCCCAGTCCCAGCTGCCAACTCGACTGTAGTGTCCTGAGGGATCCTAGGCCGAGCAGTGGGTGGCTTCTGGGCTCCCCACCCTCTGAAAGACGTGAGAACACACGTGTGTCGTATGGCTGGGCTAGGAGCAGGTCACTAAAGCTCCCGTGTTGGAAGAGAAACTGGTGGTGACGTCACCAGCCGGGAGGGGTGGACTCCCACCGCTGAGCTCCCAGGCTCTCGTTCTGACAAAGTCAAGGTCTGACTTGTTTCCAGCCTAAGTTTGTGCCCATGGCAACTGTTTGAAAAGCGTGACATTCAGTCAGCTGGTTGTCTGGTTGACCAGATTGTAGGCACTGGCTGCCCAGGACGTGTGACTGACACAGACCCTGCTGTGGGTCCCTTGGCTGCTTGGAGGCATCCAGTTACAGCAGGATTCCTGGGCCCTTCCTGAGCGTGGACTCTACATGAGCCCAGGATGTGGCCACTGCAGCTCCTTGGGGCAAGGGCACAGATTTGAGGGTGAGGAGCACAGTAGGGACCTTGATCTGTGACCACATCCCATTTAAACTTGCTTGGCCTCAGCTGAGGTTTTGCTCAGCACTCATCTGTGAGGAAACACAGAGGCAAGGACTGAGAGGCTCCTAGACCCTCAGAACAAAGAGCCTAAGGAGGCCGATCATAAAGTTGTCCTTGAAAAAGCCAGATGGGATCCCTCACAGTTCCTCTAAATCCGTGAAAGTCCCCTCATCCTCACTCAGCCATGCTGATCTCATTAGTTTTTTCTCCAGCATCCCCAGCTCCCTGTGGCCACAGGACCTTTGCCCATGCTGTCCCCCTACTTGAACATTTCCCTCTGATCTCTTTACACACCTCGCTGCTTCTATTGATTCAAGTCTTCATTCAAATATCACTTCTTCAGAGGCCTCCCCTGACCTGCCTCTAAGGAGGCTCCTCCATCCCATCCTGCTGTCTCCAAACGCTCTCAGTGATTTCCTTCAAAACACTTATCAGGGTCTCTAGTTATGTTTCTTTGTTCCTTATGTTCTTGATTAATGTCTTCCATGCTCTGTGGGCTCTGAGAGATAAGGAACCACATGCCTGTTTCATTTTCCACTGTATCCCTGGTGCCAAGCACAGAGCAGGTACATAGTAGGTGCACAACAGAAAGTTGCTCAATGAAGCCAAACATGGTGATGCACTTCGGAGGCTAAGGCAGGGGGATCTCAAGTTCAAGAGCATCTCAGCATCTTGGTGAGACCCTGTCTCAAAATAAATAATAAAAAGGGCTGGGCATGTAGTTCATTGTCGCGCACTCCTGGGCTCAATCCCTAGTACCACAAGGGAAAAAAAAGCTGCTTAATGAATGAGGTAGTCAGAGGGAGGGAGCTGGAGAGGATCTGAGCTGCCCAATGGGAGAGAAGGGGTTGGTTGTCTCCGTGTGCCTTTCTGGCTTCTCCATGTCTGCATTGCAGATGGGCTGGGCAGGTGTTTCTGTTCCCCAGGACCCTCCTGAAAACACTGTCCCCAGCCTCCTTCCCTGCTTGACACCTTGAAGCTCAGAGGAGACACATCCTCATCCAAGACGTCTTCCCTAACCTTGAAAATGGGGGATAAATCCCCCTCTGGCCTCACTCATGATGGGAACTGCCATCCTGAGGAGTCACCGGCTGCCCCAAGTCTCCCTCTGAACCAGAAGCCAGGACCCTGCAGAGAGCTGGCACTCTCAATGCTGCCACATGAAGAGGGTGACACATCCTGGCCTGCCTGTGTTCTGCCTGTGGTCCTGGAGTTCCCTGTGGTTACTGCTGTTCATTCTCAAAAGTGTCATGGTTTGGATGAGGGACTATACGTCACTCCAAGCAGGAAGGACTGTGGGACACAGGGCAGAGGAAGAGGGGTCTGCGGCCGAGATGGTGTGAATGGGTCGGATCTGAGTGTCTTCCTTGGATTCCTGAGCAAAGGCCCTCTCAATCCTAGAGGAATCAGGATCACCACACATTTACCTAGGAAGAGCCTGATATGGGGGGACAAGAGGGTGACAGGATGATGCTGGCGGCCAGCTCCCTCCCTCCACCTCTGGGCCTCCTCCAAGCCCCCTGCCCTGCTCCAGCTCCTTCTGGCGTTCGCCCTGGGGGGTGCTGGGGAAAGTCCTGCTGCTGCAAGAGGAGGCCCGGGACGTGGGCTTCCAGAATGTGGGCTTCAGGAACCTAAGGGGGCAGGGGTAGTGTTTCCAGGACAATCAAGGGGGACAGAAGCACCTGCCCAGCCCATCTGCAGTGGACTCCTAGGCCAGAGCTCACTGGAGGTCTGACACCGACAAAGGCCGCAGGCACTTTCTGAGTGGCCCTCTTTCCTTCATGTGCTTCCAGGGCCCAATCTTCTAGACCTGCTGTACGTTAATTAGATTTAAGAGAATTAAATCAGGAAAGTTCAGTCATACCAGCCACATTTCAAGTACTCAATAGCCATGTCTGGTTAGTGACCACAGGGACAGTGCAGATAGGCCCTTTGCCTAAGCGCAGCCTGCTCTGGGGACATCATGGGCCTAGAACATGGCTTCCGCATGGAGTTGGAGGGGGACAGGGATGGGGTCTCCACCCTCTGCAGTCCCCACAGAAGCCTTTCTCCAGCCTCTGGGTTGTGGAGGTTGCTCAGCTCCAAACCTGTCACATCGTGTCCCAGCTCCTGTGCTCCCTTTGCTAAGTGGGCGCAGGCTGGCTCGATCAAGGTCGCACACCAGGTGGAGGACGCGGAGGGCTCTGGTGTCACGACTGCCCGAGAACCATGGCCCCCCTGGAAAGCCAGAGTCAGGCCACCTTGGGGCAGTGCTGGCTGGCAGAAATTTTTGCTGATGAATAAAAGTCAAAAGCCACCCTGGGGTGGATGCTCCTGAGGCCTTTGAGCAGGGCTGGCAGGGGCAGCTGGCCACAGCGGCAGAGCGGGTGCCTGTCAACCTCATGGACAGCTCCCGGGGCAGCTGTGGGCTGGGAAGGGGACAGGGGCAGACACTGATCTTCCTGTCCTAGCAGGGTCTGGCTGGACTCCAGGCCCCCTTTGGCTGCCATTTTAAAGCAGAATTTGCTGTGCTAGAGGGGCTGGGACATCTAGTCCACTAACTCATCTTGTGGCCTTAGGCCAGTCGCTCCTCCATTTCAGGTTTCTGTTTGAAAATGAAAACGATGCTCCCAACTGTGTGGGGCCTTGTGAGGGGGCAAGTGGGACAGCACTGGCCACCAGTGGTGCTGAAGGGGGGGGGGAAGAGACCAGGTTTGGACCCCATCCAAGCTGGGATAAATGTCGCTCCACTCTGCCCAGTGGGGGGACCTCTCTGAGCCAGTTTCCTCCCCTGAGAAGTCTGGATGCTCCACTCGCCACGCAGTAGGATATTATTCTGCCATAAAAAGAAATGAAGTCCTGATACATGTTACCAGAGGGAAGAACCTTGAGGCCACCAGGCTAAGTGACAGAAGACAGACACAGAAAGCACTGACGGTACCATCCCATTTACACGACACGTCCAGAGAGGCAAATCCACAGGACAAAAAGTAGATCACGCTGGGCGTGGGGCACATACCTGTGATCCCAGCTGCTCCGGTGGCTGAGGCACGAAGATAGCAAGTTCAAGGCCAGCCTCAGCAACTTTTCGAGACCCTGTCTCAAAACAAAAAAATGAAAAGGCCGGGGTGTCGCTCAGTGGTAGAGCCCTTGCCTAGCAGGCTGAGGCTCCGGGTTCAGTCCCCAGCACTGCAAACCAACAAGACACCCCGAGGGGATTAGCAGTTTCCAGGGGCTGGGAGGAGCCGGTGGGCAGTGACTGTCACAGGTGTGAGGTCTCTGTTAGGAGTGAGGAGGGAGTTCTGGAACAGAGGGTGGGGGATGGGTGCACAGCACAGGAAGATTGTTAATGTGCGAAATTCTAACTTCAAACAGGTTCAAAGGGCACATTTTATGTGTGTCGTTTTTAAATTTAAAAAGATATCTCACCTGCAGGGCATCCGTGAGCCTCAGTGAGGGTGTGTGCAGAGTACCCAGTGAAGGTTCTGGCAGGTGCTCAGTAAAGAGGAGCTGGGTCGTTACAGGAACCCCGGAGCCTGTGAGCCAGGATGTCTCTGAAGCTTCTTATGCTGTGCTTCCTGCATGAACAGGAGCACCTGCCATGAATGACCTCGTGGACGTCCCTGGCGGCCATCTGAAGTGGGTCTTATTAGTTTCAGTGTTATATAGAGAGAATTGGGACCCAGAAAGAAATGATTTGCACAAGGTCACATGTGCCAGAGCTGGGATTTGAACCCAGGCTGTTTGGCTCCAGAGCCTGCACTGCCTACCTGCACTGCCTCTCCACTTTCAGGAAACACAGCCAATTTTCCACCACCTCACATAGCTCCAGGCTTGGGCTGCGCTCAGGGGACACAACCTCTAACCCCTCACTCCCCCAAACCACCCACCATCCGGCTGGGAGAGGACCATTAGGAGAGGGTCATGCAGGGGACACAGGGCCTGCCCTCTGACCTCAGAGCACTGACTGTGGGGCAGGTGGACCCCAGAGGCCACCTGCTTTGGCTTGTTCTATTCCAGCTCCGACTGAGGGACCGTCCTGGAAGGTCGAGCTGGCAAACAGCAGAACAAAATGATCAGAAGGCAGCGATCGCCAGCACATTAATTCAATTCCTCCAGCATTTATGGGGCCTGCTCTGACTCACATGGTCCCAGCCCTTCAAGAGCTTGGGGCCAAGTGCAGGAGGCAGAAATACACACAGCCATTAGACAACACAGAACAACAAATCCCAGGAAGCAGCCCAGCCAGGGTGAGCCCAGCCAAGGGAGAGAGTCAGACTGAGCACCAGGAGGACTCCCCAGACCAGGTGGCATTTCAGCCAGATCTCGGGGACAAGTTAGATTTCAACAGGTCAAGGTTTAGGAAAGAGCATTTATTTTTCTAAATGGGAAAAGCAGACAAATTCATGGTCAAGGGTGAGAGGCAGGGAGGATTAGGGGACAGAAAGTAGGCCTTGGGGTGAGCGTGGGCTTGGAAGGGGAGGGCCAGGTGCCTGGGGCCAGTTGCCTGGAGTAAATTTAAACTGGAGGCCATCAGCCGTTGGGATAGAGCAGGACCTGGGAGGCCACTGCACCGGGAATTCCACTTCTAGGAACTAACCACCCAGCTGCCTTGCCTCATGCACATGGGGAGTGACGGACGTGAGGGGATTTCCTTTTCTTTCTTCTATGACAGAGCCTTGATAAGTTGCTCCAGGCTGGCTTGTGTGGGGTTCTTTTCTCTTTTTTAGAAAAAAAAAAAAGGTTTATTTTGGCTCACATTTTTAGAGGTTTGAGTCCATGGTGGGTTGGCTCCGTTGCTTTGGGCCTGAGGTGAGGCAGAACAACATGGCGGAAGGGCGTGGTGGAGGGAAGTAGCTTACCACAGGGCAGCCAGGAATGGTGGGGGCTTTTGTGGATATTTTTTTCTTAAAATGTTTATAATAGCAAAAGCCTAAAAATGACCCAGACGTCTGTACATTGGGGGATTGGGTAAATTGTGACCTGCACACTCTGGAAGGCTAGGCAGTTAGGCGCTCCCAAACTGCCTGTCATGAGAACTGCGAGGAACAGAACAGGGCACAGTAACTGTCTTGGTTTGGTTCTCGAAGAAGCAGACCTCTAGACATGAACTTGAGTCTGTTGGGGAGGTGGTTCCCAGAGCACAGTGGGGTAGCTAGGGGTGGGGTAGGAAAGAGAGGCTGCACAGCTGAGCTTGGGCACAGAGGCTCCAGGCTGTGGGGACGCTGCTCAACAGGCTGAATATGAATCTGAGCTGTTCCCCTGAGGGGCAAGGGAGCCCGGGGTTGATATTCTTTGCTTCCTTCCGCGATGGCTGAGGGCTGCTCCTGGGACTTAACTACCCAGCACATTCACCAGCCTCATTCAGGCTGAAAGAAAGCCCTTTGCTGGAAGGTTCCAGGTGCTTCCAGAAGGAAGCAGTGGGCATACAGCAGAAGGGTGAGTTGGAGGCAGCAGGGCCAGGGCACCCAGGGCATTTGCTGCAGGATGGCACCTACTGTCCACAAGAGAGGGCAAAGGATATTATTCATAGTTGTTTATATGTGGACGGGTCCCCGAGAAACTAGGAACAGGGTGGGTGGGAGAAAGGGTAGGATGGGGACTTTTTAATCTGTTTCTTTAGAATTAAAAAGAAAAAAATTAACCTTTATTTTGGAATCATTTTAGATTATTTCCAGTTGCAAAGACAGTACAGAGAGTTCCTGCATAACCCTCACCTGGTTTCCCCTAATGTTATCATTTTACATAACAATGGTACATTTGTCAAAACTAGGAAATTAACATTGGTACATTACTATTAACTAAACTCTAGGCTTTATTTGGTTTTCACCAATTTCACTAATGTCCTTTTTCTGTTTCAGCATCCAATCCAGGATATGGCATTGCATTTAGTCCTTAGAATCTTGATCTGTGCAAATACACTGTTAATTGCAAAAATTTATTTAAAAAAAAATAACGAACCATCTCCTGGGAGCCGTCAGAGGCTTCTGAGTGGGCCTGCCCTGACCCAGGGGCCCCTGGACAGTGCCTCAGCCCTGGAGGCCCGGGGAAGGGGGAGTCCTCTCCAGGGGGCTCCTAACTCTTCATGAGGATGGGTGGGTTCCCCCAGACACAGGCATTTGCTGGCCCCTCTTCCCTAAGAGGCAAAGGAAGGACAAAGCCTATAGCAGATGCTGTGGGAGCTGCACCCGCACCCCCAAAAGACTGCCAACCGTGGTTCTCCCTATAGGAGCAAGCTTGGCTATGCCCAGGGAAAGCGGGGACCCTGGGGAGCTGAGGTCCCTAGGGGCCACCCTCAACCAAAGGCAAAGGATGAATACCCAGCGTCTGTATTCCTGGGCTGTGTGTTCTGGGGTTTTCCGGGGATCCCTGGTAGGCTTGAGTCCTGCTGTCCACAGTGGCAGCTGCCTGGATCACAATCCTTTCCTGACCCCCTTTCTTCCCCTCCCCACTTCCAGAGAACACCTCCCCAATGAACTTCCTTGTCTCAGGGTCTTGAGGAAAGCCCTAAACCTATCCTGACCTGGGCCCCAGGTCTGTCCCTGCCTCCCCCTCCTCAAAAGCCTCCCTCCTGGAAGCCACACACAAAGGGCTCTTTGGGGCTCCTGGACACACCCTGATGATCCAGATGCCCCCTTGCCACTTCCTCTCCTGTCATGTTCTTTCCCTTGATTGACAAGGGAACTCCGGGTTATCCCAGTGCCCAGCCCAAATGCCACTTCCTTCACCAGTATTTCTCTGACCCTTGGGGGTACCCAGTGCTCCAGTCACCCCTCCAGCAGCTCCAGAATCTTCTTTCCCACTCTGAGCCCCTTGAGGGCAAAGACATTTCTGAGTCATGTCTGCATCCCCAGCACAGGGTCTGGTATACAGCAGATGCTTAATAAAAGCCAGATGAATGAATGACTGAAACAATGCAGAACGATCACTGGGGACCACATTTTAAAGGGGAACACCACTCACTGAGGGTCTCCTGGGCACCGGCACCTCTAACAAAGGATGTCACTTTACCTCCCCGGAACTCTAAGACCAAAGAATTAATAATTATTATTCAAAGAGGAGGAGATGAGGGCTCAGAGGTAAGGAATTTGACTGTCAAGTAGCAGAGCTAGGGTTCACACCTGGGCCTGCTGGATTCCTGCGGGCTCCCTGCTGCTCTCCACCCCACTCTGCCCTAACCCACCATGTGCTCTCAGGCTACCCCTGCCAATCTGTGGGCCTCCGACTCTCAGAGATTGGGGCTGGCTGGAACAGGGGTCTTTAGGTGAAGGAGACTGAGTCCTGCCCCTCATCTTCCAGGGATGGGCAAAGGGGTCACGCACAGGACTTGGTGATTACGATGTTCAAGGGTCGCAGCCATCCACAGCATCAGTCACCCTGCCATGAGCCACACACCCACTTTTAAGAGGGGAGTCAACGCCAGCGGGCCAGCCCTGGGCCAGCCCTGGGAGGTGCCTGTCACCCTCCCCAGTCCTCTGACTGAGACAAGCATCTGTGTCTCGGGAGCAGGGTGACTCATCTACCGTGACCTCTGGATGAACTTTTCACCTCCACCCAACTCCATGCCAAGGTGAGGGGCTGGATGGGTGGCACAGGGGCTGAGCAACCATGGCGGTCCCAGCTTCTAACAGCCACCTTCAGGCTGAGCTTGTGGGTTCCCCCGACACACCCCATCACACACCCCATCGTGGCTCTGCTCATTGTCTGAGCACCTCTGAGGAGGCCGAGCCCCCAGGCTGTGCCTACCTTCCACCCTTCTCTCAGGGACTAGCCTGGTACAGTTTCCTGGTCCCCCACCCCAGGCCCCCAGCTGGGAGCACCTGTGAGCCCGGATGTTTTGATGTGGGTGTGTCAACTTTGGGGTGTCCTCTTGCCACCCTCCCCCCTTCCCCACATTTAATAGGCCATCGAGCCCTGTTCCCGCCCTGTCCTCAGTGCAGGTGGATCCTCACCAGCTCTGGCCCAACGGGCCCAGCCCCATTCCTCGTTGTTATTAAAATAGCACATGCCCAGGACGCGCTCAAAAAATAGCAACCCTCCCCTGCTGCTGCGCACCGCACCGGTGTGCACCAGCTGGGACACCCCCTGTGGTATTCCAGCGACGCCCCAGCCTCCCCAGGGTGTGCACAGGACGGCCAGAGCGCTCAGCCTCAGTGTGTATCCATCACAGCCTGTTCCGAGCGCGGGCATATATGAGCCCGTCCTTACCTCCAGTGGCCCCATGAAGGTGAACTACAGTCTACAGATGAGGGGACCGACGCATGGGGGCTGGTAACTTGTCAAGGTCACAGAGTGGGGACTCAAACCCAGGCCCTGCTCCTGACCCCTCTCCACCCCTCCTGCCTCCACCCACGTGCTCCTTTAGTAAGGAACCACTCCAGCTCCCGGTCCAGGGCCCTGGTCCCTGGCTCCTGCTGGTGCCGCAGCAGCATCACCACCCCACATAGTCTCCCCAGGTGGCCCTCCCCCAGGCTGCTGTGTGTTCTCGGCCTCCACTGACCTTGTCCACCCGGGGGGCTGCAGCAGGCCCAGCTTCCGTCACCCCCACAAAGGCTCTCCTTGCTCTGCTCACTGGCATTGCCAGCCGTCTCCAGCACCAGGAACTCTGGGCCATGCAGAACCTGCCAGAGCAGGGATGAACTGTCGTGGGCCCTGTGGGGCTGGGGGCACCTCACTGTCTGTTTTATTGGTTCATTCATTTATCCATCAACATTTGTAAATACCTCCTGTGAGCTAGGCTGGGCTCCTTGCGGGGACACCAGTGTCACGCCCAGAAATTCCACCAATGCACACCCAATCCTCCCCACTCCCCTCACGTCTGCCCCCTCACGCACTGCTGTGTAGGGGCGCTCAGAAAAACCACTCTGGAAGAGGAGATGATGACACAGGATCCCAGCTATGTGCAACGTTTTTGGGAACAGAGAGATGGTGACAGTTGTAGCTTGTCTGCCCAAGATACAGCAGAGGTGGCCTGGTGCTGAGGGATGGTACTCTCTGAGGGAACATCCTGCGGCCTACCTCTGTGTCCCTAGGAATGCTGGGGTGACCATGGGCCTCTACTGTCCCCTCCATATCCCTGTCCCTGGTGCCCCCACCTGAGGTGCTAATGTTGAGTTCACCCTACCACGGACCTGCTGGAGCTCAGGAGCCCCCAGCTCCAACTCCATGGTACACTGGGGAAACTGAGGTGGGGAGGGGTCACCTGAGGCAGAAGGCACAGTTCAAGTTTCATAGCCCAGTCTTGTGATGACAGACTCCAGGATGGTCTCCAGCAGTTCTCCTGCATTCACACTCCTGCCTAGTCAGTCCCCTCCCAGAGGGACACTAGGGTTGACCTGTGCAATTAGAGGATATTGTGGACTTGACAGTACACTACTTTCAGAGCTAGGTTATAAAAGACATTGCAGCTGGTGCAGTAATTATTCCCAGCAACTTGGGAGGTTGAGGCAGGAGGATTCACAAGTTCAAGGCCAGCCTGGGCAATTTAGTGGGGCTCTAAGCAACTTCGTGAATCCCCGTCTCAAAATCAAAAACAAAAAGGGCTGGGGATATGGCTCAGTGATAAAGTGCCCCTGGGTTCAATCCCAAGTGTGTAAAAATAAAAATAAACAAATGAACAAATAAAGGAGACATTGCAGTTGTCATCTTATTCTCGAGTCTCTTGCTCCCCTGCTAGAGAAGCCCCATGTAGAACCGCCACCAGCTCTGTATGTGAGCTTGGAAGCAAATTCTCCAGCCCCAATCAAGCCTTCAGGTGGCTGCAGCCCTGGCTGACATTAGCAACCTAATGAGAGATCCCGAGCCAGGACCATCCAGCCGAGCTGTTTCTGGATTTCGGACCCACAGAAACTATATGGTAATAAATATCTATTGTTGCTTTAGGCTGATAAATTTGGGGGTAATTTTTGCAGTAGTAGATAAGAAGTAGGAATCTCCTGTGGAAACTTGCTGGCTCTTGTTTGTGTACTTCCAGGGACGGATGGTGGCTCAGGACCTGGTGAAGCAGCCGGCTGGATCCACCCCTGGGGAGCTCAGTCAGTCCTTCTCCTCATGCCCTCTGGGATAACAGAAGATATAAACTCCCTGTGCTCTGGGCTGGCCTTGCAGGAATGGTGTCCTGTTGGTTTGAATGTTTGTCCCCTCCAAAACTCCACTGTGATGCTATTTGAAAGTGGGGCCTGACAAGAGGAGGGCCCTCCTCCTCCTTCTGCTGTGTGATACAGATGTTAGCCCCTTGACCTTGGTCTGCTCAGCCTCTAAAACTGTGAGCCAATACATTTCTGTTCGTTAGAAGTAACCCAGTCTGCAGTGTTCTGTTAAAGTAGCACACAATGGCCCTTTGGCCTCCTCCTCTGCCAGCTGCCCGGCCCTGGGCAAAGTCACCCTTCCTCTGGCTTTTTCTCTCAGAGGATGAGTCTCTGGGCTCTAACCCACTTTGTGCTGTCTTTTTAAACCATGGTCCAGATTATCACAGACCTGAGTGGCAAACAGGAAATAACACTAGCTACAAAATCTGGAGGATTTTGAGTTCCAGCTCTTCCACCATCTGTGTGACCTTGAGTAAGTTGCATCCCTCTCTGAGCCACTGGAAGATGTGGGTGGTAACAGAGGGCCACTAGGGAGCAAATGAGTTACACAATGATGAGGATAGTAGTAACAGCAACTATGTCTTTTGCTAGGTGCATACAATCCTCCTGACATACATTAGACCCTTTAATAGATCTGCTGGGTAGAAGAAATTCCACCTCATTTTATAGAGAAGGAAACTGAGCCCAGAGAAGGCTCACCCAGCTGCTAAGTGGGGGAGCTGAGATTTGAACCCCAAACCACTGTGCTCAGGTGGAGAAGCACCCTGGGTAAGAGCCAGTTAGTTGCTTTTTGCCAGCCAATTCCCATTAGTAGAACTCAGGAAGGATCTGGACCCAAAACACAATGACTTGATGACCCTGCCACTCATTTGCAGCTGTGAATGGTTTCTTAATTCCCTTGCTGAGCAAGAGGTGTAGCAGGAACCTAGTCCCCTACCCTTGCCCTGCCTGTCTCCAGCTCCTCCCCACTTAGGTCTAGCAATGCTGGTTTCCTGAGCCTCAAACTCACCAAGCACTTGGTTACTTCAGGGCTTTGCCCTTGCTGAACCACCTTCCTGGAAACCTTTTTCCAATTCAGATCTTGACAAAAAGTTCTCCTGGGGAAGGAGGGGAAGACTTTCCTTGACCCTTTGGTCTATAATCGGCCTTTCTGCTGGTGTTTTTTTTTTGCCTGAGTGCATTCCTTACAAAACGTGGCTGTCAAAAGTGGTCTTTCTGCCCCTCCTCTCCCATTGTGAGCTCTGCAACCCCTGGATGGGCCTGTCTTTTTCAAGGCTGGGTCCCCAGCACCAACCCCGATGCTGCCACATAGCAGTTGCTCAGTTGACCACATGTCAGATGAATAAAAACGGTCCTTCCTTGCTCAGCACTGTGGGGTGGGGGCGGGAGTGTCGCAAACCCCTTTTGCAAATGAAGCCAGGCCAACTCAGGAAGGAAAAGCGGCCTGCCAGAGGTCACACTAGGGCTACGTCTCAGAGCTCTCCTCAGCCAGGACAGTCTGGCCGGGCGGGGAGGCAGCTGGGTGCTGCTTGGTATTCCGCCTGGGACTGCCCGGATGGAATAAAATATTTATCTGCGGCTGGAGGTTTGCAGAGGACACTTAAGACGGATCGCGTTTCCATGTGCCTGTGAAATCGAATTGGATTCATTGCAGGATATTTGGTTTCTCGGAACAGACACATCATTTTCTGAAGGAGCGGCAGCCTCTGCCACCGGGGTTGGGCGGGGGCTTGCTGGGCCCCGGGCCTCGGATTGGCCAGACGGGGCGGGGTCTCCGGGTGCTGGGGTGGGGGTGGGGGTGGGAGGCAGCGGAGTCCGTCTGGCCTCTCTGCGGGATGGCCTGATTTCCTCTGGGGTTCCCAGCGAGGTGGCTGCTCAGATTCCTCTAGAAAGCACCCCGGAGCCCGGTGGCCGCTGCCTGCGCCTTCGTTTCCATCCCACGGTCGGTCGCAGCCACCGCCCTTCGTTGGTCTCCTGTCCCCGTGTTCCCCGCCACTCTAAAGTGAGACAGATCTTCCTGAAGTGTAAGTTGTAAGTTCGCCTACCCCTTCCCTGGGCGGAAGCTAGCCTCGGGCCCTCACGTCTCTTTCCCCGAGAGAATGGAAGGAGGGGTGTCACGGTCGCTCTCCAACCCACCCAACCCCGTTGGACCCCAAATGCCATCGTCCTGGCAAATATTTTGTAATGTCCCCCTTTCCTCGCCTGAAGTAAAATTCATAGATGTTCCCTGCCTACACACATAATTAAAAAAAAATAATAACAAAGTCCTAGCAAAAATAAAGAAGTGAGAAGGAAGTAATTTATACAATGACACATATTATGCGGCATAAGAGCTGGGACAACCCCCACTCAGACGGCATAACGGAGCATGCAGACGAGGGCACCTACATGCAGAACCAGCGACAGTTAAAAATGCGGACAGAGAAAGACGAATCAGTTCCACGAGGGACAGGGGGTGATCTTTCTAAAATGGCCACCGGCTCTTGGCAAAGTTCTGAGCCAACCAGGCACATCCTCCCCTGGGTGTGCGTGAGGTGCATTCCCGGGTGTTCCCGTGGGCAGGAAGTCCTTCGTGCTGGTCTACGAAATATAGTGAGGTTCCAGGCTCAAGGAATTTGAAGCAAGTCTTTTTTTTTTTTTTTTTTTCTGATGAGAATGGCTGGCAGACGTTAGAAAGTCCTGGGGGATGCGGGTGGGACAGTTCTTCCTGGTGAGAGGCTGTCCCTGCCCTGTAAACGCGAATAGCGCTAACCCAATTACTGCGATAACCAGAAATGGCCCCTAGGGGGCGGTGCTGCCTCCTTGAGAGCCCCAGGCTCCAGCCTGAATGGCAGATATAGGACACTTACTACCCCATATTTCTGGCACCCATGGCAGACATAGCTAATCGAAACCTCATTTTCTCACTGGCAGGATAAGGCCTGGAATTCTCAAGTCTGCACTCTATGCACTGGAATCGGATCATGAGCTGAAACTTGGCTCAGAGGTTCAACTCTTACAAATATTTATTGAATTTGACAGAACTAAATGAAAGATCTGTGAGGTTCTTTTCAGTTTTGTTTTCAAAGGATTCAGGCTTCCCTGCCTCTCTCCAGCTCAGGGCCTACCCATGGCTTGCCATGGCTGGCAGGAGGTAGCCCTGTTTCCTTGTCTGATGTTCTGGGCTGTCCCTGAATTGGTCCAGCATTGACACAGGCAGAGCACTTCAGAGACTGCAAAACAGGCAGGATCTTCTCTGAGCCTTATGCAGAATGTGGGGCAGGCAGGGTGGGGGCATCAGGCCTATTTTATTGATAAGGACCACCTGGCTCTTCAAGTGGAAATGACTTGCCCAAGGTCACAGAGGTGGTAAGAAGTCAGCACTGAAACCTGATTCCCTTGAGGGTAAAGCCTTCATCTTGTCCAGCTTGTGCTTTTCAGCCTTGCTTGTCTCAGAGAGTCTAAGCTCTGGTCACAGGGGACCACAGATTATTCCCCAGAATGCCACCTAGCCAACCTATAACATTTAAGAATGTAGGAGCCAGAGTTGGGCCGCATCTGGATGGCTTTAAGTCCTGGTTCTACCACATGGAGCTGTGTGACCTGGGGCAAGTTACTTTAACTCTCTGGATTCTATTGCCTCATCTGTAAAATGGAGATGATAATCGAATCTGCCTCACAGAACTGCTGAGGGGATTAAAGAGTCAATCACTGGAACATGAAACAGTGCCAGGTAAATAGTAAAAGCTTAATAGATTTTAGCGGGTGTTAGTACTGTGACTCTCACAGCTCTGCCACCTGACATTCTTTTCTCTGTGGCTGTTAGGAATATGTTTTCATAAACATCACTCCCTTGACCCTGCCACCTCAACCTGATTTATCTTCCCTTTCCTGGGTTCCTAGAAAGGTCTATCATTGTTTCCATTTTTGCTGAGAGTCACTCCCTACCTCCATGCCTCTGTCCAGGCGGTGCCCTCTGGGTGGAAGGCCCTTCCCATCTTGCCTTCAGGCCAACATTTATATCTTTAAGAAGTGCCATCTGTAGGAGGCCTTCCCTGAGAATCACAGATTAGACCAGGAGTCTCCTCTTGGCTTCCACAGTCCTTGGCTAGTCTCTCCAATTTACCAGAATTGTCACTGAACGTTCAGAACACAGATTATTCTAACCCCAACCATTAGCAAATGCATATTCTTTTCAAACATGTATGTAACTTGGCCATGTTTTGAACTACAAAGCAAGTCTCAACAAATATCAAAGAAATAATGCAATAGCCTCAATACAATAGCATAGTAAAAAATCACTTGTATGTTTGACAATTTAAAAACACATACTTCTAAATAACTCATGGGTTGGGAAGAAACCAAATGGGAAATCAGGAAATATTTAGAACTGTATGATAATGAAAATATATCAAAATTTGTGGGGTGCAGCTAAAGCAGTACCTGGAGAGATATTTATAGCCCTGTTTATTTAGAAAAGAAAAAGGACTGCTTAAGGTCCTTGCTTAGCATCTAGACGGCCATCTTAAGTGAAAGCCGCCATTTTAAGGAAAAAATTTTACTTTCCCTCCCAAGGGAGTTTCTGAGAAAGGCTCACCTCACCACTCCCTCATACCAACTCAACCCTTAACCATCCGCATTAGGACCCACCTGGCTCTGATTTCCGAGCCTCCCCCATGAAAGTCCCAGAACTCAAGCCTGTTGTGCCTCTCTGTCCTATAGAGAGATGGCCTCTGTAAACTCAAATAAACTCTCGTGTGTATCTCTGCCTGATCTCTGTCTTTTATTTCTCGCTTACCCATCTCTCGTTCTTCGCGTTCCTTTCAACTGCAAAGAATATGATAAGCCTCCAACTCAAAGAGTTAGAAATAGAACACCAGAGTAAATGCAAAGAAGTAGCAGGAAGGAGTCATGCCAGTTCCCACTCGTGTCTCCCTCAATGCACTCTGGGTCCCTAGCACAGGTCAGCCCAGGGCTTATAGCTGGAGGGTCTTTAGTAAATGTCAATCGAATTGTGCTGTGGGTAGAACAGTCTTGGTTTCTTCCTATTCCTTTTTTTTTTCTTTTTTCCCAATGCTTTTCAAGTTGGGTCCTCAGATACCTGAGTCAGATCACCTGGGCCCACTCACATATAAATGAGGTGAGATCCCAGAACCTGCATTTTCTAACAAGCTCTTGAGTGAGAGTCTATGCACTGACCTTGAACTCATGGAGAGCAGGGTTCAAGGCTACCTCAGGGAAACTTGTGAGGTCAGGTGTGTCTTTCAAGGGAACTCAGACTTTTCCTTGGGGACCTTCCTCCCCACTGATGTTTTGAAAATCAGCTTTAAACCACTTTAGAGAAGTCATGTCCCAGATCCAGGCCTCAATTTACTTTCCTGTAACATGGGAATAAAGATGGTTATTCCTCTGTACCTCCAGCAATGATTCCTGGAGGCACAGAAATAACCTGGTAACTTCCTGTTACCAGGTGGGTTGTCATTCCTTAAGAAGGCACAGTTTGGGTGTGGTGGCACATGCCTGTAATCCCAGCGGCTCAGGAGGTTGAGGCAGGACAATTACGAGTTCAAAGCCAGCCTCAGCAAAAGTGAGGCGCTAAGCAACTCAGGGAGACCCTGTCTCTAAATAAAGTACAAAATAGGACTGGGGATGTGGCTCAGTGGCTGAGTGCACCAAGTTCAATCCCCTGTCCTCCCCCCCCCCCCATAAAAGGCTGAGGTTGTGAATTAGTGGTAGAGCACTTGCCTACCATGTGAGAGGCGCTGGGTTCAAGATCCTCAGCACCATATGTAAGTAAACAAATAAAATAAAAGTCCAACAACAAGTAATAAAAATATTTAAAGAAAAAAGAAGGCACAGCTTACGAAAGCCACCATTTCTCTCGGAACCATCTGAATACAACCACCTGGGAGAGTAGGCCGGGCTGGTCAGAATTCCTGGTTTACAGATGAAGAAACTGAGGCTGAAGCTGTTTTCAGTGCAAGAAGTCTTCAGTGTGCCCTGGAATCATCCCAGAAGGTTAGAACTCCTCCCTATACTCTCAGGGTCTTGGCGTCTGTGTGTGCAAGTCCTGGGTGTTGGGTGAGGGTGGGGAGCCCTGGGCCTGAGCCTTCTGGGCATTCTCTTAGACTCAAGAACATCAGATCTAAAGGAGGTCTGTTTGAGTGGCCCCATCCACTGCACTTCCGTGATGCTGCTCCGAGGTTACCCTGCAAGGAGGAAGTCAACTTGGGAAGGGACCCTGGGGCCCCAACCTTTTTTCTGCAGGGAGCTGCCTCCTCCCTCAGGGGGCAGGAGTCCCCACAGCAGGATGCCCTTTAAATAGGGCTTCCTAGATTGCTGCATTTGTAATGGCAACCCCTAAGCTGGCAGCAAGTGCTGGGCTTGGAGGCTTCCACCCTGTGGAGCCAGCCAGCCTCAGGGACCCCGGCACCTCTCTAAGCCTCATGCCCCTCTCCAGAAGATGGGACCGATAATCACTGCACCCATCTCACAGAATTGATGATGAGGGTCACAAGGAATCAAGTGTGTGGAATGGTCCAGCACTGAGCAGATTCATACTCACCAAGTTTCTGCTCTGCACCAAGGTCAAGGACAATGCTGTGACCATGCTGGCTTTGTTACCCACCCCAGGGCTGGGCTCTGGGCTCTGTGCTTTAGTTCACTCAGTTGTTCACTGAACAAAAATTAACTGGATGGAGGTTCCTCAAAAGACTAGGCAATACATGCACGCCCGTGTTTATAGCAGCCCAATTTCCAAGAGCTTAACTATGGAGCCAGACTAAGTGTCCATCAATGGATGAATGGATGGAGAAATGCGGTGTATTTATACAATGGAGTTTTATTCAGCCCTAAAGCAAAATGAAACTATGTCACTTGCAGGAAAATGGATGGAGCTTGAGACCATTATGTTAAGTGAAATAAGCCAAACTCAGAAGGTCAAGGGACACATGTCTTCTCTCATTTGTGGAAGCTGGAGAGAAAAAAGGAAAAAACAGGTGGTAGAAGGGGTCTCATGAAAATTGAAGGGAGCTGGATAGAGTAGAGGAAAGGGACCAGGCGGGAGGGAGGGGAGAGAAAAGAGGAAATACGGAGGAAGGAGAGTGGCCAAACTCTGTTGTTATATTATGTGCATTTACAAACAGGTAACAACAAATCCCACCATTATGTGTGACTACAATGCACCAATAAAAAATATGGGGAAAAAACCCCAAACAGTGATCTGCTGGGCACCTATTATGTGCCAGGCAATCAAAGCTCTGGGGTGCAACAGCAAAGACTGAATCCCCACCTCACACAGCCTGCACTCTAGCTGCGGGAGGGACAGCAAAAGAACACGTAACGTGATGCCAAGCAGCAACACCTTCTTGGGAGCAAATCAGAACAGGTGAAGAAAGTCAGGTGTGATGGGGGGTGAGGAAAGGCTTTCTGGAAAAGCAAGACTTGGGAGTACCTGGGGACAGAGCTCTCCAGGTAGAAGTGCGGCAGGCGCAAACTTGCGGCTGGTGTGTGCGCATGCTCATGGGTGCTAGGTGGGGACCTATGGGGAGGGGCTGGAGTGGTTGGAGCAGAGGCAGCCGGAAGGAGGTAAGGAGTGGGGGCTGTCTTGTAAGGGTCTGGGGGCCAAGAGTAAAGCTTTGGATGCCCTAAGTGAAGCACTATTATCCTGAGGCTCACAGCCCAGGGGAGGAGTCAAGTTCCAGCACAGTCACAGCCAGCACCCACTTTCCACAGGGCCTTGACGAGCTTTGCTGGAACCTGGAGCTGATCCTGAATGAGAGGTGTGGCTGGGGAGAGCCCCCCAAGTGTTCAGAAGCCAGAGCCTGTGGATGTGGGAGGCAAGGCGGGTCGAATCTGGGTCATGGAGAGCCGGGAGGGGTGGTAGAGGCAGCCACCTGGGTCTGGGGTGGGCGGGGGCGGCCTCTCCATGGCGACACGGTTTGGAAGCACCACTGCAATTACTCACACAGGCCCGTGCGCACACGTGCGTGCACCCCGCACCATGTGCACACGCAACACAGCCCACACACCTTGGAGCAGCTCAGAAGCCACTTAATGGTTGACGTCACACTGGAGGGGATGGGGACGCGGTGCCCATCTCAGGAGCAGGTGGGAGCAGGCCTCCAGGAGCACCAGCAGGGCCAGAGCTCCCCTGGATCCCAGAGTAGCCTCACAACCCCACAAGGCTGAGGCACAGAGCAGCACCCCCATCACCCTTCCAGCATCTCCCCAGACTCTGTGCTGTATTGTGGGGATCATGAGAAATGTTACAATAAACACATAATCACACAGATGGGTGAAGACGGCAGCAGTGATCAGAACCCTGGGGAAGGGCAGGCAGGTCAAGGAGAGCATTTAATGGGCAAAGTCAGACAAAGCCTCCTGCAGAATGTGAGGTTGGATCTGAAGTCTGAAGGATGAATCAGAATTGACAGGATGAGGTGTGTGTGTGTGTGTGTGTGTGTGTGTGTGTTTTCCAAGCACAGGGAGAGCATGTGCAAGGGATCTGAAACTGGAAAAAGATTCACATGTTCTGAGAAATAGAAAGAAGGCCAGTGTGGCATGGAGGAGGGAGGTGGGGCCCTCCGCAGTCAGCCTTCCCTGTGGGCACAGTAGGGCCCAGGCTAGAGGCTGTGGCTGGAGCGGGGATAAGTACCTGGCTACCATCACCTGTCAGGAGGATCATGGCAGCCCATCCCTTAGATCTACAGCCTGACCAAGACCCTAGCTGCCTCCAAGGCTGTCTGAGAGACGGGCTGCGGTTGGGATGCCCTCGCTCACTGGGTGGCTTTGGCAGGTCATCTTCCTCTCTAGGCCTCATCTGAATAGTGGAGACCCTGCTTTTGTGTCTAATTTCAAGACAACGTGCATCTGATGCTCCAGAGAGCAGGCACGCAGTGGCCATGAGATGGAGCCTCCTGCTTCCCCCCTCTCCTGGGATAGCGTCTACCTCAGTTTCTCCCTTTGCTCAGCCAATCTTTAATGGGGTTGTGGCCCCATTTCTGGTCTGGAGCTGGGGAAAGCTCTAGCCTGGGTCAGGCTCCACAGCAGCTGGACCACCCGGGCTTGTCATGCCTGAGCTGGCCGCCTTCCCAGGGCTCCCCAAGGGCTCTGTTTGGAGACTTCAGGGGAAACAAGGACAGAAAGCCAGGCCAGCCCTGTCCTCCCCAGCTATCCACGAGGATCACCAGATCGTGTCCCAAATGCAGGGCACATGGTATTTCAGCAGCCCCTTTCTCTGCTCCCACTCTGGGGACGGATACCGCTTCATGATTTAACAGATGAGGAAGGCGAGGCCCAGGGAAGGAGAGACCTGTCCACAGCCACACAGTGAAGAAGGACGGGTCAGGTTCTAACCAGGCACCTCCAGGCCTCCTTAGGGCCTTGTCAAGTCTGTGTTTCCCATTCATCCCCCTCCACATTGCCCTCACTTCTGCCCTGTGACGCCCAGTTCTGCAGTCCTACCCCAACTCCAACCTCACCCCTGACCTCTTGATCAGAACCAAACCCTTATGGAGACCACACACTCTACCCAGCCATCCGCCTACTCACTGCCATCAGCCCATCTGGCCTCCTCTTCCTCTCTGGGACTCGCTGAGCTCTTCTTTCCTGTCTCAGGGCCTTTGCACTTGCGATTGCCTCTACCAGGAACCCTGTGCTCCACACCTTCCTGTGGCTGCTCCTTTGCGTCAGTCACGGTTCAGCCCAAATGCCCCCTCCTCACAGAGGCCTCCCTGACCTGCTCCCCAACTAGGCAGATGCCCCTTCCCTGCTCCCATGTCCCCCAGCTTTATTTCTTCAGAGCAGTCATTCATTTCTTTTGCATATTGTCCATCTCCTCCGCTAGACTGAGAGCCTCGTGAAAGCTGGGCTGAGTCTGCTGCCATCTCCTGGGTCTGAAGGGCCTGAACATAGGAGGTGCTTCACAAGAACCTGCGAGCAAGCGCTGCAGACGAGTAAGGAATGGCCTGCAATCCCGGATCACCGCCTCCTGGCTGCCTCCCCAGGTATCCTCGGGCCGACTTGCTCCTCCCATGTGTCATCGCAGTGGCAGCACCTGGCACCCAAGCTGGACACCAAAGTGCCCTCCCTCCCCCGCAGCCCAGTGGCCAGGCTGGTGGCTCCGTCTCTGAGCCGACTCTCAGATCTGCCCATTTCCTTCTCTCCCTGCTGCCTCCGCCCTCGACCGGCTACCATCACGTGTCAGGAGGATCAGTCCATCCCTTAGACCTACAGCCTGACCAAGACCCTCAACCCCCACCCCCTGTGGCGACCACGGCTGCAGCCCTATAACAAGGGCTCAGGAGGTTTCTCCAGTGCCACCGCACACCCAGGCTTCTGCCACCACAGGGGCCTGTAGGCAAATAGTCTCCAGACCTCAGTACAGGCCACTCCCACTGCCAGGAGGGCCATCCCCTGGATGGTCAGCCCCAGCTTGTCAGCACCTTCCAGAGGCACAGTCCTGCCTGAGTGTGGGTCACCTCCCACTTCTCTGGACAGATGTCTCTTCCAGCCCAGGCCACGCTACCCTCAGCCTGCACCCTCCAATCCAAACATTTCTCGAGGTCTGATCACACATCAAACCCCTTTCTAAGAGCCCAGTGCCCACTGCCTCACAGCCTCTGCAGGGCAGTCCATTTTACAGACAAGGACACAGAGGTCAAACAACTCGTCCAAGGTCATATGCAAATAATACACGGGAGGGGGTCAGGATTCAACCCAGGTCCACTGGACTAAAACCATGGACCGTGGGCTCCTTGGTAAGGACCAAAAGCAGACATTCCTTCTTGGGTCACCAGGGCCTAATGTTCAGGGCTGAGCTCAACAACCAACGTTGTAAGGGAAAGCATTTTGGGAATAGGGCAGAAATTATAGACAGAAAGATTGGGCACGATCTAAGAAAGACCCCAAGGTACAAGGAGCAGCCAGGGCAGGGTGGGCCTGAATGCAGACAGAAGCAGAGGTGGGCTGGCAGGACTGGGTCAGGGGACTGTGCCCCCAGGGAGGGGGACCTGAAAGAACTCTGCAGGTCTCTGACCTACTCATGAAGCAAAGTTGGTACAGAGCACCATGTAGGGGTGTGACCCCAAGCTACTCCCTGACTGTCACCCAGGCCTCGAGGCTCAGTGCATGAGGTCAGGGAGAGTCTAAGGATGTACTCCTAAGAGCTTTTGCCATTGCTCCAAAATGACAGTCTTAAGTGGTCTCCCCTCAGGGAAACGCATATTTTAGTTGAGATTTCTGGATAAGCCAAATGGTCCATCTTTGGGCACCGAGACAGATGGCAGGAAGTTCTGGCAGCCCAGTCCACTTGCTCAAATGACACTGGTAGCGCTGGGGATGTGGTTGGCAGGAAGCAGCTCCCAGCCCGGCTTCAGTTGAGCCTTCTACCTCAGTGAAGCCCACTCCCCAGCTCGAGGCACTACAGACTGGTGGTGGTGGTGGTGGGGGGGAGACACTGTTCCATTTGCAAGACAAAGAGACACCAGTGACTCACCCACCAGCAGCCCAGCCCTTCCACTCAGCTGGGGTTGTGGCTGCAGGGAACAGCTTTCTGAGCCTGATAGGGCACAAAAGAGGGGGCAGTGCTGAAATGCTGTGACTTCAATTGGCGACAGGTGGACTGTGATGAGGGCTCTCTGTGGTGAATATGGTTTGAAGTTCTTGGGGCTTCAGAGGATGAATAGAGCTGCTCTGAACCTCTTCCCCAGAGCTGGCTTTATTATGAAGGACACAGATTTTATAAATATCTCAGCCCTCACCATGGGTCACGTGGCACTGGGAATTAGCTAGGAGGCAAATTAGGAGGAGGGGGAAGGTATTAGCTGTGCTGGCAGTGCATTTGGAGACACAGAGGAGTTCATGGTCAGGGCAGGTGAGACTGAATGGTTCTGTCTCACACTCATGGCTGGTACTGGTCCCTAGGCCACTGTGACCAAGGCCAGGGTTTGGGAGCAGGTCTTTGGGGTAGAACCTTCAGGAGTCAGGAACTGCTGGCTGATATGCTGAGGGTTCATACAGCTGAGTTTCCAGCAGTTAAGGGGGAAGGGCTGACCCCCACTATTCATATCTCCAACTGCCATCCTTCTGGGTCAAGGTCAGAATTTAATCTGGGGCCAGGGTCAGAGTTTAGCTTGGAATCAAAGCCGAGGCTTGGTATGGGACCAGGTTTGGGGCTCAGTATGTATCCAGGATTCCTTAAGTGGCTTCCTCACCTCTTTTTTTCTTTTTGAAATATTTTATTTTTAGTTGTAGTTGGACACAATACCTTTATTTTATTTATTTTTATGTGGTGGTGAGAATTGAACCCAGGGTCTCTCATGTGCTAGGCGAGTGCTCTACCGGCTAAGCTACATCCCCAGCCCCCCCTTTTTTCTTTTTAATATATATTTATTTTAGTTGTAAATTGACCTTTTATTTTATTCATATATGGTGCTGAGACTCAAACCTGGGGCCTCACACATGCTAGGCAAGTGCGCTACCACTGAGCCACAACCCCAGCCCCTTCCTCAGCTCCTATACCTGCCTTCCTTAGGGACAGGCCAGCTCTCCACTTGCCATGACCCAGACATGGCAGACCCAGGACTCTGTTCTCTCTGGGGACAGAACTATGAGCAGGAGTTCGATGAGACTGGAGAAGAGGGCAGTGGAGACATGCCCCACCCCGACTCGGGGGCTGCTATTCTGGGGCTCTGTAAGTCACAGTGTGGGAGTTAAATATAAGGGACACCAGGTGGCAGGCAGTAGGTGGTTAACGACCCTGCAGGAGGTGAATCAGAACCTGAGCAGGAGCCATGGTGCGGGGCAGATAGGGGGACAATCAGCTCAGCTCAGGGAGGCAGGATGCTTGGGCTTGAGGCCTGCTAGGCCCCTGCCCCTCTCTGTGGCTTCAGGCCCATCTCTGCCTTCTCTGGGCCTGTGGCGTGCAGCTGAACTCCAACTCTACATTCTCTTTACTTGTAACAGGTCATGGACAGGTGCTCCTTCCCCGGGCAGGGCTAGTGGGGACCTGGGAACACTCTGCTATCGTCTTCCGGGGTCAAAGCCTTTCTTAGTCCTCAAGGGCCAGCGTGAATACGACCTCCTTCATGAAGCCTCCCCCAGCAGAAATTCCCCCTGGGCCCCTTGATCCAGTTGGTGCCCTTCTGAGCCCTCATTTCAGCCCAGAGCCCACTGCCGCGCAACAGGGCAGGGGTGGTCCCGGCTGATCCCCCACTGGACTGGGAGGCCAAGAGCTCAGGCTCTACCACTGCCCCTTGGTATCGTGGCCTCCAGGGCTCCACAGTCAAGGCCTCTCTGAACCTCAGACCCTTTGGGGACTTGAGTGGAGCAGACCCCCACTACTATACTTACAATATGAATGGCCCTGAGGACCCTGCCAGGCCACACATACCTGAGTGATTAACTGCTTTCCAGGGCAATTGAAATCTTGCTGAGAATCTTGCTACTACTCGTGTTTCCCTTTTTTGTCTACCAGGAAGCTCAGAGAAAAATTTAAAGCACACCTTTAGCAAAGTGTTATCTGGAATTATCTCATTTCTGTCTTTATTTTCTCTTCCCTCGATCTCTTATTTATTTACCCATAGCTTAAACTCATTGCTGAAACTGATAAGTGCTTAACCTGTGACAGGCCTTAGCTGAGGTTATGACCTGATATTCACTGTCTTCTATAATCCACTACACCCATTGGACAAAGGAGGCAAAGAGAGGTTAACTGACTTTCCCAGAGTCGCACAGCAAATAAGTAGAACAGGCACTCTAACCCAGCATGTCTGACCCAAGCTCAAACACACCATGCTGCCTGCTACGGAAGCCAAGTTCTTGACGAACATCAGAGGAAACTCAATAACTCAATAACCGAAGGTACTGAGATTAGGACTCTGAAAAGAAGAGGTGAGACGGAGGAGAAGCAGCTGCTCTCGGAGGCCCATGAATGGTGGGCCAAGGAGGGCCTTACGTTCTGTGGACTCCAGAATCCAGGGAGAAAGTGGGTCACAGGGAGGCCAACCTCAGCTCAGTACAAAACAGTGCTTTCTAACAACCAGACCCCTTCTCCCCCAAAGAGACGCCTGACAGCGCCATGGTAAGGAATTCATTCCTGGCAGAGAGGTGGAGTGGAAAGAGAACAGGAAAAAGAGAACCAGGAAGGGAAGGGGGCTCACCCTACTAGGCATCAAGCCACACTGTGCAGACATTTGTGGTAACTCTCAACAGCAGAGGGGACTGCCCTCTTCGGGTGCCTTTGGAAATAATGGGGACAACATGGGTTGTAACAAGGACTAGGAGCAGTGTTCTGCCGCTATCAAGTGCCAAGGATCACATCAGGGATGTCCAAGAATCTACAATGACCAGGCCAATCTTGCCCACGGAAGAGTAGTTTTACCCTAAATGCCAATGTGTCCCTGTTGAAAAAACAATGAGATTTAGTAATTAGTGTAGAATTGGAACAGACAAAGAGATCAATGAGACAGAACAGGATTCCCAGAAATAGATCCATGAACACACAGGCCCTACCACACAACAGAGATGGGAGTTCACATGAGTGAGAAGAGAACAGAGTATTCAATTAATGCATCTGGGACAAGAGGCTAGTCCTTTGAGCATAAGATCAGACCCATGTTTCACACCACATGCAAACACAAGAGACATAACCCGGACTAAAGATTTAAATACAAAACACAAAAGGAAAATAAAAGTTATTTGAAGGAAGTGCATCTTCCAGCCCGGGGTGGGGGAAGCTTCTTACACAAGTTGCAGAGAAGTAAAAGCCAATGAAGGGGAAGTGAGGTGTTTTACTGCACCCCAAATGCAAAGTTCTGACTGAAGGAGACGTGAAGTTCAAAGACCTGGGAGAAAATATGTGCAACAAACATAATCAGGATTAACATCACCACATACGTAAACCTATTTTACAAATTAATAAGAAAAACATAAGTGATCCATAAAAATTGGGCAAAGTATATGAACAGGCATTTTGCAGACGAGGAAATTCAGATGATCATTAAACAGTAATGATCAGTAAACGGCTTCTCTAATAGTCGGCAATACTAATGAAAATGAGAGATTTTTCTCCCAGCAGATTGACAAAATTAAAGAGTGGTAAATCAATTGGTGGTGTGGTGCTGAGGATGTGGGAAGTCGGATACGTCACTAACAGGCATGCGAAGTGGTGACAACTGCACTGGAGGGCAATTTGGCAGTGTTCATTAACACAGAAAACCCTGCATCCAGACAAACGCTAGCGCACACCCACAAGGATGTTCAAGGTGACACTGGTTATAGTGGAACCAGAAGTACGTGAACTTGCACCAGCAGGAGGACAGGGGAGATGAGGTGTAAACATGCAATGGAGGCCAGGCATGGTGGTGCACACCTATGATTCCAGTGTTGCGGGAGGCTGAGGCAGGGGGATCACAAGCTTGAGGCCAGCCTGGGCAATCTAGAAGAGACTGTCTCAAAATAAAAAGTGATGTACCTCAGCGGTAGGATGCTTGCCTAGCGTGTGTGAGGCCTTGAGTTCAATACCCAGCACTGCGTGCACACACACACACACACACACACACAATGTGCAATGGGATGAATGAACTACAACTACACTTGACTTTGGATATATCTCAATAACAAATAATAAAAGCACAACGCAAAGACAATTATGACATAATTTATGTAAGAAAACCCCTGGGGCACCCCCCCACCCCAGGCTTGGCCTTGTGAGGTTCCCTGTCTATGCACCACCCTCAGCATTTCCTTCCTTCCGTCCATCTGTGCCTCCCTTCTTTCTCCCTCCCTCTCCACCTTCCTTCCTTCCTTCACCAACATGCTTGCTCTGTGTGGATGATGCAGGACGTGAGGTCCATGTCCAAGTTTTATCCTTGCAGTGGGAAGTCCTCCACTATGAGTCCAGCCCCACCCCGAACCCATCCAAGCCCCCATTCAACCCTGTGATGAGGTGCCTGTCTGATAAGTAAGACTGGCTTCAGTTGAGGAGGTTGGCTGGGGGGCTAGGTCCCCTCCTCCCTCGCCCTCCTGTTCTTCCTTGTCATTCCTGCCATCTTTTGTCCCTTCCTTTGTCACTTTGTTCTGGTGCCAGGCCTTGCAGCCAGGGTAGTTGTGGGGAGGTGCAGCCAATCTCCAGGTCTAGGAGCCAAGGCCTCCAGGGCTGGCCAGGGAGTCAGATCTCAGGCCATAGATCATAAGAGCAGGTGGCCACCTCCTCCCCAAAGTGGATGCCAAGGGCAGTGGCCATGCACATTCAGGGCCTCAGATGGCCACAACAGAGCCCTGGAGACAGGATGGCCAAGGACAGCCTAATTAGGCATGACAGCAGCCCCATGAGGCATATTAAGCTTGGAGCCATTAGGGTGGCTGGTGGAGGAGCAGTCAGAGCTGGCCCGGCCACCAACCCCCACAGGGACACTTGGCTCCGAGGCTGAACTTGGCCTGCCTGAAGGTATGTCTGTCAGCTGGGGCTGCCAGGTGCCACTCCAGTCATGGCCACTAGTCCTGCTGGGAAATGGTAGCAGTGGCTCAAGCTTCTGATACCTGCTGTGCCACCTTGGGTGATGGTTTCCCTCCCTTCCTTTGGTCTTATTTCCACTGACAAAAACTAACCTGTCAGTCTTGTATCACCCACTGTCCCTTCTGATCCTTAAAATCACCCACAGGGTGGTGATCATTATGCTTTTCTTCTCTGCTAGAGGTGGGGAAACAGAGGCCCAGAGAGGGTAAGTCACTTGTCTGAGGGCATGCAGTTCCCAGGTAGCAAATCTAGGACTTGAATCTTGGGTATCTTTGACACCTAGTTCTGTTTGTGACCCAATATTGATTTTTCATCTCTTAGAGCCTGGGCCAGCATGAGGGGAGAGTGGCGGTGCCACAAGCCCTGGGAGAGGAAGTCCAATTAGCCTACCACCTACAGCCCACTCAGGAGCCACCTGAGGTCACAGCACTCCTCTGGACTGGGTTAGAGGACACCCAAGATCTTCTTTTCCACACAAACCCTGAGCCTGACCCCCTTTTAGATCTGGCCCAAATCTCAGACCTTCCAGGAAACCCCACGAGATTCCAAGAATACATGTGTTAGCAGCCCCTCCACCCTGTGCGGGCCACCCCCACCACACAGCAGTTTCCAGAGTCCCGTCCTTTAGTGTGTGTTCTGCTACCAACAACTTTCCCATTAGGACTGAGGAAACTGAGACTAGAGATAGTCCTTGGTCCCTGGAGTTTTCTAATCTTCAGTTTTCATACCTCTAAAATGGGGATTAAATATTGGGGAAAATAGCACATTACATAACAAGTTCTTAAAATAGTGCCTGGATGATCCCAGGGCCCCAGTCCTACCCCACAGTTGCTCAACTACAGGGTCAAAGCTTCTGACTTTGCAGCTGGGTCCTGCTCATTCAGACTGCCACAGACAGCACCATGGACAGCACCCGGATCGAGGACAGGGCAAACCCCTCCCTTCAGCACCATAGACAACACCCACCATCACCACCAAGGGCAGGGCAAAGGGGCACAGCGCACCTCAGACAGCCCAGTGTCAAGGTCAAGGTGTAAAATCACCACCCCCCACCCTGTGCTGAGGCAGCGCTGGAAGACTTTTTCTGGCTAGTTACCTGCCCCGATTTGCAGGGCCTCGCGGGGCTCTTTTCTGTCTTCCCCACAGGCCCGTAGCTCAGGAAGGCCTCCAGGGGCATGTGACTGAAGCACCCACCTCCCTAGGCCATGAGAGCCCCCCAGGCTTTTTAACTTTTACCTCCCAGCCTCACTTCAGACACAAGTAGGCCCTGGTAGAGAGTGGCAGCCAAGTGCAGCAGTGAGGGATAGGCCCACTGCCACCTCACCTCAAGGGCTGGGCTCCCCCCGCCCGCCCCGACCTCAAGGCACTGGATAGAGAGGGGGAGCACCTGACCTTCAGCCTGGGTCACCCCAGCACTCCTTCCTCAGGCTTCCTCCCTTTTACGGGCTTCTTGCCCACCTGAGAAGGTTAGATTTATTCTTGCCCTGACCACCTCCCTGACAGCACAGGCTGTCCACATCATCTCAAGCAAACCTCTTGAGCTGCCTCGATCCCATCAAGGACCCTCAAGGCTTCACTTTTGCAGATACCCCAGTAAGGCCAGCACTTGGTCCCTGAGGCAGCATAAGAGGGAGATGGGGCACCAGGATCCTCTGACAAGTGTGCAGGAGATGCCTCCTCAGAGCTGTGACCAAAGAGAAGGTATGACCAGCACTTACCCTGGCACATAAAAGGGCCTCAGTAAAGGCCATTCCCCTTCCTCACCAATGCTGAGCCCCTAGTGTACTAGGTCAAGGTCTTGAGGGGTACGCAAGGATTGGAAGACACATTTTGTTGGTTAGGAAACCAAGGCTTAGATGGGCCAAGAAATTCGCCAAAGGTCCCACAACCAAGTAAGTATCAAATCCCAGGCTGCTTCCCCTCCAGACCATCCCCATAACCACAGCCATCCCTCTTCTCACCTTGGGGGACCAGCTCAACCAAATCACTGTTTGCCTCTAACAATGCTGCTCGTTCCATGCCCAGATGGCCAGTTTTGACAAGCTGCCAGACTTAGCTACTGGAATAGGCAAAGATGGAGGTAGAGTCCAGATTCTTTGCCCTCCTGGGTCCCCATGAAATTCCAAGGGGGCTCAGAGGCAGCCCCTCCCACCCCTGCAGCAGTTCCCTCCTCTCCCTACACGGCTCCTTATTGACACAGAGGAGCCACGTTTACCAAGCACCCCCTTCCTCACCAGCACCACTGACATCCCCACCAGGGCTCCTCTGCCATACAGGTGAGCAAACTGAGGCCCGGAGCAGGGGAGGGGCTTCCCCAGGACACATTAACAGAGTGACCTCAGGTCTCCAGACCTTCTCTGGTGCCTGTACCCTCCAGAGCACCGGCAGGAACCTCAATATTCTTGTTCACTGCTGGGTCCCCAGCACCCACCTCGGGGCCTGCCCTGTGGCAGATCTGGAACTGGCCACTGGGTCTAATGCTAAAGGCTGTCCTCACTCTGTCCCCTGAAGCCATGGATGATGTGTCAACCACCTTCTCTATCCAACCCAAAGAGCCAAAGAGCCTTATGTAAAGTAGGTCCTAATTGGTTTTTTTTTTTTTTTGTATTGGGGATTGAACTCAGGGGCACTTGGCCACTGAGCCACATCCCCAGCCTTCTTTTGTGTTTTATTGAGAGACAGGGTCCTGCTGAGTTGCTTAGTGCCTCGCTCTTACTGAGGCTGGCTTTGAATTCACAATTCTCCCGCCTCAGCCTCCTGAGCCGCTGGGATTACAGGCGTGCGCCACTGCACCTAGCTGGTATTTATTAAATTATTCATTTATCCAGAACCATTTGCTCAGGGTCTAGTGTGTGCCAGGCACTATTGCAGGTGGTGAAGCCCTAGCAGTAAGGAAAAAACAAACACCAATAAATGCACATCCCAGTCTCTGCGATGACACTGATTGAAGTAGAGGGATCTGCCTGTTTCCTTGCCCATCTTCTCACTGAGAGCGCCAGAAGGGCAGAGGCCGTCACTGTCACATCCCTGGCACTATGTACAGCTCCCAAAGCAGGAGCCATGCCTACTGAATGAAGGCAGGAAGGGCCGCAGTAGCGGCAGATGCCACTCACTAGAGGCTGCCCACCCGGCTCCAGGCTGATGCTTCCTGCACATTAATTATCCCATGGACTCTCTCCAGCAGCTCCCGGGGACAGGAGTGCTTTGAAGTGGCTCCTGCAAGTTATCCTTTTGGTGACTCTTCCCTTTAGCCTAACGGAAGTGCCCAGCTGGCAATGCTAACATCATCAGCTTCCCTTGCAGCTAGGGTGGCCATGTGACCATATCTGGCAAAAGACACAGGCAAAAGTCCACTGGGTGGGGTTTCCAGGAACTCTGTTGTTTTCCTGATAAGAAAGGCAAACTCAGGGCTGGGGCTGGGGCTCGGGGGTAGAGCGCTTGCCCAGCAGGTGTGAGGCACTAGGCCTGATCCTCAGCACCATGCAAAAATACAAAAAATAAAGGTATTGGGGGAAAAAAGGCAGATCCAGAAAGCATGTAACCTTTCCAACTTTTTCCTGCCTAGAATTCAGGTGTAGCCTATGGAGATGGAGCAGCCACTTTGTCATCCTGAGAATGAAAGACATGTGCTAAGAATGACCAGGGAGAGAACTGCCATGCTGGTCCTGGCCTGCCTGCCTGGATTCTTGCTACACAAGAACAACCTCCTGGGTGTTTATGCAAATATTTGTTTTCTTCTGTTACATGCAGTCAAGTGCAATTCCAACTGATTCAGTATTATTCTAACAGGAGAGACTCAGTGAGGTCAAGCGATTTTCCCAAAGTCACACAGCAAGTAGACGGATTTGGAATTGGCTACCAGGTCTAATGCTGAAACCTCGTCTTACTCTGCTACCTGTGCACTTCGTTGCTGCCTCTGGTCCTGAGTTTTGTGGAAGGCCCTCCCCTGCCTGTCTCTTCTCTGCTCCTTCCTGATCACTCCGGGGTCTCCTCTAAGTTCCGTTGGAGTTTCCTCTCTGACCTGGTCACACCCCTCACTACACACAGGTCCAGGTCCTCCTTTCAAAACTGCCCATCTCAAGTCCCAGGATTCTGCTCAGACCCCAGTAAGGCGCGCCCTCCCTCCTCTACCTGGGCCCTCACCTGGCCCACTGCCTGCCTGCCACGGTGCCCCCAGCAAACCCTCAGCTCACCTTGCAGACAGCTGTCCTGGTCCCCTGCACCTACCACGACCTGGCATTCAAGGCCTTAGGGTCTGGCTTCTGTCCCCACCCCCTCTGTCCCTTGACCCCGACCAGCACTCACAGGGCCAGTCCCAACTCATCCTTCAGGCTACAGTGAGGCCGTCTCTGACCACCCTGCCTCATGTAAGCACCCGCCATCGCTACCCATGTCACCCTTCCCTCAGCCCCTGGGGCTACTAGGGGCACAACCCAGAATCTTGCTAGTTTTCTGTGATGTGTGTCAAGCACCTTGAGGGCAGGCAGCATGCCCATCTTTGCTGCCAGTTTCCCCAGTGCCCGGCTTCAAGCTCAGCATCCGGGCTCCCTCGGGAGGTGCTGAATGAAGCTCCGACTTGCTTCCCACGACTTCCCGCTGCCCACTTTCTACTCCAGCCAAACTACTCGCGCTTCCCAAAGCCTCCTACTGTGGCTGGCACCCAGCCCCCACCTAGCCGCTCAGCCTCCATTGGACCCTGCCTGGCCCGCCCCGTCCCTTCCATCCCTCGGGATGTGCGGGTGGGCATTCCAGACTCTAAGGGGAAATGAGACCTGAGCCAGAGCGTGTGTGCCGTGTGTGTGTGTGTGTGTGTGTGTGTGTGTGTGTGGCCATCTACACTCTGCTCTGGATGTGGCCACCTCCACCTGACCTTGTTCCTGCATTTCTACCACCGGTTGACCTTATCTAAGTCTGAAATGCCCCAGGATTCCCTGAGTAGCCACAGCTGTAGGCAAGGAGAAGGAAAACCATCATCTCTACTAGGCCACCATAATGTGCCAGTTTTGGCGATAATGATGATGAGAATAATTATAGTATTTGTGGAGCGCTTAGTGTGTGCCAAGCACCACCCTCAGGCTTTTCATCAGGCAGATCCTATTATTCCCCCCATTTTACAGATGAAGAAAAAGAGGCTCAGAGAGGTGGAGCCACATACGAAAGGTCACAGAGTCAGGGAGTGGTCTGGGGCTCCTGTCTCTCTAGTCCCAAACCTGCTGTCTGCCAGGTGGGCTGGGCCACACCCAGGTACCTTGGCTGGGGGAGAAGACTCCTCTGGCACCTCCTGAGCTAAAGGCTGGGAGCCGCAGCTTCCTGGCCTGCGGATGGCGGCTCTCCTGGGGGAAGACTGGGCCGGTCAGACTTACCCCCGTCTGCAAGGCTGGGGGACAGCAGCCCCCGGAAGACCAGGCCCAGGAGCCGCAGGGTGGACGGAAGTCGGCGAGCCTGGGCTCTGCTTCCCCGCCGAGGCTGAAGATTTCCCAACAGCCTGGGCCAAATTTATCTGCCAATCCCCCGAAGAGCTGGTCCCAGCGTCTGTCTGGAAATGTCAGCCCGTGTGGTTGGAGGAACCGCGGGGAGAGTTTTCCTCTAAATAGCAGGAAGCATATGGGAGGCGGATGGCGCCCGACGCCCCAACCTGCCAACTCTTGCTCAAGTGGGAGCTAAAAGGGGCCCAGAAGGGTCTGGAATTCCTGCCACCTCCCAGGGAGAGGAGAGCTGGAGACAGAGACTGTGGCAACGAGGAGGGCAGAGAGGGGGTCCTGAAGGACAGCCAGGCAGGAGCACCCTGACAGGCAGAGGAACCCGAGGCTCTGGGATGGAAGTGACAGGCCCAGGATTTAGCACATCGACCACAGTCACTGGGCACTGGCTCTGTGCCAAGTCCGGCTTAAGTACTTGATTTAGATGGTTCCACTCAAACTTTGTGATCAACTCTGAGGTAGGGGCTTCTGTTGTCCCTTTAGAGGGGATGAGGAAACCGAGGTTCAGAGTATTAAGAACCTGAAATGAAACTTTATGGGCTGGAAAGGACCTTCCAGATCCTCAGTTGAGTCACAAATATTCTATAGACTCTCTGCCAAGTTGTGGTGGAGCTGCAGTTGGATACTCCCAGTCATGGGAGCTCGCCACACCCTTGTCACCCACCTGCCGGCAGCTCTTGTATCTACATTGTTCTTCTAGCCCAACTGGAATATCCCCCCTGGAGCTTTCCTGGAGCAGACCCTGTCTCCCCAACAGAGAGACGGAGCAAGGCCCCTTGCCATCCCAGGACCTTCCCCTGGCCTTCTGGTGGCCGGTCAGCACCCTCCTCCACCTCTGCGCTGACCGTGGTGATCAGAGCAGCCACAAGTCACCAAGCATCTGCTGAGTGCGGCACCATGCAGAGCCCGCCCAAGCCCTGGGAGGGACTGACCTCCTCCACCTCCCAGAGGAGCAAGCTAGGCTGGCAGGGAAGAGGTCTCCTCGTCATTCCACAGACATCCGGTGACCTTAGAGGTCACTCCAAGTGGCTGTTCTAGGTCTTATGAACTGTCCCCCTCGGGACACTGAGCCAGCTTTTGTCAGGTTTCACCTAGCCACAGGTCCACAGGCTCCTAAGGCCACACCACCCTCCTCCCAGGGTAAAATCGGACCCTCTCTCCCCTCTGGAACACCCAGTCCCCAGGGTCATGGAATCTCCCTGATGAACATCCTCTGTGCCATCCCATGGTCCTGCCCTGCCCACTGTCACACCCAACAACAGTGCAAGCCAGGGTCTTTCTGAGGCCCAGACCTGCTCTACCCAGACTCCGTTCTCCCCTAAGGACCAAATTCAAACTTCCCACCCCAAAAGTTGAGGCCTTCAGAACTCCAGCCTCAGTGGACCTCAGCACTGTCCCCACCATCCCTCACACCCTGTAGCCCGGAGCAGGTGAGGTGGTCGCAGAGCCCGGCTCTACCTGGCTCAACACTCCGGCACCTCCCTCTGAGGACTCCCCACTCGTCCTTCAAGACTGTGCCGAGGGGCAGGGCCGCCTGCTTTGGCTGGGAGGTCCCTGGGCATAAGGCCCCTTCCTCTGAGCTCTTGGGTGTCACCTGTCATGGCTGACAAAGACACCTCCCTCCTTAGTTGTGCTGGGGAGTCCCCAGTACAGGAGCTGTTCTAGCGGATTTTTGCAGCCTGCTGTCTGGCCCAGCGCCCAGCACGTGGCAGGCGCTAATAAACATGGAGTATGAGAATCGATGACTAAATGGGGACCATGGAGCTCTGTCAAGGATTAGACATGACCCACAAAACAAGGCTGGACAAGTCATAGCTGTGCTCAGAGAGGAAAAATACTGCCATTAAAATAGTCGCAAGACATCCGATTAGTGAAGATTTAGAAGGGTATCAGGGACGGGCTGAGTTGCCTGGAGTTTCTACAGAAAACACTGTCAGGCCTGATGCATGAAGTGACCAGGTCTCACCTAACGTGGGGAGGAGTGGAGAAGGGCTGCTGAGGGGGCAAGAGTGGGAGACACTGGGCTCCCATCCTAGCCCTGTCTCTAACCTGCTCTGTGTTGTTGTGTAGGTAGCTTGGTCTCTCTGAGCCTCAGTGTCCTTGTTTGTAAAATGCAATAAGACACTGAGGAGTTGGCTGAGGCAGCTGATGTGCGTCCAAAGACCCAAACACTTCCTCCACTGTTAAGCATGACTCCCTGCCCCTCATCTGAACTCCCACTAGGATTTGCAGACTCCAGGGCTCCCTAGTCTTTGGACCCTTGAGCTGGGAATGTGGCCCTGCCCCCTCTCCTGGCTAGTTGTTCATTAGATGCCCTCAGACCTGGACAGCGCCAAGATCCTGGACTTGATCCTGTGCCTAACCAGCAGCGGAGGTTGCTGGGAGTGGGTGCTCGTCCCTGAGGTCCATACCTTGGGACAGGAATTCTGACTCAGGTGGGAAGGAATTTAGGCCAGAGGATATTTAAGCCCACTGAGGGGCCATTCAACTCCTTCTCTCCTTTCCACATGGGGCTTCAAACTGACCCCTCCAGGCTGAGCTCCCAGCACGAGGCAGAGAGTCCCTGACACCCCTCCTCCCACAACACCTCCCAAAGGCTCCCTACTGCCTTTAGGGTCAAGTGCACACTCTGACCCTGGCAATGAAGGCCCTGTGGCCCTGGCCTGCACATCCCTCAGATTTCACCAATTAATGCTAAGACTCACTTCTGGGACTTGCATCTGAGTTATCTGGGAAGAAGTCTTGCTTGCTTCTCTGGACAGGTGTCTCATCACCTGTGCAAAGCTATCTACTTGAGCCTAAATAGTATTTCCTGTAGAATTTCATACAGGAGAGCTCTACCAGACATAGGCACCACCCCGAGGAAGCAGGGGGAGGGAATGGTGAGAGAAATCAGGTCCTGGTGACACTATCTGAGCCTCTGGATCCAGCTGAGCCTGACACTAGATAAAGCTCTGGACTTTACAATTATTATTAGCCAGTAAGTTCCATTTTTGTTTAAATCAGTTTAGGATGGGTTTCTGTCACTTGCACTTGGAAATATTTTGAACAATGTGAGCAACAATAAAAATAGAGTTCGTCCATTTCTCCCTTTCCAGAGGAAACCACTATAAACAGTTGAATAATGACTGTCTTCCCAGGCATTTTTCTGGGGAAGAACATATATATATATATATATATGTGTGTGTGTGTGTGTGTGTGTGTGTGTGTGTGTGTATGTTTACATGTATATTTTTCACTACGATGGAAAAAAAAGTAAATATCTACATAGATACCCCGGGCCTCCTCCCAAGTCCTACGACTCAGAAAAGACTCCAAAGCCAGTTATCATACAATACACCCCGTTTTTCAACCTCCTATTTTCCCCCCTTAGCAATGCACCATGGACCTGTTTCCATGTCAACAATATGGACGCACAGCACGGTCTCCACAGCCATGGAGAATGCCATTGTCTGGCTGGACGTAATTTATTTCACCATCTCTCACAGATAGGTAATTGGATAGTTGCTAATTGATCACTATCAAGAGAGGGGCAATGAACTTGTAAAATGCATATGTTTGCATTTGCTAGATTATTCATGTTAAAGACTCCATGATTCCAAGAGTTTGACATTAGCGTAAGTTTCTCTGCCCAAGATTTAAAACTCTCTGAGTGTCCGGAAGGCAGTCTTTCCAGGTAGGTTTCATGATGTTTAAAAAAAAGAAAAGGCAACTCCAGGGCCAGGGCACCCCCGTAAGAGCAGCCCTGGTCGAGGGCCCACTGGCAGAGCAGGTGAGTGGGCTGGGCGGTAGCCAGGGATTGTGGCTGGCCTGGGGTCCAGCTGACCATGTGTGCAGAGCCACACTGCCCACCTCCCTGGGCCTTGTCTCCCAACCAGATAGGACTCTCAGTGACTGAGGGGAGAGGCGAGTCTTGGGAGCTCTGGTGGGACATCAGGAGCACATAGTAGGTGCTGCCTCTGGCAGCCACTGTGGGAATATCAGCAGCTACCAGCAATGCTACGCTGGCACTCTGCTCACCTATACATGTCCTGACTCATATAAGCCCCACAACCACCCTCAGATGTTATTTTTATCTTTGTTTTGCATAAGAAAAAATGTAACCTCAGAGAGAGTAAGTTACTTGTCCAAGGTCACACAGCGAAAACATGGTGGAAATGAGGTATGACCCAGATTGACTGATTCCACAACTTCACACCTTATCCTATTTTATTGGGGTCAATCATAGGAGAGGAGAACTGCCCCAGGTAGAACTGTGGGGACCCTAAATGTTCCTGTCCCTCCCCACAAGTTCTAACACTCAGGAAAGACTCCAAATCCCCCAAAGTATAAAGATGACAACAAAGATCACCCTTGTCTCCACCCCCAGGAGGAACACTGAGAACGATTTTCAGAAACACACACAGTTCTTACAAAAATGATATCATGCTCCCCATGCTGTTTTATAACCTCTTTTTTCCCCTAAACTCCACAACACACTATGAAGTTCTTTCTGCAACAATAAATTTAGATCCACGGCCCCATTTCTAGCAGCTGCAGCAGGCACCACAGTCTGGCTTCAGTGAAATGGATTTAACTAGTCCCTTGGCGATGAGCAAATGGGTTGTTCCCAATTGTCCTACTACAACGACGCCACAATGAGCGCTCTCTAGCACGCAGATCTGCGCTGTCCCGCAGGTCTCGGATGCCACCTCCTTGGGGAGGCCTTCTTGGACAGTCCCCTGTCATGCAGAGCAGGGCCCCTACCTGCCAATCTTTGGGACTGGACTTGCTAATTTCCTTCCTGAGCTGATGGAGTCTCTTCTCATTCCGTTTATTTATTCAGGTGATTGTATAACACCTGCCCCTCCCGTGCTGTGCTGTGTCCTCCAAGGGTTTAGATGAGCAGGGACAGGTCTCAAGAGATGTCCTTGGGATGCATGAATGCCTCTGGCTGGTGCCCCATCAGCAGAGCAGGCCGCCCTCTTCAGGGCTTGCAGAAGCCGTGGGTCATGCCACCCACCATGCCATGTCCCCAGTGGCAGTTCAGGGACAGGCAGATCTGCCTTAGAACTTGATAGCAGTCACATGCTGCTTGGAGCTTCTGTGCCCAGGAGGCTGCTCTGCCAGGGCCCCCCCCCCACCCCAGTGAACAATGCTCGCTGCACACACAGGACACTGGGCACAGGGACCAGCACAGTGCTCCACCACTCACGGGCCGTGTGGCCTTGGGTCAGTTGTTTCTCCTCTGCAGACCTCAGTCCCCTTATTGGCAAAATGGGGCAAATAAGGCTAATCTCATGGTGACATTCTAGGGTTTAAAGAAGATAAGGGGCGACACAGAGTAGGTGCTCAGGATGTGACAGGCCCACATCCAGTGAGTTAAGAGGTTGGGTCTGCCTCTGCCTCATGTGGGTGGCCTCTCTTTCAAACTTCGGTGAGACCTGAGTGTGCCCTGGCCGCTTCCCTGGGCTAGGGGTGTCCCATTCCTATTCTTTAACACTTGTTAGATGGCTGAATGTTCTGCTCTGACCCTTGTCAGAGTCTCAGACCCCTCAGCTGCCTATGACCTTGAACACCTGTCTGGCCTCTCAAGCCTTGAAAATCTAAGAGGCACAGACACTGGAGGAGCGAGCGGAGGAACCTTGCCCTTCGGGGGCAAATTCTTGGCCCCATTCCTGCACAGGGGCTTGTGTCTGCATGTCTGGTTGCTCCTCCTACCTCCCGACTCTGTGACCACATGCCAAGTAGCCTCACCTCTGAAGGCCTTACTGTCCTCCTCTGTAAAATGGGTAGAATGAGAGACTCCACAATGAGAGAAAAGTAAAATACTTGGTAAGGAGCCTGGCGTTTGATAAGGACTCGACGAATGGTAGCTGTTTTTAGTCTTTCCACTATGACAATAATACAGAGAGGAAAGTGCCCGAAACAAAAACGTTGAGTGCAATGATTTCTCACAAAGCAAAGCCTGTGGGCCCAGTGCCTGGGGCCAGAGCAGCACTGTTGCCCCTCCCAGGGCCCTTGCCCTTCGAGCTCCTCACTCCTCTTTCTCCACAGAGCGAACTGCCATCCAGACATTGATGAGCTGTTACTATGGTTAATAAGTCGATGGAAAAAATAAGCCAACATGTGGCCACCCTGCTCGGATCCAGCCAGCCCCTAGGTCTGGCCACCCTGGGGACCCCATAGCCCTGGCTGCTTCTGCCCTGGGCACAGAGACTCCATCCGATTTCCTGGCTTTGGCTGTTCTTTAAATAACCAGCTTGTTAGCAAAATAGCAGCAGTAACACCTCCCTCGCGCCGCCCCGGCCTCCATCTTTCCATGCGATGCTGACGGCTGCTCCCCGGCTCGTGCCAAGGAATCCCGTTCTCCGTCACTGGGCTACACACGCCAGGGGCTGCCAGCTCGGCTGCGTCCCCATGCCTGGCCCGGGGCGGAGGTAGGCAGAGTGGCAATCCTTTTCAGGAAAGGCTGAGCCTCGCTCCGAGGTCCGAGCCTCAGTCTCCCCCTGCCTCCCTCGGCCCCTGGAGTTTAGCTGAGCAGATGGTTGAGCAGGACGAGGCCAGGGCTGCTCGCCAGGTGCTCACCGATGACAGGTAGGCCTGGGGAGCTGGCCCACGCCTTCCTTGGGCACAACCAGGCATGTCTGCCACGACTGAACTTCACGGGCACTCACAGCTCTCAGACTGAGATGTCCTTATCACTTGTGTGACAACAGCTCCTCTGCCAAATGCAACAGCTGTCTGCGGCTGCGACGACAGACGGGGGGTGGGGGGTGGGGGAGTGGGGGTGTTGGGGGAGCCGGGCTGGGGGCTGCTAATTAATAGGGCCCTTTTCACAGTTATTAATAATAAGGCTGGCACCACCCGCTCCTTGTTCTCTAAGAAGCACTTCTCCATTATATTATCGGCAGCCAACTTCACGGGTTTTTTTTATTATCCTTGACATTTGCATATTATACATATTTACAAGTCTTTCCCCTTCTCCTAACCATCCCATCAGGGAGGCCCGGCAGCTGTTGGCAGATGAGAGGACGGGGACAGAGGGCTGGCTGCCCTGCGAAAGGCCGAGCTCACTGCAGGCCCCTGGGGGCAGCAGGAACCCCAGCTGGCCCGAAGGCCACAGGCCCCTGGGTCCTTCTGGCACGTGGGTGGATGGAGGCGAGGGGCTTCCCTCCTCTCCGCCCTCTTCTTTCCTTCCATAACTTTTACTGTGCACCCCACTGAGTGCCAGGCCGTGCCAGCTGTGGGCTGCCCGCTCCTGTCCCCAGCCCCAGCCTTACTGAGCCTCATGCGGCAGCACCTTGGCAGGGGGCGTGAGGACGTGATGGGATAGAGAAGCATCAGGTGCTGTGCATGACACCGAGGGGCCTGAGGAGGCGGCTCCTGCGTGTGGAGCCCCTGCAGGAGGGATGGTGAGCCTGTGGGGTGGTAGATATGGGGGTGGCGGCAGAGACAGGCAACCCAGGCCTCATCCTGTGTGGGTTAGGCAAAGTGGAGCTGAGGAGCAGGAGCTCCCAGCAGGGGGCTGTCATCTCAGGGCCACCAGCACAGTCCCTGCTCCCCTTCCCTTCCTGAAGCCATCTCAGCACCTGCTCCACTCTTTTGGGGGTGGCAAGAGCTGGCTTTTGAGGTGGTCAGAGTTGGGCTGCTGTGCATTCTGAGGCAAGCGTCTTCTCCTCTCTGAGGCTGTTTCTTGTAAAATGGTTGCGATCACCACGCCCACCTCCTGGGTTGTTGGGAGTGCAGGATACGACAAGCCAGTTAAACTACAAATTGTGCCCAGACGTAGGAAAGCTCTCGTGGAAGTCCCCTTGCCAGCATGTGGGCGCCAGCAGGTGGGAAGGCTGGGCATTTCCCAGCTGTGGCGAGCGGGTGAGTGGGTTAGGCCCAGGCCTGCGGGCACACTCACTTACCAAGCAGGGAGCTGTGAGGGCAGGGAAAGGAGACCAGCCGGTACACAGCAGGTGTCACCTCAGGAGCAGGCGCTGGACCAAGGGCTGGCACACACATTCCTCCGGGCACACATCAGAGGTGCTGATGGGAAGCAGCATGGGACAGGGGCCCCGCTAGGTCCTGGTCACCCCTGGGGCTACCAGGCACCCAGCAGAGGGAGGCACCCGTGCCTGCAGGAATGGGGGAGGAACACTAGTTAGAAGGCGCCCAAGATGAGCCCTCCACTTTGAGACCCTTGCATGGGCTCTGGGGACACCAGGGAGGGGGACAACATGGAGCAGTTGTCATGGAAACCCAAGTGTTTGTACAACACTCCATTTTCCAAGCACCCTGGCATCCCAGCTTCTGTGGCCCCCACGTTGTTTTTTTAGAGGGACATTTGCATGTCATGCATATTTACGACGCCTTTCCCACCGCCCACAGAATCCCCACAGCAGCGGGGAAGCTGGGGTTCCAAAGCCCTAGCTCCCTCCCCATTGTGCATCTCCCTCCTGTTCCCTGGGTGAAGGGCATCAAGAAAGGGGCTGGAGTGGCCCTGTTCTGAGTTCAAATCTTAGCTCGGCTCCTCACTTGCTGGGTGACATGGGGCAGGCAGCTTCCCATCTCCCAGCCTCAGTTTCCCTACCTGTCACGTGTCCCCCTGGGGGTTACCACGAGGGTTCTGGAGACAGCGCAGGCAGAACGATTGACATGAGGCCCAGGCCCAGGCCCAGCAAAGACCCTTCAAAGAGGCTCCTCCTGCTCCCAGCAGCAGGCCCTACCGCAGGGCCCTGTCACACCTCCCACGTGGCACTTCTCGAAGGGAAGCCAGGTGTCCCTCTCCACCCACCTCTGCTGAGCAGGTGCCACCGTTCTGCCTAGATCTTTAAATCACAGGAACGAGATGCCCCGGGAGGGGAGAAGGGCCCCTCCATCCATACTCCCTCCTAGAAGTCTCTTGGCTGCCTGGGCGGCCTCAGAAGACACCCCTGGCCTCTGCCTCCCATCTGGACCAGCAGATCGGGCGGAAGCCCAGCAGTTAGGCTTCCCATCCCACAGGCCTGCAGGGGAGGTGCAGGCCAGTGTACTGTGGAGCCAGCAGAGAGGAGCAGCTGCTGGCAGGAGGGCTGCCTTCCTCACCTGGCCGTGCTGGGGACTGCAGAGCCCTCTGTTCCCTCCCAGGTCTGCCTAGGAACCAGCGCTCCTTCACCTCAGCACGGACTCCGTGCCCAGCCTGCACCAGGCACCAGCTCGTTCCCCCCACAGAGACCCTATTTTGCAAAGGAATGAACTGAGGCCCATGGAGCTGGTGTGACCGCACAGGAGGGAGGAGGAGGGCAGAGCCTGGGATCTGGGCACCTGACCCACGTCCACATCTGCCTCCCTGTGAGATCGGCCCCAGCCCACAACCAGGCAGAACACCCAAGCCTTCAAGTAATGGGAAAAGAAAATACCAGGTCCCCAAACAGTCTGAATTAGAGGACCTGGATTCTCAAAGATGCATAAAAGATTTCAAGATGCACCAGGGGGCGTGAAAATCGCCAGTGCGTGAGCTCTCAGTGCTCGGGAAGATGAGATCTCCACCAAGTTGTCATCTTGAGCCAAATTGACCCAGGGCCCCAGCTGGAGGAAGAGATGACAGCAGGGTGGGGAGCTTCCTGGGCGGCACAGGGGGCAGCCTGGGAGTCCCTGTCACAGAGCAAGGCTCCCTGATGTCCCCTCTATTGGCTCAGGTAAGCACACAGGCAGTTGCAGAGTCCCTGCTGGCTGGATGCCGCGCGGATTCTGCAACGTCCGACAGAGATGACTTCGAGAACATGATGCCGAGTGAAAGCAGCCAGACCCAAGACGACAGGACGAGCGCGATTCCACGCAGAAGAGATGCGAAGCACAGAGGCTCTGCGGGGACACAGAGTGGGGTGGTGGCTGCCTGGGCTGCCCGGTGGGAAGCCTGGGCGGGAATGACGGCTAAGGGGTGCAGGGGCTTCTTTGTGGGGTAATAAAAATGTCCTAGAATGGGTTGTGGTGACGGACACACAACGCTGCAAATATATTCCAAGAGCCAGTGGGCTGGACACCAAATGGTGAGGTGCATGAGGTGGGAATTATCTCGGCACAGCTGCTAAAACAGCCCGACACTGGAAATGGAAAAGGCTCTGCAGCTTCGCAGTGGGCAGCCCCCGCTGGGAGCCCGTGCTTCCCTTGGAATCCCGCTGCGGCCCAGGAAACCAGAGGCTCTCCCACCAAGCCCTGCTCCGCAGACCCTCTGTCCCAGAGCTCGCTGCTCCTCCCACGGCCTCCTCCAGAGCCCCGCGCCTGGCCAGGTCAGGCCCTCCGTCGGGCTCCTAGGGCTCCCTCGTTCCTCCTTGGCACTCCCGCTGCTGCTGGTGAGAGACCTGCACTTCCAGCACCATCCATGGATGTCGCCTCCTCCATCACAGGGGGCGCTGCCGAGGGCAGGGCCCATCTTCAGCTTGCCCATGGTTACCAGCGCTCAGCACAGCGCCTGGCACACAGCAGGCACTTGGGAAATGATCGTGGGCTGAATGGATGAGTCAGAAATCCAAATCCAAGGGGCTCACTTGGCCTCCAGCGCTGGCTCCACCACCTGCTGGCCATGTGACCCTGGGCAAGTCATGTCACTGCTTCAAGTCTCAAGCCTACCTGAGAGGGAGCCAGCAACGAAAAACGAATGATGAATGTGGAAAGTCCTTATGAAGAGGCTTCTCCCACTGCTGCCTCAGGCCACGGAAGCCTGCCCTTCTAGCCACTCCTGCTTGAGTCCTGGAGTCATCCTTGATGCCTCTCCTCCCCGCATCCCCCCATCCAGGCCATTAGCAGTTCCACAACATCCACCTTTATAATATGTCAGGAAGCTGATGCAGCCCCTGCACTGCTGCCTCTGCTGTGCACTGAGCAACTAGCATCTCTTCCTGGCATCTTTGGTGTCTGCTCAGGTGTGCTGCTTCTACCCTCGCTCCCAACACAGAAACCAGAGTTTTCAGGTTAGACTCAACTCTGTCCCTCCTCATCTTTACACCCTCTAGGGTCTCTCTTCAGCTTTAGTAGAAGCTGCCAGTCCTCCAGAAGCCACAGGTGAGTCCACCATCTCCATAGCCACCTTTACTCTCTGCTTGCTCCCTTTGCCCCAGCTGCACTGGTCCTCATGCTCCTCATCAAATATCCTACGCGTGCTCCTGCTCGGGGCCTTTGCACTTGCTCTTCCTCTCTGGGCCTGGGCCCAGTTTCCGTGAGCCTCCCCCCTCACTTCCTTCAGGAACTTTGCTGCTGCCGACCTCATCCATGAGAGGAAGCTTAGCACCTTGGGGAGGACTTTCAACTTAAGAGCAGGGACCGGGGTAAAAATGCGGGCTTCGCCAGTTATGTAGCTGAATAACCCTGGGGGCGAGTGTCTTGACTTTTCTGTGACTCAGTTGCTCATTTCTGAAATGGGGGTAGATCCAGCCCTGTCCTTGATGGCTGTCGTGAGGCTCAGGTGACTCTGGTGAGCGCAGCCCACTTGTCTGCTGATATTGTTCCCTGGCCACCCTGCCGAGCCCCCCAGCCCGGCCCTCCTGCTTTCTCTTCCTGGCTAGTGTCCTCACAGACAGGCCAGGTCATCCAGTAACTTAGCCTGGCTGCGGCTCTCCCACTGCCGCGCTGGCCCCACGGGGCAGGGACTGTCTGTCCAGCTCATCCCCGAACACGGCACCGGAGGTGCTCAGTGACTGCGTCCTTTGGTAAACATTCCAGTGCTGAGCAGACATTTATTTACCAAGTGTCACAAGCCTGCTGGGTTCCCCTCCCTCCTGTCACAGAGAAGATTTTTCTCCCTTGGGCCCAGCTCACCCTCAGAGCTCCACATTCCTACGGGCAGCTTTCTAGCCACCCAGAAGTGGACAACTCACACTCTGCAGGTTCAAAGCCTGGGTGGGACCTTCCCCAGAGACCCTGACTTCATCCCGTGGCGGGGTGCTGGTCACCCTCCTCAGCACCTCAGCAGGCTCCCATTCCCTTCCCTTCTCCTCTCTCACAAACCCCGAATGTGAAACTCCAGCCCTGTCTGCGGTGAGGACCTCCGCACCTCTCCCATCCCCTTCCCCACAGAGCCATGGCCTGTCTGGCCTTCCAGCCACACACCAGCTCCCTCCCTGGGGGCCTGCTGCCTCCCTGGGCCCACGGTCTGTGCAGCAGCCAGAGGATGTTTCAAAACACAAGTGGAACGAACCAAAGCTCCACTAGGCAACTCGGGAAGTCGGGATCCTGGTTGGCTCAAAACCACCCAACGGGGCCTCTCAGGAGAACCTGACTCAGGGCTCCTGGGATGACGCAGCCCCCGCCCCCCCCCAGTCCCAGATAAAACAGCACTTGTTGTCCAAAAATCTAATTTACAAAATGGATTGACACAGAACCTTTTAGCTCAATAAATATTTGTGGAGTTGAATTGAAATGGAAAAATCGTTTCTAAAAATAGCACTTACAGTCCCTTCCGCTCCTGCCCCACAAGCTCTGGCCTCCTGGCACTTCCACCTCGGGCACCTGACTCCTCTCCCTCCTCTGCGGCCCCAAGAGGCTTCCCCCTCCCAGCCCTCTGGCCCAGTGTCCCCCTAGGCAGCAACCCCCCGGGCTGGCCTATGACTCCAATTACCACCCACGCGACCTCCAAGTCCCTGTGCAGCCTGGCCATGCCCCATTCAAGGCTGGTCCTCAGCCACCTCCTGGGCTTTTCCTCCAAAGCCTTCAGCCCCATGTCCAGCACGGACCCTGTCACCGTCTCCTCTCTGATGACACATGATCCACCCAAGTCCCCAAGGTAGAAGCGTGGGCATCACCCAGGACCTGCCTCCCCCTCCCCAAATCTGCTGGTTCTGCCCTCAAATGTCTCTCAAAGGACCCCACCCCCACCCCCGTGCCCAGTCTCCATCCGGTGTTCAGTCCAGGCCCCTCCCCCTCAGGGAACATAAGCCACATAAGCCACCCACCCACCCACCCACCTGTCCCTAACCATCCTCCACTCCCCCAACTGCCCACTGTCCATCTAGCTGCTGGACTCTCCTTCAACCCTCACCCCCTCGGCCCCTCCAGCCACTCGTCAGCCACACACCAGTAACCAAGGACTCCGATGCCTGGAGCCACATGCTGGACACCATGACGTGGAAATGACTTAGCCTTGTCCTTGGCCAGAGCTGAGCTGTGATGGGTGAACAGGAACCAGAGTTGGAGGGGAGTGGGGTGCATCTGAGCAGGGGGACAGATGGGGGCACAGACACGGCAAGGAAACACCTGGGTATCTAAGGAACGGACCAGACAGGTGGGAGGGACAGAGGTGGGTGCAAGGGCCACTGAGGCCAGCTCTGCCAAGGCCTGCAGAACCAGGAAAGGAGCGTGGACCGTCTCAGGCGTGGATCTGAAACCAGATCCCAGCTCCACCACCTGGTGGCTGGGTGACCGCGGAGGAGACCTCAGGGTTCCCTTCTGTAAAATGGAGATAAAGGGGCCAGGGTGGTGGCTCAGTGGCAGAGCACTTCCAAGCATGTGAGGCACCACATAAAAATAAATAAGACAAAGGTCAAAAATGATAAAAATACAATCACCAAGGCTGCTGTGAGGATTCAGGTGAGCGACTGCAGACTCACATCTCAGCATGGTGCCTGGGACAGCCCTCGACACACCCCACACCCCACTGCAAACCTAAAACCTTGGGAAGTGAAGAGCCCTATGTATGCTATGTAATTTACCATGTGTACATATCTATGATGGAGCTTGATTTCTAAATTAGGCATAGATTAATAATAACAGCTACTAATAAAATAGAATCATAACAAATATACTGTAATAAAAGCTATTTAATGTAGTCGATTTCTCTCTCAAACTCTCTAATCGCGCTGGTGACCTCAGCCGCCTCAGTGTACAGCTTTCTTCTCTCTCCTCGTTAAGTCGGGAGCTCCCCCCTTCTGACTTAAGGAAGCATGACCTTTGCCATATCCCCACTGCCACCATCACTATTCAGGTGCCTTGGAGCCATTATTAAGTAAAATAAGGATTATGTCTACACCAGCACTGTGACACCTCAACTGTGATCTAACACCTGAGATGGCTAGGATGTGACCAATGGGCAGGTAGCCTACGCAGCATGGACACGGGGACAAAGGGGTGATTCATTCTGCTGGGACACAGCAGGACGGCTCAAGGCCTCATCACGCTACGTGGAACAGGACACAACCTAAAACTTACACATTGTTCATTTCTAGAATTTTCCATTTAACTTTTTCAGACTACCGTTCATAGCAGGTAACTAAAACTAGAAAGCCAAACGGGGGCAGGTGCTCCTGTCTATAGAAAACACTCAGTGAATGTGACCGCTCGGCAGCACACATATTATTAATATCCTCCTCAGCTAGCAGACAACAGTTTTTCCCAGAGGAGGCAGGTACTGGCCTCGATTGCAAATCCCCTACCTTGGCATCTGCTGCTCTGAAGCAGCTTTACTACCCCTGCCCAGGGTCCAGCCACTGCCAGCCCTCAGGCTCTGAGTAGCCCTAGCCCCAGCCCCAGCCCCAGCCCTGCCCTCACCTACCAACTGCTCGAGCCCGGCTTTCCCACCACACGTCCCCAGTGCCCAGGGAGCCTCCAGTATGCTGTGCCCTAGTTTTGAGAAGCTTTGGTAGTTGCCCTGAGCTTTATGGCCTGGGAGGCTTCCCCTCTGAGATCTTGGGATAGGAATGCTCTAGAACACTGGCCTGTTAATAGTCAGAGAGGCCCTTCCACACAGCACCAAGTGAGAGGCCCACAGCTTTCTCCTCTAACCCTCCCAGCTCTGCCAGGCCGCCTTGCCACCCATTCTGCAGATGGGGACACTGAGCCTTTGGTGGAGAAGGAAGTGACTTTGCCTGGGCAGCACAGGACGACGGCTGAGTAGGAATTTAGGCTCAGGTGGGTCAGGTGCCAGAGCCCTGGCATCTCCCCTGGACCTCAGAGGTGGCCGCCCCAGAATGATATGGTTTTCCTGATGATTCGGTCATGTGTTTTTTTTTTTGTTTGTTTGTTTTTAAGAGAGAGAGAGAGAATTTTAATATTTACTTTTTTTTAGTTTTTGGAGGACACAACATCTTTATTTGTATGTGGTGCCTGGCGCCGTGTGCATGCCAGGCGAGCACGCTACCGCTTGAGCCACATCCCCAGCCCCTCGGTCATGCGTTTTCAGAGCACTGAGGAACTGTCCGGGAGAGCTTTGTGCAGGACAGAAATGCTCTGACCTGTCGCACCCAGTGGGGAATGGGGAGCCACGCACAGTGGTCACCGAGCACTGGAGACGGGACTGGTGCGACTGAGGAACTGAATCTTAATTTAATGTAAAGTTCAACGGCTGCCTGTGGGTGGTGACCGCCCTGCTGGATTCCTCAGGCCAGGCAGCCTTTTAGCATTCTCAGCCCAACCCTGCAGGCAGGATGCTTGTAACCCACAGGACATTTTGCCATTTGTGAGAAAGATTTCTGCCCGAGCCACCTGTTCCTGCTTTCATAAACTGAGGCTGCGCACACTTTCAGGTGAACTGCCTCGGGACAGTCCAAGGTCATTCGAGACTTAATTGGCCAGCTCCTGCTCTGAGCTCTATGTGGGGGACAAGAGCCCACACGCCTGTCCCAGCTCCCAGAGCTCAGCGCAGGGCAGGAGATGCGCGCTGCTAGGCTCTGAAGCCGGGCAGCTGGGCACAGGGACAAGGCATCCGCTCCCGGTGGAGCCAGGCGAGGCTGCAGAGAGGAGGGGCAGTGACTTGGCTGCACTTCACGGTTTGCACTTCACACCTGCCCGCTCCTCCTTGCCGCCACCGCCCCGGGCTTGTGTTCCTGGGCATGGGATTCGCAGAGCGCGCCTTTCCTGAGTGAGCGGAGTGGGGCCGTGGCCTGTGACCCCTGAGCGGCGAGGCTGAGCTAGTTTGCCCCCCCCCCCCCCTCCTGTGTTCCTCTGAATCTTCCCTTCCTGGGAAGGGTCACTCAGGAGCCGCCAGCTATGCCCAAATTTCTTTTTAGTAAAAGACCTGGGAATGGATGTTCCTTAAATCCGCCACAGGGCCAGTCCTGTAAGTTCCTGAACATTCCAGCTGTTCTGACAGAATCCGGGGCCCTTCACCGGCCATCAGAACTCTTCTGGAGATGCCATGGAAGGCATCTCCCATAATCCCTTGGTTTCTCTTCCACATGCCCAGGGCAGCCGCAGGGCCCTGTCTTGGTGCCCTACTTTCCTCCTTCTGAACCGTTTTTAGGGCACACGGTTGGTGCATCTTGTCCATCTTGGAAGACATTTCTCTGTACTTCCTGATGGCGCTCTTGCCTGGGGTCTCCGGGCTTCGGGAGCCCCAGTGTTTGAAGCCCCTCCAGCCCCCACTATGAAGGCCCAGCCGGAGCAGCCACAGCCACCTCCTCCCTCATCCAAGCCTCACCCAGTTCCTCATGGTTCTTTGTATCAGAAGCAGGGAACGCTGTGCACCACAACGCTTCTTGAACCCCTCTCTGTGCATGGTCCCCCAAGCTGAGCAATGAGCAAGTTGGTGTCCTGGAATACCTGATCTGATGGTGGCAGGTGTGTAAACAGAGCTGGGGGGCTGCCTGGGAAGGTGGCCAGGGCCATGGGAGCCCTGACCAGCCTGGGGGCCTACAGATACACCAAAAGGGAGGGAGTTTGGGCTGAGCCTAGGAGGACACCCAGGAGGCCCCTAGCTGGCAAAGCAGGAAGGAGATGGGAGGCAGAGGGCAAAGCCAGGAAGAGGGCAAAGTCCACCATGTTTGGGGAACTCCAAGGGATTCAGCAGAAGAAGACAAGGGGACAGGGCTTGGAGCAAGGTGGAGACTCCACACATCAAAGAAGCCCTGCAGTGCCAGACCAGGGGTGTGGCCTTCTCCTTGGAAGCACTGGGGACCACCTCCTCGGACCACCTCCTCTGACCACTGGGGAGACCAGGACTTGGTCAGGCTTGTGTGGGGAAGGGTGACCCAACAGCTCTGTGGGATGGCCTGCAGGCATAGGATGATCCAGGGGAGAGCTGGCAGTGCCCACTAGGTGGACCCATTAAGACTCATCAGAATGAACACGTAAAACGGGGAACTTTATAGTATATAAACTACACTTCAGAACCGCCCCCCAGGGAGGGGATGCTGGGCACAGCCCCAAGACATCCAGAGCAGGAGGCACTGCTGGAATGTGGGCTGTGGGCGGGGAGAACCCCACAGGAAGGCCAGGGGCACCGCTGGAGGCCTGGAGTTGGGGGTGCTGGGACACTGAAGCGCTGGAGTAGACCCGAGTTCCCTGGGGGAGTGGCCTGAGGGGAGAGGCTGGCCTGGACAGACTCTGTCCTTTCCACCACTCCCATGACTCCTGTTCTGTCCTCGCCACTGTCAAGGGCCGGGGGAAGAAAGCAGGCTCTGGGGGCAGCTGACCTGGAGGCCAGACCTCCTCCTGCCGCTCACTTGCTGGGTGACCTCGGGTGAGCCGTTTAGCCTCTCTGAGTTGGCCAGGGGCCTCCCCTCTCCCACCCCCAGGCAGCCTCTGGGTCAGCAGAGGCCTCAGGGAGGCCCAGGCAGTGAGGGCCTGCACAGGGGACACTGAGCCACGCGGGCCAGCGCCTCTCCCACCGCCAGCTCCTTGCCACCTCCCCAGGAAGCGCCTGGTGACCACGAACTGGGTGCTGAGGGTGCTGCTGCTGAGCAGAGGGAGGGCGGCGCCCTGCTCTCTCTGCTCGCCCCCATCCCGAGACCCTCTTCAGGGACAGCAGGTGGGCACTGCCAGGCCCTGTGTTCTGGAGCGCTGGCCTGGCCACGCGCAGGGAGCCGGGCGCTGAAGGTCAGGCCGGGCACTGGCTGGTGGGGGCTGCTCCCAGGCCAGCGAATGCGGATGGTCACCCAGGCCCCACGGCCCCCCTCACCAGGGACTGCTCTCCCCACGGTCCAGCTCTTCCTCCCACCCCAGCCCCCCAAGCTCATCTGAGACCTCACTGGTGTCCCACCCCACACGGGGACTGTCTCTCAGGCATGGGGACTGCTGCCGAGAGGGAGGGGCCTGCCAGGCCCAGGCCAAGCTGAACCAGGCTCAAACCTCCTGCAGGGGTCTTTCCTGTCCCCACGGCACCTCCTCTAGAGCCAGGGGTGGGGAGACCGAGCAGCCACCCAGGCCCCACAGAGAAATCAGTCACTCACTTGCTAGGGACCCGAGGGCACGAGGGGCAGGAAACAGGCCTGAGGGGGGAAGGATGTGGCGTAGGGAAGATGGCCCGGCCCACCTCCCGAGGGAAGCGGGGGAAGCTGTGACTTATGGACGTGATGACCCTGCGCCTGATCACTCCGAACCAGGGTACAAGTTTAAGGAAGCTGTCCCCAGTTTGTTGGATCAATTAAAAATCACACCAGAACTGTGCAGGGCAAACCGTGACACTGAACACCTACTGTGCGCCAGGATTAATACTGGGCACTTCACACCCACCACAGTGACAGGGGACGTACCGCAGCCACCCTGCCTCCTGCCTGTCCCTCTGTCGTGTTGGGCACGTTTCTGTCTCACAGCCTCTGCACTTGCTGGCCCCTGGCTTGCTGTCCCTTCCCACTGGCAGCCTGTGCTCCTCGCTTTATCCAGGCCCTGCTCAGATACGCCCTCTTCTAAAATGGTGAATCCACCCAGATAAACTATTGCTTATTGTTTCCCATCATCATACTATTGACTACTTGACATTCTTTGTTTAGTGTCCTTTCCCCTCTAGAAAGTGAGCTCCATGAGAACAAAGACTTCACCTGTTTTGCTCACCGTTGATCCAGCATTCAAAACAGTGCTCATAATTCTTTTTAAATGCTCAATAAATATCTACTGGGTGAATGAATGAAGAGTAACAATCTCCAGTCAGATGAAGAAACAGAGTACATCAGGCATTGCTAATTATCCCCCAATATCTCTTTTCTCCTTTTTCTTCAGTAACTGAACTCCAGAATTTTAGCTAGACACTTGGTTACCCAGAACATTCTACTTCCCTGCCTCCTCTGCAGCTAGTTGTGGCCATATGACTATGTTCTTAGTATAAGAACATAAACAGAAATCATATGTGAAATTTCTAGGAAAGTCAACTTCAGAAGTCACATGTACAACTTCTGTTGGCTGGGATGAGGATATGATGGCTGGAGCTGGAGTAGTCATCATGAACCATGAGGTCAAGCTCCACTAGATGAAAGACATAGTAACAAGATGGAAGGAGTAGAGTTTCCTGATGATTACAGAGCCACCAATTCAGTCCTGAACTACCTCTTCAGACTTTTATGTCGGAGAGAAATGAATTTCCATCCTATTTAAGCCACTGCAAATTTGGCATTTCCTGTCTCTCAGAACTCAAATTTCACAGCTTTTCTATGAAAGTGCTAAGATTCAAACCCTGACCATCAACAGAAATGGTGTCTATCTCATTCTCCACGGCACCCCACAACCAGCATAGGGCCTGGCTCACAGTAGGTGCTCAATAAATATCAGCTGAATGAATGACAAACAGGCAACTATGAGTCCTTCTATCTGGCCTGATGCCTGTGCTCCTTGCTCTGGCCCCATCTGGCCCCTGACTCTTCTCCCATGGCCCCTCTACACACACTTGAGAATTCCTCCCTCCTCCCTCTGACACTAACAGCTTTGCTTCTCTTCTGATGGTACCACCTGAACTTTCTGAGGTCCACTGACACCAGAGACCAGGCCCTGGGGGGGAGCTTGGGAAGAGTTGCTGATGGGCCCCATTCAGTCCTCCCGAGAGCCTGTGCCGGGGGATCTGAGAGTCCTACACACGTGCCTCCCCGCCTGACAGCCCTCGGGGGCAGGCCCCGGCAAGGCTTGAGGAAGGAGGGAAAGCCTCGGGTGCAGTGCAGGGCTACTCGCCACAGCAGGGCACTTGGGCTGCTCCTCAAACCTCCCCGCCGCCTGTGCGAGCTTCTCCCCTGCAGCTGTTCCCACAGGCGCCCTCTCCCAGGCCCACCAGAGTCCACAGCTCAGCACTGTGAGTTCACATGGATTCATTTCACAGGAAACAGACATCAAGGTCAGAGTATGAATGAGCTTCAGGAACAGAGAGGTGGCTGGAGAGAGCTGAGGCGGGGAGAGCAGGGCTTGGGGCCAGGGTCCTAAACCCTGAAGCCACGGAAGGAAAACCAAGAGAGGCAGTAAGGGGCTTGTACAAGACGAGGCAAGTGAGGCCCTTGAGAGCGCAGATAAGCCACTTCCTCCTGTGAGCACGTCATCCGCCGGCTCATCCCACTCCACACTCCAGGCACAACCTGTCTTTTCTGCCTGCACCACTTTGTGGGTTCTGCACCCCCATCTGCAATGCCATCTGCCAATCTCGGCTGGGCAACATCCTGCCCATTCTTCAAGGCCTGGTAGAAACCCCGCCGCCTCCAGGAGGCCCTCTCTGATGTCTCTTCTGTGGGCCCCCCTGTGCACAGGGTTCCAGCACCTTCCTTGCCCAGTAAGGCCGGAGCTTCTCGGAGGGGGCAAGGCTGGCTCACGCAGGGCAGGTCTTCACTAACCCTCGTATGGGCGGCCAGGCCAGCCTCTGGCCACTGGCAAACACAGGATGCCCACAGCCTGTGGACTCTGGACTCTGCCCATGGAGGGTGGACCTTGGTGGTCTTGGTGGTCAAGATTCTGCAAGGGAGTCCACTGCATGCTGCATTTCAAGGTCCTCCACCAGGACAAGGGGAGAGTAAATGTCCTCTGAAGTGAAAATTGAAATAGCATCAGAAGAGGCTGCCCTGGTGCCCAGAAGAAGAGCCCCTGTGGCGGGCTGTGGATGGAGTCTGCTTATCGACTCCACACACCCTGACGGAGCACCCACTAACAAGCACTGATGGCAAGAACAGTTGACGCCAGTTGTACACATGCCATGGGCAAGGCTCAGGGCTCAAACCGTCCAAGTCAGTCATCAACCCTCGACCTGAGAGACATTGTGTTCTATTCTCCCGCTTCACAGATGAGGAAACTGAGGCTCAGAGAGAAGTGACCTAACAAGGTCTCATAGTTGGAAAGTGATAGAGCTGGGATTTGAACTCAAGCCAACTAGGTCCACGCTCCATCCACGGCAGGATGGTACAGACCTGTGAACAAACAGACCTGACCCAGTTTGTCCTAATGGGGAAGGAGACCCCAAATACAAAGACAAGACATACTGCCACATTATGGCACACGCGAGGAAGAAAACGAAGCCACTCCTCCAGAAGACAGCGTGCAGCGGCTCCTCTGGCAGGTGTCTGAGGTAGGCTCTTTGCCTCAGGGTTCTCATATATACATGGGAGCGTTAGGGCCAACGGACACCTGGGGTCCATCCAGCTGGGACATCCCAGGAACCGCCTGGCTTTTTCTTAGGCCTGGGTTTCCCTGTTAATAGCTGGGCTTGGCGGAGAGCAGGGCCTGTAGTGACTCCAGATCCCCCCAAGTTCAACCGCTGGACTTCCAAGGCCAGGGTGTCCTGGGCTTCCTAGAGCTGGGGCTTTGGGAGAGCATCCTCCGGCTGTTTCTATGGCGATTCCAAGGCCTGGGAGGGGAGTGGTGACACTAGGACCTGGAAGTGGCACCCCGGCTCTCCCCTCCCAGGAGGAAGGCCCTCTGTGCCCAGTGGACTACACCAGGGGAAGGTCACGGGTGGCTCTGTGGGCTCAGCCAGAGCCCTGTTGCCTCCACATGGCGGTGAGAATGAGGTGGAGGGTCCCAATCCACTGGAAAGGACGTGACATCAGGGCCCCAGGCCCAGCTGAGGTCCAGTGCCCCTCCCCTCAGGCTCATGAGGTTGACTGCTGTCCGCGGTGCTGAAACCCCAAGATCAGACCCTGCTGGGAAATACTTTTAGAGCAGCCTCTGAACTTCACCTGGAGGGGGCGTCGGGAGTAAGAAAGGAAAACCAGTACTCAGGGACAGGGAGGGAGCCAGGGCCACAGGCTCCACACTTCCCAGCGGTGTGGTCTCGAACCAACTCTGCTTTCCAACTCTGTTTCCTCAACATGGGGGTGATAACACAGTGAGGGTGGGTGCCGATGTGGTGTGTGGCAGGGGGAGGGGCCCAGTGGATGTCACCTACTGCTGTGAGATTTCACACTTGTTCTTTGGGAGACTGCCTTTGGGTGCAGGCTGTGGAGCTTGGCCTTCCAAGACTTTTACCTGCCTCTGCTCCCAGAGTCCCGTAAAGCAAGCACTAAAATCAGCATAAGAATACAGATGAATGTTCTGAGGTTCAAGGACATTAAGTTAGTTGCCCAAGATCACACGGCTAGTGAAGTGGGGGACAGAAGTTCAAGCCAGCTACACTGAAATCACTAAATCTACCCTCACCTGTATCCCACTGTCCAGACAGAGGAACAAGGACCAGACAGGAACTGACACCATGAGTCACCCAGACAACCTAGAGCTCCACCTCCCAGAATGGGCCTCTTCCTGCTGCTCCAAGCCAGGCTCCCTGGGCAAGGCAACCAGGACCCTCCTCCCACGTGCCCAGAACTGCAGTGATCCCTCTGCAGTGATCCTCTGCCCTGCCGGAAGATCTCCTGTCCATGCAGAGACATGAAGTGGCCCAGAGACAATGTGTACCAGCTGTGGCCACAGGCTGGCGGCGACACAGCACCTACCAGTGCCCTTGCCAGCAGGCATCTGTGCACCAGGGACAGGGTGGCACTGGGGCAGCACTGGTGGGGCCCCTCCAGCTCTGGCCTGGTTTCTCAGCAAGTAGAAGGGCCACACACACACCAGGCTGCTCCTGTCCCCAATTCCCTGCAGGGTGGAGTGTGCACTGGCACGCACAACAGATACAGTTCAAATCCACCCATGGGGCAGAGTCCTGGACGCCTTGGAAATCCAAATCCTTCCCTCCAGGAGGTACAGCCTGGACCTCCAGTGGGAATGAGGCTGGTGAGGCATTAAAAAGTGGTGAAACCAGAAACTACTCTCAGATCTGTTCCTCCTAAGCTGGGTGACCTTGGGTAAATCATATCATTGGCCTTATGTGGTGTCACCTATGGGAAACCGGGCTCCTGGTGTGGGGTAAGGAGGAATCATGGTTTTGAGACATTAGAATTGATTACTGCTGGAAGAGAAGCAGCTTAAACGAGAATCCTAGGGATAAATCCCAGCCCCCAGGGTTGGGATCTCCTTGGCCACCCCATGCCCAAGTCACAGCTGTCAATAGCCACAATGTCTATAGCAGCCATCTTCCCGGCTCCGTTTCTTCCATCTGGGCTCCGCCCAGCTTTGACCCATTTTTTTTTTTTTTTGGTGGCTTCTCAGCTCAGACAGTTGCTCTCTGTGGGGCCCAGTCCCATAAATCACAGCTGATTCCATTGAGCGGGGAGCCTTTGCCGCCCATGCATTTTGTGACCATTAATCAACATTGGTGGTACTGGGGAGGATGTCACGGGGCCTTAGAGGGAGCTGGGCCTGTCCTTAAGACTGGAAAGCCTCCAGCCCCCGACAACACCCCTTGTCCACCCCTTGTCCACGGTCCCTATTCAGACCACCTCACCTCCTACCCTGTCGACCCAGCTCCCACCCTCATCAGGCGACACATTTTCCATCACTCACCGTGGAGCTGCTGGTCTTCGCCCCCTCACTGGGGAGACCTGGACCAAGAAGAGGGCATAGGGTTGAGCCACCACTTCACTCTGTCCCAACCCAGGAAGACCCCTCCTGCCTGCTGGGCCCAGGTCCACAGCCTGCTCTCTGGACCTCGGGGTCCGCTCCAGCTGCCCAGGGCTCCTGGGAAATTAACCTTCTCACCTGATTCCCTGATCCAACAGCCTGCTGCTGTCCCCACTCTTCAGTTTGCTTAAAGAAAGGAGAAAATCGAATGCTATGTCCTCTGGGAGCAGAGCCTGTACTGCTGGCCTGCAGGGAGGTGGGAGGCAGGAGGCTTGCGGTGCCCACTGGGTGCCAAGGACCACGCAACTGCAGGGTTGGGCAAACTCTGGAGGGTGGAAGCTGGGAGGACAGGCTTGGCTTTTCCTCCCAAGTCTGGGCAACACTGGGAGAAGCCTGTCCTCCCACCTGTTCACCATCTGATATTTAGCAAATCTATTGTAAGCACTAGGTACAGGGACTGAGGGGGTGACAGTGTAGTGGTGACCTTAGTGCAGGCTTTGGGGCAGATGGTCCAAGACCAAAGTCTACTTCTTTCCTGGTAGGGAAACTGATGCCCACAGAGGGGAAGTGACGTGCCCAGGACCACTTGGCAGAGGGGATCCTCAACATCAGGACACACCCCTCCCATGGACCTTCATCAAGTAATAGAGCCTCTCTGTACTTGATTTCCTCATCTCTAAAATGGGAATGATGGAAGCTTGATGTGATGGCATATGCCTGTAACCCCAGTGACTTGGGAGGCTGAGGCAGGAGGATCACAAGTTCAAGGCCAGCCTGGGAAACTTAGGGAGAGCCTATCTCAAAATAAAAAACAGAAAGGGCTGGAGACGTGGTAGAGTGGTAGAATGCTTGCCCTGGGTTCAATCCCTAACACCAAAAAGTAAAATATAAAATTAATTAATTATAAAATGGGAATGATGGAAACCGTGCCTCTCTGCCAGGGCGACAATGGGATCAAAGACCCATGAAGTGTCGGGTGCAGTGGTGCACACCTGTAATCCCTGCAGCTCAGGAGGCTGAGAAGGGAGGATCGAGAGTTCAAAGCCAGCCACAGCAACTTAGTGAGACCTTAAGCAACTCAGTGAGACCCTGTTTCTAAGTAAAGTACAAAAAAAGGGCTGGGGATGTGGCTCAGTGGTTAAGTGTCACTGAGCTCAATCCTTGATACCAAAAAAAAAAAAAGGCCTATGATGGTGTGGCACCAGGCACATATTACATGTTCAACAAGTGTCAGGTGTCATTGTTGTTATACGCCAGGCTCTTTCTAGGGGCCAGGGTTAGAGTAATCAGCAAAACAGATGTGGACTCTGAGCTCAAAATTGGCAAAATAATTATGTCATGATAAGTGTCCCAAAGACCTGGGATAGAGAAAACCACAGGCCAAGATAGAAGCCACAGAAGGCCCCTCCGAAAAGGACATTGGTGCTGAGAATTGTAATGACAAGAACTGCCACTTGATCTGGGCAGAGTCAACGCCCAGGCAAAGGCCCTGAGGTATGGAGCAGCACGGAAAGTATTTAAGGTCTGAAAAGAGCCGCGCAGCCAGGGAGGAGTGAGCAGGGAGCATGTTCCCTCTCAGGACGTCAGGTTCCCTTTAAAGCAGCCAGAAATAGCCCGGCCCTCCTCAGAGCTAGCTAGCAGTAGAGTTCGCTCCACTGGGTGGGGGGAGCGCTCTGGCAGACCTGGCCCAATCTGCTGGCATGTGACCTTGGCCGCATCCCCTTCCTCTTCATCCCTTGGGGCTGACTCAAAGCTGCTGAGTGGTGCCTGACTCACTACTTAAGTGACAGCTAATTACGCCGCCCCCTCGCCCGCCCCACTGCAGTACCTGCATCAGAGCTCTTTGGATCCCGACCCCCCTCACCCCCCTCACGACACAAGCTTCCCACCAGCCCCCTGAGGGGCCAGGTCTTGCTAGAGGGCCCCCTTGGGGTTCACTGGGAGACTGGAGGAAGGCCCTACTGGGAACAGCTGCTCCCCTCTTCCCCTCTGTCCCTACCTCCACCCCCCAGGGACTCACAGCCAGCGCCTCTGATGTGATACACCCATTTCTTTGGCCACAGGGGTCAAGGGGTGACGAGGTCAGCAGAGGCCTCTGATCTAGGCTGGGGCACCTGTGCAGGTAAACTGGGCATGGACTGTGGTTGCAGGGGGCCCCTGGTGGCTTCCTTCCTGAGCTTCCCATTCCCCACCACAGCAGGCAACTGGGCGGGTGAGTCACAGCCCTGCACACACAGGCCCAGCGCCTCTGCTCCTCGGAGCAGCCACGCGCAGGTGAATCACAAGACGGGGCCTGAGGCACACCGGACCAGCCCTCAATGTGTGTGCAAATGTGGGTGTCTCGGGGACACCCCCCTCTGCCCATCCTCATTTCCAGAATACGGAGAATTTCCAGGGAAAGGGAGTGTGCGGAGACTGAGGGCAGCTGGGAGGGAGAAGCTGAGGCTGGAGACTGGGGGACCCCCCCAACCACCCTCCTACTCAGGGCTCTGTTCCCAGGACAGGGTGCTGGGAACTTAGGCCTCTCTCTGGTGGGGGGCAGGGAGGCAAGGCTGATTAGCATAGTCATGAGGAGCTGCCCATATGAATATGCTAATTATACCTCTGGCTACTCCAAGTTCCCATCCTGCCCAGCTCGGCGGCTGCCTCGGGCTTCTTCTATGGCTCCCTCTGCCTCAACTGCCCAGCCCAGAATTCACTTTTCCTGAGGCCTCGGCTGCTTCAGGCCCTCTGGGGCCTTCCCTCATCTGCCATTCCTACCTTGGCACCTTTGACAGAGCTGTGGACCCCAGGCAAAGGCCTGCCTCTTCGCAGGTTCACCGCCCTGCAGTTCACGGTGTGGCTTTGCCCTCGTGCTCTGCATGTCACACTGGTCTTGTCCTGCCTCCCTCACTGGGGTCAAAATGCACACCACATCACATCAGCTCCTGCCTCAACCCCTGGTGGCTCCCCACTATTCTCAAGTTGCAGTGCCTCTGGTGGCTGCTGGGTCCCCCCACTCTAGCGTATTCCCTGGCTCTTGCTCCCTGGCTCCCCCGCAAGCTCTCGCCTTCTCGGCTGACTTGCTCACTCCTGCCTCAGTGCCTCTGCCACGCTGTTTCCCTGCCTGCAGTGGCCTTCCCTCCTCTTCACCCGAGTAGCTGTCACTCATTCTTCAGAGATTAGCTCAAAGACACTTCCCCAGGGATGACTTCCTGCCCCTGACTAGGTTGGGACTCTACTTTATTGCCTGCTTGCATTTAATTATTTCTGTGGCCATCTGATGAACTGGGAGCGCCCTGAGGGCAGAGCCCAGGCTACCCAGGGCCTCACATGGGGATGGTGCCCAATAAATGCTTGCTAAGCGCGACTGGAGGTTTTTACTATAGTTCTAGCAGCCTCCAGATGGGCCTCCCTGCCACCCCTGGTACTCATGGCAGCTTTCAGCAGGCAATGCTCCCGCACACGTTCAGCATGTCACACACAGCTTCAGGGGTTTCCTCTCCACCTGGACCCTCCCAGCTTCCTGGGCAGCAGGGGCCATGAGGCTCAGAGACCTAAGCTCCTCACCCACCCTGTGGTCAGTAGGTCAAGGTGGAACTCAGCTCTGAAAGACCCCACAGCACCTCCACCTCCTTTCCTAGGGCCTCCGCTTCCCCATCCTTGGGCAGGCCGAGCCCCATTTCCTCTTGGCATAGGGGTGAACATAAAGAGAGATAGGAGGGACTTGGGGGTGCCTAAAAGGTGGAATCTACCAAGTGGGATCTGGCATCTCCTAGCTCAGGTGGCAGCCAACAACCAACCAGGGACTTCTTCCCCTGGAAAGGGTGGAAAGGGTGACGAGGTCCCTGGCAAGGACACAAGGTGGGAGGGGCAAGCCTGGGCTAGCCCTCCTGGGCAGGAAGGGAGGCAGCCATCACAGCTCCTTTCAGTGCTGCAACATTAATCCCTAGCACCCCTGGGTCAGGAAACCCCAGGAGGAGGGGTGAGTGTCTGAGCCCCGCCCTCGGGCACCTGCCACACAGGTGTTGTCTGCTGCCTTCTCCTCTGCCCTGCTTCTGACCATGACCCCTCTTTCAGCGCCATGTGGTCTTGGCTTCGCTCTTTACCTGGTCCTCCTGCCCCACTTCTCCAGCTGCTTGGAGAAGGCCTGCTCACCCCCAGGCCCGAGCCCACCCCCAGCGCCACCCTCTCCCATCGCTGGCACAGGGAGCTGCGTGCAGTGACATCATTTAAATGAGCTTTTGGGTGAGTGGGCATCATCCCCAAACACTGTCAGCTCTAGCTCTGCCCTCGGGGCTGGATCCGCTGACTTCCAGTGGGCATGTGAATCAAGCAGGGTTTCGATTTTGGCTTTGTCCCTTGGGCAAGGCACTTAGACTCTCTGAGCCACAGTTCGAATTTGCAAAAATGGATTTGGTGTCCTTACCCAGCATGGGGGAAAGCTGAGACCCCCATGGGGAAGAACAGGGCCCCTCAGTTCCCTGCCCCTGAGAATGCTGGACCCCATTCTGCCCCCTCAGTCCCTCCCACACAATCCAGGCCAGGAGGTGCCTGGCCACACACACCAGTACGCCAGCCGTCATCCCACCAGAGATGAGACCCGAGCTAGACACACAAGGTTGCTAGCCTTGAAGGCCATGGGAGAGGTGAAAATTAAACAAACCATTGATGTAGGATGTGATCATCGCCATGAGACAAAATAAAGCCTGATAAAGTGCAAGACAGGGGACTCTGGGAAGGGAACATCTGAACTCAGGCCACAGGGAAGTGAGGGAGTAAGCCCTGCAGCCTATGGGGCGGAGTGCCCCAGGCAGAGGAAACTGCAAAGTGGAAATGGGATGTTGATGGAACTGCCAATATTAGTTAAGGAATAGCACAGGACGGGGTGTCAACAGTTGTCAACTGGGTGACCTTGGAGACTAGAAACTTCAGCTCTGTAGCCTTTGTCTCTATAAGTCAAACGAGCCTGGGAAGATGGTATAGATAGTTATAAGGATGGAAATGGAGCAGTCGCTGGAGAAAGTGCAGGGTAACACACACTGGGTGTTCTGTTAACACGGACTAGACTGGTAATGTCTTTAAAGGGACTGTCCCCTGTAGGGTGGCCCTGGTCACAAGGTGGGAACAACTCTTTGAAACAAGAACCTTGCAAAAGGGCTGCTGTCCTGTTAACAACATTCCTTTTTGACTTGATCTATCAGCCCCAAGTTTTTCACCCTGGGAAGTAAACCAGTAACTAAAGGCTGGGGGTCGGGGCCCTATGAAGGAGAACTTGGGCAGTTCTGGGAACCCGCACCCCAGGGAGGAGTCAGGAAGTCTTCCCAGAGGAGGCAGCTCTGCACCTGGGTCTGGGAGGATGTCCAGGTGGCCAGGAGGTGAAGGGAGGCTTCGTAGATGGGAATAGCATGTGCCAAATGGTAAAGAGGGGGTCCAGGGTCCTGAGCGTTCCGGGATAAGAGAAGAGGGCAAGGGGAAGGAGAAGCAGTGAGCACAGGAGCGCGGGAGTAGCCACTCGCTGCGTGTGGGGCCGAGGTGCCCAGCCTGGCCTGACCCTCCCACTCTCCACAGTCACAACGATCCAACCTCCATTCCTCAAGCGATGGCATTGTAAATGCTGGGCTCCCTGTTCCTCTTGTTACCCTATGAGGCGGGGGCTCAGTATTCCCATTCTGTAGATGAGCAAACGGCCTGCAGCCATAAAGCAACTTGCCCCGGGTTCTACAGTCAGCAAGGGGGAGCGACAAGACGAACCCTCAACCATCAGACCCACAGCTTCAGAAGAGGGCACCAGGGAGTCACAGAAGGGTTTTGGGCAGGAAACTAATGTCATGCAATCTGTTCTGGAAAAATCTTCTGGTGGCACACAGCAGGAGGGCTGACCTGACAGAGGCTACTGTCACTGTCTCTGTGGCGGGGCCCCCAGCTCAGTCTCCCCATGAGAGGAGCCATAGGCCCCAGCTCAGAAACCTCTGTGAGGGGAGAGGAGAACGCTTGGCAAGGCTTCCTGCCACCCACCCAAGGGGCTCGGGCGCCAGCTCCAACCTGCAGCTTTAATTAAAAGGCCTTTTAAAACCATTAGAAGCAATAATAATAAAACCCCAAATAGGAACAACGAAGCAGCGCAACTGGGACTGTCTGCTGAGAATGAAAATGGGCACCTGGCGTTCTGCCACCCGGGGGCAACGGGCTCGGGAGGGAGGGAGGGAGGGAGGCATGACTTTCCCCTCCAGGGCACCTGTCAGCCCCAACACTGGCCTGGAGAGGCAGGACTGAGGGGAGGAGACCCCCTGTATCTGGAGGCAGCTGCCCCTGGGCCATTTGGGGGATCCTCAGGAGAAGGCTGTGGCTGCAGTGTCTCCCACCCCATCTCAGTGACCAGCCTCCCTGACCTTCAAGGCTCAGATGGCCTCCCCTTCACCCAGCCTGGAAAGAAACCAAATTTGTCCCTGGCCTCCATAGTGCCAGCCCTGGGTCTGGTTCTGGTCACCTTTATCTCCCCTGGAAACGTACCAGTCTCCTAGTGGGGCCTCCATGTGCTCCCGAGCCCCTGAAAAATGCACCCCATCACACCCACAGGGGTTTTTCTAAACTGCAAACCAACTGGGCCTCCATGCTACCCCCACAGATCCTGCCAATGGCTCCCCACCTCCTCTGGCATATCCTTCCTTCCCCTGTCATCCCCTCCCATCCCTTTCTCCTCTGTTCCCTGAGTGAGCCCAGCCCTTCCCACCTCAGGGCCTTTGCACAGAAAAGTGGAAAAAAAAAAAAAAAGCCACTCCATATCCTGCACCTCCCTGACTGGCTCCTTCACCCAGTAGAGCTCAGCCTCAGTAACACCCTCCCAAAGCCTCTGATGACCATCTGTCCCCAAAAGCCCCAGTTGTTCTTTCCCACTGTATATGTAATTTTTTTAGTTGTTGATGGATCTTTATTTATTTATATGTGGTGCTGAGGATCGAACCCAGTGCCTCATGCAATCTAGGCAAGAGCTCTACCACTGAGCCACAACCTGAGCCCACACATAATATTTTCATCACTGTCTTGTCTGCATCTCCTGTCCCCTCATAGGACAACCTGGAAGAGCAAGTTTGGGTCTGGCTTGTTCACAGCTGTGCCTTCAGTGCCTGGTACGGTGCCTGGCACACAATAAGTGCTCAATCAATGCTTGCTGAACAATGCAATAAACAGAGCTTCTCTGCTGTATATGAGGCCCTGCCTTACCTTCCTGCAGCCAAAGGAGATACTATTTCCCAAATGTCTGGCCACCCTTGTGAGCAGCAGCTGACCCTGGGGGGAGGTCAGTGGGGACAGTGTCTTCCCAGCTTCCCTGGGTTTCCTGCTGACGCTCCTAAAGACAGGTCCCATGAGCTTTCCAAGTATAACTCCATACTGTAGGGACTGGACAAGATGCTCTTCAGGTTCTGCTCTACATTTTTGCCATTTGGCAAACACCTGTTAGCATCTCCTTGGTGCCAGCCCTGAGCTAGGTACACAGATCTGCACCCACAGAGACGCACAGAGAAGGTCTCTCTTCAGAGAGACCCAGCCAGGAAGGGAGTGGGGTATGCAGGACAGAGGTGTGGAGTGGTTGGGGGGCAGAGGATAAAGCTGCCCGCGCATGCACCAAAATCCTCCCTCCACCACTCAAGTGCTGGGTGGCAGCGGGCAAGGGACCCCACCTCTTTGAGCCTCAGTTTCCTCGTGAAATGTGTGATGACCCTGTCTCATGCCACAGTGGCTGTCCTCTGTGTGAGAAACTGCACGGTACCTGGTGCACTGTGAGCGCAGCCATGTGGGTTCCTGGGAGGTAGGAAGCACAAGGGCAGGTGTGGCTTTCTCAGAGGAGGCAGCCTGGAACCAAGCCTTGAAGACGTACAAGAGTCCACAGGAAGCAAGGCGGTGGTGTGGCAGGGGCCGGCACCAGCCTACAGAATGGCTTTTGTTTTTAGGGTTTTTAGAAGTGCCTTCAGCTAGGGTGTAGAGTGGCAGAGCACTTCCCTAACATGGGTGAGGCCCTGGGTTTTATCTCTAGTCACACACACACACACACACCTTGATTAACTTCTTAGTATGAACAAATTTTTAAACATCCACAAATGTAGACTGCACTTTAAGCCAGGTGCCTATGACCTCAGAACCCCACCCTCACCCCGCATGACCCCAAAGTGGGACCAGATGGCCTCAGAATCCACTGCGAGGCCAGACACTCTGAAGCCCCCACACCTTCCCCAACCAGCCAGGCAGGACAAATGTTCAGTTGTTAGAGATGGAAGTAGCATCTCTCTTTTACTAACTAGTGTAAAAAAGAGAGAGAGAGAAAGAAAGAAGAAAAAATAAGTCTTTTTCCAGCCAGACTACATTTCCTGCCTCTGAGAGGGTGAGAATTTGCTCTTGGAAGGAAAGAAAGCGTCTCCTGTCTGGAGCTTCCTCTTTGAAGCCCCATGAATATACATGGTGGCAGGCAGGCAGCTCTGAGATGCTAACAAGCTGCCTCACCTTGGGAAATTGGGGTCACCAGCCTCGAGGGGGCCTTTACTGGGAATGGCTGGGGGGGTGAGGGGGTGCTGGTGAGACTGGAGACCCAGGCTGGCCCTGGGCAACTCCTTTCCCCTCTGAGCCTCTATTCTCTGCCCTGAAAAATGGAGACTTTCCCTCCTGCGGCTGCCAGGGACTGAATGTGATGTAAAGTGAAGCACGAAACATAGCACGGAGTATGCAGCAGGCACTCAATACATGCTGCTGTTTATTTTGCAGACCCTCTGGGCTGGGTGTGACCATTGGAACAATTGACAGCAGTGGGGAGAGCTGGGCTTGGCAATCCCTCCGGACCTGGGTTCAAATCCCTGGTCTGTCATTAGCTCATGACAAGAAATAGCACTGTCTTTGCACCTCAGTTGTCTCATCAGCAGAATGGGAAGAATTTTTTCACCTTGGCTGGGAGCTGGGAGGTGAACTGGGCCCTTCCTGT